>NC_064619.1:634265737-634890737 GCF_023898315.1 Schistocerca nitens
CGTTATTATTTTGCAGCTGTGACTTATTAAACTGATAGTTCGGTAATTTTCACATCTGTCTACACCTGCTTTCTTTGGGATTGGAATTATTATATTCTTCTTTAAGTCTGTGGGTAATTCGCCTGTCTCATACATCGTCATTACCAGATGGTAGAGTTTTGTCATGACTGGCTCTCCCGAGGCCATCAGTAGTTCTAATGTATATAGAGGGTCTATACAAGGGCTATGTACTTGAGAACAGTATTATGGAAATGGAAGAGGATGTAGATGAAGATGAAATGGGAGATATGATACTGCGTGAAGAATTTGACAGAGCACTGAAAGACCTGAGTCGAAACAAGGCCCCGGTAGTAGACAACATTCCATTAGAAGTACCGACAGCCTTGGGAGAGCCAGTCCTGACAAAACTCTACCATCTGGTGAGCAAAATGTATGCGACAGGCGAAATACCCTCAGACTTCAAGAAGAATATAATAATTCCAATCCCAAACAAAGCAGGCGTTGACAGATGTGAAAATTACCGAACTATCAGTTTAATAAGTCACAGCTGCAAAATACTAACACGAATTCTTTACAGACGAATGGAAAAACTGGTAGAAGTCGACCTTGGGGAAGATCAGTTTGGATACCGTAGAAATATGGGGACACGTGAGGCAATACTGACCCTACGACTTATTGTAGAAGCTTGATTAAGAAAAGGCAGGCCAACGTTTCTAGCATTTGTAGACTTAGAGAAAGCTTTTGACAATGTGGACTGGAATACTCTCTTTCAAATTCTGAAGGTGGCAGGAGTAAAATACAGGGAGCGAAAGGCTATTTACAATTTGTGCAGAAACCAGATGGCAGTTATAAGAGTCTAGGGACATGATAGGGAAGCAGTTATTGGGAAGGGAGTGAGACAGGGTTGTAGCCTCTCCCCGATGTTATTCAATCTGTATATTGAGCAAGCAGTAAAGGAAACAAAAGAAAAATTAGGAGCAGGTATTAAAATCCATGGAGAAGAAGTAAAAACTTTGAGGTTCGCCGATGACATTGTAATTCTGTAAGAGAAAGCAAAGGACTTGGAAGAGCAGTTGAATGGAATGGACAGTGTCTTAAAAGGAGGATATAAGATGAACATCAACAAAAGCAAAACGAGGATAATGGAATGTAGTCAAATTAAGTCGGGTGACGCTGAGGGAATTAGATTAGGAAATGAGACACTTAAGGTAGTAAAGGAGTTTTGCTATTTGGGGAGCAAAACAACAGATGATGGTCGAAGTAGAGATGATATAAAATGTAGACTGGCAATGGCAAGGAAAGCGTTTCTGAAAAAGAGAAATTTGTTAACATCGGGTATAGATTTAAGTGTCAGGAAGCCGTTTCTGAAAGTATATGTATGGAGTGTAGCCATGTATGGAAGTGAAACATGGATGATAACTAGTTTGGACAAGAAGAGAATAGAAGCTTTCGAAATGTGGTGCTTGGTGCTTCAGAAGAATGGTGAAGATTAGATGGGTAGATCACGTAACTAATGAGGAAGTACTGAATAGGATTGGGGAGAAGAGGAGTTTGTGGCACAACTTGACTAGAAGAAGGGATCGGTTGGTAGGACATGTTCTGAGGCATCAAGGGATCACAAATTTAGTATTGGAGGGCAGCGTGGAGGGTAAAAATCGTAGATGGAGACCAAGAGATGAATACACTAAGCAGATTCAGAAAGATGTTGGTTGCAGTAGGTACTGTGAGATGAAGAAGCTTCCACAGGATAGAGTAGCGTGGAGAGTTGGTGGGGTGGCTTGCGTGCTTCAAAGATACACATAGCCGTACCGTAGGTACAGTCACAACGGAGGGCTATATGTTGAGAGGCCATATAAACGTGTGCTTCCTGAAGAGGGGCAGCAGCCTTTCGGTACATCTAGTGGCAACAGTCTGGATAATTGACTGATCTGGACTTGTCATATCGACCAAAACGGTCTTGCTGTGCAGGGACTGCGAACGGCTGAAGGTAAGGAGAAACTGCAGCCGTAATTTTTCCCGAAGGCATGCAGCTTTACTGTATGGTTAAATGATGATGGCATCCTTTTTGGTAAAATATTCGAGAGGTAAAATAGACTCCTACCCGGATCTCCATGCGAGGACAACGCAGAAGGTTGTCGTCAGCAGCAGAAACAAAAACTGGTATTCTTTAGATCATAGAGTGGACTGTCAGATCCCTTAATGTGAAAAGTAGGTTAGAAAATTTAAAAAGGGAAATTGATAGGCTGCAGTTATATACAGATCAAATTAGTGAAAGTCGGTAGCAGGGCAAATAGCACTTGTGGCCAGGTGAATGCAGGGATACAATACAAAGTGAAATGGTGGTAATGCACGATTGGCTTTAATAATGGATCAAGATAGGAATGTGAGTAAGTTACTATGAGCAGCATAATGAGCGCACTATCCTAGCCATGGTAGATACAAAGCCCACACCTACCGCAGTAGTACAATTTTACTTGCCGATTATCTGCGCAGATAATGAAGAGATTGAAGAAATATGTGATGAGATAAAAAAAAATATTCAGATTGTTAAAGGAGATGAAAATGTAATTGTGATGGGGGATTGGATTTCGGTAGTAGGAAAAGTAAGAGCAGGAAAAATAATAGGTGAATATGGACTGGGATAAAGGAATGAAAGAGGAAGCAGACTGGTAGAATTTTACACAGAGCATAATTTAATCATCGACAACAGTAGGTTTAAGAACCAAAATAGAAGGTTGTATAAATGGGAGGGGCCTGGAGACACAGGAAGGTTTCAGACTGATTATAGAATGGTTAGACAGAGGTTTAGGAACCAGATTTTAAATTGTAAGACATTTCCAAGGGCAGATGTGAAGTCTGACCACACTTTATTGGTTATGAACTGCAGATTAAAACTGAAGAAAGTGAAAAAAGGTAGGAAATTAAGGAGATGAAACTGAAACTGAAAGAACGAGAGGTTGTTGAGAGCTTCAGAGGAAGTATAAGCCAATGGTTCACCAGAACAAAGGAAAGGAATACAGCAGAAGATGAATGTGTAGCTTTAATAAATGAAATAGTGAATCCGCAGAGGATCAATCAGGTAAAAGGACAAGCAGTAGTATAAATCCTTGGATAACACAAATGATAATTTAATTGATGAAAGGAGAAAATTTAAAAATGCAGCAGATGAATCAGGCGGAAGATAATACAAACGTTTGAAGAAATGAGACTGACAGGAAGTGCAAAATTACTAAGCAGCAACGGTTATAGGAGAAATTTACGGATTTAAGAGCACATTTCACTAGGTGAAATATAGATACCGTCTCCAGGAAAATTAAAGAGGCCATGGGGAAAAGCAGCGGTATGAATATCAAGACCTCAGATTGTAAACCAGTCCTAAGTAAAGAAGGGAAGGCAGAGAGATGGAAAGAGTAGGGCCTATACACGAGAGATGAGCTTGAAAGCAATGTTACAGGAAGGAAAGTGGACGTAGATGACGGGGAGAGTGGATATGTGATACTGTTAGAAGAATACGACAAAGCTCTGAAAAATGTAAGTCAATAAAGGCCCCACGAGTAGATAATATTCCGTTAGAACTACGGAAGCCTTGAGAGAGCCAGTTACAACAAAACTCTACCATCCGTCGTGCAAGATGTATGAGACGAGCGAAAGGTCCTCAGACTTGAAGAACGATGTAGTAATTCGAATTCCAAAGGCAGCAGATACTGACAGGTGTGAAAATTGCTGAATTGTCAGTTTAATAATTCATGGTTGCAAAATAATAACACGCATTCAGTACAGAATAATGGAAAAACTGATAGAAGGAGACGTCGGGGAAGATCAGTTTCGATTCTTGAGAAGACTATTCTTACGTTAAGGAAAGGCATACCTACATTTATAACATTTGTAGCCCTAGAGAAAGCGTTTGACAATGTTGGCTGGGATACTCTCTGTGTGATTCTGAAAGTAGCACGGATAAAACACCGGAGCGAAATGTTATTTACAACTTGAACATAAAGCACAAGGGAGTAATAGGAGTCGAGGGGCATTAAAGGGAAGCAGTAGTTGAGAAGGGAGAGAGACAGGGTTGAAGGCCATCCCCGATATTATTCAATCAGTACACTGAACCAGCAATAAAGGAAACCCAAGAACTACACTCCTGGAAATTGAAATAAGAACACCGTGAATTCATTGTCCCAGGAAGGGGAAACTTTATTGACACATTCCTGGGGTCAGATACATCACATGATCACACAGACAGAACCACAGGCACATAGACACAGGCAACAGAGCATGCACAATGTCGGCACTAGTACAGTTTATATCCACCTTTCGCAGCAATGCAGGCTGCTATTCTCCCATGGAGACGATCGTAGAGATGCTGGATGTAGTCCTGTGGAACGGCTTGCCATGACATTTCCACCTGGCGCCTCAGTTGGACCAGCGTTCGTGCTGGACGTGCAGACCGCGTGAGACGACGCTTCATCCAGTCCCAAACATGCTCAATGGGGGACAGATCCGGAGATCTTGCTGGCCAGGGTAGTTGACTTACACCTTTTAGAGCACGTTGGGTGGCACGGGATACATGCGGACGTGCATTGTCCTGTTGGAACAGCAAGTTCCCTTGCCGGTCTAGGAATGGTAGAACGATGGGTTCGATGACGGTTTGGATGTACCGTGCACTATTCAGTGTCCCCTCGAAGATCACCAGTGGTGTACGGCCAGTGTAGGAGATCGCTCCCCACACCATGATGCCGGGTGTTGGCCCTGTGTGCCTCGGTCGTATGCAGTCCTGATTGTGGCGCTCACCTGCACGGCGCCAAACACGCATACGACCATCATTGGCACCAAGGCAGAAGCGACTCTCATCGCTGAAGACGACACGTCTCCATTCGTCCCTCCATTCACGCCTGTCGCGACACCACTGGAGGCGGGCTGCACGATGTTGGGGCGTGAGCGGAAGACGGCCTAACGGTGTGCGGGACCGTAGCCCAGCTTCATGGAGACGGTTGCGAATGGTCCTCGCCGATACCCCAGGAGCAACAGTGTCCCTAATTTGCTGGGGAGTGGCGGTGCGGTCCCCTACGGCACTGCGTAGGATCCTACGGTCTTGGCGTGCATCCGTGTGTCGCTGCGGTCCGGTCCCAGGTCGACGGGCACGTGCACCTTCCGCCGACCACTGGCGACAACATCGATGTACTGTGGAGACCTCACGCCCCACGTGTTGAGCAATTCGGCAGTACGTCCACCCGGCCTCCCGCATGCCCACTATACGCCCTCGCTCAAAGTCCGTGAACTGCACATACGGTTCACGTCCACGCTGTCGCGGCATGCTACCAGTGTTAAAGACTGCGATGGAGCTCCGTATGCCACGGCAAACTGGCTGACACTGACGGCGGCGGTGCACAAATGCTGCGCAGCTAGCGCCATTCGACGGTCAACACCGCGGTTCCTGGTGTGTCCGCTGTGCCGTGCGTGTGATCATTGCTTGTACAGCCCTCTCGCAGTGTCCGGAGCAAGTATGGTGGGTCTGACACACCGGTGTCAATGTGTTCTTTTTTCCATTTCCAGGAGTGTATTTGGAGTAGAAATTAAACTTCTGGAGGAAGAAATAAATCCTCTGAGGCTTGCAGATGACATTGTAATTCTGTCAATGACAGCAAAGGACATGGAACAGCTGTCGAACGGAATGGACAGTGTCTTGAAAGGAGGATATATGATGAACATCAACAAAATCAAAACAAGGACAATGGCTATTCAAACGGCCCTGAGCACTATGCGACTTAACATCTGAGGTCATCAGTCCCCTAGGGCTTAGAACTACTTAAACCTAACTAACCTAAGGACAACACACACATCCATGCCCGAGGCAGTATTCGTACCCACGACCGTAGCGGTCGCTCGGTTCCATACTGAAGCGCCTACAACCGCTCGGCCACACCGGCCGGCAAACAAGGATAATGGAATGTAGTCGAATGAAATCAGGTGATGATAAGTCCAATAGATTAGGAAACGAGACACTGGAAGTGGTAGATGAGTTTGCTACTTAGGCAGCAAAATAAGAGTCAATGGCCGAAGTAGAGAGAATATAAAATGTGGACTGACAATGGAAAAAAAGCGTTTCTGAAGAACAGACATTTGTTAACATCGAATACATATTTAAGTGTTTGGAATCCTTTTTTTGATGATATTTATCTGGAGTGTAGCCATTTATGAAAGTGAAACATGGACGATAAACCGTTTAGGTAGAAAGAGAACAGAAGCGTTCGAAGTGTGTTGTTACAGAAGAATGCTGAAGACTGGATGGGCAGATCACGTAACTAATGAGTAAGTACTGAAAGAATTGGCGAGACAAGAGATTTGTGGCACAACTTGAGCAAGAGAAGAGATGGAGATACAGAGGAAAGAACGGATGTGTTGATAGGACACATTCGGGCACATCAAGGGGTCACCAGTTTAGCACTGGAGAAATGTGTGGGGGTACAAATCGTCGAGGGAAACCGAGCGATGAATATAATAAATAGATTATCAAAGATGTTGCTTGCAGTAGATATTCGGAGATGAAGAGGGTAGTATAGGACGGAGTAGCATGGAGAGCTGCATCAAACCACAACAACAAAATCTATACACGGGATATC
This sequence comes from Schistocerca nitens, assembly GCF_023898315.1. Classification (NCBI taxonomy): domain Eukaryota; kingdom Metazoa; phylum Arthropoda; class Insecta; order Orthoptera; family Acrididae; genus Schistocerca; species Schistocerca nitens. The sequence continues at coordinate 634,272,355 of NC_064619.1, forward strand.
CTGATTACTTCTACTTTTAATTAGATTCATTCATAATAAGATATAAATTGCAGTCTTTGATTAGTATTGTCGTGAATAGTGTATGTTTTGTGTGTCTACGTTATGACAGCGTTGTCACTGTCACCCGTTTCATCGTCAGTACTGGAGCTACTCCAGCTATCTACGTCTGCCTGTCTTCGTCTTCTGCACATCCTGTATTGATGAGTCTGTTTGTGTATGCTGTGTTCTGCTTTTGAGGTGTTGTTGGCGATTGCGTTCAACTGTGTCCATGTCTCTGGGTTCCTCAGTGCATCGTAAAGTGATGTTTCCCTTACGTGCTCTATATTGTTACGTAAATGCCTGTATCTAATGGATTTCAAAAGGAACTGTTTGGAGAAGCAATTTGCACACATAAGCAGCGATTGATTTCTGAAAGCGGCTGGGATGAGGGCCATGTCCAGTCACAAAATGAACCGTGCCTCAGCTGGGCTTGACATGGCGCAACCGTAATCGATGCCTTATAATTGGGGGAAAACCAATAAACTCGACGTCCCTTATCACTCTCGTCCCAATCTTTTTGCCAAGTGTCCACATGCCAGTTTCTTTGGTGGATCCTGTCTTGTGTGTACTGCCGAGTGATATGCAACACTCTGTCCGGTCTACCCATCTTCAGCCGTTATGTAGCAGCCCCATATGTGATGTTATATCAGATGTTTGTTATAGTGCTGTGTGAGCTGATTTTTATTAGGTTACATGACAACGACTACTACTACTACTGGGTTAGTTAAGAAAATGGTTCAAATGGCTCTGAGCACTATGGGACATAACATCTTAGGTCATCAATCCCCAAGAACTCAGAGCTACTTAAACCTAACTAACCTAAGGACATTACACACATCCATGCCCGAGGCAGGCTTCGAACCTGGGACAGTAGCGGTGGAGCGGTTCCAGACTGAAGCGCCTAGAACGTCTCGGCCAAAACGGCCGGCGCTGGCTTAGTTAGTAAACAAATTCTGCATGGCTTTGGAACAACATCCTACCTCAGTGTAATCTAACTAAGTTAACGATTGTTTCTACATAGCTGCAGGTGAAATAACAATCCAGCAGTAACCTATCATTAATCTTGTCAAAAGATTTTTGTAGAATAAAACTAAACTTTTTTTTAAATTGTGTCGTTCCAGACAGACGAACGCGCAGAAAGGCGGCGGTCTGTGCGTACAACAGATTTGGAGAACATGTTTCTGCATCTCGACAGTTTCCATCTGGCTAGACGTACACAAACACCATCTCGACTTGTTCCCGACATGATACCGAATCATTCTGCTACATGCAGTAAGCTGTGTCTATCACACAGCCTGCTACACACAAGGAACTTGGTCAGAGGAACTTACATTCGTCAGCGCCATCTACTTTTGCAACGATGCACTTCCAAACTTGTTCGTTGGACCCTTTTTCTCCATTCCCAGTCCGGAATCTGTTCCTGCAGTTTGTCAACATTATTAATATTTCCCCCGTTCAAATGGTTCAAATGGCTCTGAGCACCATGGGACTTAACATCTGTGGTCATCAGTCCCATAGAACTTAGAACTACTTACACCTAACTAATCTAAGGACATCACACACATCCATGCCCGAGGCAGGATTCGAACCTGCGACCGCAGCAGTACCGTGGTACCGGACTGAAGCACTCTATGTACAGAACACCTCTGATGCATTACAACAGAAGCTCGATGTAGTGACCACCAACTTTGTTACAGACATTGTATCTACGAAGCATGATCTCGTACACCACACCATCCCGTCTGGTGTCTCTTCAGTTTCCAGCACAGTGGTCAGAACTCGTGCCGGCAGGTCTTCCTCCGTCTCTACAAGAGTTTCGTAAATTAAACTTGGCATACGACCCACAATAAGTAGTCCATAGAAGTTAAATCCGGCGATTGCGGCACCCGCGCTATTGGACCACGTCGGCCTATCAATCTTCCACCATATCGTCTGTTGAGATGTCTCCGAACCGCACGGTCGAAGTGAGGCTTCACACCACATACTGAAATCACATTTCCTGACCGACATTCAGTGGCAGAGCTTTGGTACCATAACAAGCAACTCTGAAACGTTTTCTTTCCCCTAGCAGACGTGGACGCATTACACAACTGAAGTGAAACCGTCGCAGAACGGAAACGGTACGATTCTGGACATTGATTTCTATTCGAAACATTATGTACTCACTCCCCTGTATAATTCCTAGAAGACTGTAATGAAAATTTCCTAACATCATGTAGAAATGCGCGGTGTTGGAACTGATAAGAGCTAGCACAGTAAACCGGAGGCACTAATTAACAGTATTTGGATGTGGTGTGCAGTAAATGTACAGCGAAAAAGGGTGCATTTTATTTAATGAAACGGCAAATATTGTTCTTTAAAGAAAATGTACACCTATATGAAATTTCTGCTTTGTGTAAAGGAAGACTGAGCTTAACGTCCAATCGACATCGAGGCCATTAGAGACGGAGCACAAGCTCGGATTGTGTCAAGGATGGGTAAGGAAATCGGCCGTGCCCCTTCAAAGGAACCGTGCCGTCATTTACCTGGATCCATTATCGAAATCGGGGAAAACCTCTGCCCCATTGAACGAAATGAAACCGAATGTGTTTCATGTTATAGAGGTGATTGCAAAGGATTTTTCTGCACGGAAAAGAATTAGAAAATGGGTCCTACGATGAATGATGAGGATCTGCTTTGCCTGTAAAAAATAACAATTGTTTTATGATTCATTATTGACGACAGAGTGCGCAAGTCATCTTACAAATATATTAAGTTGTGAAGTACTTTGTATTTTTGTTCCCCGCTCACACGCTGTCTCCGAGCTAAACTTGTTCAACCACTTGCAGTGTTCTGATCCTGTTTTCTTCAGCCCTGCAACAACGACACCGCAGTTTGTTATTCTAACAAGAGGTAGATGATTGGTTCTGGATGTGGGGATATGGTTCTGTGTCCCTCAGAAAAGGAGGTGAATATTGGTGAAGTATAATTTCACATACAGTATTGGAAATCAATGTAATTACCTAAAAAGTTCCGTTTAGCATTTATTTTGTTGGGGTTTGTAGCTCTTGCAGTGATATTGTCTCCCATTCTTCTCGTATCGATATTTCTAGCTCAAATACGACTACGACTTTTATTCCATTGCGATGAACACTCCTTGCAAGTGCTTCCCAGAGTTTTTCCACGGGGTTCAAATCCAGGCTGCATGTAGGTCAGAGCAAGAAATGAATACCTTTAACTTCAAACCACTTCTTTGTTGTAGCAGAAACATGCACAGATGCATTATCTTTTTGAAATATTAGACTTTCGTCCCCTAGGTCCTAATATGTAGTCTTATCCGTTCTTTCTCTAGCATCTCAGTGTACATGATAGAGTGTATTTTAGTGTTCACCCAAGCAATGCGTAATTTACCTCTAGTGCAGAGGGCTGCCCAAATCACAACACTTCCGCCACCAAAATTTCTACTCATTCTTAGCTGTTGCTCTGTTCTCAGATAATGACAATACTGCTCAAATGCATCACGAGCATCTAAATTAAACTTCTTCTTATCACTGAAGATCACTACCCCAATCTGAAGGTTTTTCTCAGCAGACTCCACCCTAATCAGTTTATGGTTAGGTGTTAGAGCAGGTTTCTGCAGTCGTTTCTTCAATGTCATTTGACATGTACGCATGCTGGGCAATTACTGGAAACTGTAAATCAGCAACAAGTTGAGATGAAAAACGATTTGTGGCCCTTGCTTTAGGCAGAAATAACCGTTTCGGTGTCTAAGTTTCCTACTTTACCCGTGTCTTCCGTTCTGTCCAAATCAGTGTATTTGAACGGTTCAGTTTCTTGTTGGTTAGACGATTGCAGAGTCCCATTTTCTTCCACGCACCGAATTTAGCTTTTCCATCAAATGATAACTCTTTCCCACGTGACATTGTCACAGTAATGGTTTGTGTACCTATACAAAACGCATTGACACTAGTGGTGTCTGTTTCTTGTCTACAGGAAAGGCATGTACGCATACACTAACACTGCACAGAGCTGACTGCCTTTATGCCGAGGGTAAATCGTTGATATCTTGTTGTATACTGTACTACTGACGTCAAATCTGATACCTTTTGACGGCATTTGTCAGGATACTGGATCTGATGCTATTGTGTCTACGCCGTAGACAACTATTGCAACCGACAATAATAATTTTCCTACACATACCAATGCCTGTATACTGATTTCCATTACTATACTGAAGCCTATAGCCGGAAATCAACACCGGCTTCTGGAAGCAATCCTCCAGGGCCTCGATTGATTTTATGTCGAGAAACTAAGATTTTTAGAGTCAAGTGGACACAGCTGATTCAGAAACACTGAACTACAACAGTTTGAATCATGTTCTCTTTTCTATGTGGTGAAAAAGGGATGTTACTCTTACTTTATAAAGGAAAAAAATTCGTTTACACGGCCATTGTCGGACTTGTCGAAAGTTCTTGGATACTGGTCGCGTTATTCTTGCAAAATAATCCGATGCGACGTTTCAGTTTAATTCTGGTGAAGGACTGCAGGCTGAGTGCTGTCAGTTCCCCGAAGAAGGCTTCAGAAAGAAGACCGAAGCGTCAGAAGGGATGATTTACCAAAGAATTTTGCGTTAAAAATGCGCCAGTACTTTCAACATGTCGTAAACACTATTTTTCACGATATCCTTTTAGAATCTGTTAGCACCAGTGCCGTTTCCCATTATACAGGATGATATTTTACACCGTGCACGAACTCTAGCGATTGATGGATGGGAGAATAGGGAACAAATAAGTTCTAATGAACTTATATCCGGAAATGCATGGTTTCCATTCTAGGGACCATTTAATCAATCATACTCTGTCACAGAGACAGCGATCTAATACGCAGTGAACCATGAAGCCACAGTTACAGTACGTGCAGAAAATGGTTTCCATGTGCCTCAACGCTTGTGTGTGCGTGCCGTAGCATGTTATGTCTCACGCGATCACATCGACCAGGCTGCATCCGAACAGTGTCAAACGCAGGATGAAAGCTGCTCCAGTATCTCCAAATCTGGAATCCGCTCTGCATACACGATACTTTTGAGATGGCCCCATAACCACAAATTGCACGGGTTGAGATCCGGTGAACGAGCAGGACACCCCAGTCCTATGACCAGTGAGTGGAGACACGATTGAAATGCGTCCGGACGTTAACGGCGAAGTGGGCTGGAGCACCACCATGTAACAGCAACATAACTCTTCGAATCATCAACGACACATCATCCAGCATGGGGTGGGGGGGGGGGGCAAAGTCACCCGCTAGAAACTCCAAGAATTCCGGCCTGTTAGTGCACGTGAAAAGAAGACTGGTCCCAAAATACGGTCGCCTACTATCCCGGCCTACACATTCTGCCTGAACCGATGCTGATGATCCGCTGTCACCATACCATTGGGGTTCTGCATACTATCCCACAAATGACTGTTATGAATATTGAAGATACTACTCTGTGTAAAGGTGGTCCGCCGGCCGCGGTGGCCGAGCGGTTCTATGCGCTTCTGTCCGGAACCGCGCTCCTGCTACGGTCGCAGGTTAGAATCCTGCCTCGGGCATGGATGTGTGTCACGTCCTTATGTTAGTTAGGTTTAAGTAGTTCTAAGGTCTAGGGGACTGATGACCTCAGATGTTAAGTCCCATAGTGCTCAGAGCCATTTGAACCATTTGAAAGTTGGTCCCATCTGTGAATACGATGGGTGACAGAAAACCCGGAATCATGGTTGCCTGGTGAAGAAACCAGTGATAAAACTCCTCCCGATGCGGGAAATCTGTCGCCAGTAAGCCCTGCACACGCTATAAGTGATAATGGTAGAAACAACTGTGGAGAATGTTCCACACGGTCGTCTGGCTTACCCTGTACTTGCGGGCCAACTGCCTGGTAGAGACACGGGGGGCGCCTTCCAAAGAGTTATGAAACGTCCCCCTACAACAATTATACTTGACTGAGCTTAAACTGACACACAATATTTTTAGCGCAACGCAATCTGACTTTCAAAAATCCCTACAAAAGAATGGCCCTGACTAACATTAACCTATACGTTTCACAAATCACTTACCTCACAATAAAGCGAGCGCCACTACTGCCAGCTAAATAAAAGATTCAAACTACTGAAGGCACTAACTACTGATAGGCATAGTTAGCAAATGAAAGATTTTAATAGAGAACAAACAATGTATTTACCTTAATAATGTTGAAAACTCATAATATACATATCAGTTCATGACATCCAGTTTTAAAAATTTCAATACTCCGCCATCTCTCTCCCCACATCCATCACTGCTGGCGGCTCAGCTCCAACTGCGCAACGCTACGTGCTGTTCGCAGCCAGCTGCCTAACACTACAATGGCGAGTATTACAACAATGCAAAGCAGCCACAGACTGCACACAGCACAGCCAGTGATTTTCATACCGAGGTGGCGTTACCAATAAAAAAACCTAAACAGCCTACTTACAGAGTTAATCACATTTTCCTCCAAGTCTGTTGTCCGAACCCATCTGATACATCCCTCATGTTTTCCTGCTTCTGAAAGGAACCTGGAAACCATGCATTTCCGAAGATAACTTCATTAGATCTTTTTTGTAGCGCACCATCTCATCGATCAATCTCTAGAGTTTGTACGCAGTGGAAAAGATTATCCTGTACACAGAACGATAACTTTGTGCACGTAAACACCGTCGGCTCATGGGTAAATGCTTAGGATTGTATTTAACTGTGAGACGTAGAACAGCCACCAGAGTACATTAGTGTTACTCGTGGTTAGTGATGTTATCAGACCTGGTGGTGTGTGTGAGGAATGTGAACAGTAACAGGTGGAAGCTACATAATGCGGCGTCTCCATTTGGCTCTCTAGTCGAGTCATGTGCTACCCAGATTTGTGGGGCATTCGGTTGTGACAATGGTCCGAAGTTGTAAGAATGGGAACATCAGGGCAGGCATATTCATCATCAAGTTTTCGGTCGAACACGTCCGACCATTGGTAGAGACGATCGCCGTATTGTGCACTAAGTACATCATAAGCACTTCACATCAGCACCTGACATCAGAGAAAAAGTAATGGACTCCTTGTACGAGGTGCGACAACAAAGTAAGGAGACTGATGTGAAAAATAATGTTGCTTACCGTTTTAGTAAAGTTTAGTGTTGTCTTCTCCAAAGTAGTTCCCTTCTGATTGCACACACTTTTTCCAGCGCTTCTGCCATTAATGATAACATTTCTAGAACTCATCTTCTGTAATATCCTCCAAGACCCTCGTCACAGCTTTTTGGACATTGTGTTGTTAGAAAATGGTGTCCCTTGACCGCTGTTTTGACTCATGGAAATAGAAAATAGTCGCACGGAGCGATATCTGGTGAATAAGGTGGCTGTGGTAGGACTGAAATTTGTTTTGAGGTTAAAAATTGCTGTACTGACAGAGCAGTATGGGACGGCACATTATTGTGATGCAGAATCCAATTATCAGCAATGTTGGCACGGACACGAAGAACTCTTTTACGAAGTCTTTCTAAAATTTCTTTGTAGTAATATTGGTTAACTGTTTGTCTAGGAAGCACCCACTTTTTATGAATAATTCCCTTCGAGTCAAAGGTTGATGGTCGTCCGCTGTGGTCTTCATCTTCAACATTCGTTCTGCCCTCACTAAACATTTTATGCCAACAATAAAATTGATCTCTTGACATAACCTCCTCTCCAAAAGCCTTCTGAAGCTTACCGTAAGTTTTCGACGCGTGTTCACCCAATTTAACGCAAAAGAAATGGCAAACTGTTGCGCAATGTTCTGCGGTTCCATTTCTGTGACGAGAGACACAAACGTGTGTTAATTTTTACAGCACAACTCACGACTCAGGAGTTGCATCGATGTGCCGCTTGGGCTAGAAACAGCTTATAGACCAAGGTCAAAGATATTGTGCCTACACAAGCCTGCAGGGTTTCCACATATTGCAAAGAAAATCAGTCTCATTAATTTATTGTCACGCCTCGTATAGTGTCATCTCGCAGCACTTGTCAGAGACTAGTAACAGCCGGACTACGGAATTAGTGTCACATGCGTCGGCTGCCTCAGCAACACTAGAGCACAAATGTCCGCATTTGGAATGATGCCACGGCCGGGTAGCACGGACTGCTGATGAATGGCACAGTGTCGCGCTCAGCTCTGAATTGCTGCTTCGCTTAACGGCGGGTGACCATCGTCAGAGAGTATGGTGGAGACCGGGGGATAGGTCTCAGTCTTCCAGTGTTTTTAGGTGCACAGCGGTGTTGATTCTGGGGTCATGATATGGGTAGTAAGACCTCGGGTCGCAGCTCGTAGTGACTGAGGGAACTTAGACGGCAAAGTGGTATGTCACAGACAAGCTGCGACCTAAGGTGTTACCTCTTATATGACAGTATTGTGGTACCATGTTTCATCAGGAGGATGCTCGTTTATGAATGGCATGCATCTCTGTGAAGAACCTGCATGTTGCTAAGGTAAACCTGTGGCCAGCAATATCACCAGACAGAACATGTAAAGGGTTACGTCAGACATGAACACCATCCTGGTGCCATTGTCTGCAATATCCAAGACCTAAATTTGTTGTGGGCCACCAGGAAGAGGTACAACATCCTTATGACACACTACCCAACCGAATCATTGCATGTATCAAAGCCATCGGTGGTGTAGCGTCATAGTCTCATATTGACAGACATCACTCTGTTTAGTCATCACTAAAATAACATCACATACTCCCTCAGTCCGTGAAGTTTCATTTCCTTTCCTTCCCCCTTGTGGATCAGGCAGTGCAAAATAATTTGTTTCGCCTCCTATGTGAGCAAACAGTTAAGTATGAGATAAAATACCAAGGCTGTGGTCAAGAAGACAAAAATTAGTGACATCATCATCTTCATTAAGAATTTAGTTGCAAATTCGCACACTGTGGTAGTAAAGAAACTTCCTAACACAAATTTTTTTCTGAAATTAGATTACTGCTTCTGTTCAGTGCCATAACATTTAAAATATGTGAGATACACGAGACGTGAAAGGGGAATTGCCAAATCTCCTGCTGCAAATAGTGCAAACTCCTTTGAAGATAAATCCAAAAGTGCATAAGGGAAGAGTCGGACCTCCCAAGACACTCAAAGAAGATTAAAACTAAAAAGACTTTCAGAATTGGAACCATAAATGTATAGACAAAGATTAAGACTGGTAAATTTAAACAGGTAATAAATGATGTGAAAGAGAGAAGCACTGGAATAGTAGCGATGCAAGAAACAAGATACACTGACGAAGTTACTGTGGAGTCAGAAGGCTCCATAACGCTGGAAGCGAAACCAGGAGTTAGAGTGGGAAACGAAAGACATGCACCTAGATGCTTTGGTACGGGTTCATAGTAGACAACAGATACGAGGATGGCAAAACTGAAATGAAGAGCATGTCAGAAAGATTGTCAACACTGACATTTCAAGCAGGGGACAAAAAGTGTACAATAGAAAATGGACATGCACCTACAAATGACAAGAACAGAAAAGACAAGAAAGCTTCAGACAGTTTCTGGGAGGAGCTAGATGATACACTGAAGAACATTCCATATAGACATGTGAAGATACTCGTAGGAGATTATAAGGCACAGATTGAAAGAGAGAAGCAACATAAAGGAGTAGTGGGCGATTACCCAGCACACCAGCGGACAAACAAAAATGAAGAAAGACGAAATGAACTGTGTCGAGAACACAAAGTAAGACTGATGACAACACACTTCATGGCCAAACCGAGTAAGAAAAAGACATGGGCAAACCTATGCACCCACCTTGGAGAATTCCAGATTGACCACATAGGAATCAGCTGGACAAACACTTAAGAGGTAACGAACACAATGGTCAGGAAGAACACAAGAATAGAATCGGATCATTATCTTACAGAAGTTAGATGACTTTGGATTCCAAACAGGGACAGTCTGGCCACAGAGGAATAGAAGAACTGAAAATCAATCCAAATATGAGGCAGCAATTGAATCATTCAGCGAATGGGACGACATGAAGCGAAATATGGCGAAACAATCAATAATGCAAAATGACAGTCACAATCGCATTATTTATTTTGCCGCCAACCGGTTTCAACCCGCGATGGGGTCATCTTCAGGGCAATTTACACCATTTAGTCGCTTCCTGGAGTCGTCACCCTGCATGTGCACGGTTGGTAACTACGGCCGCCGAGATAATGAAGTGGGGAGGCAACAAAGCAGTAGACAGCATGACCAACATAATCCACCAGATCTGGAGAACAAAGAAGATGCCAGAAGGATGGAAGAATGCAATTGTAGTGGCAGTGCATAAGAAGGGGGACATGAGAGATGCAAACAACTACAGAGGAATATCGCTGCTAGATGTCGGATACAAGGTACTGTCAAAACTATTGCTCAAGAGAGTAGAAGAATAGGTAGAAAGTACAGTTGGTGACTACCAAGCGAGATTCAGGAAGGGAATAGGATGTATAGAACAGATATTTATCCTGAAGCAACTGATAGAACGTAGGGCCTTAAAAAACAAAAAGACGGTAATGACCTTCGTGGACTTCACAAAGGCATATAACTCCACCGACAGACAGACTCTTGCTAGGATCCTGAAGAACAGAGGACTTGCTGGAACTACACAAGAACTCATAAAAGAAATTCTGACAGACACAAAAGCAAGGGTGAGATTCAAACGAGCACTGTCAGGAGAATCTGAGATCAAGACTGGTGTTTAACAGGGAGATGGATGGTCACCATTGTTGTTCAATATAGCACTGAACGAAGTGATCAGGCAGTGGCGAGCAATAAACGAGGAAATGCGAATACCAAAGACCCATGTAGGAACAAAAAGGACAACAGGCCTCAAGGGGACTGCCTAGCCTTTACAGACGACATAGCAACAGTAAGTGAGACGGAAGAAGACGCAAAGACACGACAACTTAAGTAAGGTGTATATATATACTAAGATGGTATCTGTTCTTTCGGACATTTCCGAAAGAACAGATACCATCTTAGTATATATCTAGTTAAGGCTCACCGGCCACTTGACCATCTTCTTCTTCTGTGCAAATGCACAAACAGTGCCCGAACTCTTACGGGAATCGGCAACGAGCCGCGAGTAATGAGTATAATGGGCGGGAGCACTGCGAATGTAGTGCGGGACAATACGTTGAGAATGTGGGTATCGCGGGAGGCGTGCCGGAGATAAATCCCTGCAGTCGCGCTATCCTCTGTGTCCTCGGTGGCTCAGATGGATAGAGCGTCTGCCATGTAAGCAGGAGATGCCGGGTTCGAGTCCCGGTCGGGGCACACATTTTCATCTGTCCCCGTTGACGTATGTCAACGCCTGTAAGCAGCTGGGGGTGTTCATTTCATTGTAATTTAAGTAATAGCCAGAAAGGTGGGACTGAGCATCGCCTATAACAAGACAAAAACATGAAATACCACTGCAGACTGGGAAACACCTGAAGGCACTGTGCAAATGGTGGACAAATTAAAATACCTGGGAGAATTTGTAACTGGAAAGAACAGGAGCAAGTAGGGAATAACAGAGAGGATAAAGAAGATGAGGGCAGCCTACTGTATGACAAGAGAGATATACAATAAAAAGAACATATCCACAGAGGCAAAGATAAGCCACTACATTCCAACGGTGAGGAATGCAGTATTATATGCTTCTGAGACGATGACACTAGGAAGAAATGGGGCAGGACAACTAGAGAAAGAAGAGAGAAAAATACTGAGAAAAACGCTGGGTCCCAAAACGGGTGGAGAGAAATGGATGCGAAGATCTAGGGAAGAATTGTACCGGAACATGTGAACAATATCCAGGGAAATCAGACCCAAAAGGGCCAGGTTTGCTGGACATATAATTAGGATGAGTATTGACAGCATGACGAAGAGACTGTGGGAAACAACAGGGAGGACAAGGGGAAATACGAGAACCAAGTGGGTTATTGAAATTCGGAACGAATGGTTGGAATTGGGGATCAAGATCCAAAGAAAGGAAAATTGGACGAACAAATATACACCAAACAATATGCCGGAGATCAATGACAGAGAAGAATACAGGAAACGATTATAGTGTCACCAGTGCAGCCGACAGGAGAAAAGGACACTGAAGATCTCGTAAGAAGAGCGGGATAGAAGAAAAGAAAGAATGAAGTGGTTCTGGGTGAAGAAGAGGAAGATGCAGTCCACGGCCGCACAGGATTAGCCGAGCGGCCTAAGGCGCTGCAGTCATGGACTGTGCAGCTGATCCCGGCGGAGGTTCGAGTCCTCCCTCGGGCATGGGTGTGTGTGTTTGTCTTTAGGATAATTTAAGTTCAGTAGTGTGTAGGCTTAGGGGCTGATGACCTTTGCAGCACGTGGCGACCGCTGCTGCGGATCGTCCCTTGGAATTCTTTTGATTGTAAAAATAGCAGACAGTAGTATTGTTGTAGTAATTTGTAGGTTAATAATTGTAGTCTATATTGCATGTGTAGATTTGGTAATTGATAAGATTTCACACACATTTGAACATTTTGCACTACAGGAAGGGGCTACCCGTGGTCCTACGGAGGCCGTAACGGAAGAATAAGAAGAAGAAGGAGAAGAAGAAGAAGAAGAAGAAGAAGAGAAATCCCAAATTTCACTGACTCACGGCAATGCTACTGTCAAATTCTCTGTACCTCATTTAAATGTGTGTGTGGCGTGTGTGTGTGTTGATATGCATTCGGGCACATGAGTGTTTATGCACGCTTTAATATAATAATATATGTGTAAACGACTTGTGACCCCTGGAGGGACTTTTGTGGCGAGCGATAAACAAATACTGATTACTGATTACTAAATTTCGAACGAATTGACGTAGACAGAAATCTTTTCATATTTCTTAGGTCACTCTCTATGAATATTAAGCATTTAGAAAAATCATATTTGCACAATCAGCTGCGAATTTTGTATCGACCGGTTTGAATATAATAACCATCTGCACAGGACAAAAACTGAATAGATCAATGGATTAAAAATATATTTTCGTCAAATACGACGCAACCACATTACAACATGCATAACTGTCATAAGACTGTTTGTCTGACCATTAGCACAAATACAGTAATGTACGATACTTCACACTTAAGATTGTTATGGCAATTACGTGTGATCTAGATTTAATTGTGAAGTTCTCACCTAGAATATACTGCTGTAATTCTGCTAAAGCTCACCTCGTTTGTATGGATTATATTCAGACTCGTATGACAGTTCTACATTTGGTTGTGGCGTATCTGACGAAAATGAATATCTGATCCATTGACGTATACTGTTTTTGTTCTGTGACGACGGAGTTATAACTGAAACCGGCCGAGAATAAATATACAATTGTGCAGCTGATCGCGCAGATATGCTTTTTTCAAAATATATCTTGGAATTCAATGCCCCATTTTTCATGGCATGTTCACAAATTCTAACAAACTCACTTGTGAACGGAGAGTGCTCCTGTATAAAAGCAACTTCGAATATTGCAGAACGTTCTTCTATTGCATTAATAAGTAAGTTCCAGAGTCTATTTGAAACGGTGAATAAGAAATAGATGCAGAAACCACGGTAAGAACTGGTAAACAGTAAGAAATCATTCCGCGCATCTATCTACTACACTACGTAACACAAACGTATTGCTTATGCTGAATAGTTTATCATTAATATGTCATTAGCTGAAATTTAATTACAACGAATGAAAGGTGGCTACACTGAGTCACAGCGCCAGAGATTGCGCCAAAGAGTTTTATTCCGCCGCCTCCACTGGCAGTCGTAGTTGAGAAGTTGCTGTAGTTAGTGCTTGTTGAGAAGTCGTCGTGGAGTGTGCTTCTTCAGATGTTGTGGTGGTTAGTGCCTTGCTGAGAGGATGATGATAGCTGTACTATTTGAGGCCATGTTGTGTGCAGTTGTTTTGATGGGCTAGACACCAGATGTTGTTGGATTGAGGATGTTGTAATGATCAGAGTGTACTTTTCGTCAATATATATGAAGGTAAAGAAAATTTTTTTATTTCAAATGTCTTAAACAATAATGCCTCTTGGTCACAGGTTCAGTCAACAAAGCATCTGGCTTGTGTTCATGTATTAGAGCGTAATTCTGGTTTCTATGTGCAATTATAGTATTTCTGTTTTTTTTTTAATTTCTTCATTGTAAATGGCGTTTTAAGTATCTTGTCGTATTGAGGAAGAACCGTGCCAGATGTGTACGTTGAATCACACTTCCACACACAGAACAACTTTCGTAGTTGCTGGGGATTTAATTCATTAATTAATTGCGTTAACGGAAATTTCGTTTCATTCTTTGTTGTTGTTCTATGCAGTCAGATTGCGTACTAATACTAGTCAGGGCCAACCGGTTACGAGACTTCGTAACCGGACAAACAGCGACTAAAAAATTCAAATTATTTGCATTTTATATTTAAATAAGCCCTCATGCACGTGGCGATCGTTGCTTCGGATCGTCCCTTGGAATTCTTTTGATTGTAAAAATAGCAGACAATAGTATTGTTGTAGTAATTTGTAGGTTAGTAATTGTAGTCTATATTGCATGTGTAGATTTGGTAATTGAACACTTGCAGTTGTCTTGTCTTTCATCTAATGGTACTTTTGCAGAATTTAATTTTTGATGTCTTGTATATGGGTTTGACAATTTTGTGCAATTATGAAGATTTCAATTGTTCGTTAATCGTGTTTGTCGGGAAGCATTTCGTGTGAATGGTATTGTTGGAGATAAAGTGTCACTGTGGTAATTTTTGTATAGTGACGAGTTTTGTATGTTTTGTAAATGATTACGCGATCGATGAAAAAGGCAAAAATGATGGATAGTCAGAATGACGAAATTGTTAACATGTCGAACTCGCCAACACAGGAGAACAGTATGATGAATAATGAAGTAGAAAACAATTTAGTAAGTCGGGAAAATAGTCCAGAACCAGTTCAAAACTTTTCACAATTAAAGAATTTTCAGAATACGAGATTAACGACAGAAGATTCTGGAATAGTATCGAACACAGATAGCTTTACAGCTATGACGAAGGAAACTGGTTTTGCGGGAAATGTTAGGGGCGAAAAGAATTTCGAACCAGTTAATATGGAGCAGTTGATGGGTGCTATATTAAATTTGGGATCACGGATGGGAACAATGGAAACATGGTTGGACTCACTGGGATCACAGTTAGGATCTGAATTAAAAACAGAGATGGGAACTTTGGCAACACGGTTAGAAACTGATATGGGAACAATGGAAACACGGTTAGATTCACGAATAGGGACATGTTTAAAAACATGAAAGATGAATTAAAGAAAGAAATTAGAGAAGAAGTACAACCGATTTTTAATTCTCACAATAATAGATTAATTGCTGTAGAGATTAGACAAAAGGAACAGGATAGAGAACAGGAAGAAAGAGATCGCGTGATAGTACAAAAATTTTCAGAGTTAAATTTACAACGTGCACACGATAAGGAAGAAATATTTGAGAGAATCGAGGAATCCGTACCAAATGACAGATTAAATAACCTAACACAACAGTATGAACAGTTAACTACTAAAAGTGTTAATACTGAAACCCGAGTCGCGACACTTACGGAAGACGTAAATAAACAGAAAGAAAAAATAGGTGTCTTATTGGAAAGAGTTGAGGAGATTTCAGATAAATTGACAAATCTTAGTTTAAATGGGGACAGAGATTCAGATGAGACAGCTCCATTGCCATTTGCAGAAACAGAAGAGTACCAGAGCGTAAATAAACATGATGAAAATCAGGGAAAATTTAATGAACGCGCTAAAAGGGAATTTGAGGCGTTACGAAAGCAAGTCAAACAAATAGAAAGCGAAATCGTAGGAAAGGACAGTAGAAGAAATTTAGAATGACAGATAGCAGCGGGTTTTGAAGAAAATAATTTATTTCATTTACGAGAAGCAACAAGACAGCGCCAGGCGCGCGAACTTGACAATAATCGACATTGGGACTGGGAGAGACGCGGTAGGTCTTTTCACCACGAGGCGAAAACTTTGACTATAGAGAGACTTTTTAACTGTTCGGAAATTTAAGATCTTTCGCAATTCTAAGAATGACATACATCCATGTTCATGGTTAGATCAATTTACACTCCTGGAAATTGAAATAAGAACGTGAATTCATTGTCCCAGGAAGGGGAAACTTTATTGACACATTCCTGGGGTCAGATACATCACATGATCACACTGACAGAACCACAGGCACATAGACACAGGCAACAGAGCATGCACAATGTCGGCACTAGTACAGTGTATATCCACCTTTCGCAGCAATGCAGGCTGCTATTCTCCCATGGAGACGATCGTAGAGATGCTGGATGTAGTCCTGTGGAACGGCTTGCCATGCCATTTCCACCTGGCGCCTCAGTTGGACCAGCGTTCGTGCTGGACGTGCAGACCGCGTGAGACGACGCTTCATCCAGTCCCAAACATGCTCAATGGGGGACAGATCCGGAGATCTTGCTGGCCAGGGTAGTTGACTTACACCTTCTAGAGCACGTTGGGTGGCACGGGATACATGCGGACGTGCATTGTCCTGTTGGAACAGCAAGTTCCCTTGCCGGTCTAGGAATGGTAGAACGATGGGTTCGATGACGGTTTGGATGTACCGTGCACTATTCAGTATCCCCTTGACGATCACCAGTGGTGTACGGCCAGTGTAGGAGATCGCTCCCCACACCATGATGCCGGGTGTTGGCCCTGTGTGCCTCGGTCGTATGCAGTCCCGATTGTGGCGCTCACCTGCACGGCGCCTAACACGCATACGACCATCATTGGCACCAAGGCAGAAGCGACTCTCATCGCTGAAGACGACACGTCTACATTCGTCCCTCCATTCACGCCTGTCGCGACACCACTGGAGGCGGGCTGCACGGTGTTGGGGCGTGAGCGGAAGACGGCCTAACGGTGTGCGGGACCGTAGCCCAGCTTCATGGAGACGGTTGCGAATGGTCCTCGCCGATACCCCAGGAGCAACAGTGTCCCTAATTTGCTGGGAAGTGGCGGTGCGGTCCCCTACGGCACTGCGTAGGATCCTACGGTCTTGGCGTGCATCCGTGCGTCGCTGCGGTCCGGTCCCAGGTCGACGGGCACGTGCACCTTCCGCCGACCACTGGCGACAACATCGATGTACTGTGGAGACCTCACGCCCCACGTGTTGAGCAATTCGGCGGTACGTCCACCCGGCCTCCCGCATGCCCACTATACGCCCTCGCTCAAAGTCCGTCAACTGCACATACGGTTCACGTCCACGCTGTCGCGGCATGCTACCAGTGTTAAAGACTGCGATGGAGCTCCGTATGCCACGGCAAACTGGCTGACACTGACGGCGGCGGTGCACAAATGCTGCGCAGCTAGCGCCATTCGACGGCCAACACCGCGGTTCCTGGTGTGTCCGCTGTGCCGTGCGTGTGATCATTGCTTGTACAGCCCTCTCGCAGTGTCCGGAGCAAGTATGGTGGGTCTGACACACCGGTGTCAATGTGTTCTTTTTTCCATTTCCAGGAGTGTATGTACGCACTTCCACCAAATTGGCCACTAAGTCACAAACTGGAATTTATGTGCGGCTATGTAAGTCCTTAGGGGATTCTTACACTAAGTGAATATGTGCCGTAGCGTGCAGAGGGCCCCGAGCTGTAGTGGTGCTATTTCCCTTTTAGTTTTCTGCACTGCTGCCTACTCTTCAACTATTCTTTGTATCTATCAAAAACAACTCTTCAACTGTCAATCTATCTAGAGAGTAAAGAATAACCGGATATGACTATTTTACCCAAAAGTGATTTCGGAAATTACCGTTTGGACTTACTGTATCTTCTGCAGCATTCATTCGTAGTTTAAACCAAATTTTACCTGTTTATCTTCGTGACAATATTACTCCATATGTTGACGATATTCTTATTGCTAAACGTTCTTGGAGAGAGTACAACAAAATTTAAGATTCATTATTACGTATTATTGCAAGAGTTGGCATTACAGTGAACTTGGAAAAATCTGAATTTGGTCGTTCTCAAGTGAAATTTCATGGTAATATTATTTCTACAAAAGGTATTCTTCCTGATCCAGAGAAAATAGATGCTATTCGTAATTATGCAGTTTCTACTACAAAACGTGATGTTCGTAGTTTCCTTGGTGACTAATTTTCTTAGACGCTTTGTTAGATTGGACGATTTGGCCACACCTCGTTTATGTGAACTATCTGGAAAGATTTCTAATTGGTGTTGCGATGAGGAAGCTCAATCAGAATTTGAACAACTTCGGGATCCCTTGCCAAATGCAAATTATGTCAAAAGGCTAAGCCGCCAACTATTTCTAACAGAGCACCGTTGTTTCCTATCATTCCAGCAAAATTAAAGGTGATGGCTGCAGTCGATTTGTTCGGTCCAGTGGTTCGTTCTACTAATGGTTTTGCGTACATTTTGGTAGCAGTGGAATTGACATCAAAATATGTGTGTTTTACACCTTTACGCAAAGCAACAGCTCGTTCAGTATCTAACGCTTTCATCAAACATTTTCTTAAAGAAGTGGGTCATGTTGATAATGTTATATCAGATAATGGATCACAGTTTCGCTCTAAAATTTGGCTTCGTACTCTACGGCGTCGTAAGATTAAACCAATTTTAATTTCACTTTTTCACCCTCAATCTAACGCTTCAGAGAGATGGATGAAGGAAATCAATAAATTGTGTCGACTTTATTTTCATCAGAATCACAGAACGTGGGATCAGTACCTCCATATTTTTCAAAACATTCTGAATGAACTCACTAATGATTCAACTCCTTTACCGCCTCTATTGATATTAAAAAATAAAGCACCGACAAATCGCATTTCTGAAATCGTTCCTTTTCCGCCTTCACAGAAACTGCGGCATTCTGAAGTCGTCAACCTGGCTCAGCAAAATATTGCATCTGCGGCTGCTAGAAGAGAGAAATCGGCTAAACGTCCTGGTCGTTTAAAAACCTTGTCAGTTGGTCAAAAGGTGTTAATTAAATCTCACCGTTTGTCTCACAAAGTAAAAGGGTTGTGTTGCAAATTTTTTCTGCTTTATAACGGCCCATATAGAGTTCGCAAAATTATTCATGATAACACTGTCGAAGTAGAAACTCTTAACTCTCGGCGCTCTAAGGGAGTACATCATATATCGAACGTTAAAATTTTTGTGGAATGACATACTTTTGAGAAACTAACAGTTAGTTATACGTAAACACACGCAGAATGCAAGGATACCGCGCCGTGTTCCGGCGGCGGCACATACTCAAAGCAACAGTCAAGTCTGCGCGGCGCACAAGGCAGTCGTTGACCGCAAACAATTACTTCCTACGTCACGCGTACCTACAGCTGATCGAGCGCTCAGTGCGAATGCACTGACAGCCGTAAACAAATACACAGTCTAATTTCTCTGATTAAATTCAGTATAAAGCTATAGTGACTTGAGAAATTATGTTATTAACGTTCAGTATTTTTCAGGATACGGTTGTATAAAATATTTAAGACCTTCAGGTAAATCCTGTGTGTGTCCCACGTTAAGAGGACTTGCTATCGAGAAATTTTCAGGAAGAATGTAGTTTCGAAGAAGAAACTAATAAACTAAAAAGGTAACTATTAATTGAGTTTATTTTTCAGGTAACATATTTCCACTTAGGTACGTACTTTAGATGTAATTTGCTGCTCCCGATTACGTGATTCATACTTTGTGCTAAATTTCATGTTCTATGAATTTACTTGTGAAGCGACGTGCTTGCGTACATTAACTGATTTTGCCAATGATTGATTAATGAACAGGGTTGTCACTTATGTATATTATGCATCGCTTGGCTGCTATGCTTTTGCACTGACGTCATTTTCTTTATTATGTGCCTGCTGTGCTTATTTATTTTAATTATAACTGTCACCTGATTAGTTGTGCTTATATGGTTATGTATGTAGGTTACACTTTGTGATTTATCAGCTTGCGCCTTCATGTTTACTTTACATATGAACATTTGTTTGCTTATGCTGATATGATGCTAATGACCTGTTTATTATGTAAGATATATATTTGCTGCTTTGCGTATGGATTGCATATTTACACATTTCTGTTTTGTCGTAACTACTCTTTAATTTGGTATATAGAAAGGCTGATATATGGTGTACGAACATAGAGTTTAGGTCACACTATGGTATTAATTATAGATTGTTCGCTTGGCACAGCCTCGTTATAGGGATTGTGCTACATCCACTTGTTAACATTCTGTTCCCTGCTGGTATATTTACTCGCTATTGAATGTTTTGCTTACGCTCAGTGCCTTATATTTTTAAGATAAGAAAATGAACTGCTATAATTCTACGAACGACGTTGGTACAAGAAACTTCATTGAAGTCACATGAGCTGGAGGTTTTATGGAAGCTGTATAAATTTATGCTAATAGGAAGGAAGCTAACGACATGACATACCAACACTAGGTTTAGACCATTGACAGTCATTACATTGCATTCTTCGTGAGTAATTGAAATAGGTTCAAAATGGTTCAAATGGCTCTGAGCACTATGGGACTCAACTGCTGAGGTCATTAGTCCCCTAGAACTTAGAACTAGTTAAACCTAACTAACCTAAGGACATCACAAACATCCATGCCCGAGGCAGGATTCGAACCTGCGACCGTAGCGGTCCTGCGGTTCCAGACTGCAGCGCCTTTAACCGCACGGCCACTTCGGCCGGCAATTGAAATAGGAAGTGACACTTGACACAAGAAATACTCCACATGTTTGCTTCTGTTTTGCCATGATTCTTGAAGTGGCGTACACACTGTGAAATATTACGATCATTAACACTCCGTACTCGTACTTACTTACTGAGAGTTATTCAAACTAAAGGCTGTTAGAGGCCATGTATGCATTTCTTTTATTTAATGATGGACAAGGTAACCAAAATGTATTTTATGATTCATAATGAGTAGAAGATTTGGGTCAGATGGATTACACAGAGATTGTGTGTGGACATTGTGTCTTCGGATTGTATGGGATTATGTATTGAAGTTTGCACTAGAATTTTATCTGTACTTGTTCGAGGAAACTGACTAGAGGAAAGAGTTGTTATGGAAGTGAAATGGTATTGGCGATAGGGTTTATATGTATCGACGTATTGAAGAGGTATTATTGAGGTATTGAGATTGTGTGAAGTTGATGATTATTGGAGTTTTGGTGGACAAGAGGTAAGATAAATGATATTGATGATAAGGTTCATATGTATCAACGTAAGAGGTATTATTGAAGTATTAAGTTTATGTGATGCTGATGATTATTGGCGTTTTGGTGGATAAGAGATAAAGTAAGTGAGGAGTATATTTTTTTTGTTGGTTTATATGGAACAAGGAGGATGGAGATGGCAGACTAGAACACTCAAATGGAAGGAAGATTGTCTACACACACACTTGGTTAAATCACTAAGCAGTATATACTTTTTTTTTGGAGAGAGGAAGTATTTGCATATCTTGGCACACTGACAGTTGTTCAGCAACCGTACATTTGATTTGGCTTGGCAAACATTGGTCTTGACATGATGACTATTACGTTGACTAACTATTATTGACTGTTATACATTGCTGCCACTCCTACTTGATACACATGTTGAACATCAAATCTTTGACAGAATTGCATTTACACAGTTAACACTATTCAACTACACAGTAGCACTTAATGTGGATGAAAGATGAGTGAGTGTGTCTTGTGTGTTTTCCATCCCTAATCCCAAATTATTGGTACCGACTTCTCCCCTAAATATTATTTTACTTGTTTGTTGCGGCTTGCACTGACACCCATAAATATTATAGGTTAACTGATATTTGTAATATTTAATATGACAATTATCTGATATCATTTGTGTGTTTATTGTAATTTGTATGTTTAGTGTAAGAGCATTGATAATTTTGTAAAAGCAATTGTGTGTGCATTCAAACTGTTGTTCATGCCTGCACTGGTTCAACATTGATGTGTGCCACTAGGAGATGTTTAATTTCTGCTGATAAACTCTGATGAACTTCTGATTAGTGATAGTGAATATTATGGACTGTTACCTGCACCTGTTCAACATTGCTGGGTGCCACTGATGGAACTGTTTCTACTGACATAATGTCACTTGTTGGTGTCTGCACCTGCTCAACGTTGCTGGGTGCCACTGATGGAACTGCTTCTACTGACATAATGTCACTTGTTGGTGTCTGCACCTGCTCAACATTGCTGGTTGCCACTGATGGAACTGCTTCTACTGAGATAATGTCACTTGTTGGTGTCTGCGCCTGCTCGCTATTGCTGGGTGCCACTGTTGGAGCTGTTTAATTAATGCTGATGAAATGTTATGAGACTGCTATTTGCACCTGTTGACCATTGCTGGGTGCTACTGCTGGAACTGTCAACTACTTGTTTAT
Source organism: Schistocerca nitens (assembly GCF_023898315.1). Lineage (NCBI taxonomy): Eukaryota > Metazoa > Arthropoda > Insecta > Orthoptera > Acrididae > Schistocerca > Schistocerca nitens. The sequence continues at coordinate 634,294,826 of NC_064619.1, forward strand.
TGAACTATTGACAAGATTTTATGTAAATATTTGTATAAACAGATTTTTTGTGTATTTACTGTTTGTGAAATGTTATGAGACTCTTACCTACACCTATTTGTCATTGCTGGTGCCATTGATTAAATGATACTTGTGGAAAGTATCATGTAAATCACATGTATGCAAGCATTTGTATTCCCTACTGTATTTTATATTAGATTATTGAAGGGTCAGTGCAAAGCCAAAATTTATCTAGTTATCTGACACTTACTTATTAATATTATCTTTAATTTTTGTCTGTATTTTTTGAACAAATTTGGTGGTATTTTCACCACCAATGCTGGCAAAAATACCATCAAATCCTAGCCCGTGGAGGAGGGGCATATGAAAGGTGGCTACACTGAGTCACAGCGCCAGAGATTGCGCCAAAGAGTTTTATTCCGCCGCCTCCACTGGCAGTCGTAGTTGAGAAGTTGCCGTAGTTAGTGCTTGTTGAGAAGTCGTCGTGGAGTGTGCTTGTTCAGATGTTGTGGTGGTTACTGCCTTGCTGAGAGGATGATGATAGCTGTACTATTTGAGGCCATGTTGTGTGCAGTTGTTTTGATGGGCTAGACACCTGATGTTGTTGGATTGAGGATGTTGTAATGATCAGAGTGTACTTTTCGTCAGTATATATGAAGGTAAAGAAAATTTTTTTATTTCAAACGTCTTAAACAATAATGCCTCTTGGTCACAGGTTCAGTCAACAAAGCATCTGGCTTGTGTTCATGTATTAGAGCGTAATTCTGGTTTCTATGTGCAATTATAGTATTTCTGTTGTTTTTTTTTTAATTTCTTCATTGCACATGGCGTTTTAAGTATTTTGTCGTATTGAGGAAGAACCGTGCCAGATGTGTACGTTGAATCACACTTCCACACACATAACAGCTACACTTGTGCCTTGTTGTTTCGTAGCTTTCATAGTTGCTGGGGACTTAATTAATTAATTGTGTTAACGGAAATTTCGTTTCATTCTTTGTTGTTGTTCTATGCAGTTAGACTGCGTACTAATACTAGTCAGCGCCAACCGGTTACGAGACTTCGTAACCGGACAAACAGCGACTAAAAATTCAAATTATTTGCATTTTATATTTAATTAAGCCCCCATGCACGAATCTTACAGAAAAAACGGTGCGATTTGGTAAAGCTGCAATGCGCCAGCGCCTTGAAACGGTATACTTTCATACCATGCATATGACAATACGAAAAGAATCAAATATTTCGAAAATGTAGATGTCGATTTCTGTAATTTTATCATAGCAAACTGTACCAGAAATGGCACATTTTACAGTGATCATGTATTCAGAGCGCATGAGTTATAATATAAACCAACCATCAAATACGGGCTTCCAGCGAATAAGAAGAAATCTGTTATGGTATCTCCCAAATTCTACTTGTTGACGTGAAAGTGTTGTTTTTATCTCAGTGACCACGTGCCTCTCCAGGAGGCGAAATTGTGACATATCGTAAGGTGCCTTTCACGCTTGTGAATTCACCGGCACGCGAATCTCTACATTCTGATAGCACGAAACTCTACAACGTTCGTTTTCACGTCCCGTATGAAGACAGCATAAAGGCGTTAGCAACAGAGGATAAAAATGAATGAAAGCGACGACGGTCAGAAATTGGAACACTCAACAGGGTGTGGGGCTACAAAAGTGCGAAATGAACGAATCGTTATCGTACAAGATTTTTCACTTACTCGATGTACCTTAAGAGCAACTGAAATAGAAATGCGAACACAATAATTGTTCTTTATACTTAGTTCACAAATTGTCGATGGGCTAGTCGCCTTTGCTGCTGTCTGTTGTAATTCAAAATCAGTTACACAAATACAATTACAATGTACTACACCAAGTACTATGAGGAAATGCACCACAAGTATCTAGACAGATCTTGAAAATATTTCAAAGCGATGCAGTGATTCACACTTTCATGAAATGTGAAATTGTGCAATTTAATAGGCGAATAAAGTTAGTATCCTTCGTGTACAGTATTAAATAGTCACAATTGGAATATGTCAACTCATGCAAATACTTGTGTGTAACTGTTTTTGCGAATATGAAGTGGAATGTCTACATAGTATGCTGCATGGTAGGTAAAGCAGGGTAGAAGATTTTTGTCAATGGTAAGACACCTAGAAATTTCATGTGGCCAACGTAGGATATGACGTGCAATGCACTCATTTGAGCATTTCTTCTCAACTGTGTTCGATCCTTCTAAACTGTACAAAGAGGTATTTATAGTATACGAAGAAGGGCAGCACGAATTCTCAGTTTTTTTTATTCTAACGGAAATTCTGAAGAACCTGAAGTGGCAGACGCTTGAAGATGAATATCAACAACTCATGAAAGCCTAGTTATAGGGTTTCGAGAACGTGTGCTGAGTGGGGAGTTGTGGGATATACGGCCCTCCCCTATGCATCGCTCCTGCAGGGACGGCATACACAAGACTGGACTAATTACTGGGTGCACAGAGGCGATTAATCAGTGATCAGTCCCGCGCTTCATCCGCAAATGGAGGTGCTGAAAACCGTAACATGTGGTACAGTGAAGAGTACTCTCTGCCATGCACCTAACAGTGGTTTGCAGAGTATGGACGTGTATGTAGACATAGAGAACATGTATAGGGCAAATACGAACTCTACCAGACAAATCAACAGTCTGTTTAGGGATATATACCATGATGAGCCGCTAATCTCCAGGGGCACATTGCAAACTAGTAGCATTTCCTTTTATTTCTTAGCTCCATTTACCTTTCTATGAGTATTGCATTGAAAATATCTGCATGACATGTCTTTCGGTCTTTTTTGGAATCGAGCTTGTTCCACTCACTCAGGCTACCTGCTGTTGACAACATTCATGACAACATTCATGCACACATTTGCCCTCCAGCCTTGGTTCAGTACAGTCTGGATCCAGTAAACCGTAGTAGCAGAGACGACTTTTTATACTTCATTTGAATGTTAACTTAATCATTACAAGAACTACACTCCTGGAAATGGAAAAAAGAACACATTGACACCGGTGTGTCAGACCCACCATACTTGCTCCGGACACTGCGAGAGGGCTGTACAAGCAACGATCACACGCACGGCACAGCGGACACACCAGGAACCGCGGTGTTGGCCGTCGAATGGCGCTAGCTGCGCAGCATTTGTGCACCGCCGCCGTCAGTGTCAGCCAGTTTGCCGTGGCATACGGAGCTCCATCGCAGTCTTTAACACTGGTAACATGCCGCGACAGCGTGGACGTGAACCGTATGTGAAGTTGACGGACTTTGAGCGAGGGCGTATAGTGGGCTTGCGGGAGGCCGGGTGGACGTACCGCCGAATTGCTCAACACGTGGGGCGTGAGGTCTCCACAGTACATCGATGTTGTCGCCAGTGGTCGGCGGAAGGTGCACGTGCCCGTCGACCTGGGACCGGACCGCAGCGACGCACGGATGCACGCCAAGACCGTAGGATCCTACGCAGTGCCGTAGGGGACCGCACCGCCACTTCCCAGCAAATTAGGGACACTGTTGCTCCTGGGGTATCGGCGAGGACCATTCGCAACCGTCTCCATGAAGCTGGGCTACGGTCCCGCACACCGTTAGGCCGTCTTCCGCTCACGCCCCAACATCGTGCAGCCCGCCTTCAGTGGTGTCGCCACAGGCGTGAATGGAGGGACGAATGGAGACGTGTCGTCTTCAGCGATGAGAGTCGCTTCTGCCTTGGTGCCAATGATGGTCGTATGCGTGTTTGGCGCCGTGCAGGTGAGCGCCACAATCAGGACTGCATACGACCGAGGCACACAGGGACAACACCCGGCATCATGGTGTGGGGAGTGATCTCCTACACTGGCCGTACACCACTGGTGATCGTCGAGGGGACACTGAATAGTGCACGGTACATCCAAACCGTCATCGAACCCATCGTTCTACCATTCCTAGACCGGCAAGGGAACTTGCTGTTCCAACAGGACAATGCACGTCCGCATGTATCCCGTGCCACCCAACGTGCTCTAGAAGGTGTAAGTCAACTACCCTGGCCAGCAAGATCTCCGGATCTGTCCCCCATTGAGCATGTTTGGGACTGGATGAAGCGTCGTCTCACGCGGTCTGCACGTCCAGCACGAACGCTGGTCCAACTGAGGCGCCAGGTGGAAATGGCATGGCAAGCCGTTCCACAGGACTACATCCAGCATCTCTACGATCGTCTCCATGGGAGAATAGCAGCCTGCATTGCTGCGAAAGGTGGATATACACTGTACTAGTGCCGACATTGTGTATGCTCTGTTGCCTGTGTCTATGTGCCTGTGGTTCTGTCAGTGTGATCATGTGATGTATCTGACCCCAGGAATGTGTCAATAAAGTTTCCCCTTCCTGGGACAATGAATTCACGGTGTTCTTATTTCAATTTCCAGGAGTGTATTTACTGGTGCACGGCTGTGAGCATCTAATAAAACACCATTTGTGTTCAAACTCAAGAGTTGATAAGTATCAGATGTTGGGATCCATCTATTCATCAGAGATGGTCGAAATATCTACAATCTTCTCGTGGTGAAGTCCTTCTGCGACGACCCGTGCTTATCTTTCGTGCCTCACAACTGTCCTATGTGTTTCTTGTCAGCACTACTTGTCCAATAACTCCTCTACACCAAGGACGGCCAGGATTTTGGCATGCGAGCAGTGCAGTGGCTCGGGCGCCGTTGCTGCCTCGCCTGGCTACACGTTTCTGCCAACAGCGTGCCACGCTGTCTGAGGAGGGGGAAGAAGAGGAAATTGTGAAGGCGTCGCATTAATATGGCACTGTAGTCGCATGATCCAGCTGGACGTGCATAGGGGCACCTTCAACTGTAAAGGGAAACGGTCTTGAAAACTGTTCGAAAACATATGTAAAATTGGAAGTGTCTTCAGAACGTACAGAAAACTAAATTTGTAATTTTGAACACCATAATAAATTCATAAAAACTTTGGTTTCTTTGACGCCTGTGACCTTTGGGGAATGGACAGTGTTTCTTTTTTTCCAGAATTTGTCCCTTCCACAATGCGATTTTCTTTTTATGTGTATCCCCATCAAATTTGAAATAAGACGTTTCTCACCTTAAGTGTCTTACTGTCAGCAGTGTGTAGTCAAGTGCACTCTAAATGCAAGATCTGCAATCTGCTATGGGATGTTATAACTTTCGACACTGGTTTCTCTTTTTCTTTATAAACTAAACAAGAGCGTAATTTAAATCGAAAACTGCCCCTGTTATTCCCCTTGACATAACGAATTTCCTTTGCAGTAATATATAGTTATGTTCTAACTTTCGACACTGCTTTCCATTTTTCTTCATAAATTGTACAAGAGTATATTTCAAATCGCAGCCAATTCCCTTGACTTAACCAACGTACTTCGCCTTAATATATAGGATCTACATACTCTTTGTTCAATTCTACTGACAACTGTTGCAACTAACTTTGTAATAATACGTGTAACTTCAGAAAATTTAGTATTTGTATCACCAATTTGACCATGTGCTCTATGACTGCAAATTTAGCATAAAGTGCTTCTTGATTTACGGCACTAAGACTACCATCTGTCGATTATTTTAATGTTTTACTCTTTCATTGTCAACTAAATCTTTAAATCCTTTCTGTATGTGTGGTGATGATTATGTTTGGTTCGTGGTGCGCTCAACTGCGCGGTCATCCGTACAAAGTCCAAAATTTTACAGAGTGCAATTTGTTTGCAGTCCAGACTTGCCACTGTCACGAATGGTAATGATGATTATCACGAAATGATGAGGACAACAAAAACACTCAGTACTGGGCAGAGAAAATCCACAACCCAGCCGGGAATCGATCCCGGGACCCCGTGGTCCAGAGGCAGCAACGCTAGCCACTAGGCCACGAGCTGCGCACTGTATGTGCGGTAATGACTTTTCATAGTAAATCTGAAATACGTGTCGACTAGGGGAATTTTCACTGCCCAGTACTGAGTGTTTTTATTGTCCTCATCATTTCGTGATCATCATCATCATCACCACCATTCGTGACAGTGGCAAGACTGGACTGCATCTCTAAAAAGGGCCATCACAGAAGTTGGGAGGGAAAACATAGGTACAAAGAAGGTAGCTGCGAAGAAACCATGGGTAACAGAAGAAATACTTCAGTTGATTGATGAAAGGAGGAAGTACAAACATGTTCCGGGAAAATCAGGAATACAGAAGTACAAGTCGCTGAGGAATGAACTAAATAGGAAGTGCAGGGAAGCTAAGAAGAAATGGCTGCAGGAAAAATGTGAAGACATCGAAAAAGATATGATTGTCGGAAGGACAGACTCAGCATACAGGAAAGTCAAAACAACCTTTGGTGACATTAAAAGCAACGGTGGTAACATTAAGAGTGCAACGGGCATTCCACTGTTAAATGCAGAGGGGAGAGCAGATAGGTGGAAAGAATACACTGAAAGCCTCTATGAGGGTGAAGATTTGTCTGATGTGATAGAAGAAGAAACAGGAGTCAATTTAGAAGAGATAGGGGATCCAGTATTAGAATCGGAATTTAAAAGAGCTTTGGAGGACTTACGGTCAAATAAGGCAGAAGGGATAGATAACATTCCATCAGAATTTCTAAAATCATTGGGGGAAGTGGCAACAAAACAACTATTCACGTTGGTGTGTAGAATATATGAGTCTCGCGACATACCATCTGACTTTCGGAAAAGCATCTACACCATTCCGAAGACGGCAAGAGCTGATAAGTGCGAGAATTATCGCAGAATCAGCTTAACAGCTCATGCATCGAAGCTGCTTACAAGAATAATATACAGAAGAATGGAAAAGAAAATTGAGAATGCGCTAGGTGACGATCAGTTTGGCTTTAGGAAAAGTAAAGGGACGAGAGAGGCAATTCTGACGTTATGGCTAGTAATGGAAGCAAGGCTAAAGAAAAATCAAGACACTTTCATAGGATTTGTCGACCTGGAAGAAGCGTTCGACAATATAAAATGGTGCAAGCTGTTCGAGATTCTGAAAAAAGTAGGGGTAAGCTATAGGGAGTGACGGGTCATATACAATATGTACAACAACCAAGAGGGAATAATAAGAGTGGACGATCAAGAACGAAGTGCTCGTATTGAGAAGGGTGTAAGACAAGGCTGTAGCCTTTCGCCCCTACTCTTCAATCTGTACATCGAGGAAGCAATGATGGAAATAAAAGAAAGGTTCAGGAGTGGAATTAAAATACAAGGTGAAAGGATATCAATGATACGATTCGCTTCGCTGATGACATTGCTATCCTGAGTGAAAGTGAAGAAGAATTAAATGATCTGCTGAACTGCATGAACAGTCTAATGAGTACACAGTATGGTTTGAGAGTAAATCGGAGAAATACGAAGGTAATGAGAAGTAGTAGAAATGAGAACAGCGAGAAACTTAACATCAGGATAGATGGTCACGAAGTCAATGAAGTTAAGGAGTTCTGCTACCTAGGCAGTAAAATAACTAATGACGGACGGAGCAAGGAGGACATCAAAAACAGACTCGCTATGGCAAAAAAAGGCATTTCTGGCCAAGAGAAGTCTACTGATATCAAATACCGGCCTTAATTAGAGGAAGAAATTTCTGAGGATGTACGTCTGGAGTACAGCATTGTATGGTAGTGAAACGTGGACTGTGGGAAAACCGGAACAGAAGAGAATCGAAGCATTTGAGATGTGGTGCTATAGACGAATGTTGAAAATTAGGTGGACTGATAAGGTAAGGAATGAGGAGGTTCTAAGCAGAATCGGTGAGGAAAGGAATATGTGGAAAACACTGATAAGGAGAAGGGACAGGATGATAGGAAATCTGCTAAGACATAAGGGAATGACTTCCATGGTACTAGTGGGAGCTGTAGAGGGCAAAATCTGTAGAGGAAGACAGAGATTGGAATACGTCAAGCAAATAATTGAGGACGTAGGTTGCAAGTGCTACTCTGAGATGAAGAGGTTAGCACAGGAAAGGAATTCGTGACGGGCCGCATCAAACCAGACAGTAGACTGATGACCAAAAAAAAAAGGGGGGGGGGGAATGTATAATACTTACTGAGAATTCTAAACCTTGTCCTCTTTATTTCCCATTCATTTCTTAAGACTTATGTCAAAACATCGCTAGACCGCATCTTTTTGTAGAAACATCCACTCGATCTGTGACTTCATTTATTGCACGATCAAGCAGCGAATCTGAAACCACTGTTCTGCTTGATCGAAGAAATAGTGAAATATCGCTGTCTCCTGAATACACCCGACAAGGACCAAGGGCAGCTGGGATAAGCCGAGTCTCGGTCCCACAAACTGAGCTCGCGTGCGTTCTGGCATTCCGTGACCGCCCCTGTACTACAGCTAACTGTTTGAATGTAACCTGCTGCCATGATGCTCCTGTGTCCTTTCTGTGAATCCCCAAAGCCCAAACGATGGTTACAGGCAGTGCTTGCATATCATCTGGGCATGCTGTATTGCCTCCTCCAACTGAAAAGTTCCAGTGACAATAGACACATCCAATAGTCATCATCTACTCACACCTTCCTTTATCTTTAGAAATGGATTTTTATGTACCTAAAGTACTAAAAACTAGCTTGGAAAGTGATGAAATTTTAACTGACGCGTTCTGCAGGCACCAGTTTGGAGCGTAGGATCAAGTTGTTTATGGTGCAACATTTTCTGTGGTGTCACCGCCAGACACCACACTTGCTTGGTGGTAGCTTTAAATCGGCCGCGGTCCATTAGTACATGTCGGACCCGCGTGTCGCCACTGTCAGTGATCGCAGACCGAGCGCCACCACACGGCAGGTCTCGAGAGACTTACTAGCACTCGCCCCAGTTGTACGGACGACTTTGCTAGCGACTACACTGACGAAGCCTCGCTCATTTGCAGAGCAGATAGTTAGAATAGCCTACAGGTAAGTCCATGGCTACGACCTAGCAAGGCGCCATTAGCCTTACATAGCTTGTATCTAAAGAGTCTCACTTGTATCGTCAAGAGCGATGTACAACAAGGATGGATTAAAGTTAAGTATTCCAGAAGCTACGTACTTTTCTTTATAGCATTCATTACGTATCCTGTTTCAGACCTCACGCCATCCTTCGTGAGCTTATAGCGTGCATTTCGGTCTCCTCAAACCACACTGTGTCGGCACTTCTGTCGACACATCATTTTCCATTTCAGTCAGACATCAGACAATGCCACTACCATTCTGAAAAGTCATCTAGACATAAAATGTGTTCTGTTAGGGTTCTATTCTGTCTTTGTACATTTATGTATGATGTAATTCCAGACATCATCATAATTTAATGAGTAAAACTAAAGCATATATCATATATGGTACATATGTTATCAATATTGGTAGATCTGTTAAGTGGATCATGACAGATTCCATGAATTAGCACGATAAACACTAGTTTAAGAAGGAGTTCAGAAACTCTGAGTGGGCAACTTGATCACATAAGAGATGTGTAGTAATGAGATTGATATCTGATCTGTTTGGGAAACAGACTATGAACCAAATCTTACCAAGGCCACCAAACCACTTTAGACTATTCTGACCTTTCGCTGAAGAAATTTGTATCAATGGCGTGCACCGTGCCTCCTGGTAAGATTTCAGCATTTATTCAGTAAACAAAGACGATGAATTACATTTCAGATTTCGTCGTAGCTCAACGTACAAATAATAGTATCTTAAGATAGAATGACCAATATTTCCAACATGGTAGAACCCCAAACAGTTTCTCTTCATGGGTGCCTTACCCCAGCTGCCATCCTACTATCAAAATGTGTCTGAGATAACAATGGATGTGGTGACCAAAAACTCAACTTCTCTTGATATTGCAACTTAACTGTGTCCTACAATAGACTTATAATGATGAATTCTTTCCCATTACGTCCTTGAGTACTTATTTCTATGGCTGAAAATCATGAATGCTTTTATTCACAATGTATGGTGCATGATGTGGTAGGCAGTAGTGTGAGGTGACACTTGAGATATTTACACTACTGGCCATTAAATTTGCTCCACCACGAAGATGACGTGCTACAGACGCGAAATTTAACCGACAGCAAGACGATGCTGTGATATGCAAATGATTAGCTTTTCCGAGCCTTCACGCAAGGTTGGCGCCGGTGGCAACACCTAAAACGTGCTGACATGAAGAAAGTTTCCAACCTATTTCACATACACAAACAGCAATTGACCGTCGTTGCCTGGTGAAACTTTGTTGTGGTGCCTCGTGTAAGGAGGAGAAATGCGTACCATCACGTTTCCGACTATGATAAAGGTCGGATTGTACCGTATCGTGATTGCGATTTATCGTATCGCGACATTGCTGCTCGCGTTGGTCAAGATCCAATGACTGTTAGCAGAATATGGAATCGGTGGGCTCAGGAGGGTAATACGGAACGCCGTGCTGGATCCCAACGGCCTCTTATCACTAGTAGTCGAGATGACAGTGACCTTATCCGCATGGATGTAACGGATCGTGCAGCCACGTCTCGATCCCTGAGTCAACAGATTGGGACGTTTGCAAGACAACAACCATCTGCACGAACAGTTCGACGACGTGTGCAGCAGTATGGACAATGAGCTCAGAGACCATGGCTGCGGTTAACCTTGACGCTGCATCATAGACACTAGCGCGTGCGATGGTGTACTCAACGACGAACCTGGGTGCACGAATGGCAAAACCTCATTTTTTCGGATGAATCCAGGTTCTGTTTACAGCATCATGATGGTCGCATCCGTGTTTGGCGACATCGCGGTGAACGCACATTGGAAGCGTGTATTCGTCATCGCTATAGTGACATATCACCCGGCGTGTTGGTATGGGGTGGCATTGGTTACACGTCGCAGTCATCTCTTGTTGGCATCGACGGCACTCTGAACAGTGGACGTTACATTTCAGATGTGTTACGACCCGTGGCTCTACCCTTCATTCGATCCCTGCGAAACCCTACATTTCAGCAGGATAATGCACGACCGCATGTTGTAGGTCCTGTACGGGCCTTTCTGGATACAGAAAATGTTCGACTGCTGCCCTGGTCAGCACATTCTCCAGATCTCTCACCAACTGAAAACGTCTAGTCTATGGTGGCCGAGCAACTGGCTCGTCACAATACGCCAGTCAGTACTCTTGATGAACTGTGGTATCGTGTTGAAGCTGCATGGGCAGCTGTACCTGTACACGCCATTTAAGCTCTGTTTGACACAATGCCTAGGCGTATCAAGGCCGTTATTACGGCCAGAGGTGGTTGTTCTATGCACTGATTTCTCAGGATCTATGCACCAAAATTGCGCGAAAGTGTAATCACATGTCAGTTCTAGTATAATTTATTTGTCCAATGGATGCCCGTTTGTCATCTGCATTTCTTCTTGGTGTATCAATTTTAATGGCCAGTAGTGTAGCAAACCCCTAAAATGCTAGAGATCAAACTCCAATCCGCAGTGACTTGCAACGATTAATTCAATGAAATTACTGGGATTGGCCAAATTAAACATGAAACTATGGTTACCAGACATCACAGATACATATTAGTGAATGTATCCACCATACTATGGAAGGCTGCCACTGGTTTGTGTCATGAACTGTTTTATTGTCATAAGACATCAAAAAAGTGATTTATCCACCGAATCACGAATATAAACGTTTAATAAGTGTACAAGCGCTTGGAATTATGAACTATAGCCTTAGCACAGGTGGGTGGATACTTGAAAGCAAAATACAGTATGAAGCTGTGTCGTGAATAGATCCAGTGATTGTGGGAACGATTAGTGATTTAAAGAAAGTTGTCGGAAATGTATGAATGAACACCAATATCTTCGCCACAGTGCAACAAACTGGACAACCTCTGTATTCCCCCTTGTCTGGGAACATTGCTGTATGTAGCTCCCTGCAACAACCTGGTGCAATTGTCTTTCTCGATCTGCCTGAAGCGATCCTGTCGGCAAAACCTTGGGAGTTCTGATCAGTTCTAGTTTAATGAAGAAGTATAACAATTCCTACTCTTGTGGATTGATGGAAAGAAGCTAGAAATTATCTCCCACTGCATGACATATTTTCAGTCATGGCCAGCCAAAATCTTTCAAGTATCCACACGTGGGAACTCACCCCTTCTTCTGAAATAATTACTATGAGCCAACTGGAAAACACCTTACTAGAATTTGGAAGATCATTCTAACAGGCGACACCAGGGGTTAACAGCTGTTCCCACACTATGAGGAATTGTGTTTTTACGCGACCTTCATATTATCAATAGAGATTACAGTTCGCCTCTCGCACAATGCAATTTTTGTGCCCACTGCACAGCTCCTCGACACTTCTGCTGGACAGAGAAGGCCGAATGTCTTCCCCCGCTCTTTCGCTGCACAGAAAATGGCTTTCAACATCCAACAACTTTATGACTCGAAGTAAGCTTCCCTGTCACGAGTCAGCTGCCAGAATAACAAGACTCCCTCACCATATCAAGAGGAAAGGAGAAATAATTTGCATTGCATTCATTGGCACTAGTGAATAATGTATGCAGTTTTCCTGGAGCACTAATGATTTGACTTAACTGGCTATTGGGATAAACATATAAAATTATAAATGACGTTAACGGTACAGTTTTGGAATAAACTGCCGTGTAACAGTATGACCTATGCCTTCTGCAAAAATCTGCCAAGTGTTACTGCTCACTCTATTTTCCAGACTGGTCAATTTATTTTACACTGTGTTGAGGGATGGAGGCATGCTACATCTGCTTCAGTGTTCTATCGACCTTTCTCAAAGCATATCCCTAGGCAGAAGTGCACTGGTCACAATTATCCTCAGAAGCTATGGGGCAAAGCACATCATCATCGCCAACCTCGTTATAACTAGTGTCATTTGTCTTTTACATGATCAAAGAGCAGTAGCTGTGCAGTCTCCAGCCAGTCCCCAATGGGAAGGGGAATGAAAGAAATTAAAAAATATATTCAAGTGTCATTCATACTCATCCCATACACAGTAATTATAACACCATGACAGACGTTGAAGCAGTCTTTCCCAGTCGTTGGTTTTTCGCAATTTGCCCTGTACTACGTCTTCATTCAATACCTGTAACTGTTCCTTGCATACGAAGTGTTGGCATACATTTCACTGTAGACCACTTATAAGAGGGCAAGGGTGTAGATTCTCGACTCGGCATACAGATGGCGTTGATATAACCATTTTTTTACATTGCATGTAAGTCAAGTAACATCTTGATTAGTTGAATAGTTCATTGTGAATAATCGTACTGTGTCTGCCATAAAAATGGAAGAAACTAGAATACTGTACAGTCCTGTTCACGCCCGCAGACCGGCAGCCAAAAAACCAGGTCTGGAAAGCGGGCCGATGTCGCAAATTTCCCCTACAGTAAATGTGAGACCGTCAACGAATTGCCCATACGTATCGACGTTTGGCAAGTCACAATTACAACTACACTGAGCACCTATAAACCGAGTTAAATGCCTGGAGATTGCGTCTGTGTTCTCTATGTCTTGTAGTATAGATGTGATCATCTTATGTAATCCTAGTGGTAATTGTAAATAAAATAATGATTATAAAAAATCCGCCTCGATTGCAAATAGAAACCGGATGTTGACCTAGGTTTCGGCGCGGATAACCACGCCTTCTTCGGAACAAACTAAAGTTGCAAACTGCCTAAAGACGCATGGCCCAACATTAATACAGAACGCCCAAAAGTGAAAAAGACTCGCTTTGTGTGGTGTCACTGCCAGACACCACACTTGCTAGGTGGTAGCTTAAATCGGCTGCGGTCCATTAGTACATGTCGGACCCGCGTGTCGCCACTGTGTGATCGCAGACCGAGCGCCACCACACGGCAGGTCTCGAGAGACGTACGAGAACTCGCCCCAGTTGTACGACGACGTTGCTAGCGACTATACGGACGAAGCCTTTGCTCTCATTTGCCGAGAGATAGAATAGCCTTCAGCTAAGTTAATGGCTACGACTTAGCAAGGCGCCAATTGTATCAGTGCATGTATCTTACGAGTCTCATTTGTATAGTCAAGAGAGATGTACCAAAGGAAGCATTAAAAGTTAAGTATATACCAAAGCTACGTATTTTCTTTATCACATTCATTAAGTCTCCTGTTTCAGACCTCACTCCATCCTTCGTGAGTTAGCGCGTGCATCTTGGCCGCCTCTTTCAATTAGTGTGCGTAGTGTTGGCAAGTCTGCCGACACTACACTTTGCACTTTTGGGGGTTCTGTATTAATGTTGGACCATGCCTCTTCAGGCAGTTTGTAAAATGGCTCTGAGCACTATGGGACTGACATCCTCAGTCCCCTAGAACTTAGAACTACTTAAACCTAACTAACCTGAGGACATCACACACAACCATGCCCGAGGCAGGATTCGAACCTGCGACCGTAGTGGTCGCGCGGTTCCAGACTGAAGCGCCTAGAACCGCTCGGCCACACCGGCCGGCATAAAATTTATTCCGAGAAATAATTGATCGTTGCTTACATATCGATATTATGCCGGCTATCTATTCGTTGGATGAAGATCAGTTGGTTTTAGAAAAGGTAAAGACACCGGAAAGGCAGTTCTGATGTTGCGGTTGATAATGGAAGCAAGACTAAAGAAAAATCAAGACATTCTCATTGGATCTGTCGACGTGGAAGAGACGTTCGGCGTTGTCAAATGGTGCAAGTTGTTCGAAATTCTGAGAAAAAGAGGCGAATCTAAAGGGAAAGACGCCAAAGGCCTTGCCGTGGTGGTAACACTGGTTCCCGTCAGGTCACCGAAGTTAAGCTAGGGCTGGGCTGGGCTGGCCGAGCGATGTTGGCAAGGGGGGTACACTCAGCATCCCCAGGCAAACTGGGGAGATACTTGATTGAGAAGTAGCGGCTCCGGCCACGGAAACTGACACACTGCCGGGAGAGCGGTGTGTTCTCCACATGCCCCTCCATATCCGCATCCAGTGACTCCTATGGATGAGGATGACACGACTGACGGTCGGTACCGTTGGCCTTCATGGCCTACTCGGGCGAAGTCTAGTTTTACAGTGAGAGACGGATGATGTACAATATGTACAAGAGCCAAGAGGACACAGTAGTGGAAGACTAAAAACGAAGTGCTCTAATTAAAAAGGCTGTAAGACAGGGATGCAGTTTTTCGCCCCTGCTGTTCAATCTATACATCGAAGAAGCGCTGAGGAAAATAAAAGAAAGGTTCAAGAGTGGAATATCAATGATAAGATTCGCTTATGCCATCGCTATACTCAGTGAAAGTGAAGAAGAATTATAGTATCGGCTGAATGGAATGAACAGTCTAATGAGTACAGATTGTGGACTGAGAGTAAATCGAAGAAATACCGAAGTAAAGTAGCGGAAATAAGAACAGGGACAAATTTAACGTCAGGGTTTGTGATCACGAAGGAAATACTGATACCTCCGAAGCAAAATAACCCAGGACGTACGGAACAAGGAGGACATAAAACGTAAATTAGCATTCCAGGCCTAGGGAAGTTTACTAGGAGGAAGTAATTTCTGGGAATGTATATTTGAAGAACAGAATTGTATGGTAGTGAAACATGGACTGCAGAAAAATCGGAACAGAAGAGGTTCTTCGCAGAATCGACGAAGAAATGAATGTATGGAAAACACTGGCAAGAAGAAGGGATGGCAGAGTAGCTGTTAAGACATCACGGAATAAACTCCAGGGTACTAGAGGTAGTTGTAAAGGGTGAAATAAACCCAGCAAATAACTGAGGATGTAGATTGCAGGTGCTTCACTGAGATTGAGAGGTTGGCACAGGGAAGGAATGCGTTGAGGACCACATCAAACCGATCAGAACACTGATAACACACAAAAAGAAACTATTCTTCCATGGTTTATAATTTTTAAACGTCAGTTTCCTTTCTGTGAGCCGGCCGCAGTGGTCTAGCGGTTCTAGGCGCGCAGTCCGGAGTCGCGCGACTGCTACGGTCGCAGGTTCGAATCCTGCCTCGGGCATGGATGTGTGTGATGTCCTTAGGTTAGTTCGGTTTAAGTAGTTCTAAGTTCTAGGGGACTGATGACCTTAGATGTCCAGTCCCATAGTGCTCAGAGACATTTGAACCTTTCTGTGAATATAGACCTATTGCTTCCACAGTTTTAATGTTACCTAAACTTTTGACACACCTTTCTTTAGGAGAAGAAGTTTTCCGGTGCTTCTCTGAACAATATATTACACAAAAGTCAGGGTACATAAGAGTAACGTTCTGTGCTTGCGTGGGTTCGTGTTTAATTTACGGCACAACTGACTGTGCGCTCAGAAATATATCTTCGTTGGCGACATCGGAAAAAGGCTAGAAAACGTGTGAGTTATTACAGAGAGGTTGTTTAATGTGATGTAGCAACACAAAGTATATGGAGTGGCTGTCAGCCGTAAATCTTTTTAAATTTTCCGTGATGTGCGTGGAGACGTCCGTATGAAATACCTACAATCGAATATTAAAGAAGAGTGCTTTAAATTGTTGTTTTTAGTATTCATCCATCGTGCCTATTACAATAACAGTAAACGACATCATCCGCCCGCAGTGTTACTCAAAAGTAGTTAGTAGAACAAGTGTACTATCTAACTATAGTCAGAAACGAGAAGACAGCATTTTTCAGTTACGTGGTCGGAGGAGTATAAATCCTTATAGATTTCCGGCGTGTTTTCCAGCTCACTTGCGGCACATGCTGGAAAGTTTCACTCCTTCATTCGCTTCTAACAGAGACTATGCTGCAAGTAAAGTGACCCAGGTGACGACGAAATATTGAATTAAAATTCATGTAGTACCTTCCCTTTCGAGAAAAATGAACATCCATTTCGACGTTAAATAATTGTATCAGTCATGTAAGGTCGCTTCACATTACTACTGGGGCTATATATCGCTGTATCCGCGGTTACATAGCACATTTTCAGCTATTTCTACAACATCCAGACTTCACGTGGAGAAATTCATTTTCTTATATACACTCCTCGAAATTGAAATAAGAACACCGTGAATTCATTGTCCCAGGAAGGGGAAACTTTATTGACACATTCCTGGGGTCAGATACATCACATGATCACACTGACAGAACCACAGGCACATAGACACAGGCAACAGAGCATGCACAATGTCGGCACTAGTACAGTGTATATCCACCTTTCGCAGCAATGCAGGCTGCTATTCTCCCATGGAGACGATCGTAGAGATGCTGGATGTAGTCCTGTGGAACGGCTTGCCATGCCATTTCCACCTGGCGCCTCAGTTGGACCAGCGTTCGTGCTGGACGTGCAGACCGCGTGAGACGACGCTTCATCCAGTCCCAAACATGCTCAATGGGTGACAGATCCGGAGATCTTGCTGGCCAGGGTAGTTGACTTACACCTTCTAGAGCACGTTGGGTGGCACGGGATACATGCGGACGTGCATTGTCCTGTTGGAACAGCAAGTTCCCTTGCCGGTCTAGGAATGGTAGAACGATGGGTTCGATGACGGTTTGGATGTACCGTGCACTATTCAGTGTCCCCTCGACGATCACCAGTGGTGTACGGCCAGTGTAGGAGATCGCTCCCCACACCATGATGCCGGGTGTTGGCCCTGTGTGCCTCGGTCGTATGCAGTCCTGATTGTGGCGCTCACCTGCACGGCGCCAAACACGCATACGACCATCATTGGCACCAAGGCAGAAGCGACTCTCATCGCTGAAGACGACAGGTCTCCATTCGTCCCTCCATTCACGCCTGTCGCCACACCACTGGAGGCGGGCTGCACGATGTTGGGGCGTGAGCGGAAGACGGCCTAACGGTGTGCGGGACCGTAGCCCAGCTTCATGGAGACGGTTGCGAATGGTCCTCGCCGATACCCCAGGAGCAACAGTGTCCCTAATTTGCTGGGAAGTGGCGGTGCGGTCCCCTACGGCACTGCGTAGGATCCTACGGTCTTGGCGTGCATCCGTGCGTCGCTGCGGTCCGGTCCCAGGTCGACGGGCACGTGCACCTTCCGCCGACCACTGGCGACAACATCGATGTACTGTGGAGACCTCACGCCCCACGTGTTGAGCAATTCGGCGGTACGTCCACCCGGCCTCCCGCATGCCCACTATACGCCCTCGCTCAAAGTCCGTCAACTGCACATACGGTTCACGTCCACGCTGTCGCGGCATGCTACCAGTGTTAAAGACTGCGATGGAGCTCCGTATGCCACGGCAAACTGGCTGACACTGACGGCGGCGGTGCACAAATGCTGCGCAGCTAGCGCCATTCGACGGCCAACACCGCGGTTCCTGGTGTGTCCGCTGTGCCGTGCGTGTGATCATTGCTTGTACAGCCCTCTCGCAGTGTCCGGAGCAAGTATGGTGGGTCTGACACACCGGTGTCAATGTGTTCTTTTTTCCATTTCCAGGAGTGTATTAAGTTCTAACTAACTGGTGAAAGAGCGCGTCTACATATTAACTGTTACAAACGTTCATAGAACCAGCAGAGAGTAAGCGGAAGAAAGGAAATTTACTGCAATTAATCCCAATAGAAGCGAACGCCAAACGAAAAGGAAATGCATCAAAATGCTTTACGTGATAATTGGCAACACGTAGGTTGTTGAAGGTCAGTGCTTGCTAGCTCGAACAGGACCACACTACGTACAGAAATGTGGTGTTGAAACCACGTTTAGGGTTAAGGATCGCTCTTTATTCTTGCAGATAGAGTCTAGAAATTAGAAAGTGTCACATTTCAGAAACTCAGTTCAATATTCACTTATCAGAAAAATAATAAAAACCATATTTTTGGTTTAGCTTTCATTTTTAAACAAGTGATATGCAACTGTCTACAGGGAGCATGAGAAGCTGAGATCCGCTCCACGGTTCTTAATGGAAGTCTCCTGTTTCCAGAAGATTCTACAGTGGTTAATAGCTTCTGTTCTGACTGTGGTCTTAAAGCGCATCAGAAACCTCATCAGCAACAAACTATGCAATCAGTACTAATATGATTCCCCTTCCATTATTTTTGCGTTATCCATCCCCCTTTATATTTCTGGCGCTTCTGTTGATTTTTTTATTTGTATAGTAAGACATACAAAATTGGTAGACTTGTCCGTCAACTTAGAGAGGTATGCTCTTTTATATGCCAACCCCGCACGCCCCCCTTTCCCCGTCAGCACTAACAGATACTTTTTATGGTACTACGAACCTCAATGGATAAAAATGGAACCCTTATAGAGTCGCTTTGTTGTCCAACTCTCATTCTGTCTGACGGTTAAAAAGCCTTTTTTCTCAGGAATGGATAGATGTATCAAGTTGAAATTTATGTCACTTGTTGAGGTTTATGGTCCCCTGACGGTGTAAGATATTGAAGCTTGTAAGTCAATGCAATCAAAAGATCCGTTTATGTTACATACTCTATTACTTGGAACTTCACTAATCAAAATCTTTAGGATACTTCCAGTTGGCTTAGAATCATGAATTTTCGTGAAAAGTAACGTTTCACAGTACAACCAAAGAAAAAAACCCGAAAATTTGTAAATATATCACGTGAAAATATTTTTTTCTCTCATTTCTTTTCTGACTGTCTGTTCGTCCGTCCGTCTGTGAAGACCCCGTTCTCTCAGGAATGCGTGGACACATCAAGTTGAAAATTATTTCAAGTACTAAGGTCTGTGCTGCCTTAGTGGTGTAGAAAAGCCAAAATTTCAATTCAATCAAAAGACACCGCCATTTATGCCACATATTTTGATACTCGCTAACTCACTCTACGCCAATAGGTACATCCCATTGACATAGAATCATGAAATTTAGCAGGATGCAAGGTTTCACAGTACAACAACAGAAAAAATCCAAAAACTGTAAATCTGTAATTACAAGAGTCGTTCAATAAGCAATGCCCTACATTTTTTTAAAAATAAAGCCATTAATATACATAGACTAACGTCATTGTTAATGCTTCACATGTTTGTTCTGTTAGCCGGTGAAGTTTAGAACCGTTCTGGCAGATGCCAGAGCAGTAGTACAGCGTCAAAATGGCGTCTACATTCGACTCCCGTTACAAGCAGCGTGCTGTTATTGAATTCTTCTGTGCGGAAAAAGAAACTGTGGTGAACATGCATAAACGTTCGTGTGCAGTGTATAGCGATGCTACAGTTTATAGGAGTACAGTTGGGCGATGGGTACGGTGAGTTGCAGCCTCAGGAAATGCAGAAACAGAGCTCCATGATCAGCCACACTCGGGACGTCCTGTCACAACCACTGCTCCAGACGTGCTGAATCGTGCCGATGCCCCATTATTCGTGCCGACCGGTGTATCACAACTCGCAATTGGGTCTACAGTTGTCGGTCGGCATTGGAAGTGCGTTTGCAATGATCAAGAGTTTCGGATATTCAAAGAGGTGCTCACGATGGGTTCGACGAATGCTCACAGTGGATCACAATATTCAAAGAGAGGTCATTTCATCTGAATTGTTAAAGATTCTCTGTGGAGAGCAGACTTAGAAGATGACGAGAGCGTCAGTCATGTAGTGAAAACATGGCTGCGCCTACAGGACAGGGGCCTCTACCAGCAGAACGTGATGGAGACTACGTAGAAAAACAGGAGATGGACGAGACCTGTTGATGTATATTGTCAACAAATTATGACTCTTAACAGTAAATATGTTCTGAGAAAAAAAGTGAGACATTACTTATAGAACGACCCTCGTATATCACACTATTTTTTTTTTTGTCATTTCTTATCTGACTCTCCGTACATCCGTCTCTTAAGACCCCTTGTTCTTACGAACATGCAGACGTAAAGTTGAAATTTAAGTCGCGTACCAAGGTCTATATACCCTTGGTTGGGTAATGAACGTAAGCTTCTAAGTCGTTGCAACCAAAAACTATGGCCATTTGGGTCACATAATTTGATACTCATAAACTCACTCATCAAAACGTATAGGGTACATCCTGTTGGGATAGAATCATACAGTTTGGCGAGAAACAGAGTTTCACTGTACAAGTAAAGAAAAAAAATCTTATAGCTCTTAATTTGTAGGTATAGAACACGAGAAAAAGGTATTTGTTTTGTCATTAGTTACCCAGCATCAAACCTGAAATTAAAACCGTCAGTAGTTCTGCATTCAGGTTGATTTGTTCCCAGAGGTAAAAGTCATATATCAGGCAAGGAATGGCATTATTGTTCATATGATGTGTTCCGAATTTACCCATTATTACGAACTATAGTCTGTTGATGTTTGTTTCACATGCAACGTGCATCGCGGTACCTATGTGCAGTAATTGCCGGCCGAAGTGGCCGTGCGGTTAAAGGCGCTGCAGTCTGGAACCGCAGGACCGCTACGGTCGCAGGTTCGAATCCTGCCTCGGGCATGGATGTTTGTGATGTCCTTAGGTTAGTTAGGTTTAACTAGTTGTAAGTTCTAGGGGACTAATGACCTCAGAAGTTGAGTCCCATAGTGCTCAGAGCCATTTGCCATTTGCAGTAATCGCTCCTGGATATCTGATGATGAATAAATTCCGAAACATGTCATATGAGCAGTAAAGTCATCCCTTGCCTTGTGGCTGACTTGTACCATGGCGACCCATTCAGCCTGAATGCAGATCAGCTGGTTATTACAATAATGGTCGCCTGCTTCCTGTATGATTTCATGTTACATTTATATTGTTTAAATTAAAATATTCTCGAAAATCTTTGAATCAATGAGACTGATATCTTACCAGTATTAAGGTCTATAACAGTCTAAAATTGTCGAGATTCTCGATTTCCAGAATGGGTGAACTGTCTGCATACTTCATTAAGTTTATACTGAACCCTCAGCGCGTGAATCCTATTCACAAATAGCCATTTTTTTTTTACATTCTGTAGATTGGCAGTCTTATGTGTCCTCTGTCTATGTTACTTACACATAACCAGTTTGGGAGTGATAGATGGGCATAGAACTATTTCAACTAGAAAGTCGTGTATTCGCAATGTAAGCTTAAAATTACACTAAACATTGAAGAGTTATGTGGGAACAAATACCCACAGACACCCGTACACATCAGTATTTAATGCGATTTTGTAATAAATTGATATTCGGAATGAAGAAATGGATGCCTAAATCCCTTACAGTACAATTCCAACATTATCAGTTCCAACGTTTCTAAACTCTGTGTGATTGATGTTCGTAACAGACTGATACGCTTATATGCACGAGTAGTAAATAAATATTACGTCATATGTAAAACCCCTTCAAAAACAATGAACAACAAAACCTTACTGACAAATTTCGAGTTTTGTAGAGGGTTTCTTGATAAGCAAATTGGTGATAGGAACCTAAGTTGGCAAAACCTAATCTAATGATCAAACAGATCGTCGGAGGTATAAGAACCAACATCTGCTGCGTCGATAGGGAACGTGAAGTTTCTACGGAGACGAGCCGCAGTCGGAACTTGTCGCAGTCGGTCTCCGGCATTTTAAATGTTAGGTGGCGTCGAACTCTCCGATGTCTTTCACAAGAAAGCTAACTGCTGCCAGTCACCATAAACAATCAGCTTTGGTGCCATGAGCAAGCGACGGACAGTGGCCCCTATGACTTCGACGACCTAAAGTGTCGTTGGACCATGTTTCTATCGGTATCATTTATTTGTAGCTTGTGTGAAAGCGAAAGTGGAGAAGAATTACAAGAGCTGCTGGATGAAATGAACAGTCTAATAAGTACCGAATATGGATTGAGAGTAAATCGAAGACAACGAGAAGTAGCACAAATGAGAACTGCTAGAAGTTTAATATCAGGACTGATGGTCACGAAGTAGATGAAGTTAAGAAATTCTACTACCTAGGCAGCAAAATAACCAATGACAGACGGAGCAAGGATGACATCAAATATAGTAATGCGAAAAAAAGAGCATTCCTGGCAAAGACAAGTTTACTGGTATCAAACATAGGTCTTAATCCGAGAGAGAAATTTCTGATACTGTACGTTAGGAGAAAAGCATTGTGTGGTAGTGAAACATGGACTGTGGGGAAACCGGAACAGAACAGAATCGAAGCATTTAAGATGTGATGCTACAGACGAATGTCGAAAATTAGGTGGACTGATAAGGTAAGGAATGAAGCGGTCCTGCGCAGAATCTGAGAAGAAAAGAATATGTGGAAAACAAGGAGGACAGGATGGTGGGATGTTAAGACATCAGGTAATAACTTCTACCGTACTGTAAGGAGCTGTAGATTTGTTGTGGTCGATAAAACTTGGTATGTGATAGCATGTTTTTAACTTACTGCCGAGAAATATTGTTTCATTTCAGTAAAGTAGGTGCGTATATTTAGAAAATTACATGTGTATGTGTGTGTTCGTATATGTGCAAGCTCATGCGTGTTCTTTACGCGCGTATGGCTTTCTATTTTTGGTTCAACGCTGTGGCCGGTATGTCAAACGGCGTTCGGACAGTCCAGCGTCACCACTACAGTGCCATAAACAACACCGCCATATATGACCTGACTCTATGTCGTCTATTTATGGCGCGCAGGTGCCGCGATAAAACGGATATCGCGTTGCAAAATTAAGTAAACCTCATCAGTTAGCGTGCGTCCGGTAGGTCGCACGAAGCGTGTGGCGACATAAATAACACCAGAACAGCAATTAATGTCGAAGAGCAGTCTGTGTTCGTCCCCTAAACGCCCGTGACAGCGACTTCCGTAACACGACGCTGGATTTTCCTTGTTTTCCCACACGTACATGACCTTCGGCACCGCACGGAACACGTCACCTCCTCTTAGGCTATCACAAGTTCATATGAAGGAAAAAGGAAAAAAAATGCTAAACGGATTGCGTAAAAAATTAATTCGAGACATTAACGCAGCGCACTTTGTTGAAAGCATACCTATTAATCATCCCCAGCCTCCTCTAGCCAAAATTTAGGTCGCAGTAGTGTCTACAGTAAAAATGATTTTTTAATGATAGCAGACTACAACAGTAGCCGTATTTATTTGGACTGAAATAAAGTAAAAGGACATTTTAATGCAACTAACGACAGATATTTTTGTTGATTAAGGTTCAAAAAATTCCCCAGCCACATTCATCTTTTAAAATTATTATAATCGAATGAATATATCGGGTAACCGTAATTATTTCCGCAGCAAATTTCTTTCTGTACTTTTTATTAACAAATGATAGAATCCAACAACCATCAAAAATGTATTTAGGAACGACGTCGGCACTGTCGAGCCACCACCAGAAACTTCGTTCACGTAATGGCTCTAAACTGACTCCACTACACTTCTCTCTGCGGAGCCCAAATTTATATACAGTACTCGCCATTAAAATTTGCTACACCACTAAGATGACGTGCTACAGACGCGAAATTCAACCGACAGGAAGCGGATGCTGTGGTATGCAAATGATTAGCTTTTCAGAGCATTCACACAAGGTTGGCACCGGTGGCGACACCTACAACTCGCTGACATGAGGAAAGTTTTCAACCGATTTCTCATACACAAACAGCAGTTCACCGGCGTTGCCGGGTGAAACGTTATTGTGATTGCTCGTATAACGAGGAGAAATGCGTACCATCACGTTTCTGACTTTGATAAGGTCGGATTGTAGCCTATCGCGTTTGTGGTTTATCGTATCGCGACATTGCTGCTCGCGTTGGTCGAGATCCAATGACTGTTAGCAGAATATGGAATCGGTGGGTTCAGGAGGGTAATACGGAACGCCGTGCTGGATCCCAACGGCCTCGTATCACTAGTAGTCGAGATGACAGGCAGCTTATCTGCATGGCTGTAACAGATCGTGCAACCACGTCTCGATTTCTGAGTCAACAGATGGGGACGTTTGAAAGAGAACAACCATCTCTACGAGCAGTTCGACGACGTTTGCAGCAGCATGGACTATCAGCTCGGAGACCATGGCTCCGGTTACCCCTGACGCTGCATCACACACAGGAGAGCCTGCGATGGTGTACTCAACGACGAACCTGGGTGCACGAATTTCAAAACGTCATTTTTTCGGATGAATACAAGTTCTGTTTACAGTATCATGATGGTCGCATACGTGTTTGGTGACATAGC
Organism: Schistocerca nitens; assembly: GCF_023898315.1. NCBI lineage: Eukaryota > Metazoa > Arthropoda > Insecta > Orthoptera > Acrididae > Schistocerca > Schistocerca nitens. Next base: position 634,319,855 of record NC_064619.1, read on the forward strand.
GGTGAACGCACATTGGAAGCGTGTATTCGTCATCGCTATAGTGACGTATCACCCGGCGTGTTGGTATGGGGTGCCATTGGTTACACGTCTCAGTCATCTCTTGTTGGCATCGACGGCACTTTGAACAGTGGACGTTACATTTCAGATGTGTTACAACCCGTGGCTCTAACCTTCATTCGATCCCTGCGAAACCCTACATTTCAGCAGGATAATGCACGACCGCATGTTGCAGGTCCTGTACGGATCTTTCTGGTTACAGAAAATGTTCGACTGCTGCCCTGGCCAACACATTCTCCAGATCTCTCACCAATTGAAAAAGTCTAGTCAATGATGGCCGAGCAACTGGCTCGTCACAATACGCCAGTCACTACACTTCATGAACTGTGGTATGGTGTTGAAGCTGCATGGGCAGCTGTACCTGTACACGCCATCCAAGCTCTGTTTGACTCAATGGCCACGTGTATCAATTCCGTTATTACGGCCAGAGGTGGTTGTTCTGGGTATTGATTTCTCAGGATCTGTGCACCCAAATTGCGTGAAAATGTAATTACAAGTCAGTTCTAGTATAATATATTTGTCCAATGAATACCCGCTTATCATCTGCATTTCTTCTTGGTGTAGCAATTTTAATGGCCAGTAGTGTATCTGCTGCTACAGACACTTGCTGTCCACCAGATTCTCGACACTATCGTTTGCCGAGGTACACAAGTTGTCATTGTCAACTATCTACATCTACGTCTATGTATAACTTCGCAGGCCACCGTACGGTGCATAACGGAGGATACCTTGTAGTAATACTAGTAATTTCCTCTCCTGTACCACTCGCAAACAGAGAGAGGGAAAACCATTTGTCAAAGTGCCTCTGTACGAGCCCTAATTTCTCGCATATAATCTTCATAGTGCTTACGCGAAACGTACGTCGGCTCCAGCAGAGCATTCTGCAGTCGACCTCAAATGCCTTCCTTGTTGGATTAATAAGTGGAACAATAATGGAAAGTTATTGATTGTCATATTTTATTCTTAACATTTCTTGGTGGTATATTAGTTCTATATATTTATATCCCAACTTGCATCAAATGAAATATTTCAACCTGAATCAATCACTATAATCATTACTTTAACAAAATGGGTCTCTTAAATTTGCACAAGAGTACCTCGCGGAAGGAGCACCGTTTTCCCTCCAGGGTTTCCGATTTGAATTGAAGAGGCATCTTTGTAATATTTGCATGTTGTTAGAATCTCCCAATAACAAATTCCGTATCTGTATGCCCCTGTGTCTTCCTTCACTCCGACCTGATAGGGAACCAAAAGAGGCGAACAGTACTCAAGAACGGGTCGCACTAGCGTCCATCCTTCAAGGATGAGCTACACTTTTTCACAGTTCTCCCAAGAAGACGAGGTGGAGCATCCGCCTTCTCTACCAAAAACCTGACGTGCTCATTCCATTCCATATCATGCTTTGCAACATTAGGCCAGTATATTTAATGAAAGTGACTCTTGTCAAGCTGCACCCAACTAATGATGTACCGTTACAGGACTGTTTTCCCTATTCATCCGCATTAACTTACATTTTTCTACATTTAGAGCAAGCCGTCATTCATCACACCAACTTGAAATTTTGTTTAAAAAAATGGTTCAAATGGCTCTGAGCACTATGGGACTTAACTTCTGAGGTCATCAGTCCCCTAGAACCTAGAACTTAAAACTACTTAAACGTAACTAACCTAAGGACACCATACACATCCATGCCCGAGGCAGGATTCGATCCTGCGACCGTAGCGGTCGTGCAGTTCCAGACTGTAGCGCCTAGAACCACTCGGTCACCCCGATCGGCGAAATTTTGTTTAAGTTATCTTGTGGATTCCTACAGTCGCTCAATTGCGACACATTGCCGTACTCTAGAGTTTCATCAAAAAACTGCTGCAGATCCTTTCAGTCAGGTCGTTTGTGTATACAAAGAATAAAAGCGGTCGTATCGCACTCCGCAGGGACACTCCTGACGATGGCCTTGTCTCTGATGAACGCTTTCCGTTGAAGGCCACGTACTGGCTTCTATTACTTAAAAACTCTTCGTGACTGGGTAACTAAACCGGATGCCCGGACATTCATCAACAATCTGCAGTGGGACATCTAGGAATATGGAATCTGCGTCTTGCCCTCCATCCATGGTTTGTTGGACTATACTGGTATCTGTTGGATTGTTGTAAGTACACATTGTGATTAAACATTCGTGACTATTTAAAAGTATATAATACAATTTAAAAGGATATAATTAATATGTGACGTCTTGATTCTCTAAAGATCGGAGGATTCCGAGTCTGCTAGTTGGCTACAGCTTCTACAAAACAAGCCAGATTTGTTACGGCACATGGCCAACACCACTTGTCTATCAGTTACTTTTCAGAAGTTTGGTAGCGTGTTTGAATCCTATGGAATCGAAAAGGAAGTTATATGGTCCTTAAGATAAATTCATTGGTAGTACACCGATCAAAGACATTCTGAAAGCTACCCGTAAGCAGATACCTGAAGTTGTACCTATAGGTAAGTGATTGCTTTCAGTTTCACATCCCTGTAACAAGCATTATAAATATGATGTCTGGCTCCATATAATAATAGGCTGCCTGTACACCAAACAGACATTTAACGATTTACATGTGTGTGTGTGTGTGTGTGTGTGTGTGTGTGTGTGTGTGTGTGAGTGTGTGTGTGTGTGTGTGTAACGGGCTATGGAGGTAAATAGTCAAATATAGGTACATGCCAAAATACTATTAACAGCATTTTTATGTTATTGTTTACGGTTCACTTCATACGTCACATCCCGACTTGAAGTTTGTCTTCTTCAGGTCTTCCATGAAGTGAACCAAGCCTCTTTGTCAAGCCTATAGGCGACCGTCGGAAAACTCGCAGCTTCTGACCAACATTCTTGTCGGTAGCAGGTGGCAGGTGTCGCGAGATTTGTGGATGCAATCAAGTTCAACTTCCTACTACCCAATAAGTTCGGTCAGCAGATAATCTGTAACCCCTCGACAAGCCGTGAGTGAAAAAAGTGCCGCCCGAGGCCACAGGTGGAGAGAATCACAGAGACTGTGCACACAAACAGACCGCGGCGAAAATCTTTGATCTCGTGTGTGTAGAAATTGTTTGACATCTCTCACCCAAGAAACTAGCAGCATGTGTTACACCTCAGCTTAAATATACCAGTGGCCAAGGTGCCAACAGACAGGCGTGCCTACATCATCATCTATATTGCGCAAGTCCATTACGTAATGCGTTAGAGGGCACTCACTGCCACGGTCGTTTCAGTCGGGAGTTGTGCTCGGAATTTGTGACTACTGTGCTAGCAGCAGAAATTGTTGCACCTCTATTTGAAGAAGCGATAGTGATACAGATATCTGTGTAATTAACATAGTTATGGAAAGGGACTATACACCGTTTGATTATTCACTCGTAAAATGTGACTGAATATTTTTGTAGAATGGAAGCTTTTTTACCAAATAAACATTTAGTAGAGAGTAATTTATCCCTCCTTGCATGATTTACATCAGACGGTCTGTTCAAAAAATTACGTAACATTCGTAATTTCGCGCCAGTGCTGTGTTGGAGCGAAACGCAGTTGTCATCCCTGCACACTCCTGTATTTAACACGTAACTGCAGGAAGTTTCATTGTTGATGCCTGTTAGTTATTGTTCAGTGGTATACGGAGCAGAACGTTGTGTCGCGAGTTTCGAGATGACAGAGTTAGAGGGCCAATGCGTCTGTATTAAATTTTTCTAGAAATTCAAGGCCGCCTTAACCGAGACTTATCAAGCCCACAGTAATGAGTGCTTAAGCGTAACTCGGTTTTACTAATGGTTAACATGATTTAAAAATGGAAGCTAAAACATAACCCTCGTTCAAGATGTCCTGCGACGGCTACTGACGATACACATGTCAGGAATGTGAACGAAATTGTACGTGCCACTTGAAAACTAACTGTGCGAGAGATTGCAGAGGATTGTAACATTTCAGGTGGATAATGCCATGAAATTCTAACAAAGCATCTTTGAATGCATCGTGTTGCCGCAAAGTTCGTCCCACGGCTCAAGAGTCAAGGCCAGAAAGACCTTCTCCTCGTAGTCTGTGAAGAGCTATTGGATCGCGCAAATGAGAAAGAGATATTCCCTAAGAGAATCATAACTGGTGATAAGATGTGGGTCTACGGTTATGATCTTGACACCAAAGTTCAATCTTCACAATGGGTCGGATACGTTCTCCAAGACCAAAAAAGCCTTGCTCATGGTTTTCTTTGAGTGAAGGATTAGTTCATCATGAATTCATGCCACAAGGGCAAACTGTTCACCGATGGTACTACCGCGACGTGCTGCGACGCCTGCGAGAAAATGTAAGAAGGAAACGGCCTGAAACGTGACGAGACAATTCATGGCTCTTGCATCACGATAACGCACCCGCACATTCATACCTGTTGGTGCGTGAATATTGCACAAAAATGGAATCACTGCGCTGCCACATCCTCCGTTCTCTTCCAGACCTGGCCCCTGTGGACTTTGTTTTTATTTCCAAAGTTGAAAACCCTAATGAAAGACGAAAATTTGCAACGATAGAGGAGATAACAGATAACTCGCAGATGGCGCTTCGCGCGATCCAGCAAAATGCGTACTAAGGCTGCTTCCGCAAGTGGAAACGGCATTTTATCAGTTATGAAGGAGAGTATTTCAAAGTAGACCGTGCACAATAAGTAAAAGGTAAGCACAGAAAAAAGGTTGTGGACAAAATTCCTGAATTTTTTGGACAGGAGATGGAGAATTTGCAGTTTTCGGGCAAGACATCTGAAAGGAGCTAACTGTCGGAAGCCGTATAGGGAGTCAGTTTGTTTCAGTTTCTGGTAAATGTAATTTACCAATGAATGGACTACGATAGCACAGGCCAAGTGGTGCGCTGCTGTTTTCATTAATTTGAAGCAATCCGATACGCATCAAGAAACTGTTTTATGTAGGTGTAGCAAAGCTACATCCATCTCTGTATATACTGCAGATTGTCGGTTAAACTTTCACTTTTCGTGTAAAAAATTAGAAACCTCTGTTTCGGGAGTCGCGCTTATTCTCCGCCATGGAGTCTTTCTCATTCGAATTTGAGGAAACTGTTCGGGTAAAAAAAGAAATATATATATATATATATATATATATATATATATATATATATATATATATATATATATACAACTTATAGTTTGGCATCACAGGTTCATAGTGAACTAGTTTTATTTTCGTTACTATCCATAGTTACTGTGATGCTTCCCAAATAAGTAAACCACTGGGCATATTTTGAAAAGTTTGCCATGGAGACTGTTTTAGGGCATGGGTTGCTGTGTGAGAAATATAGTAAACGTATCCAAATTGTTTTTAACGGTGGAAGGAGAGCGATAACTCTTTCCAATCTCAAATAAATAACTGATATAATTTGATGTTTGATCGTTACAGGATCATTTAGTAATCGCGAGAGCGTTACGGAGATGATAGATAAACTCCAGTGGAAGACTCTGCAGGAGAGACGCTCAGTAGCTCGGTACGGGATTTGTTAAAGTTTCGAGAACATACCTTCACCGAAGAGTCCAGCAGTATATTGCTCCCTCCTACGTATATCTCGCGAAGAGACCATGAGGATAAAATCAGAGAGATTAGAGCCCACGCAGAAGCATACAGACAATCCTTCTTTCCACGAACAATACGAGACTGGAATAGAAGGGAGAACCGATAGAGGTACTCAGGGTACCCTCCGCCACACACCGTGAGGTGGCTTGCGGAGTATGGATGTAGATGTAGATACGACGAGCTACGAAGCTTAAAACATGACATTTGGCCGCTCGCTATGCGGATTTGTCGCTCGTGCTTCTCGTTCGTATGTGGTTTATAATTTCAGTTACAATCACATTTTAAGCTAATACCGCTTGAAGAGTTATTTTCATCTTACAACTATACACAGACAAGCGCTGATGCAGTGGCATAGTTAGTTATGTGCTGTGTATGTAAATGTTTCTTGTCTACACTAACACGTTATTCACGAAACATTCAGTAACCACTTTCGTTCAGATATTGTCAAACAGTTTCAGTGAGCACAAATGAGAAATGAGATTTCGCTATTGATATAAGCGAAGTCTTATCTGTTGTCGATTTTTTATGCTTACCTATTTTATGCTCTCATATTTGGACTTTATTTATGCAGGCAGTGTATGTGAAGAAAAAAGCCATTTTACATGTTTTTGTAACGATTATTACACAATTACTGATGTTACTTTTGAAAAAAAAGTAGCACTATTCTCTTTTATTTTTCTGGTCTAACAACGTTGAATCTGTGCAGGTTACAACGTTGCGCTGCTAAAACACTCTTGTATTTCCGTGTTACTTATTGCAGAAACAGAAACCTTACTCACAGAAAGTGCAACAACACAAGTAAAAAAACATAATGTTTACTTCAACAAAAATTTGTACAAGCAGGGCAGAATATACTGAAAAATTTAACACTATTCATGTGCAATCATTACACTAAACAAGCACAGTCAGCGGCACATTTTCTGTCCTCAGTCAATGGATACTGCCATAAAGACGTGCAATTCCGCTATTCACTTGGTACTTGCCATAGAAACACCATTGATAGCTGTGGTAAACTGTCACATGTCAAGTATGACCACCTTATTCTCGTGTTTCACTGGCTGAATTTTATTACACAAGGTAATCGAGACGGTACTGTTATCCAGGCGGCAGAATTATTTCCCCAGCACTTACCGGCTTATCTGCGATGTTTTGACAAATCTACGGTTGGTGGATGTTAGGACCTATCCTTCCCCTTTCTGCTACGATGTAAGGGTTGACAGATGAAACGTGTAGCCAGGCATAGTAATTCTGAATGAGCATGTGTGCAACACGTGGTCTAGTGCACGAAGATCCCTGAAATCTTCTGTTTTCGCCTGTACAGAAAGAATCCTTAGTCCTTGGCGTTGGCAGTGACTGGAAACCAGTTTTCTAGTGAAAAGCATATTTTGTTCCCCTTCATAAAGGAAAAACCTGTATTACACGTTAGGAAACTACACCCTACAACGAGGGATTTCTGTGTATAGCAGTGATGTACGAGTATATTACGGATGATGAGATTTTGTAAAAGTGTCTTAATATATGAAACATCTCCCACAAAATCAGTAATGTTTTACCTTTCGTTCGAATGAAAATTATATAAACATAGGAATTATGATCAAAAAATACCAGCTTCGTTGCTTTTATCTGAATGCTGCCTTTCACTCTGTCCAACGCAGCGCGTCCCAGACCATTACCCCTTAGTGCAATCACCCATAAGCTAGTATAGTCCCCCCCCCCCTTGGTGTCTGTTGCCCGTCCCTCCCCCACATTTTCATGAACTTTAGCACCTAACTAAACTGCAGAATGAAAGACTTTTCACAGAACACTTTTATTTTTAAAATTATGAAAGATGAATGATATTTACCTTGTGTGTGTGTGTGTGTGTGTGTGTGTGTGTGTGTGTGTGTGTTAGGGGGGCAGGGGGTTGGAATGAATGATAAAGTAATTCGTGTCGCATCGCAAGTGCTACCCACACCTACATCTCAGATCAGAAAAGTAACTATCCACAATAGTGGTAAACACTTCTTACAAACCATACATCCCCTGCATTACTCCATAGCGGCACTTGCTTGACCTGCACACTGCAAATCCATTTAAAATCTACCAAGTAAAAGTGCGTGACTATACTTACTGCTCGGAAATCTCTTGATTGCTGCATTCATTACTCCTCAATTGGCAGAAACTGGGAGACTTCAGGCTGTTAATGTTTTGTGAATAATAATAATAATAATAATACAGTATACAGCACTGTAGTAGCCTTTTAGTTACTTCCGTGTCGTGCTGTCAATTAATTCATTTATCCGCTTCGAAGCGAGTAATGAAGCAATTTTTGGACACTGGGATATTGCAGGTACTATCTACAATTTGGAGAAGACATTTTCTTCATATATCTAGTATTTGTTCCGTATATGACTCACTTTTATCATCAGCGATGTACTGGACAAAGCACAACATGTGTGTACTGGGTGGACTGTGTGAGGAACCTGTGACATCCACCGCATTAATGCTTCTAATTGGAAATTTGTGCTAAGTTGCTATGGGACCAAACTGCTGAGGTTGTCGGTCCCTAGGCTTATACACTACTTCATCTAACTTAAACTAACTTACGCCAAGGACAAAACACACAACCATGCCAGAGGGAGGACTAGAACTCCTTAGCGGGGAAGGGGAGGGGGGAGTCGCGCGCCTCACACCGTGCGGTTACCCCCCGTGGCATTGCTACTAATTGAGAAAGAGTAATCATAGATAACTTACATAGTCAGTATTACAGCCATACAAAATTGTGATAACAGTAATGACATTTTGAAAATAATTTACTTTTGTGACCGAAACAATCGAATCGTTTACTTTTCACCCCCTTGTAGGGAACCACTGGTCTAAGGCAACACAGAAACAATTTGAGATATTCTGTAAAAATTTTGGAAACGTTCAGGATAAATATTCCGTTCTTCCATCAAGTCACTTGCGCCATATTTCTTCCCTTCTAGTACAAAGGATATAGCCAATATCTTCTTCGCTGCTCAACATTCACGAGTTGAAAAAGATCCAGTTCATCAGTTTCTTCGTCTGACGAAGACGACATATTGTGATCCATTTGTAGCTCGACCGTCCCTCGCCTGTGTGACAGCGCCACTTTTGTGTGAACTGCTAACGTCCCGCTCACGCCACGGTCCTGATTCGCCTCCGACACGGGCCTGGGCTGTGCCATTTCTTTGTGAAATGGGCCTTATGAGGAGCTGCGCGACATTGCAGTCCATTCGTTTGAACCCATGATGGCCATCACTGTGCTAACTGCACAGCTTGTAGGACTTTTGAAATCACAGATGATTCCTTCAGCTGAATTCAAGTGATTTCTTGCAAATACCCTCCGCAATTCTCGACGGTCCCTGGCTGTGGCTGTTCCCTTGTGTAAGCCCATAGCCTACAGCCGACTTAAACAGCTCTAGAAGAACTGCTGGATTTATTAGTGAGATGACATCTAATGACCATCCTACATTCGAGGTCATCGCGCTCTTCGCACCGATCCATATTGGTACTACTGCTTCCCTGCTCGCGACGCGATACTCCCCTCCCCCCTCCCTCCCTCCCTCCCCCCCCCCCCCCGTCCACCTTTCGTACTGGCGTGTCACTCTCTCTAATGGTCAATTCCTCACTACATGAGGCGTGCAAATACTTTCGACCACATAGTGTCCAACATATTGACAGGGGCTTATAAGTTGCCAGGTAGGCGGAACTGAACATTGCAGCTAACTTATCCACGTGCTGCTGGTACAACTTCAGGTCATTATACGCTTGGACGTCAAGTGATTCCACACAGAGGCTCATCCAATGTGTGCCTTTTTTAGTGACCAGAAATGGTACAAATATTACGGTTCTTAATAGAGCGGAAGACGACGTGTTTTTACTGCTGGTAACGCTTAGTACATTTCGTATACTGTTTTGCACGCCTCGACCGAGAACAAGACGGCATAAAAAACCGGAAGGGAGGAAACCCACGTAGACTGAGAAGATACGAGTGTATCGATACTCACTGCCGCCCCTTAACATGGCGAGCAACGGATAGAGGCGATTTTTCAGTCTCTATCATTAATCTTCTGCGAGGAGGTAATACCAGGCTTTCTGTTGTATAACACTGCCATTAGTAACGTCTTTTATCCGGGATACTCGTATTTTGATACAGGTGAAGGTAGTTCTCTTCTTACAAGGGAACAATCCTGAAATGCCCTGCGTAGCCCGCAGGACAGGACAGAATAAATTGTGGAAAGGGGCCAAAATAAGGGGCTTTCAGTTACACTCGAACATACAACCTTATCATCTGATCAAACATTACGAGAGCCCAAAAAAATTTTTAAACACACAGCTTTAATCTTTGGGACTTAATCACCGGCTGAAAGCCACTTTAATTTAAAAACGGCTGAAGGCCAATGACTTGAAACGCTAGCATATCGAGAAATTTAAAAGGAAAGCCTTAACATAAACAGTTCTTTAGTTAGGCTGAAGTAAATAAATTAAATTCAAATCGTCTGAAGGCCGAACACTTAAGACTCCAAACATAAAATTTTTAAAAAAATACCAAAGTCATGTGAAACAGTTTTTTAATTTCGGCTCAAGGCCTTAAGAACAATCAGCTGAAACTCAAAATCGGCTGAAGGCCGAAGACTTAAAAATTCAAATTTTTTTTAAATGCGAAAGGGCTTACGTGAAACAGTACTTTAAACTAGGCTGAAGGAATTAAGAGTCAAACAACTCTAATTTAAAACAAAAATCGACTAGAAGCCATAAAAGTACATTTGTTCTTGAACAAATTTTGCTACAGTCTGGAACCGTGCGACCGCTACTGTCGCAGGTTGAAATCCTGCCTCGGGCATGGATCTGTGTGATGTCCTTAGGTTAGTTAGGTGTAAGTAGTTCTAAGTTGTAGGGGACTGATGACCTCAGAAGGTAAGTCCCATAGTGCCCAGAGCCATTTGAAGAAAGGCAGTGCACACAAGGCCTCCCAGATGTTCGAGGGTCGGCCTGTAATTCAAACACTAACGCTCGCTTAGGTGAGACAGGCAGTCGGGCCAACCACTCACGATCGGACGACAACCCAACCGTCCGACAGTGAGCGGACCCACCGACAGGATATCTTCCACTTCACCCTACCAGGGCACAACAGGGAGTTCAGCGGAACAACGTAGAAGATATTGGCGCCCACAACCAATCATAAATGGAGCTGTCAAACTACACACAGTGCTGGACATCAACAACACGATGAGGAAACTACACTGCCTGAAATTTACGTCAACGCCCTGGGCAGGTAACCGGAACGTTAACGGCCACAAGCCAGAAGATCCCGCTGGTGCACTTCAATTGAAATAAGCAAATACAGTGAAACTCCACAAGAAGGTGGCTAGAATTTTTCAACTTGAAAACCACTTTATTGCTCGCTGGAATATCCCAACAGCGAACAACGAACTCCAAACGACACAATGTGAACACTCTTTGTGGTGTCACCGCCAGACACCACACTTGCTAGGTGGTAGCCTTTAAATCGGCCGCGGTCCGTTAGTATACGTCGGACCCGCGTGTCGCCACTGTCAGTGATTGCAGACCGAGCGCCACCACACGGCAGGTCTAGAGAGACGTCCTGGCACTCGCCCCAGTTGTACAGCCGACGCAACTAGCAACAGACACTGACGAAGACTCTCTCATTTGCCGAGAAGATAGTTAGCATAGCCTTAAGCTAAGTCAATTGCTACGACCTAGCAAGGCGCCGTATTCAATTGATATTTATTATATGAAGCATGTATCATCAAGAGCGATGTTCTACGATTATGGATTAAAGTTAAGTATTCCAGAAATTACGTACTTTTCTTTATAGCATTCATTACGTATCCTGTTTCAGACCTCACGCCAGCCTGCGTGAGCTTATAGCGTGCATTTCGGCCTCCTCAAACAACACGGTGTTGGCACTTCTGCCAACACTTCACTCTTGACTTGCTGGTACGTTAAACCAAAACTCATCTTTTGTGTCCAGGGTCGGTGAGTCACAGAGCTCGTAGCAATGGGAACAGCGACACACTCTCCGACACCGCGTGTAGAGACCGCCAGCCCAATGCTAACGGCAGTGCCCGTACGAATTACGAGTCGGCACACACAGCCAACCCATAAGCGATCGCCTGCCAAATATGCGTCGTCCTGCAAGACGACCGACCGACGACCAACCAAAGTCGTCCGCACTCCAATCATGTGTGTCGGGCGAGTCATGACGCCCCGACTGAATTTGTGCCGCGTGCCAACTCAAACGCTGCCAGGTCCGAACAAACTCAGAACACACGACGACCGGGAAGTAATAGCAGTCCAGCAAAGGTAATGCGGCAGGGCCTATATCGATAAGCGCTGCTTCTGCCGCTCACGGGCAGGCAAGGCAGCAACTCAGTGACACCAGTAATTGAAAATTAACATAACGAAGTGGCAGTACGGTAAAAACAAGATGTAAAATAAGAAATGGCACGAACACGAGCCACACACGCCTCACACCACATCAAACCTCCCTCAGATTTAGTGGTAAAACGGCGCAGTGGAAGGCCCGTCAAGATCTGAACACAGTTTAAGCATAAAAACAGGAAGAAGGTGTAATATATATATATATATATATATATATATATATATATATATATATATATATATATTCCTGGAAATGGAAAAAAGAACACATTGACACCGGTGTGTCAGACCCACCATACTTGCTCCGGACACTGCGAGAGGGCTGTACAAGCAATGATCACACGCACGGCACAGCGGACACACCAGGAACCGCGGTGTTGGCCGTCGAATGGCGCTAGCTGCGCAGCATTTGTACACCGCCGCCGTCAGTGTCAGCCAGTTTGCCGTGGCATACGGAGCTCCATCGCAGTCTTTAACACTGGTAGCATGCCGCGACAGCGTGGACGTGAACCGTATGTGTAGTTGACGGACTTTGAGCGAGGGCGTATAGTGGGCATGCGGGAGGCCGGGTGGACGTACCGCCGAATTGCTCAACACGTGGGGCGTGAGGTCTCCACAGTACATCGATGTTGTCGCCAGTGGTCGGCGGAAGGTGCACGTGCCCGTCGACCTGGGACCGGACCGCAGCGACGCACGGATGCACGCCAAGACCGTAGGATCCTACGCAGTGCCGTAGGGGACCGCACCGCCACTTCCCAGCAAATTAGGGACACTGTTGCTCCTGGGGTATCGGCGAGGACCATTCGCAACCGTCTCCATGAAGCTGGGCTACGGTCCCGCACACCGTTAGGCCGTCATCCGCTCACGCCCCAACATCGTGCAGCCCGCCTCCAGTGGTGTCGCGACAGGCGTGAATGGAGGGACGAATGGAGACGTGTCGTCTTCAGCGATGAGAGTCGCTTCTGCCTTGGTGCCAATGATGGTCGTATGCGTGTTTGGCGCCGTGCAGGTGAGCGCCACAATCAGGACTGCATACGACCGAGGCACACAGGGCCAACACCCGGCATCATGGTGTGGGGGGTTGCGATCTCCTACACTGGCCGTACACCACTGGTGATCGTCGAGGGGACACTGAATAGTGCACGGTACATCCAAACCGTCATCGAACCCATCGTTCTACCATTCCTAGACCGGCAAGGGAACTTGCTGTTCCAACAGGACAATGCACGTCCGCATGTATCCCGTGCCACCCAACGTGCTCTAGAAGGTGTAAGTCAACTACCCTGGCCAGCAAGATCTCCGGATCTGTCCCCCATTGAGCATGTTTGGGACTGGATGAAGCGTCGTCTCACGCGGTCTGCACGTCCAGCACGAACGCTGGTCCAACTGAGGCGCCAGGTGGAAATGGCATGGCAAGCCGTTCCACAGGACTACATCCAGCATCTCTACGATCGTCTCCATGGGAGAGTAGCAGCCTGCATTGCTGCGAAAGGTGGATATACACTGTACTAGTGCCGAAATTGTGCATGCTCTGTTGCCAGTGTCTATGTGCCTGTGGTTCTGTCAGTGTGATCATGTGATGTATCTGACCCCAGGAATGTGTCAATAAAGTTTCCCCTTCCTGGGACAATGAATTCACGGTGTTCTTATTTCAATTTCCAGGAGTGTATATATATGTGTGTGTGTATAACGATTGTTCTCCTTTAGGAGAGCGATGGAACTTGAATTCATAATTTCATCTGTGGACGTTTTTCTTCTCTGCTTCCCAAAAACTATTCATCCTCTCTGAATGCTCCTTCTTCCGTTCTTCTGTAAATTTTTTACCAGGCTGGCGCGATGTTCTTTCCTCAAACTTCACACTTGTGATTTTATTCCGGCACTCAGTGTGGTCTTCGAGATTTTTTATGTTGATCTTCTGCAGATCCCTCTGAACTTCTTTCAGCCACTATCTGCCGCATTTGCTGTTATAATATTTGAAAGTTTCCTCGCTGTTCTGGAGTCTTTCATCTTTTAGATAGGAGTATACAATTTGACTCGGCGTTTTCTGATTTCGTCTGTTACTGTATTGGTCTTTATATAAAATTCGTTTTGTTCTCTCTTAACCCAAATGCCCTTTTTGCTGATTGCCCATAAATCTTCCTGACAAGTTCTCTTTCCTGCTTTCCTATTTCCTTAATTTTTGAATAACCACTAATCACCATTGTTTCAGCTGCGTAGATTGCTTCTGGAAGGGTCACTCTTCTATAGTGCCTTAATTCTCCGTCTGTCGAAATGCACTTCTTGTTGTAATCCGTCCATGTTAGGTTGTAGGCCTTCTGAAGCTTGGTGATTCTTTGTTCATTAGCGATTATTTTTAATCCTGAAGGCTGTATAGTTTCTCCGAGGTATTTAAAATGGCAGACTTGTGCAATTTTTCCATGCTTTGTGATTAAAGGGGACTTATTTTCTGACTCTCTTTCCATGTATTTGGTTTTTTCATACGATATCTGTAATCCGTTTTTTGTGAAATTTAATGTAGTTTTCCCACTGCGTGAATCGCTTCTGTTCTGTTATTGGTGATAATGGCAACTTCGTCAGCAAAAGTGAGACACTTGACATTAATCCGGTTCTCTTTTTTGATACCAATTTCGATGCCCTTTACATGAGTTTCCCATTCGTTGATGATCTTTTCTAGAATATTATTGAAAAGCATTCAGGATAGTTGGTCCCCCTGTCGGACTCCAGTTTTGATTTCGAAGGGATCTGATATTTCGCCCATGAATTTTACTTTCGATGTTGTTCCTGTAAGTGTCTTTTCTGTGATTTTTCGTGTCTTCCTGTCGATCCCAAGTTCTTCCATAATTTTAAACAGGGTTTCACAGTCCACTGAATCGTATGCTCTCCTGAAGTCGATGGATGTAATTACTGTGTTTCTTCATTTCCCCATTTTTAATATCGTCTTTAAGCACACGATCTGTTCCCTACATGATCGTCCTTTCCTGAATCCGGCCTGGTATTCACCAATTAATGGATCTACTTGTGATTCTATCCTGCTTAAAAATGCTTCTGAAAGGATTTTCTAAGCGACCGGCAGTAGGGAAATTCATCTGTAACTGTTGATGTCTGCCTTGTCGGCCTTCATGTGTTGCGGGTGAACTAGAGCACATTTCCAGTCCTCTGGTATTTGCTCCTTCGTCCATATGTTTGATATTATATGATGTACTTTCTGCATAAGTGTAGGATCGTTGTTTCCAGAATTCAGCAGCTGGTGCTTTGTTATTTTTCAACTGTTTGACTACATAATTTCTTCGAGATCTGGAGCATGTGAGTCTGGGTGTGTGACTACTGGAGAAAAGAAGACAAGTATTTCTTGGGGTGGTTCACAGTTGATGAGTGAATTGAAATATTGGGCTAAGATTTTTGTTATTTTTCGTGTTAGTTTCCAAAGAGCCATCAGGTTTTTTGAAGCACAAGCTACGCGCTTGGTTCTCACTGTAAGTCTTACATAAATTTCTTGTAATATTATTGATGAAGTCTTACTGGATTTTGCAGAGTCTGTTGTTGTCATATCCCTGCTTTTCTTTCCTAATTATTTTTGAGGCCTGTTTAAGGGTTTTAAGAAAGTTCTCCCACTTTTCTTCAAGTTTGTGACTAATAAATTTTTTCTACGTTGTTATTCGGTTGTCGAATGCCTCATCGCTAGTTGCGTTTACTGGTGCGAGGTGGTTGTCCTAATTTGATGGCTTAGACTACGGGGTTAATTTATGCGCAGGTTCTTAAAATTGGGTACTCATGATTTTAAGTCCGAAGTTTCTGCAAAAGACGATTAGTTTTTCACCATTCTTGTTGGTACGTTTGTTTGGTATAGGGGCCAGTAATATCTCCGAATTCTTTTTCCTGGCCTAACTGGGTGTTAAAATCGCCTAGTAAGATTTTCACATGGTGCGTTGGTATTTTATTTGTCGTTTCTTATAGTGTTTCCCAGAAATTGCCCACTGTTTCAGGGGCGATTTTACTGTGGTAATTTGGTGGTGGCATGTACATTAATAAAAGTGTAGGCTTTATTAGCTGATTTTACTGAAAGCAGGGAGACTCGTTCGTTGGGACACGTGTATTCAATAACTGAGTTGAGTCTGGAAGTGTGTACGGTGAATCTAGTTTCGAAAAGTCGTATTTCTCTCTTACTTTTATGACAGGTTTGCCCTTGTAGATCTCGTAAATCTTTGTGTTAAAGTGTCCTTCATCCGTGAATCTTTGTCTCTTGCATTGCAGTGAATTTCAGGTAAAATTTTTCCATTTCGTTGGTGAGTTGTTTTAATTCGCCTGTTTTAGTGAGGATGTTCACATTAACTATGCCAATAAAGTTTTTACGTTTCGTTTTGCGAGTTTGAGAAGTTTTTGAAAAGCTCCGATTCTTTTCCGCATGGTGTCCCTGATTCCCCAGAATCCTATGATAGGGTGAATCCAGTCTATCGACTGGTGCCTGGGATAGTGACTCTGTGGTCATCTTTTCCATCATGCGTTCAAGTTGAATTTTGGTTTTATTGGTGATCTCTGTTGAGACTACAGGTATACGACTCGAGCCGGCCGGGGTGGCCGAGCGTTTCTAGACGCTACAGTGTGGAACCGCTTGACCGCTACGATCGCAGGTTCGAATTCTGCCTCGGGCATGGATGTGTGTGATGTCCTTAGGTTAGTTACGTTTAAGTAGTTCTAAGTTCTAGGGGACTGATGACCTCAGAAGTTAAGTCCCATAGTGCTCAGAGCCATTTGAATCATATACGACTCGATTTTTGAGTTCGAGAAGATTTTAGTGCAGCCGCCTCAACTAGAGGAAGATACGCTGACCACTGGCCACCAGATGCTGAACAGACACCATTGGATTTGTGTTTTTTGTTAGTTTTCGATTCGCCCGTGGCCTATGTCCTCAGAGATCAAATGTAAAACACACAAAAAAAAAAAAAAACAACCGGAGCACTTAATACATACTGTATTAATGAAAAATTTGGACAAAATTTAAAAAAAGGGAGCAAAATATCAACAAATGACGGAAAACAGATTAGTTAAACAAGTAATAAATTCTAAACGAATAGAAAAGTGAGATGAAGGGCGACCAAAGAACACACAGCTTCAGCGAAGATGGAACACCTCATAAAATTAGGAAGAAGACAAAGGAGAAGAATACTTTTTCAGTTTGCATGACGTTGCTTTTTGTAACAGACAGGGTATTCTGAGACCATCATAAAGATACAACTTGATTCTAAGTTGATCTTGAACTCTGTAGCTTCACACACATAAAACATTTACAAGTATCCACGCTATATCTTTATACAAATGCCTACACTAAATATTTGTAGATAAGTCCTGGACACATTGTCCGATAAATGCAACAAAGATCAGTGTCTGACAATAGTTTTCTAGAGCTGTTCTTTGGTAGACATCAGCAGGGAACTGTGTGCTAGAACAGAACACAAACCTGTCATCATGCTGTCCTTCTAAGACACTGTGCTTTGTACGCAGTTCCTGAGATGGCCTTACAGCCGCACTCCACCGAGTTCTTCTCCCCTACTTTCCAAACTCCACAGACACACTCCTGGAACAAAGGATATCGCTCAGAAATGGCATAACAAAAGTGTAAATAATATAATTTCCAAAATGAGTCTTTCACACTGCAGTGGAGTATGCTCTGTGGTGAAAGGTCCTGGCAAATCAGAACTTTGTGCCGGGCCTGTTTCCATATGGCGGCAGTGCAAAGCAGTTGGTATGCTTCCCAGAAAGTAGCTCCCAGAACAAAAGTTCAAAATCCCCGCTGACTCCTCTACCCAGGCAATTGCTAAATGTCACTCCAGTTTGTATCATGAGGACACACCCATTAATGTTGTGATGTGTTCCACATTTTTGTCAATTATAAACACCACCTCCATCTTTGGTGGTGGTGGTTAGTGTTTAACGTCCCGTCGACAACGAGGTCATTAGAGACGGAGCGCAAGCTCGGGTTAGGGAAGGAGTGGGAAGGAAATCGGCCGTGCCCTTTCAAAGGAACCATCCCGGCATTTGACTGAAACGATTTAGGGAAATCACGGAAAACCTAAATCAGCATGGCCGGAGACGGGATTGAACCGTCGTCCTCCCGAATGCGAGTCCCATGTGATGTCCATCTTTCTGTGGTAGCCAATGGTTCGAAATGCGCTAATGTCAGTTTAGCACCTGACACAGACCTCAAAGTTGTGGAGGTAAAACAAAATGTATGGCGGTGGGCAAATCTGTAATCATACACTGCTTGGATGTATTACAGTAGAAAAAAACAATGTATCAAATGGCTTGTGAAAGAGTAACACAGGAACCCTCTCTTGTGATTGATAATCTGTGGGATGTGCTCCTCCCACAGTATTGGCGGTGAAACCTTACACTAATCTGTGCAAACGACTTCAATCACTGTTCACCTGCTCCAGTGGACCAATACCTGTACATTTAATAGGATCACTCATATGATCGATGTCAGTACAAAGACGGTGTATGTTTTCGATGTATCAGAAGAGTTGGACAAGATATTATCTTATTGAGTTGTCGATCGGTTTATGTTAGCAGAGTTATTATAGTTTGTAGTTTTTCTGTTGGATGGTACAAAATAACGAATATGGAGAGAATGTTTCGGTGACAGACATGAATACTCCTATATACTCATCCTTCTTCAAGTTCCCATGTGAAGTCTTTCTAATTTTCCCAATAAGAAACTCCACTGTAACTGCTCATACTGTCTTCTTTACTACCCATGTTGCAACAGAAAACTTTGTTTGGAGCTGGTTTTACACGTTGTACACGATGGACAAAGCTATGACAACATGTTATCACATCCACCCTGTTTCTCCACAGGGTACAGAAGGTATTAGATATAGTGCTTTCTGATTTCCATTCAGTTCTGACTTAAATTGGAATGGTCACATGGACAGAGCAGCAGGGAGGGCGGAGACAGGAATAGTTACAAGATGCAGGAGAGGTATGAGAGTGCCGCGAATACGATTCACCAGTCATTATAAAACATCTCCATAGTTTCCAACACAAGTGTTGGTTGAACAGAGAGTCTTTATTCCAAATTGCAGACAACATTTCCACCAGAAAGCATAACACTATACGTCTGAAAAGCCAGTGTATTGGGCATAGGATTTTGTTCATTTCCTTACGACTTGAATCTAGCGTTGCGTTTTTGAAGCCATTCCGTACATAGCACACCATCTACTGTACGTTATCACTCTTAATCACCCATCATGCTCCTTCGCCTACAACCGCGTAGAAATATTGAAAAACATCTGTTAAACTGTTTTTAACAGTTGATCGCTTATAAACAATTATCACTTTTTTCGTAAGACATACTGATACCACTCACAACAAAAACAAATGAGGCACGTCCATCTACCGTGGACTTTCGCTCAATATGGTTTATGCCAGCAACATTCAGTTATTGGCGAAGTATTATACTTAGCTGTGATCAGTGTCTTGTAAAGTGTGTTGAGATGTAAAGTTATTGTGGTCAGTGTTCCGACATGTGCAAAGGAAATGACTATGTGCGATGATAAAGGGGGAGGGGGGTTTGGAGTTGCTATGAGAGACTGAGATTTCAGTGCAGCAATAGCTGTTAAGGCAGATGAAGGATTTTATGTGGAAAATTAAGTCCAGCTACAGCCAGCAGGAGGAGATATTTCTGACACTTTGCTTTTCGTCGAATGTCATCAGATTGGGGCTCCAATCGTAATATTCAGTTGTGATTAAGGTCATAAATTTGTGGCTGGTTTCCGAGGACGGCTCCGTTTGGAATGTGGGGCATGTGGCGGAGGTAGCCTGTCGCCAGAACAAATTTGAATTTCTGGATGAAGGCTCTTTGGAGTGGCAGGTACAAAGAAAAGTATCGGCTGGCTGACCGGCTAGTCGGTCCTTGCCAGCTAATTCACTGACAAATCCCAGCGACGACGCCCTCTGGATAACTAAATTTTGAACTAATACTCGGTATGTGTTGGGCAGCCTTTGTGATTGTCTGTGTTGTGAGTATTCTCAGATTTTTACGTGGATATTTGAGACAATTCAGTATGGCAAGTCTTGACGCTGGATATTTTGATAATATCCAAATTACAACCACCGTGGTCATCCCCGGTCGCCTCCCACGACAGAGCAGTCCTCTCCGGCGGGCCGAGTCTGGATGCAGACAGACAGGGCACGATCGTTGAGCAGTGCATTCCACGGCAGCAGCTAGAGGTGTGCAGCATCTAGACTGGGGTGCTGCGTGTGGTCATCGAGGCATAAGCGCGTGGGATGTTCGAGTGTTTCAGCAGTCTCCGACATGTGGGCATTACAACTACACTCCTGGAAATAGAAAAAAGAACACATTGACACCGGTGTGTCAGACCCACCATACTTGCTCCGGACACTGCGAGAGGGCTGTACAAGCAATGATCACACGCACGGCACAGCGGACACACCAGGAACCGCGGTGTTGGCCGTCGAATGGCGCTAGCTGCGCAGCATTTGTGCACCGCCGCCGTCAGTGTCAGCCAGTTTGCCGTGGCATACGGAGCTCCATCGCAGTCTTTAACACTGGTAGCATGCCGCGACAGCGTGGACGTGAACCGTATGTACAGTTGACGGACTTTGAGCGAGGGCGTATAGTGGGCATGCGGGAGGCCGGGTGGACGTACCGCCGAATTGCTCAACACGTGGGGCGTGAGGTCTCCACAGTACATCGATGTTGTCGCCAGTGGTTGGCGGAAGGTGCACGTGCCCGTCGACCTGGGACCGGACCGCAGCGACGCACGGATGCACGCCAAGACCGTAGGATCCTACGCAGTGCCGTAGGGGACCGCACCGCCACTTCCCAGCAAATTAGGGACATTGTTGCTCCTGGGGTATCGGCGAGGACCATTCGCAACCGTCTCCATGAAGCTGGGCTACGGTCCCGCACACCGTTAGGCCGTCTTCCGCTCACGCCCCAACATCGTGCAGCCCGCCTCCAGTGGTGTCGCGACAGGCGTGAATGGAGGGACGAATGGAGACGTGTCGTCTTCAGCGATGAGAGTCGCTTCTGCCTTGGTGCCAATGAAGGTCGTATGCGTGTTTGGCGCCGTGCAGGTGAGCGCCACAATCAGGACTGCATACGACCGAGGCACACAGGGCCAACACCCGGCATCATGGTGTGGGGGGTTGCGATCTCCTACACTGGCCGTACACCACTGGTGATCGTCGAGGGGACACTGAATAGTGCACGGTACATCCAAACCGTCATCGAACCCATCGTTCTACCATTCCTAGACCGGCAAGGGAACTTGCTGTTCCAACAGGACAATGCACGTCCGCGTGTATCCCGTGCCACCCAACGTCCTCTAGAAGGTGTAAGTCAACTACCCTGGCCAGCAAGATCTCCGGATCTGTCCCCCATTGAGCATGTTTGGGACTGGATGAAGCGTCGTCTCACGCGGTCTGCACGTCCAGCACGAATGCTGGTCCAACTGAGGTGCCAGGTGGAAATGGCATGGCAAGCCGTTCCACAGGACTACATCCAGCATCTCTACGATCGTCTCCATGGGAGAATAGCAGCCTGCATTGCTGCGAAAGGTGGATATACACTGTACTAGTGCCGACATTGTGCATGCTCTGTTGCCTGTGTCTATGTGCCTGTGGTTCTGTCAGTGTGATCATGTGATGTATCTGACGCCAGGTATGTGTCAAGAAAGTTTCCCCTTCCTGGGACAATGAATTCACGGTGTTCTTATTTCAATTTCCAGGAGTGTATTACTACTACGGAATGGACCATGCTTTAACTGTGTCGTGTTAGGTACTTCTCAGTACATCGTTGTGCACTCTGCCTTGCAGTGGTATTTGTTGTTTCCTCTATCCCATCACGTAGTAGACCCTTCCTCCTTCTCCTCCTCCTACTCGTCCTCCTCCTCCACCTGCTCATTCTTCATCACGGCGTGGCTGATAGAGCCAATTTTGGAATTTCTTTATAATCTGAATCACAACATCGAACATCCGATTGATCAATTTATTGTTTCTGATAGTGGTATTACGAGCACACACACCAGTACAACCCCTTCGCGGATTGTTTATGGACATATATACAAGTGAACTTAAATTTGAAATTCAGAACTACCTGCAATCTAAAGAACTTCCTAGCAGTTGACGTAATTGTGCCAGTATTCACCAATAGGAGGCAAGGGGCAAAAAATAAAAAAGTACGGTTAGGAAACTGGGTAGTTGCAGGATCGAATCCTGTCAAATATTCTAATCCTAGCATACTCCAATATGAAGCAAGGAAAAACTGTCCGTCGCAAAGAGTATCGATTTTCTTAATTAGTCAATAAATCTGACACAGTGAGGAAATATTTCCAAGACACCCACACCTCATTGTTTACGAGGCAAATACTGCTTTGTTTGTGGTTCGGTCTGATTACGACTGATGGCGCGTTCTGGCCGGGCAGTGGCATGCGACAGGATGTGGTCAGTTGAGAGAGAGAGAGAGAGACGGAGAGACACAGAGAGGGAGAGCGCATGTGTTATGACAGGAATTTCTCAGGTATCAAATATCACCGTCACTGGACGTTTTTTACAGGTATTAGAGCACCATTTAGTCTGCGTGGCACGCAAGGCGGCTGGCAATGCAGCAACCAACAATTGACGCGAAAGATGTGCGTGTGGGAATACGCTAAGTGGCTGCCCCAGCGGACTGAAGATGGAGTGTGAATCACCATCGAAAGATTTTTAACAGTGTAATTACATGATAACGGCATTCCTTGCGTGATCTGAATAAAATAGCTTTGCAATTGTTTAAGTACTTCATACTGCCTTGCCTCTCTCAAAATGTTAATAAAACAGTGTTCCACACACTATAGTCAATTTCCCGTCAATTTCTTTAAATATATAAATCAATTATATTCCAAACACTGCCTTGTATCCCATAAATTGTTTAAATAAACAATATCCCACACATTTCCCTGTCTACCAGAAATTTTTTAAATAGTATTCAGACTCTGCAATCGAATTCACGCCAAATTCTTTAAATAAGTTAATAACCTGTATTCCATACACCACCTTACATCCAATAAATTGTTTAAATAAATAATATTCCACAAATTGCCTTGTCTACCAGAAATAGTTTAAACAATATTCCATACAATGCAATCGATTCCGTGCCGAATAACCAATCAATTATCGGCCTACTGCCACGTAGGGGAGGGGAGGGGTAGGCTAGGGGTTTCCGTGAGTGGGAGGGGTTAATTGACTTACCAAATTGTCCATCAAACTGATAAAGTGGATGGAGGCTAATAGAGCTATTCAGATTTGAAAATGTGCTTGTATCAGCAATGGAAGTTTCCAGAGGAGTGAGGGAGGAGGGGGATGGGATGAAGGGGGGATGAGGGGGGATGGGGAGGGGTGGGGAGGGTTTCAGGGAAGGATGGATATCCCCAGGAGATCGCAAACTACGTAGAAGAACAATAGGTTAAGGTGAGGAGCAGGGGTCATAAATCAATCAGCTCTCACAATTTAATTAATCTGAGATCAATTTGATATCAAAAGTGGCGTAGAACAATAGGTTAAGGACCTATCAATCAAAGGAGAACAGTAGGTTAAGGGCTGACATGGAGAAGAACAATAGGTTTGCACCTAAATGTTTGCTTGCTCATGATGTAGAGAACCCAAACTAATAAACTATGATCGCCCCCCTTTTGTACAACTGCTCATATTTTCTTGAATCTGCGATGTTGCTGAAAAGTAAGTTGTACACCATGTCTGAAGTAACTTGTTATACTAGGGTGAAGTGAGAGTGCTGAAACATGTTTGCTATAGGAACTGTGGGATTATAATTTCAAGCTGAAGAGTCCTTTTCTCTTTTTTCAGCTTGTAATGGAGAACTGAATAAACGTGCCTGCAGGAATAAAATAGTGATAATCAGATAATCTTCTCGAGGTATGGCGGCTTTGCAGGCCACACATGAAGTATCGGATTAGACTGGATTAGGTGTATTCAAGGAGGAAACCATATTTGCCACCTCTGAGGCTCCGTATCGTGTGCCCCTAAGCAGATTAGCTCACCCCTCCTCTCGCTTACCACTCCGGCCAAAGCGCCTGCAGAACCCAGGCTGCTGCACTATCCCATTACACAATGACCGACATTCACACATCCACGCATCCACGCCACTGTAGATATGTGCGGCCTCTTCTGTTGTCAGTGAGTTGTTCAATCACCGATTGTCTTTTTCCACTTCCACATAAGGAGTCTTTTGGAATAAAGTGGACGAGGTCTATTAAGACCAGTTTTGGGAGGAAGGGCAGAAAAGGTAAACAACTTGAGTTTATTAATCATGTGATGTTAGTAGTTTTCAGCTTTTACGTATGTTCAGCAAGGACTTAAATGCGACAACACTTTACAATTAGTAGATGGAAGGATAACATTTAACGATCCACAGTACTTGCTTCACTTCCAATCTGAAACATCCAGGAAGGTGTTTAACAGAATACTTATTATCAGTTTTGGTTTTATAACATGAAGTATGCAAATCTGTTTCTAATTATATGAATGAAGTGAACTTCGATATCCTCAAATAACATGAAAGTTATGCTTATTAAGCCGGCAATGTTATTACGCTTGTCACAACGGTATGTTTTTGAACATTCTATTTCAAAAACCATTGTATCGTCATGCTCATTCTTTTAATCTGTTACGTTGCTGTTGCTTGTGTTCAACTGCACTGGAATTAATTTGAAGTATAGCTGACGGGTATGGGAACAGTGATTCCTTATCGTTTTCGTTCTGTGTAGCCACTGACTGCACTGATAAAGCAAATCTGGATAACCACTTGCTAGAGCCCATTCATCTCTTCAAACGAGGTACAGAACTTGTTGAAAATTCAGAGGTAATCATTAAGGGTAAACCGTTTCCGACTTTCAGCCATTTTACATCATATATTTGACAGGCACTCCTTGCGTTTCCATGTTCCTGTTAGTTGTAGAGTTTTACGAAGTTCTTGTGCTCAGAAATTAATTCCTAAATATTAACAGGGCCGTGCAATAAGGCTAATTAATTTCTCTTTGCTAATTTTATCATTTTGATCAAATCCTCTGGTGCGAAATATATTATGCATTGTCACCAGCTTTTCGATTAAACGTAGGTCAGTTTCGTTAGGCCAGAATCAATGACGATACCTATAGAAACTTCCAATCCACAATTTCTAGTTTCAGGTTAAGTACCTCAGCGTATTTTAATCTTATTTTAGGTATTTTTTATGTTCTGATTTTGGCCTGCATACAAGTCTGAAAACAGAACTTCGTGCTTGAAATTTTCTTCATCCTCTCTTAAATGCTAGTTGATAGGCGGTGATGCTAACAATTTTTTTTCGCCTCCAACTCTTTTAGGCTATCAAAACTCGAATATAAGTTTAGCTGTTTACTTACAAGATATTTAAAGTAAAGTTATATTACACAGAGTCGTCAGTATTATCAAGCAAGACTACTGTAGGCTTGGCTCACTCTAACTCTGACACAATTTTACGGTACATCTGGATGGAAGGACTCTAATGGCATCTGGTGGATGAAAATTTAGCTATGGCGTTGGTTTGATACTATACCTCAAAGCAATATTCCTCACGATACAAAATTGAAAAATGGCCAAAATGGAGTTGGTTCACTTTAAATCTGAACTCTCTGTATAACAAGTTAACAGTCCGGCTCACAAGTTGATAATCAAAATGTGACCTACAGAGCGAATTATTCAGTTTCTTTGGATATCAAAAACAGTGGTCGAAGGTCGCACTAATCTAAATCCATGTACATATACAGTAACAAGGATACCTTGTTTTATGTTTCCAACAAATCTATATAACAGACATTGAAACGTCCCCTTTGAAAAATTATACAGGACTGTGCTTAAGCTGAAACACAATATATTTAGCGCAACGCAATCTGACTTTCAATAATCCCTACAAAAGAATGGCCCTGACTAACATTAAACTGTACCTTTCACAAATCACTTACCTCACAAAAATCTTCGCTGCTCAAGCTACTGCAATACAGCGAGCGCCACTACTGCCAGCTAAATAAAAGATTCAAACTACTGAAGGCACTAACTACTGATAGGCATAGTTAGCAAATGAAAGATTTTGATAGAGAACAAACAATGTATTTACCTTAATAGTGTTGAAAATCATAATATACATAGCACTTAATGATATCCAATATTACAAATTTCAAAACTCCGCCATCTCTCTCCCCACATCCACCACTGCTGGCGGCTCACCTCCAACTGCGCAACGCTATGCGCTGTTCACAGCCAGCTGCCTAACACTACAATGGCGAGTATTACAACAATGCAAAGCAGCCACAGACTGCACACAGCACAGCCAGTGATTTTCATACAGAGGTGGCGTTACCAATAAAAAAACCTAAACAGCCTACTTACATAGCCCCCATGCTCCCCACAAAAATTTCACAAATTGTTTTGGACAGTGGCCAATAATGATTTGATAAAAAAATTTTTATAATTACAATAACAAAGATATCAATTGCACACACTTATTGATACAATGTTGGTCAAAAGCTAAACTTTCTCACAGTCCATAAAGACAGTCCTAATCATTCATCACAGTAAAATAGCAGTGTTTTTCTCAAAGTCTGAGCAGTAAAAGAAAATGCACACGGAAGTAGTGGGTTTCCATGCAGTCTTGAAGAAGTAGCGTTGTCCTTCCAACGGAAAGACAGTGCTGACTCTCGACATGCAGACAGGTCATGGGGCACAACAGAGCAAGCCCACAGCGGAGTCAGTCGAAGTTTTGAGGAGTATTGGTGGGTAGGTCATCACAAAGCAGACCCACTGTAGTCCTGGTAGAGATTACGGTATTGGTGGGCCACCAGAGGTGCAGACCCACTGCAGTCCTTGTAGAAATAATGGTATTGATGGATCATCAAAGATGTAGACCCACTGTAGTCCTTGTAGAGATGGCCAGCAGCCATCTGTTGTGACTGTGCAGATGCACAATCACCATTGAAGAGTCTTGCGGATAATATAGCAAGTCCATAACCACCACTTGTGCACTCACAAAGTTTTTGGAATTGTCCTTAGAACCAGCAATGCTGTTATCCAGTCCCTTGCTGACTTATTATCACACGTGCAAACACTAACAGTCCCTACTTCGCACATATTGTCCATATACTATGACCAACAGAAACGTGTGCAGTGAAATGTAACTTACAAGTTAATAATATGATGAATTGGTGTCAATTACAATTTTATAACATAAGAATACAATTACAAAGGTACAAAATACATCATTAAAGAACATAACAATACAGATAACATTTGTAGTACAGGCTTTGCAACAGAATAGAAATAAACATATACATCAATGTTACAGGA
This sequence comes from Schistocerca nitens, assembly GCF_023898315.1. Lineage (NCBI taxonomy): Eukaryota > Metazoa > Arthropoda > Insecta > Orthoptera > Acrididae > Schistocerca > Schistocerca nitens. The sequence continues at coordinate 634,347,284 of NC_064619.1, forward strand.
ATTATGAGATAAGTAGATACATAAAAGATCAGAATAAATTTTGAAACATCAACTTCATACATGTGCATTAAAACAAAACAGAATAAATAATGTCTGAGCATATTTACAAGGTAAATAACATATTATTAATGCCAATTATATTTGAGGACAACAGTATGCCTCATCATAGTGAATGTAGCTTAGTATTAGAAAAATTCTACAACATAAGTCTTATCAGATAAACATATAAATACAGGAAAAACATAAATACCCAAGAGTACACAAACATATAGCGGAATAATACAAGGAAAGGACAGGGTTTGTTTTACTGCAGTATTTTGCAAACAAAACTTTCTTTACTTCTCGGAGATCTCCCTTCGTTCTTCATTATTTCCAAAAGTCCTATCTATACCTGCTTTCTGTACTTTTCTCGTATAGCCTCTCAGTGCATTTCTTCAAATTCATTGCAACTCATTCTCTTATAAGCTACCTCCTCTTAAGCTAACTTAAATCTACTGAGCTCAGATGCTAAACTAAAGGACGAGGCAATGCAGCAGCACAAAACAATTAACACAAACATCAATGACAAAAATTTAAATAGGCAAAGCAATTGCAATATTACAACTAATATAAGGCGCTGTGCAGCAAACAAGAAAAATAAATCACTAGTAAAACTAGCTTAACAGAGTAATACAAAGTGAAATTTAGTAGCACTATGCATGGAAAACAGCAGAAGCAAAGGTAATAAATTATATCTAAACATGACAAAGCTCAAGCAGAAAAAATAGTACACTAAAGACAACAATTCAGATAAGGGAAGTGTATATTCACATCTTAATGTCTATGTAATTAAAGTGGTGAACCACAAAAACTAATTCTACAAAAAAATTACCAAGTACTTGAAAAGGAAATTATATATGCAGTTACTGTTATTAGTCCCTTCTTATTGTTCTTTCCATTCCAAGAGCTCCTTTTTCGAAGAATGTGGATCAGAAAATAATTACTTAATAGATCTGTTGACAGAAAGTATTCACATTAGCAAATGCATTTAATTTTATTTTATGGAACCAATGCTGCAAGACAGCTGGAAACCAGATATCAAATGAAATAAGCAACTACGCAAACCAAAGCATAAAAGCATCATTTAATAGCTATGTGGCATTTCGTAAGTCAGTAGCTCGCAACACTCGTAGAAAGACACTTGTCGTAATCAGGTGTGCAGATGTATCTTTCCAAGTAATGAGTGTGTCATATTTGCGATGCTTTCTCTAAAGGAATGTCAATGGCGAGGAGAATGGCCTCTTATTTTCTCCACCTAATGGCTTTCTTTTGTCAGACGACTACCTCTCAGCTGGGCGCCAAAAACGCATTATGTCAAGGTCACTTACCTTTCTTAACGAAATATTTACGACAGCAGTTTCCGCTACAGTGGCAGTCTCATATAAAAAATTTTACAGGTCAAGAATTTGCGTTAAAAATCTGTAGAAACAAAATCTTAATGATATAACAGTGTCCAAAAAATTTTCGTCGGCATTGTAATACATTCACGCATTTACATACATTTCATAACTCTTAAAGTACGATTCTTGGTTTCCAACAACCTGTTTCACAAACCAGAGTCCCTAACCACTACTCATTATTCCTTACCTTATTCGTCGACACTTCTTCAATATTTCATCATAACAGATACGTAGCATACTCAAATAACTCATATAGCATCAGCTTGTTAATCATAAACATACCTCAGCAGCATAATACAAATCGTCGTCATAATAATAACATCATAACACCTCAGTCAAATCTCAAAAACGTCGTAGCTTTCTGCAATAATGTCAAAACTAAAAAAAATTCTCTGCTCATTTCAATAGTGTCATCTACCTCAAACGTACTTTAAAATCATGCTCCCTTACCAAATACATCATTCAAAGCTCTCATAGTATCACAATGGTTCCGAAAAAATATGAACAGTTCACAAAGTACAGACGAAATACAATTTCATACGTATGAAGTTATCCAACTGTGTAATTGCGTAAACATCTGTCACTGACGTAGTAAAAAAAATGTTTGTCTCTCTCAGTTAAGTAATCAGATAGCTGTGTAATTCTGTGTTGGAGAAATATGGTACCGATGTGTAAAGTTGTATAAGCAAATACCATATTAGCTAGGGCTCCCTGTGTTTGCCACACATATGGTACACAAAGTAAGCGTGTACCCCCCTGAGGATTAATGTAATTATACCCTCAGGTGTTACAGATTACAGCAATGGAATGAAATGTACCATGGAAAACCTTTGTATCATTGTATTTCAAATATCTTTAAAAAATAAATGTTTTAAGTACAAAATTAATCACTCAAATACGTGTACTGTAGCGCTAAACTGTGCATCTTGTTGTAAGATAATCTCTGTGGAAGTGTTGTAGTTATCGTCCTCCGAAAGCTAAGTTATGCAGAAGTCAATGTACTTACCTCATCATAAACGAAAGTGAAAATCTTTGCGTATAGATATCGTAGTTATTACATACCTTACCATGATCAAGAAAGTACAATAATGTAACGTATTGTTGTGCTACGGAAAAGGCTGTCTCATTGTAGCTATACCACAAAAGTTACTACTAAAACATGTTTTACTTTCCAGAATAATACATAAAACTGTGCAGACATAAAACAGAAACACCGCAAAAGCAACATTGTAAATTGTCACTCATTAGTAGCGGCGTGATAAAATCGTGTAGCTGTTACATAAACTAATCACTGTGTCATCTGGTATCTCACATAAAGTACTTTAAATCCAGAATGTATTTTCAAGTAAACCAAAATGTTGCATTAAAATCTCATTAGCAGTACCAGTATATGTTCTAAGCATGTAAGTCTTATAGTCGTTAAGTAATTGTGCAACTAACAAGCAAGAATGTACACACACAATAACACTGTGTGGTCTGTTCACTATAACAATGCATTCGTAATTTCTGTTTAAAAATGTTCCCTAGGTTCTAGACTGGATATTTAACTTCAAACATTGTTGCATGTTAACAGTTTCTTAAGTCTGACAAAGCATACCAGAAATGTGAAGTGAAAAGTTTTATGGCAAAGACAAAGTTAAAAAGCAGATTATCTTTCAAAAAACGGTTTTACATGTGAAATGTGGTGTAAACCTTTACTCTTCCTAGTACTCAGAGTTTGAACTTGAATGCAATTATCATGCGGTATACGTCGGTAAAGAATACTGGAATTTTTCTCAAGATTAGCGTCTATGTTATTTTTCCCTGAGCCAGCCGACGCAGGTGGGTGCCTGCGGTGCGAGTCATTGTCTGCCTCTTTGTTGGCACGCGTCGTTATTGGGATTAGGAGACCTAACTTCTACAAATTCGCCTTGCCGAGAGGGCCCAGCTCTGTTAGAATCCCGCCAGTTCTGATGAAATTCACGTCTGTCGTTATGATTATATCGTCTGTCGTCATGTCGGTAGTTCCTGTACTTTCTTTCTTGTCGGTCATGTGGTGGAGAATTTCTCCCTGAATCGTAACTGCGTGCTGGACCGTTGCGTCTGAAATTATTCTGTCTCCTTTGATAATAATAGTTCTGGTTACCATATTGTCTGTTTCTATGATAGTCTCTGTCATATTCATTACTACGGAAATGCGAACATTCTCTGTAACTATTACTCTGCCAGTGGTTGTCATACGGGTGGTGTCTGTTTTGGTCACAATTTACGTTGCAAGAATAGCCTTGACGTGTCCAGTTATTATTTCTTTCATCGCGGAAATGTGACGGATGTGACCTGTAATTGTTGTGCTCCTGTTTTCGCGTTCTGCGACTGTCAGGGTCAATTTCCAGTTCTTGTAAGAGCCCCTGAAAAGCTTCAATGTCGTCTTTGCAACGTCCTGCCAAAGTAATATGTCGTAAATGTTCAGGTAATTTGATTAAGCAAATGCGGATGAGTTCTGAGGGGCTGTATGGGTTTGACAGGTACTGATTCTTGTGCAACATGTCTTCAAAATATTTGACAAGACTGGAAAATTCAGATTGTTCAAAGTGTATCATCATCATGATGCTATGTTTTACTCGGTCTTGTGTAGCTTGAGACCAATATGCTGAGAGGAAGGCATGGTAAAATTCTCCTTCACTGTGACAATCGTGAATGACCGATCGCATTCTTTCAGCTGGTTCATTCTCTAAATAGCCACACATAAATTCTAACCTGTGCTCCAATGACCAGTTGGGAGGAAAACAATGAGAGAATTGATGGAGCCACGCTTGTGGATGAATGTCGTTGCCAGAATTCTTAAATGTTTTGAATTTACGTGTAGTAATGAACAGCTTATAGTCAAAATCATCGTGTCGGCGAGTAGCATATCGGTCATTGTTACGTCGTGTCGGCGGTTCCATCTCAAAATTCGGTCCACCTTGCCAATTTCTTTCATAATTTCCGAAATGCCCTGTGTTATTATTTTGTGGCTTTTCCGTATTTCTAAGTTCCTCTTCCCGTGTTGGAGCGCGAGTGTCCTCTGAAATATGAAATTTTTGTATTACTTGTGCCAACTGATCTTGTACTTCCCGGAATTCTCTTTTGTATTGCGTATTAATTTGATTCTGATTTTGTTTGAATTTCTTAATTTGTTCATACTCTTCTGTGTCAGTGATGGCTACAGGTCTTGTGTCATTCAGATCATCATCTACCTTTGCAGATAAGTTAGTGAACTGATCCGAAAGTTCGGCTACTTTCTCCGATAGTGTACTTATTTCCTCAGTGTGTTTTTCTGAACCAAGTTTCAGAGCGTCCATTTGTGTTGAAATCGTATCTACTGTGTCCTTTAAGTTTTCTTGAGTTTTTGCAAGTTGCGTAACCGAATCGGTAGATGCAACTGAGTAAATTTTAGCTTGCAGGGTGTCGTGATTTTCATGAACAATAGTTTGCAGTTCTTTTATGGCTGCTTCGTGATTCTGTAATGCATTTTCATGACGCGAAAAAATAGGTTGGAAATGCTCACAAATTTGTGTTTTTACGTCATTACAGACTTTTTGACATTTCGATTCGATTTTATGTAACTCAGTAGTTAAATCTTCACGTGTTTGTTCAAGTGTGGTGTCTAACTTTTGAAGATTTTGTTCCATTGCGTCTACCTGTTGCTGTGTTTGTCTCTGATGTTGTTCCATTGTGTCTAACTTTTGAAGATTTTGTTCCATTGTGTCTAACTTTTGAAGATTTTGTTCCATTATGTCTAACTTTTGAAGATTTTGTTCCACTATGTCTAACTTTTGAAGCTTTTGTCCCATTTGTTGCATTAATTGTAATAACAATGCACTGGTGTCTGAAACATGTTCCTCAGTGCTATTCGGCAATGCATTTGAACCGGCAATATTCGCAGTTTGAAAAGCAGAAAATGTGTCTTGACTTATTTGAGAAAACGGTGAGGACGCAAAACCTGAATCTACAGTATTTGCAAGATTGTGTCCTGTCATTTCGGATTCCTGAGGCAAGCTGTTGCCGACTGATCGATCGATAATGCTTCCCTGTTCACTACTTGTTTCACTGTCTACACCATTGTTTGCAGCCCGCTCCATTTCCCTATGCACAGTTACCAAATTACTACTTTGAACATCAGTTAATTCATTACTCGGTGGCGCTAACACACTGCTTTCGTTTTCACTGTCATTTCTCAGTTTAGTTTGGAGCCTAGTATTACGTTTTTCACACGCCATTATTGTCACAATATTTCACACGATAACACAGAAAAGCACAATTTGAAGAGCAAAGTAAGATAACAAATTAACATAACACTGAAAATAATATCTAGTTAATTGCAGCTGCGAAATACTTGATGCAAATCTACATGCATGCCACAACTGTTTTACTGTACAACAATGAAAGACTGCAACTACAAAGGAGATTTTCTCTACAATTACGCGCTAGAAATAAACAAAAGCTACACTAATTACACAAACTACAAGAAAAAATCAGAAGATTCCAGGGGGTATCCTTGGCTAAGGGTCGACATATGAAACGTCCCCTGTGAAAAATTATACAGGACTGTGCTTAAGCTGAAATACAATATTTTTAGCGCAACGCAATCTGACTTTCAATAATCCCTACAAAAGAATGGCTCTGACTAACATTAAACTATACCTTTCACAAATCATTTACCTCACAAAAATCTTCGCTACTCAAGCTACTGCAATACAGCGAGCGCCACTTCTGCCAGCTAAATAAAAGATTCAAACTACTGAAGGCACTAACTACTGATAGGCATAGTTAGCAAATGAAAGATTTTGATAGAGTACAAACAATGTATTTACCTTAATAGTGTTGAAAATCATAATATACATAGCACTTAATGATATCCAATATTACAAATTTCAAAACTCCGCCATCTCTCTCACCACATCCACCACTGCTGGCGGCTCACCTCCAACTACGCAACGCTACGCGCTGTTCACAGCCAGCTGCCTAACACTACAATGGCGAGTATTACAACAATGCAAAGCAGCCACAGACTGCACACAGCACAGCCAGTGATTTTCATACAGAGGTGGCGTTACCAATAAAAAAACCTAAACAGCCTACTTAAAACATTAAATTTGCTCGTTCCTCCATAGGTGACGCACGTAATGCACTACTGTGCATTGGCGCTCGTCTCGGAGGTATCCTTATTCCAATCCTGGTGGTGGAAGATGCTTCCCTCACCAGAAGTGACTGGTAAGGTGAAACGTGGCGTCCATCGAATGTAGACGTCAAGTGTAACGGCTCTCTAGTAGAGATGGATCGTTCGCGAACTAACGCGTGCAAAGGAACGGTTCATGAAAATGAACAGAACGAGCGAGGAACGAATTCTAAGGAACAATCTTTCATAGTTCACTTCGGTCGCGGGTTTCTACTTATTGTTCCGGAGAACGGGTCATGGGCTGTCTCGTTCCCGCAACGTCACTTCGGCCGGTCTCATTCCAGCCTCGGTCCTGTTCCCGTCTGTCTCGGTCTCGATCGGCCGGACTCGTCCTTCTTCACGTGGCCGCTCGTCGCAGTTCCACTGCCAACTGCTCACAGTTAGTTCAATGTCGAGCTGTCATTCCTTTCGTTCACTGCGCATGCCCATTCTAGATGTTTCAAACCTTCTTTGAACTCTGAACTTGTGGTTCCTTTCGTATTCTATTCAGCGTCCATCACTGTAAATTAAAACGTACTTTATAACTATGTAAATTACATAAAAATTGAGTGGGTTGTGATAAATACATCTTTTCAGGTAATAAAACGGCATGTCAGCTTACTTCACTATTTCGATAAATATCAGAAGAAATACTTGTAAAAAGGCAAGACTTTTTTTGTTATTACACATGCAAAGGAAGTCGACACGGCTCACACGAGTGGCCATTTTCTGTCTTCTTTTGATCCAAGTTAAAAGAGCATGTTCATTGTTATGGAAGGCAGACAGACTTACAATCGATTGAATCCCGCACTCCATAATCGAGTGTCTGGTGTCAAATTTTGTAAAGAGAATATGATAACATCTGCAATATCATTTCAGTGGTGCAGGGTGACGCACGGGATATCGGCCCCAAGTACTAGACTGCTCGCCCACCAATCATCATCTATTGTTTCGAAGTTGTTGTTTGCATTAGCTTATTTGTTATTTGTTCACTGCCTAATTATTACATGTTTATCTATTCTACTCGGTCAATAAATCGTGCGTAATTGACGAGCAGTCTGTACTGGGGGCCGGTTTTTCGTGCGCCATCTTATATTATTTCACTGCGATCTGCCACATAACGCTACAGTTGGCTAAATCAGAGGTTTTGCAGAATCACGAAATTACAAGTGTGTGAGAATTCTGTTATGAATAAACACTTTGTACTCCAGGAGGGTGGGGGGGCAAGTGCTCCCCTCTTGGCGCCTTACATCTTCAGCCACCTATGCTACCAATTTTCAGTTTTTCGTAAGAACCATATACCAAGCACAAATGAACGGTGAACGAGTGAATATGAACTGTTCCCAAAAAAGGGCGATCACCAGTGAACTAATTCCCAAGGATGAACGAATTTGCCCATCTCTACTCTCTAGCAGCTATTAACGAAATTTAAGTTATCAGTCATGACCAGGTACTTCTACTGCATAGACATTAGCAGCATTCTCTGATTGACTAAGAAACAAATGTTTTTTTTCTGCTTCTCGAAAAATGCATTATGATCCTGGCTGTACATTGATCTCCAAATTCAAGCTTCTTTTTAATTTCTCATCATATAAGGCGGGGTCCGCCACAGTGTGCCAAAGTGCACATGTGCCAGATGTGCGGACCGCGTGTGGGTCAAGGCTTGGTCTAAGTTTTCACCATCTTTCTCGGAAGCACCCAGTACATCGCGACGTTTCAATTACCACTGCGGTGTGACATTTTTCGGTCGGCACAACTTCCTTCACTTCGGCAAATTCGTGGTGTCAGTGCTGTTTACTCTTTGCTATACACCAAAGTAACAGAAGTCATGGGTTAGCTCCATGTTGGTACAAAAATGGCGGTAGTATCGCTTAACAAAGTCTAGAAGGCAGTGCATTGGCGGAGCCGTCATTTGTACTCAGCTGATTCATGTGAAAAGACATCCGACGTCATCCTGGCCACTGGAAAGGGAATTACCGACGTGGAACGCGGAATGATGACTAGAGCTACACGGATGGGACATTCAATTTCAGAAATCGTTAGCGATTTCAGTGTAAAGAGTGTGCCGACATCACCAAATTTCAGGCAGCACTTCTCACCAGGACAGCTCAGTGGCCGAGGCCCTTTAATTAATGACCGAGAGCAACGGCGTTTGCATAAACCTGACGTTGGTAACAGACAATAAACACTGTGTGAAATAAACGCAAAAATAATCGTGTGACGCACGATGAATGTATCCGTTAGGACACTTCGGCGAAATTTGACGTTAATGGGCTGTGGCAACAGGTGACCGATGAGTGTACCTTTCCTAACAGCACCTCTCCTGGGCTCTTGACTATATCGGTTGGACATTAGACGACTGGAAAACCGTGGTCTGGTCAGATATTCTGTTCCATTCCTTCCCTGTTCCCTCCCACACATTAATTTCTTCTATCAGCAGACACTCAACCAATTTTCCATCTTAGCCGGCCGGTGTGGCAAGCGGTTCTAGGCACTACAGTTTGGAACCGCACGACCGCTACGGTCGCAAGTTCGCATCCTGCCTCGGAAATGGATGTGTGTGATGTCCTTAGGTTAGTTAGGTTTAAGTAGTTCTAAGTTCTAGGGGACTGATGACTTCAGCTGTTGAGTCCCATAGTGCTCAGAGCCATTTGAACCAATTCTCCATCTTAATTCATAGAGGCAAGGAACTATCGTTTTGTTGTATGGGTAATACAGCTTTATTTTTCACGACAAAAAGTCCCAATTTCAGCTAGTAAGAGGTCGCGATAGAGTTCGAGTGTGACGCAAACCCCATAGAGGCATACTCTCAAGTTGTCAACAAGTCACTGTGCAAGGTGGTTCAAAAAATGGCTCTGAGCGCTATGGGACTTAACATCTGTGGTCATGAGTCCCCTAGAACTTAGAACTACTTAAACCTAACTAACCTAAGGACATCACACACATCCATGCCAGAGGCAGGATTCGAACCTGCGACCGTAGCAGTTGCGCGGTTCCGGACTGAGCGCCTAGAACCGCACGGCCACCACGGCCGGCTGTGCAAGGTGGTGATGCCTACATTAAAGTGTAGGTTGGGTTTACATGGGATCGACAGGCTCCTCTGGCTATGGTCGGCTACTTGGAGACCATTAACAGCCAGCCAATCATGGAGTTCAGGTTCCCTAACAACGATGGATGAAGATGCTCCACGTCACTGGTTCAAATGGCTCTGAGCACTATGGGACTTCTGCTGTCATCAGTCCCCTAGAAGTTAGAACTACTGAAACCTAACTAACCTAAGGACATCACACACATCCATGCCCGAGGTACGATTCGAACCTGCGACAGTAGCAGCCGCTCGGTTCCGGACTGAAGCGTCTAGAACCGCTCGGCCACCGCGGCCGACTCCACGTCACTGGGCCTCAACTGTTCGCTATTGGTCTGAAGAACATTCTGGACGATTCGAGTGAATGATTTGACCACCTAGATCGTCCGGCATGAACCCCATCGAACATTTATGGAATATAATCGAGAGGTCAGGTTTTGCAAATAATCCTGTACCGGCAACATTTTCGCAATTACGGAAGTCTATAGCGGCAACATGGCCCAGTATTTCTGCAGGGGGACTTTCAACGACTTGTTGAATCCATGCCACGTCGTGTTGTTCCGCTACGCTGAGATAAAGAAGGTCTGAGACGATATTGGGAGGTATCCAATGACTTCTGTAATCTCAGTGTATGATTGTGGTATATAACAAGTTCACAGGTCCAGTGACTGTTTGCACAAAAACAGGCATTCTACGATCCATCGTGACAAGCTTATTATGGAATACATAGCGGCATGATTGACGGGTAGCGGAAATCTGCTATGGAACGACAGTACAACACAATGCAGGAAGTATTTGAAGATTTATGAGAGGCTGCCGAATGGAAACCTAAACTCATCACACTGGGATCATGAAATTGTTTCGTTAAAAAGTAATCGCCACCTGCGATAAGACATTTAATCCACTGGGAGACGAGACGATCAATCCCTGTTTAGTAGAACCGGTCGGCCAATGCTGGTTCCACACCCACACCCACTCTAGCACTTCCTCGTCCGGCTGCGAACGTCGTCCACGATGCAAATCGGACGAAGGTTACATTACAACGGCTTGGTTGGGAAACACTGCAACATTCTCTGTATAGCCCCGATGTTTCACTGTGTGATTTTCCCATCTTCGTCGGCCTGAAGAAAGACATACTGGACGTCGGTTTCAGTCGGGCGAGGAAGTGGAAACAGGGGATACGGTAGTGGATCCCACAGCGCCCGCACGCATTCTACGAAACCGGAAGTGATATTCTCGTCTCCCGGTGATATAAATGTGTTAAAGTGCGCATTGGTTACTTCTGAATGCAACGGTTTCCTGGTCCCGTTGTGATGGATGTTTTGACTGTTCCATATAGTTGACAACGAAACAGCAAAGAATTTCAGCGGTCGACGGATGTGATTCATTGTTCTGTACATCAAGAAGCACCATCTCATAAAATTGAAGGCATGGAGCAGGTGATAATACTGGTGATATTAATGGTAAATTGTCTGACGCCGCACCCGTTATTCCACTGTCAGTTGCAAAAGTTTCAATGAAACTTAATGGAGAGTATGGAAATTTTATATTTTACTGCAGAGTACATTGGTTAAGTCAAGCGACATGCCTGGAACGATTTTTCAATTTAAAATCTGCTATTGTTCTGCTTATGAAGGAAAAAGGAGAGTGGGAACGGCAATTAAAACACCCGGAATGGATAGTGGACATCACGTTTAAAGTGGACAAAACTGCAGACTGCCCCGTCAGCCATTGTAACTTAGAGACAAGTTATTTCTGATTAGATAGGAATATGAATGCATTTAGAAAGAAAATCGCTTTATGGAAGTGACAAATTCTGACAAAAAACCGTCCGTTTCGATAAGCTCACAGTTGTTAAAGAAAAAGCAAAGTCTGAAGAATTAATTGTGGCCTTGAAAGAATTATAAGGATAGTTTTCTAAACGTCTTTAGGACGCTGCCATTGTTACATCTGTTTTCGAGCTGTTTCAGAAACCGTTTGCTGCCGGCCGAAGTGGCCGTGCGGTTAAAGGCGCTGCAGTCTGGAACCGCAAGACCGCTACGGTCGCAGGTTCGAATCCTGCCTCGGGCATGGATGTTTGTGATGTCCTTAGGTTAGTTAGGTTTAACTAGTTCTAAGTTCTAGGGGACTAATGACCTCAGCAGTTGAGTCCCATACTGCTCAGAGCCAAGAAACCGTTTGCCGTTTTAGTTGCAATCGCACCTGTCCATGTGCAGATGAAAATGATTAATCTGCAATGTAATTTCAGTGTAAAAGACAAATAATAAATAATTTAATGTTAAAACTGTACAGGAGGTGTACATAGTTTTCCACGGGAAGAGTTTCAACGTCTCCACAATGAGGTAGCAAATGCGATGCAACATTTCGGTCCAGATATGTGTGCGAAAGGTGTTTTCGGATTAACAAACTAAATGAGTCACAATTACTTGGCAACCTGAGTTCGATTATGTGCGAAATTGCCTGTGTCTGTCTGTATGCTGACAGTTTGTGCCAAATAATAGTTATATAACATCTTCACTTCACCAGAAATAATTAAATAATACTGACAATTTTGTTTTGTGACGTGCATTGTACAGAAATTTCAAATGGAGTCGTATGCAGTGATACTGCGTTGTCATTTAAATGCGTCATTTTCGCAGTTTCCTATCTCCCCCCTAGTCACAGACAGCGTGGCGTGGAGGTGGGGGAGCGTGCAACCAGGCGAGAAAGCTGTGGCACGCGAACCACACCACAGCTCACACGCCGAATTCTCGGCCGTCACTGCTATAAACGATATTTTACAAGGAATCTTAATTTGTTTTTTATTACTTTTACATTTTTGTGATATATTTCAAGATAAATTTGAACAGAGTTCAAAATCCGTGTCAACAGTTACTATACTATACTTTTGAGTGTGTCGCATCAGGAATGTCGGTATCTGCCATAACATAGTGTTTACAAAGTGGGCTTTCGTTCCAAATGAGCATTTACAGAAAATAAAGTAATAAACTGTACATTATTTCTTCATACTGAAGTGTTTCCTAATACAACATTAATCGTCTACACGGGAGGTCGCGCCATCTCTGTATACCACTTTTCTATCTACATCTACATCTACATTTATACTCCGCAAGCCACCCAACGCTGTGTGGTGGAGGGCACTTTACGTGCCACTGTCAATACCTCAATTTCCTGTTCCAGTCGCGTATGGTTCGCGGGACGAACGACTGCCGGAAAGCCTCCGTGCGCGCTCGAATCTCTCTAATTTTACATTCGTTATGTCCTTGGGAGGTATAAGTAGGGGGAAGCAATATATTCGATACCTCATCGAGAAACGCACCCTCTCGAAACCTGGACAGTAAGCTACACCGCGATGCAGAGCGCCTCTCTTGCAGAGTCTGCCACTTGAGTCTGCTAAACATCTCCGTAACGCTATCACGCTTACCAAATACCCCTGGGACGAAACGCGCCGATTTTCTTTGGATCTTCTCTATCTCCTCCGTCAACCCGACCTAGTACGGATCCCACACTGATGAGCAATACTCAAGTATAGGTCGAACGAGTGTTTTGTAAGCCACCTCCTTTGTTGATGGACTACATTTTCTAAGGACTCTCCCGATGAATCTCAACAAGGGACCCGCCTTACCAACAATTAATTTTATATGATAATTCCACTTCAAATCGTTCCGTACGCATACTCCCAGATATTTTACAGAAAAAAATGGCTCTGAGCACTATGGGACTTAACATCTGAGGTCATCAGTCCCCTAGAACTTAGAACTACGTAAACCTAACTAACCTAAGGACATCACACACATCCGTGCCCGAGGCAGGATTCGAACCTGCGAACGTAGCGGTCACGCGGTTCCTGATTATTTTACAGAAGTAACTGCTACCAGTGTTTGTTCCGCTATCATACAATCATACAATGAAGGATCCTTCTTTCTCTGTATTCGCAATACATTACATTCGTCTATGTTAGGTGTCCGTTGCCACTCCCTGCACCAAGTGCCTATCCGCTGCAGATCTTCCTGCATTTCGCTGCAATTTTCTAATGCTGCAACTTCTCTGTATACTACAGCATCATCCGCGAAAAGCCGCATGGAACTTCCGACAATATCTGTTATTCTATAACAGGAACGTTTTTACGGAATTTGGTGCTCTCTGTAAGCTAATCCCAACGAGCGGCCATCGTAGTGTGTGACTCTTGTTCGTCACTGCCCCGCCCCCTTCCCACCATACTGACACGAATTCGCCCTGTGCGACATTTTTTTTGTTTCCTAGAATGAAAAGAGAGATGAAAGAAAACCGTTTCGCTGATGTTGTTAGGGTGACAAAGGAAAGGACGGAAACGCAGTCAGGCATCACAAAAGATAAATATAAACAATGTTTTGAAAAACGTAATAAAAGATTATACTCAGTCATCACAAAGATAAATATAAACAATGTTTTGAAAAACGTAAGAAAAGATTATACAAGTGGAGGATACTTTGAAGTGTATTGAAAGTTTGTGCTTAAAATGTGAATAAATAAGTTCGGTTTCTCCTGGGTATCTCCTCGTGGTTTCCCTAGCTACCCCACATGTCGATATGCCTCGCTCATGTAGTTTGCCGTCGGTTTGAAACTGGTACTCCTTCATCTTCTTCCGAGAAAGCTTTTTTAAACTCTTTGAAACAAGTTAATTGGGAATCAAGTGCGCTTCATCAAGTCCTTCTTTGTTATGATCAAGTCCCACAAAAGCAACTTCCTGTATCATTGCAGCTCAAAGACACAGTAATTAACGACTTTGTTATGTACATCCTTTGTCCGCTGGAGTCTTTGTCCACAGGATTGTTTTCATTAGTTACGCATTGGTGTAATAAGTTGTACTACAGCTTCACCAACTAAAAGAATTTCTTACTCTCTAAGATCTTCGACAGTTTCCAACCCATCCCACAGGCCATTTTCACGTACAGATATTTTTCTGTTACACTTATCCTTCTCGCAAAAGAAACCACCATACTTGGTGCAGAATAGCGCGGTAGGAGGAAATGAGCGACACAGTTTTGCAAGGGCGAATCGTGAAATATACATATTTGTAGATGAGAAGTTAGCGGCAGGTACCAGATTCTTCTTACAGCTGCTTGCTTCCCTTACGAAAAATAGCTCACGTAGTCTGCTATTCATAAGACTTCAAATATTACGCTGTATCGGCACTATTAATTATGATTAACGCGCAATGAAACACTCTACACGTTCCCTGTCTATGGAATAATTTCTATTGTGGAAACATTGGGGAAGAAGAAAAAACAGTGAGCCATTTTCGCATCTTTATTGACCAATCATGGCGCAGAAAGTTTTCATGCCTCACATAGGTTTCAAAATATTCTCCAATAGAATGCCTTACTTAAGAGATCATAGCGCTCATTTTTATGCTGTGTTACAGACGTTACTGCGGATTAGTCACTGTCTTGACAATTTATTACATAAATTCACGAACCTCAAAATTATTTTATTTTACAAGCAATGTAAAGAAATTAACAGGTATTTTAGGAAAGCAGCGGAACCTGATATTCTTACTGCACTTCCACACAAACACTAGATTATTTCGGCGTGAAAACACGGAAGGAAGTGCCCCAGTTTTGTATAACCAACTGCTTTGTATTGAGAATTTAGAGGGTACATTCTCGCCGGATACGGATAACGCTAATGGATGTAGCGCGTTATAAATTATGGTGGGATAATCCAGTTCCTTTCCAAGTGACGCTGCGTAACGACGCAGGAGACAACTCAAGTGTTATGAAATACAACATAGTGTTTACCACCAGTTCCCTCGTAGAAACACAGACATGTGGGGATGATAAATTACGTTCACAGAGCTTTATTCCTGGTTTACTCTTAATTAATATGAAGTGATAAATAATCATTAGAGAACTCGTACCGATATATTAAATAAAAGAAAATGTTACTTTAGTGTTGCGCGAGGGACAGAGAGACAGGAGGAATATTCGGAGCTTAACAAATGTTCAAATGGTTCAAATGGCTCTGAGCACTATGGGACTAAACATCTATGGTCATCAGTCCCCTAGAACTTAGAACTACTTTAACCTAACTAACCTAAGGACATCACACAACACCCAGCCATCACGAGGCAGAGAAAATCCCTGACCCCGCCGGGAATCGAACCCGGGAACCCGAGCGTGGGAAGCGAGAACGCTACCGCACGACCACGAGATGTGGGGCTTAACAAATGTCCACGCATGGCTTATTCATAATTAATACGAATAGAACGTGAATAAAGCATTTAAATAAATACAGTGGCGAATACCTTTTAATCACTTACCCCATCTTTCCTTTGCTCTCTCACTACAGACACACACACACACACACACACACACACACACACATGTGCCCGTGCACCTCAGTTCGTGACCACTACAGAGGGAAAACATTCGACGGCAATGAAAAATCCCATCAAAGGAATGTAGACAAAGAGAATCTAGCTAATGCAATTTCCTTTTGCTTTCAACGGATTCTATGATTTATACCTTTCTGCACCGAGCGTTCATTTTATCTGCAGTACGTATGTGCAATTACCAATCATGTTACGAAGCTGCGAGCTGGTGATCAAATCTGTCCACTGATACCTTTAATGGTGTGGATTGGGTTGTCGGAAGGATGATACACGAGAGCCTTTGTTGTCATTCATTACACCTTACTCCCATTATTCTCTACTGTAACATGGATTTATAAATGGTAATTTGTTATACAATTGCTATTTCTAAATACATCCGTGAACATGGTGTAATCACACGTTTCTTTGCGTAAATCAGTGTCTACAATAATGAGAGAGAAATTTATGTTGCAAGTTTCGCTTTTCAAAGGAACACCGCTATTGATAGGTATGTTTTCCATTTGCTATGGAACTTCATTCCCGGCAAGTTGACGAACAGCCATTTATTTAATAAGTCATAGCCATAAATTTTGTCACGTTTCACGTTAGCTCCATAAAATTCTATTCTGAGCAAAAGTCTAAAAGTCAGTCTGTTCGTCTTGGATTATATCAAGTGTTTTATGAGTTTTTACGTCTTTTGACGATTCCATTTTCCGCTAGAGATTTTTGAAGACCTTTTTACTAATTTAGGAAGCGAAGTATGGTGCCTTTTAGTTGCTTCTCAAGTCGCCTACGTTGATAATATTACCAGCACAGTTGTATGCTGTCCTCATCGTCTGACTGGTAACTTTGCACGTTGTTTATGTCTTCTTTTACACGCATCTGATCATAATCGTTTGGTCCTAAAACGAAGATAAATGAAAAAAAAAGAAAAATTCGACCGAACCTTGTTTTAACGCCGCAAGTGTTAAACATTATGTCGCTGTGTACTTCAATGTGATTACGTCAAACATCTTCATAATGTGTTCTGTTGAGCACCAAATTTTACGCAGCTGGTACCGCGATTTTCATTAATGTTTTAAACAATTTGATGAACCGACGATGGAGGACTACCTGAGCAACGCGAGACTCAATCCCATTCGTCGTTACACGTCTTCTGCCGTTTCGGTAAATGTATAGGTGCAATACTGTTCTTCATTTCACCATGCCTTTCATCATCCGCAGCCTGCAACGTCTGTGGAATAACTTTCCGCAACATCACGTAGAAACCACTGTAGGGCAGCCGCATCAGCTTCCGTAAGTGACAACAGAAGAAAACAATCATTGACCGTGGGCAGTGTTCCGTATTTTTTTTTCCGATATGCACGTCGCTGAATTCTCGGAACTGATTCCAAACACAGTTAGAAGTAGATAGTAAAAAAAAAAAACTTATCTTAACGACGTCCTTATAAATCCGTATCGTCATCTACGTCAAGGATTAGACCTGCGTTCCTGTACAGAACCTTCCCGATCTCTCCACGTATTTGTCAGTTCTGGTAGTTTGTTTGGTAGTCGCTCATTACCCATTCGAAGATCATTAATCGATCCTTAAAGCCTGTGTTCATCAACGTATTATAGTAGTAGAAGATCTCCAATTCTCTTCTAATGTCTTCACTCTGGACATAAGCTTGTCTAGTACCAAACTTCATTCCTCTCGGCGACTTGATATCTGGTCCTGTCTTTCGCCTGCGGTGTCTATACTTCCCTGCCAGAATCAAGGGTTGGGACTGCCACTTTTTTTATAATTTCATCAGGCTCTGGATTTCGACAATGTTTTCTTGACTGTCCGTGAGAAACTAGTTACCTCTCTCAGGGTGCCTCGATCCTATTCACACGTAAGATTACAGCAAACGTAATTAAAGTTTGATATTTCTTCGAGACACCAACCACCAAAGCATAAAATATTACTGTGTCTTTTCTTTTAAAGGCCAGGAAATTATTTTTGGTTCTCAAATTTCACAGTCGAATGTCTTGGCTGAGTTAACGCAGCTGGGGGAAAGCTTTAAGCTGTGCTCGTATTCACAGGAGGCGACAACAGCCTGGACTTTGGGAAAGACTAAAAAGGTTTTAACAGCGTTAAGAGGTTCTTAAGAGCTGCTGAGAATATTTCGTTTCACAGTTTCATTGTTTCTTCTACGATCGGGTTGAGCAAAACTGATGACAGTTCACAACGGTATCAAACTCTCTGACTGATTATTGTTTTCCTTCTTTTTTGTCATTGTAATTGTCTAGACAATGGAGATATATTCGTAAAGGCATATAGCAGGTCGCATGTGGTGCTCCTGGCACGTGATATGTTTCACCCCGTGGAATATCGTGGTTGGTTGGTTGATTTTGGGGAGGACAAACTGCTAGGAGATCGGTCTCATCGGATTAGGGAAGAAAGTCGGCTGTGCTATTTCAAAGGAACCATCTCGGCATTTGCCTGAAGCGATTTAGGGAAATCACGGAAAACCTAAATCAGGTTGGCCGGACGCGGGATTGAACCGTCGCCCTCCCGAATGCGAGTCCAGTGTGCTAACCACTGCGCCACCTCGCTCGGAGGAATATAGTGGTATGATGGATGAATGTAGTGTGCGCTTGAACATTGTAATAGCGTCTAAATTCTCTCTGCTGTAGTTCTGCAAGGGAAAAAAATAGACAAGCTCCTCGCCAAGCAGCGAACACGCAAGGGATGTCTACCGGCCGCCGTGTCGGTCACTGCCTTGCGGCGTCGTTTGGATGCCATATTGTCGCATAGAAGCTGAGGAGCTCCGTGGTGTAGTGGTTATGATACTAAACAGTTGCATGGAAAGTCGTGAGTTCAAAAGTCACCTGGACTGTACAATTTTAATTTCTACATTCGGGTCGAGTACAGTCTAGAAGTATCCACAAATGTCAAGAATCATTGTACTGGAATGCTCTGTAGCTGTATATATACCGTATCTGTTCTGGCTGGAGGCAGTTCGCTCCTTAGTCTTTTCTGTGCAAGTCCTGAATAAACATTCTGTAAGTGAAGTTGGTGTTTGCCATTCATCTAATTACACCTTCTTATACGTGACAATATGAAAAGGGGCGTGTCGTTAGTACACTTCTCTCCCAGCGATTTTGGTGACTTTTCAGACATTGGAGCAGCTACGTCTCCATCAAGTAGCTCTTCAATCGGTACAGCGAGCGTGAAACCTCCCATCAAGGAAAATTCTTGGCAGTACAGGGAATCGAGCCCAGGCCCCCTGCATGACAGCCACCCACAGTGACCAATCATCTGCAGAGGAGGACTCCTCTCCTAAGAGGTGTTCTATTATTTTCTAATTCTCTTAGGTGTGATCTTTGCTTAAATCTTATACCGAGTATCCAACAAGTTTAGGTCTGTACAACACATCAATAATCTTCCTTCAATGAAGTTGCTCGAAAATCACATTTCCCTGCAGAATTATCCTGCATCTCAATAAATGCGACCTCTCCTGTTGGACAGGCACCCATATAGTAGCCCCTACGAAAGAAATAGTGAGTGGGCTACTTTATGGAGGTGTCGTCATGCTATGCAGAGGGCAGCTGACACCTGCACATTGTGTGGCCGAGGCTTCAGGTCACCCGGTCCCATCATCACGTCCACATCTAAGGGGCATGCCTTCACCGAAACCATGGTGACCTAGATCTCTTCATGGGTCATGATATCAACTTTTTTCCTGAGTACTTGGATTAGACAGCAGTTGGTTCAGTCAGCAGTGTAATTAACGGTACTCGTTTGACATGGAGCCCTGCTGCCTACTCTAATTACAACAGCAGACACAGACTACTTCAGTAACTGGAGATTGGACAGTATGTCGACAGTTAATCAGTCCGGAATTATCAGCCTGCAATTACGTATACCATTCTCCATCCTGTGTGAGTACACCTGTTGACTGTTAATGTCAAGTGTCATTTGTACATATGGCCATGAGTTTGTATCCTTCGGGCATACTGGGTATGAGAGAAGATCGCCTGGAATGTCTACAGACGTCAGCTGTTGATTACAATTTGACTGAAAGCTATTTGGGTTTATGAACACTCTTGGAAACGCCATGTGGACGAAATAAGTGGCCAGAAAACTGCTGGTCGCAAGTCACATGCTGCTGTTTGTCTCGTTCAGTGCGGCTCTTTCACGAAATTCCACTTGCTGGCGCTAATGTACACTACAACTGAAACTTCGTACTCGCTGTGCAAAATAGGTTTTCGGCCTGTGCGAATCTTTTTGGAACAAGTGGCCTGAGACGACGGTGCAGCTGGAAACTGCCACTCTCTCTCTGGGAACTAAAGACTACGTGCGCTCGCTGCCAGGGATGCCGCGCCGCTTTCGCTGCTTGTGGCAGTTCCATCGAAAGTGGAGCGTGAATAATGCTTCGACGTCAGGCGTGAGAGGTAATACTTAACGTGCTGAAAACCCACGCAAAATAAAGCAGTCCAAGCAATATTTATTCCTGCGTGTACCTGCATTTCGCAAAATGCGGTAAAGTGCGCACGTCGTGGCTGAGACGTGCTCACTCCCAAATATGCGTTTCCGTGAACTTCGCTGTCTATTTGTGTTTGGTATACCGCCCTTGTTGCGGTTACGTTGTGGTTCTTCTTTCCTCTACGAGTGGTAGCAGTGATATTTGCGCCGTGTACCATCTTTGGTTTTGTGCATATAGCTGCCGGCTAGGGGGTCTGCAGTGAGTCGGCCAGTTGATGCAGACCAGGGAAGTTATCTCCGCGCGGTGCATTCGGCTGGGTCCGCTGGCGGTCCCTGCGCAGTGTCGGAGCGCGTGTAGAGCTGTCCTATTGCTACGAGCTACGTGGTTGAGTAGTGGTTTCAACTACCCAAGCCACGTCCATTTATGTTGCGGTTGTTTGTTTCGGTGGTTCGCTGCTGGGGAGGTTTTCCTGTGAGCAGCACCAAGTGTGTTTACTGCTGAAATTTAGCCGCCATGCGGTGCAATTAATTATACTGGTTGACTACAATTCGAGTGCACCAGTGGAATTTTCTGCTTGTGGCCGTTAGTGTTCCAGTTACCTGCCCTGGCCACTAACGTAATTTCAGGCAGCGTCTTTTCCTAACCTGTTGTCGCTGTCCAACATTGTGTGTAATTTTGACAGCTAATACGTACTTCATTGTAGATTATCACGTTCATAACCTTTTGTGTTTGAGTTCGCATGTACTGATTGATGGCAAGCAAGTCGTTGTGTCGGTCGGTCTGTGGTTGTCCCCTGGTTGGGTTCCGACGGATCAAATATAGCTGGGCTCATCACATGTCTCACCTAAGTAAACGAGGGCAGACCGACCTCCCCGGAGGCTTCTGAGTGCCGTTGTCTTTATTTTCTTTCCCACTGGTGTTTGTCTGTTTTCAGGTTCTTAAAATTTAAGGCTTGTGGTTATTTTTTTTTAGAAATTTTGCAATATTAGTTGTGGGCTTTCAGCCTTGCAACTTTATTCTTAAAATTATCTTTCATGCTTAAACATTGCAGTCTTCTGCTTTTAGAAGATTATGGTAATATATATACTAGAATTTTGAAACTTAGTTGTGGCCTTCAGCCATTCGTATTGCACCTTGCATATGTTTTTTCTACCTACTTTGCCTTGAAGATTTACCTAACTGTGATATATGTTTTTTAATTATTTTACTGGCTTTTTTAACTGCATTTTTAACTTGTTGATTTTTAAGATTTCTTGTTTGGAAGCATTCAGCTGTGAAAGAGTTGCATTTGGTAAAGGTTCGGCTATGTTCCGCTTTGATTGTAAATGTGTTATTAAATTACAATTAGAAGGTGACGCTGACCCCAACCTGATTTGGCCCTTTCCACAATCCTAATTACCTGTTCTGCCCAGCGGGTTTAGCGGGCGTGTCAGTGGCAAAAGAAGATGATAACAGCTAACAGGAAAGTGATTAATAAATAACTTTTGTGCTTTGATCAAAAATAAGTGTGACAGATTATGTTACTGACAAAAATACCCTGGTGTCCAAAATTAAAGAAACAAACCGTAGTTTTCCTGTCCAGTGTCAAAATTCACGATATAATCGTATAAACTGTCAACAGATGTCTGTATGATCGTGTTTTTCACGGAAGATGGCATTCCAATCAACAGAAAACCACGCCAACGATGACGTAGTGTCTGCTGGTTAGTTCCACACCCACAATCACTGTGTACACACTCACACATGGCGCAACGTGGAACAGAGAAAACGCCTGCCAGACTCTCTGCGCTGGAGGGCCATAGGAAGAATGAAAGTAGGACAGGCCCAAACTGATGTGGCCCCATGGCTTAATGTGAATCGTTCTGTGTTTCCCAAAGACCGGGGCAGAACCGACCGCGTCTGACATCAGAAAGAGAGGACCCCTATATGTCTGCAGGGGCACGACGGTACCACCTTAGTACTGCACGGCAACTGGTAACTGACTTCGCAGCATCCTCTGTAAGTGTTGTATCGAGGCAAACGGTGTGGAGAAGGCCTCGGCAGAGTGGCCTTTATTGTCGGAGACCTGCTGTATGTGTACCTTAGACGCGTCATCGTAGAAGGGAACTCTAGAGTGGAGTTGTCAACATGCCACCTGAATGTTCGAACAGTGGGAAAATGTTATTTTCACAGATGAATCTCAATTTGATCTGGAGAATGATTCCCGACGGATTCGCATCTGGAGGGAAAGTGGAACACGATTTTGGGCCCGAGACATTGTGGAAAGAGAGCGGTATAAAGGAGGATGTCTAATGGTGTGGGCGGGTATTATATTGACCACTCAGAATCCTTTTCATGAAACTGTACAGGTGAAGTGGCAAGATTTAACTGCTGTCAGCAATCGTGACGAGATCTTGGGACATCATGTGTGGTTGTTGCTGTGCTGTGGACCCAGACTTCGTATTGATGGACGATAACGTTCGACATAATAGAGAACGGGTGGTGATGTTGTAACATCCCCTTGGATAAATATAAAATGACTGTACTAGGCAACAAAACAGCGGCCGAGCTGAGCGTTGTCCGTAACAGGGCGTGCACATGCCCATAGATGCAGCCTTGATTTCGGATAACGGAGACCGCAGCTACACTATGTGATCAAAAGTATCCCGACACCTAACTGAAAATGACTTACAAGTTCGTGGCGCCCTACATCGGTAATGCTGGAATTCAATATAGTGTTGGCCCGCTCTTAGCCTCGATGACAGGTTCCACTCTCGCTGGCATACGTTCAATCAGATGGTGAAACGTTTCTTAGGGGGGGGGGGGGAGCGGCCGGGGTGGCCGATCGGTTCTAGGCGATACAGTCTGGAACACGCGACCGCTACGGTCGCAGGTTCGAATCCTGCATCTGGCATAGATGTGTGTGATGTCCTTAGGTTAGTTAGGTTTAAGTAGTTCTAAGTTCTAGGGGACTGATGACCACAGATGTTAAGTCCCATAGTGCTCAGAGCCATTTTGTACTGTACACATCCTAATGTTTCCAAGTGACACAGAAAACTGGTAATATATCATCGACTGTAAATACGTTGGTGCTTCTTCGAAATTTCAGCAACAGTATACTTGTTCGAATACAATAGTATCTCGCTAATATAAATATGTGCTAGCTCTCAAATCTGGAGTTGCCCGTGTATTCATTCGCCAGTTTTATGTTAGAACAAAAAACAAAAGGTGAACTGTCTTTGTCGCGCTGAGTGGCCCCACGGATTGAGGCGCCATGTCACGGATTGATCGGCCCCTCCCACCGGAGGTTCGAGTTCTCTCTCGGGCATGGGTGTGTGTCTTGTTCTTAGCATAAGTTAGTTTAAGTAGTGTGTAAGTCCAGGTACTGATGACCTCAGCAGTTTGGTCTCTTAAGAATTCACACACATTTGAACTGTCTTTGTTCAGAAGTATCGAAAATATTTTGTTTCTATGTATTCGTGAAAACCCCTTTGAAATTATGAAACAAACATACAAAGAAATATGCGTAATGTACAAAGGTATAAGTCCAGTATCCAGATTAAGGAACATGGGCCCGGACACTTATTGTATGCTGACTGCTGCTCCTCACTCTACAACGTGCATTTGCAAGCGCCCCTACGATAACACCACTTGATAGCTGTGTATGCGGTTATTGTTTTCGCCTGCAGCTTTTCAGTTTCACAGTAGGAAGCTGTCAAAAGCGCTGCCAGCTGTCAGGATTTTCCTTAATATGACTCGACTGCAGGAGTGTCTCAGCGATAAAGAATACATGCATTTCAACTTTATGCATGAAGAATAATTTTATCACGCTTCCCAATGTTTATGACGTCATACATCTATGTATTTTCCGTGATATATTCGTGTAGGCACAATCAGCGGCATATATGAATACAGTCAGCGATATATGTTGCGTATAAAGTTGGTAGCGAAGAAATAATAAAAAATAATAAATAAGAAATAATAAATTTAAACATCAAGCATGAAGCGGCAGTTTCTTACGCATCTCGCTGTTTATGACGCCATGCCTCGTTGTATATGTGTCATACAATGATATAATTTTGTAGGTGCATTAAGCGGCGTATCTGATACAATTTGAAAAATTTGTTGCGAGTAGACGTAGTACCACAGAGGTAACAAACATGTTTTCCAATATAAACGGTTTTTTGAAATCCTCCGGCTGAGAAAACAGTGTTCTTTTTCTTTTCTTTATGTTTTACAATACGCGTTTCGGGAAATGATTCCCCTTTTCAAGTGTGTATTTCTTTACATTATGACAATTTTTTGTAAATGTTTTCGATGTGTGAGGTTCTGCTTTGTTTTGCTGCCTTTACTGCATTATGTAAAAAACCGCAATTTTTAGTTATCGATTTTTGTATGTAGTTAGTGGGGAAATTTGGAAGAGCTTGTACTTACGACTTTCTTATGGTTTCATTTGTGCCGAGTCCCACGTATGTTAAACACCATCCAAAACCTTCAGCGCACAGTAGACGAGAATAACTGACATAAACAAATTGTTACAAAGACGTTTTTAGATGTAGTTCTCAGAGATAACGTTACAGGTCCTCCACAGATATGCTTTTGCACAGAAGGTATTTACCTAAACAGTACTGATTACAATATGCTTACATATATTTTACAGTAGTGTTTATTTCTATGTGTTATTGCTCCTATTTAAGTATATTGTCGAAACAGCCGAAGAAATTCACCGATTCAGTTTCAAGTTTTTCGTTTAGCATTTTGTCTTCGTATTTTCTTTAATGCGTATACATATCCAGTTTTTCTAACTAATCCATTTCATGTCTTTATTTAGTCGGTGGAGTACTTTGAAATTTTGCTCTGTTTCTCCAAATGGGTGTCCAGTGTTGTGTTTGTCGGTAGCTACTGCTGATGTGTGTGTATTTGTGTGCTGGTTTCAATGTGCTCTGTGTACCTGGTGTTGAAATTTTGGAGCATTCCTGGCATGTTGCTTTGTACATTCCAGAGTCTGAGTATGGGTCATGATACTATGTGTTGGTTTTTGTGGTAGTTTATTAGATGTAGAAAATCCAACTTTTACTTTGTGATATTTGAGAGTATTTAGGATCATCTGCGATATATTGCCAATGTTTGGAATGCTAGAGACACGTTTGTTTTTCTTCGGTGGTGCACTTTTTGTTTGGGTCTTTCTTCACTTTGCTTAGGATTGTGTCAACCATGGAAGCAGTATTATTATTAGCAACTGCAATCTTTTTCCCTATATGTATTTCTTTATCCATGTTATTAGGTTCATAGGTATTTTAGTTGCCTTTTCTAGCACTTACCTGTATACTGCTTGTTTATGGACGTCCGGGTAACATGAGGTTACAGGGACTGTGGTGTCGGTCATTGTATGAACCAAGTTTGGTTGAAATCGGTGCAGTGATTGGATTATGTAAAATCTGGGATTTTCTACAGGCGCTGATGACCGCTCAGTTGAGCGCCCCACATAATGAACATCATCATCATCATCACATATACATGCATACAAACAAACAATTTATGCATGGATTTACGTTATGTACAGAGCGGGTAATGTAGCAGTAGCTTACGTCGTCCAGAGCTGGGTCGGATGATGTAAGTTGGGTTATCTAGCTTACGATATGAAAAAGTTCTTCTGGCAGTCTTCTGTTACTCACACTTTACGCTGCTCAGTGCTCCAGAATTCCTCTTCATTATGTTTGTGCACTAACAGGAGAAGGAAGGTAGCGTATAACGTCCTATCGTTAGCGATGTCACTAAACACGAAGCGCCAGTTCGGTTTGGTGAACAACGAGAAAGAGTATCTGATGGAATTATAATTTTCGTGAGACGTGCGAGTCTCAAGCTTATTTTCGATAAAGGAAACAGGTCGCCAATCGTTTCAAGGACACCATACCAGTAGGTCCTGTAAGTGAATTAGGGAAACCACGGATGTACGAGCAGACCCAGAGTTAAACTCATGTTCTCGCGAATCCATCGATTTGCAGCTATATCACCTTGCTGCGTTTATACGGAAATAAGACCTCTATAGAGAAATTGGAAACACTATTGAAATGAAAAGTTAGTTTAACTCGAGCTGAACAGCTTTATGTTATACCAGTTTTGTTCAGGCATTATCAACCACATGACCACGGCATTCTGATGTATGCATCCTATTGTTGAGACTCGCAAATAACACGATAGGTATAACCGTCTGAAGAAGGGCACTGAGTGCCCGAAACTTCTAAGGAAATGAAATTTCTTTGACGCAACTGGTTGCTGATTATTCACAATAGTACCGATAATGTCAAATTTTCGGTATAGGTTCTGAGAGATGTTATCTCTCATTACAAGTATGCGAAACGCAATTTATCAGCCTCGCACACATTGAGTTATCAAACACATGTTCGTGCAATACGGCGACCAAGTAACCGATTATCTTGTTTCAGTCGCCTGACGGCATGGTTTTATTTTGAGTGCTGTGTTACCCTAATCTGCTTATAACAGTCTGATGTACGTCACAGCTCATTATTGTTGATTAATATTGACACTGAGATGGGGAATGTAATCAGTTTACGGCGCTACCCATTAGTGGAGCCTTTCCGCTTTGTCGAACAGCAAATAGTATCCCTTGGTAAAGCATTTATAACATTTGCCCTATCAAAGCTTTTGTCACTCGCGGTACACTTTATGTAACGCATAATAACAAGAGCAGTAACACAATTTTCTAGATAATGCGATATGCAAAAATTACGTTTGCGATGTTCTTTTTATACTGTGTGTATGCCACCAAGAGGAGTCTATATAACATGTAAGCTGTTAGAAAAAGGTCTTGCTGGCCAGGTACTGTTGGTTATTCCAGGTACTGTTGGTCTGAAACAAGAATATGATCGTTTAAACAGTATCTGAAAATATTAACTTACTCGAATATTGGCTGTTTTGTTCTGTGGTTGTATCTTTATCTGACGACGAAGCCACCGTAATGATACGCAGTTTCGTCAATGGTTGGTGTGATAAAGCATCCTGCCAAACATTACTTTACTGGTCATCACGAAAGTTCACAAGTCAAGGTAAAATTTTCTACATACAGCAGTGTCAGTTAGTGATAATTTCAAATGTTAGTGCAAGTTCCTAAAAAACTTTCATACATTCCTGTTGTTTGTGTTGAAAATGATGGTGTACCTTCCACAAAGGAATTTCTTACCTGTCGTTACAAAAAAGTAAAAACTAAGTTTACAAGAAATTTTCAAGAAAATATTTTTTTTACTTCAGTTTATGCAAAACGCTAGAAACAATAATATACCTGGACTGAAAAAAAGTTACATTTTCATTGTTTATAGATGTCTGTGACATATTTTACCATGCAACCGTAAAACGATATTCGTGAAACCAAAATTTCGTCCAGGTCTACTGTCTTCTGTATGCTGTAAACACACAATCGGCATAATTATATCCCGCGAGGAGGCAATATGCCTTTGTTCCGTAAGACATACGTGCACATCATTGCCTTTCCTTATCATGAAATAGTTGTGTTTTAAGAGGCGAATTATAGACGTTTCCTAGCCCTCATACTCAATTTTGTGTTTCAGTTGGACTTGAAGTTTATTGGCGGCAGGACACCGTATTGCAGTATCGTAACGCAGTCCTGCAGACTACGCCTTTACTAAATTCGTCCTTTTGGTAAATCCACGTTCCATTTTGTAACTGTTCCGTGACGAATGCAGGAGAGCATCCTTACCTACAGCCTCTGAGGGAGTTACGATAATGCTAACATATTAACACTTTTGTACCTGGGACTCCAAATGCTTCTGCATTCAATTTTTTATCACTGGGTAAAATTAATGTGGCGTCTAACTTCTTCATCATCAGTACAATTTTTTTAAACCTTAGGAATATTAGATATTACATATCTAGCTTGATGAGTGACCCCACTTTGGTGCCAACGAACAGCGAGATGATGCGAGGTAGTAACTGTGCTACGAACAGGACGTTGCTGTTCCGTGAAGCAGAACGGATTCGTTGAACTTTGAAGTAGTTAACTGTGACGAATGATGAGCCGGTATCCCACAGAGCAGCACTGCAGGTACAGGGACGGAACAGGGCGTGGCATAAGCGTGTCATACGTGCGACCTAGACTATCCAATTTCGTAACAGCGATAATAAATGTCTTGTCTGAAAACTACGTAGAACTTTTACCTCCTGAGCCCGCTCGTTATGTAAGTGCAGGATGTAAAAAGAATTATATATACAAAATTGTACATTGTTTAAAGGAGGTAAGATACAACACTTTTTTCCGTATGATACCATTGTCACAGGTGCACCGTTTCCCCACTAGGGGCCCATGGGGGTTTTAAAGCTAGTGATGCTCAGAGACTGTGTTCAAACTACCACATGATGGCTATTGATTTAGATAAGTTGCTGAAAACTTCGTCCGGTAATTCCCGATCAGCGACGGCAGCAATTTCAGCCAAATAGGCAGTGAGTTCTTTTTGCGAGTCCATAGTTGTCTCGCACACCAATTGCTCCATGCCCGCATCACTTCCCCCCCCCCTACCCTCCCCCCACCCCCCACCCCACACACACACCAAATACACACACACACAAAAACAAAACCGTACGAGTGAGGTCGAGCGAAAGAGGTTTCCTCGGTATTAACCCACCGTCCAATTGGGGAAAATTTTGAGTAAATGTTCTCTGACATCAACGCAAAGTATAATGGGACCGCATCATGCTGTAGCCATAATCGTTGCCTGAGTGCTAGCGGAACATTCTCCGATATTTCCCGTAGTATCTTACGGGTAAAGTAACGGTAATTCCCGCCACCGAGTGTTTGGGGAATGATGCGACTCATTGAGATGGTTGTGGACTATACCAGACCAAACCTTTATGGTAAATCTCTGTTGATGGTAGAATACAAGATTTGCCGTAAGCTGTGCTCTCGAGGGACGCGGACACGCACGTGTATGAGGAGCTGGTGACGTCACACAGTGGAATTCCAGCACACTGCAGAAAGTGCAGTAAAGAGTCTGCCAGATTTTTGACTCGCGGAGAGGAGTGTGGCCAATGAGATGCGACATCGTTCTACGTCACACGCAGAACATAGCAGTCGCCATATTGTACGGTATTACACATATTTGGTGGGTTTTCTTACTCATACAGTACGTGATACAAATACAAGCTGCTTGAAAGCATCAGAAAATTGACGGTCTCTTGAAAATGCGACGTTTTAGCTACAATTTGTTAAAATAAAACGACAGAAAACTGCATTTCGGTAGGTAAAGACTTTCTGTGCCTGATGTTTTTAGTGTTACAACTTGTGTGCTACGAAAGTATACCGCTTCAGTGCTACGGCACAATGATGCTCTATCAAAAGCGCTTCTTTTTGGAACAATAGTCGTGTTAAATATCAAATAATGACATTTTTAATTACAGTATTCATACAGTGTACACCAAATACGGTGGCCCAGTTTCTATGCAGAAACTGCGGTGCAGTTGATAGCGTTGTGAGGTGTGTAGAGAATGGTAGTGGGTACCCGTCCAGTTCCTTCCAAATTCTTTCTTTTTTTAACGTTTTGTTTACTAAACGATTCTGGGTCCTTCTTATTCATTCAACACCAACATTATCTCAAAATGGCTCTGAGCACTATGGGACTTAACATCTGTGGTCATCAGTCCCCTAGAACTTAGAACTACTTAAACCTAACTAACCTAAGCACATCACACACATCCATGCCCCAGGCAGGATTCGAACCTGCGACCGTAGCGGTCACGCGGTTCCAGACTGAAGCGCCTAGAACCGCACGGCCACACCGGCCGGCTCATTATCTCAAAAACTTATGTTATATAATATAAATACTGCATTTTTTGCATTTATTGTCGCAAAGCCCAAGGATTGGAATGTTTTCCCAGTGGCCAACAGTCTTAAATCCATGTCGAAAAGTAAACGCAAGGTACACACTGCAAGCTCGTGTTATCATCAAACTTTTTATATATATATATATATATATATATATATATATATATATATATATATATATATATATATATATATATATATGGACTGTCATGCCAGTAAATATGTTTCTCAGCGATAGTGAGTAGCTTCGAAAAAATATTCTCTTCGGTTCGAATGCAATTACGAAATGAACCTCGATTGTGAAACCCATGTGATGAAGTGTGTTACTTCAGGGTGTTGGCAGTCAATGTAATATCGAAAATACGCATATCATGCATGCGCAAAGTGATATTAAACTCTATGCCTTAACTATACTCGATTTAAAACTGAAAACTGGATAGAAACTGAAATGAGTTAAAGAATAACTTCTAGCAGTATTTATTTTAGATCGTTCTACAGCATTATGTAGTGTCCCTCTACGAGAAATTCTTTGTTCAAGCCATTGACGAGTCCACCATCTTCTTCGCGATTTTCTTCGCATTTCCTCCCCAATCTGAGTATGATTTATTCCAGTGAAAGTTTTATAATGTGCGTGTCTTGATTCGTCACTTTGTATATAAACATTTCTAAAGAAGATAATGATGTTTGTGTGTGTTCCTTGCTTCAAGAATTTTAGCGTAATTTCGTGACAGTAGAGACAGTGATTCTCATATTGCAATGGCGAGGCGAGTCGCTGTTCCGTCATTTGACACGTTAATCGTGGCATTTCTTTCGAACATCTGGAAATTTTTCCCAAAGATTAGCCTATCTGCTGACAGCTTGTTAGCGGTATAATTTATCTTAGTGACATATCAAATTTGCTGTTTGAGTAATAGTTCTTGTATTATTCTACAAAACATTTCACTCTGTTCGCTAGTACACACAGCGGCGTGCACTTGAACTGGCTTCATTCAAGGAACAAACAAACAATGGAATCTTTGCTGTTGACACAGCATTCATATAAGCAAAAGGGTGGGCAATGTCATTCTTATGGTCATCTATTTTGCATTTGAGAACTACCAACAATAATAATACTTACACTATAATTCTGCAAGACACCTAACAGAAGTTTCTCAGTACCATACTACTAATTGTCTTAAGAGATGTACACCATGATCTTTGACTGCATATTATTCGAGACCATAGGATCTTAAATTGACGGTCTTATGAGGTGCCACCGTAGTCACTTCTGGTATCAAAATCTTGTGTTCGACAACATTTTATATCGATCGAATCTATAATTGCCGAAGTAGTTAACGGTAGCCACGATAACAATACAACATTTCTGTTTGCTCGCTGTAAATGCCGTGTGGCTAGTGCCCTACCGTAGGGTAGACCGCTCGCCTGGTGCAAGTCTTTCGAGTTGACGCCACTTCGGTGACTTGCGTGTCGATGGGGATGAAATGATGATAAGGACAACACAGCACTCAGTCCTTGAGCGGAGAAAATCTCGGACCCAGCCGGGAATCGAACCTGGGCCGTTAGGTATGACATTCCGTCGCGCTGACCACTCTGCTACCAGGGGCGGAGGTTTTCTCGCTGATTTTATAGATACTACACCTTTGAAACTGTATTTAGGAGAACTGTAAGAATTCCATGTTTCATCATATCTTACTACCATAACTTGGGGATTGATAACAACTAAAGGTCACAATAGAATAACAGGTCTCAAGGAAGACCATCCCATTTGCCTAACTCCAAAATTTTATAACATTTAAACAAAGTAAGATGTTGCGAAACATTCAGATTCACTTCAAAGATTATTTTTCAAAATCAAATTTATTCAGAGTACGCTGGAGCACAAAAGCTCGTGCTTAACACACACAAAATTATTAACCAAAACCGTATTAGGTGAATTAATATTACTAAGATACAAAGCATGACATTAAAGTCTCTCTTGCTACGGAAATTCTAAAGACTCATAATATCTTAAACCAGTTTTGGAGTCGGTACGAATGTTCGTTTAAGAAATCGTTTTTAAATTTCGTTAAAAAGTCAGGTATTTGATCCTGCTAAGACGGCAAACGAGTTTGTAGAAACTGTGCAGTCACAGAGCACTGACAGTACACCGATCAGCGCATCGCAGCGAAACGGCATCAAGAAGTTCAGCGCCTCCTGTCAACGCCGACTTAACCAGCCGCCCATCACTGGACGGCCCCAGTTCGTCGCAGTCTTTCGAGAGCATCAGTTATGAGTAATAGGAAGACGATACTTAGCCTGCGTTCTGCGAGTAGTAATAGAGAGTAAATGTAATTGCACAAGAAGCACATCAAGCTGTTTCATAACGAGAAGTTAAATTATGTTTTTTCTTTTCTTTTGCTTTTATTTTATTTTAATTTTTTTATTTTTTTTATTTCATTTTTTTTCTTCGCAGATTCTCCTTCCTTGTTTGTGTCGGTGGAGACTTCGACAGTACCCGACACAAGATCACGTGACGAGGCTTCCAGAGCTAAAGCTACCTTCGCTCTTCACCGCTCCGTCACAGCACGGCACTAATATTTCTCTCTTTTCTTTCAGCGGAGCATCGCTGCTAATTGTGTGTTCTTTCTTGGAAACTAGTCGCAACACTTCCACTATTTGTGTATTTGAATTGCTTATAATTATTTTGTTGCAGCTCTACTCTCATTAAAATGGCCTCTAGCCTTCCTCCTACACCCCCTGCCTTTACGTATTCGGTTGCTGCTGGCTTTGATGTAATGCAGTTTATTCAGTTTCAGAACCACCAAACGTCGCAGTTGATGACGGAAGTCCAGCAGATCGAGAATGCACGAGCGGCTGCTACCTCAACTCCGCCACAACAGCCAGCCACAACCACTGCATTCCAACGAGCGGATCCCTCGGTCGGGGTTCGAGTCCTCCCTCTGGCATGGATGTGTGTATCTTGTCCTTAGCATAAGTTAGTTTAAGTTGTATTAAATAGTGCGTAAGCTTAGGGACCGAAGACCTCAGCAATTTGGTCCCATAAGACCTTACCACAAAAATTCCAAATTTCCATTCCAACGTTCCAAGCTGTCAACGAACAATTAGAGGAGTGGAACGATACTACATTCAGTTCGGCGATCATTGTGCTACACATGACGTGCAAGGAACTCTGAAACTTTCTCATTTCTTATCAATAGCTGGCACAGGAGTTTATTGCCTTCCTCAGTACTCCCAACTAGTTGGCCAGAGTACTTAATTTTTGAAGATTTGGTTTCTGGCCTCACTAAGTATTATGAGGATAAGCAGGTTGCTGCAGCTTTTTACAAGTTCTTTCGCTTTCGTAAAAAGATAGAAAATACACTGTCAGTGAATCACTGAACTTCTGGGTTTCACACAACATTGTAACTGTGCACACTACTAAAATGTCTCAATAATTCATAACGCAATTACGTACAATGTGCCGGACAGCAGTTCTCAAACATTCCGATCCAACAAGTGTTACAAATTACTGAACATTAGGCCTCATATGATAGTGCCGTGAAAAACTTTGCGGTAGCTCCCATTCATAGTGTAATGCAAAGTGACAAACAGGTACGGCCTTGCGACCACTCCATGCAAACAGGCCACCGTGCTGTGGACAGAGTAAACAAGCGTCAACGAGTGTGTCTGCTGTGAAATCACGTTCTCACTGCTTCTTCACGCATAAAACACAGAACTGCCCGTTCTGGAACGCATCTTTCTTTGCTTGCGGAAAGCTAGGTCATGTACAGTCTGTGTGCTTGCAACAGATAAAGAACTTTACCCACTCTCGCTCTCGTAAGTGCGAAGCACCTTCTCGCACAGTGAATATAGTTTTTTTTTTTTTGTTCAAATGGCTCTAAGCACTATGGGACTTAAACATCTGAGGTCGTTAGTCCCCTGGACTTGGAACTACTTAAACCTAACTAACCTAAGGACATCACACACATCCAGGCCCGAGGCAGGATTCGAACCTGCTACCGTAGCAGCAGTGCGGTTCCGCACTGAAGCGCCTAGAACCACTCGGCCACACCGGCCGGCTATAGTTTTTCTAAACCATCCACCCTTACTAGTAATGACCAAATTCAGGATGTGCCTTCATCCCTCCAAGTACTGTGCAACGACAGGCAAACTAACTGTTAGTGAAGTCAATAATAGCCAGCGGCGGAGTGCAACTTCAGTTAGAAACTGGTGCTTCCGTTACGTTGCTTGACCGTGCCACTCATGTACTATTGGATTCGTCATAGCTGACAAAATCTTGCACGTAACTTACTGCTTGTAACGGTCACGACATTCCAATTGGTACATGCAGTTGCTTGCAGCATTCCAGCCTCAGGCCAGAACTGTGACGTTTAAAATTTGGCGTTCGAGAGACTGTGAAAATATTCATGGGTTATTCAGGACAATGTACTTTCTAATTATGCTTTCAACCCAAAAGACAGTGTTACGCATTTTATTGAGGAGTGTCCTGATTTATTTTCCGAAGGAATTGACAGTGTACATAATTTTGTGGCGCACGTTAGAATGAAGGACAATGAGTAACCTAAGTTTTTTCGACCGCGCCCCATCCCTTATGCCATTAGAGACAAAGTTGTAAGCGAACTTAAAGAATGGCAAAATATGTATGATAACTAAGATAAGTTAGATAACCTATCCACGCTAATCAATGGGCCTCTCGCTCACTCATCTTACCAAAGCCTTCCGGGAAAAGTAGTCTTTATGTTGACGTAAAATCCACTGTGAATCCATAAACAATAACTCGCCCTGAGGAATTAGTGGACAAGTTGGGTGCAGGCCGCTATTTTTCAAAAATTGACTTATGCGACCCTTGTTTGCTAATTCCGCAAGACACTCAGAAAGTGTTTGTGGTCAACACACATTGAGGGCTATTCAAATTTTTCGGCTTATCCTTTCTCAGCGCATCCGCGCCTGCCATACTCCAACGCTATTTAGAGCAGCTTACTACAAAAGTTCCATTGTCCAAATTACTTGGACGATGCTGTGGTGTCAGGACGTTGCCTCACTTTTAGCGAAAGTGACCATCTGACACCACTGAACTCCAACGAAAGTAGACTCAAACTGTTATAACAATACTGTCTGCGTGTCTTGTTTCATACTTTGCCTTAAATGTAACTGGCATTCTATTACATACATAAGTAAACTACGAAATAGGTGTTCCATTCAGCCGGCCGCTGTGGCCGAGCGGTTCTAGGCGCTTCAGTCCGAACCGCGCTGCTGCTACAATCGCAGATTCGAATTCTGCCTCGGACATGGATGTGTGTCATATCCTTAGGTTAGTTAGGTTTACGTAGTTCTAAGTTCTAGGGGACTGATGACCACAGATGTTAAGTCCCATAGTGCTCAGAGCCATTTGAACCATTTGGTTCCATTATATGCCAGACTCCATAGTTTGCCGGGGTGCGCTTCCCGGCCGGGTTGGAGATTTTCTCCGCTCACGGACTGAGTGATCTGTTGTCTTCATCGTCAATTCATACTCACCACCGGCACGCAAGTCGCCCAGTGTGGCGTCGACTGAAATAAGACTTGCGCTTGGCGGTCAAACTTCTTTGCATGGGGCCTCCTGGCCAAATATGCCATACGCTCATTTCCATTTTTTCAGAGTATGCTGTAAGTATATTTATAAAATATTGTAAGGAAACATTATTAGCAAAGATCTCGGAAAGTTCTTGAGTGATTGTTTTCAAATTTGTACATAATACGTTTTACAACACTCTAATAAATATCTGGGCGCACAGTGTGTGTATATTCATAATTTGAGAAGGTGGAAAAGAAAAATGGGACGTACATTTAGATTCTACACATATTTAACGGTTGTGTCGCATTGACGTAGTCCTTAGTAATGTATCAAGTGGAAAGCTTTTAGCAAAAATCTCAAAAAGTTATTGATAGATTTACTTTAAATTTTTACATGATAACAAGAATAAAAATTACGATTGTCATACGCTACACAATTTTTTACTACACTCCTGGAAATGGAAAAAAGAACACATTGACACCGGTGTGTCAGACCCACCATACTTGCTCCGTACACTGCGGTTGTACAAGCAATGATCACACGCACGGCACAGCGGACACACCAGGAACCGCGGTGTTGGCCGTCGAATGGCGCTAGCTGCGCAGCATTTGTGCACCGCCGCCGTCAGTGTCAGCCAGTTTGCCGTGGCATACGGAGCTCCATCGCAGTCTTTAACACTGGTAGCATGCCGCGACAGCGTGGACGTGAACCGTATGTGCAGTTGACGGACTTTGAGCGAGGGCGTATAGTGGGCATGCGGGAGGCCGGGTGGACGTACCGCCGAATTGCTCAACACGTGGGGCGTGAGGTCTCCACAGTACATCGATGTTGTCGCCAGTGGTCGGCAGAAGTTGCACGTGCCCGTCGACCTGGGACCGGACCGTAGCGACGCACGGATGCACGCCAAGACCGTAGGATCCGACGCAGTGCCGTAGGGGACCGCACCGCCACTTCCCAGCAAATTAGGGACACTTTTGCTCCTGGGGTATCGGCGAGGACCATTCGCAACCGTCTCCATGAAGCTGGGCTACGGTCCCGCACACCGTTAGGCCGTCTTCCGCTCACGCCCCAACATCGTGCAGCCCGCCTCCAGTGGTGTCGCGACAGGCGTGAATGGAGGGACGAATGGAGACGTGTCGTCTTCAGCGATGAGAGTCGCTTCTGCCTTGGTGCCAATGATGGTCGTATGCGTGTTTGGCGTCGTGCAGGTGAGCGCCACCATCAGGACTGCATACGACCGAGGCACACAGGGCCAACAACCGGCATCATGGTGTGGGGAGCGATCTCCTACACTGGCCGTACACCACTGGTGATCGTCGAGGGTTCACTGAATAGTGCACGGTACATCCAAACCGTCATCGAACCCATCGTTCTACCATTCCTAGACCGGCAAGGGAACTTGCTGTCCCAACAGTACAATGCACGTCCGCATGTATCCCGTGCCACCCAACGTGCTCTAGAAGGTGTAAGTCAACTACCCTGGCCAGCAAGATCTGCGGATCTGTCCCCCATTGAGCATGTTTGGGACTGGATCAAGCGTCGTCTCACGCGGTCTGCACGTCCAGCACGAACGCTGGTCCAACTGAGGCGCCAGGTG
This sequence comes from Schistocerca nitens, assembly GCF_023898315.1. Taxonomy (NCBI): domain Eukaryota; kingdom Metazoa; phylum Arthropoda; class Insecta; order Orthoptera; family Acrididae; genus Schistocerca; species Schistocerca nitens. The sequence continues at coordinate 634,384,770 of NC_064619.1, forward strand.
GAATGGCATGGCAAGCCGTTCCACAGGACTACATCCAGAATCTCTACGATCGTCTCCATGGGAGAATAGCAGCCTGCATTGCTGCGAAAGGTGGATATACACTGTAGTAGTGCCGACATTGTGCATGCTCTGTTGCCTGTGTCTATGTGCCTGTGGTTCTGTCAGTGTGATCATGTGATGTATCTGACCCCAGGAATGTGTCAATAAAGTTTCCCCTTCCTGGGACAATGAATTCACGGTGTTCTTATTTCAATTTCCAGGAGTGTATATATGGTATATTAATGTTGTTGTTGTTGTTGTTGTTGTGGTCTTCAGTCCTGAGACTGGTTTGATGCAGCTCTCCATGCTACTCTATCCTGTGCAAGCTTATTCATCTCCCATTACCTTCTGCAACCTACATCCTTCTGAATCTGCTTAGTGTATTCATCTCTTGGTCTCCCTCTACGATTTTTACCCTCCACACTGCCCTACAATGCTAAATTTGTGATCCCTTGATGCCTCAGAACATGTCCTACCAACCGATCCCTTCTTCTACTCAAGTTGTGCCACAAACTTCTCCCCAATCCTATTCAATACCTCCTCATTAGTTACGTGATCTACCCACCTTATCTTCAGCATTCTTCTGTAGCACCACATTTCGAAAGCTTCTATTCTCTTCTTGTCCAAACTAGTTATCGTCCATGTTTCACTTCCATACATGGCTACACTCCATACAAATACTTTCAGAAACGACTTCCTGACACTTAAATCTGTACTCGATGTTAACAAATTTCTCTTCTTCAGAAACGATTTCCATGCCATTGCCAGTCTACATTTCATATCCTCTCTACTTCGCCCATCATCAGTTATTTTACTCCCCAAATAGCAAAACTTCTTTACTACTTTAAGTGTCTCATTTCCTAATCTAATTCCCTCAGCATCACCCGATTTAATTTGACTACATTCCATAATCCTCGTTTTGCTTTTGTTGATGTCCATCTTATATCCTCCTTTCAAGACACCATCCATTCCGTTCAACTGCTCTTCCAAGTCCTTCGCTGTCTCTGACGGTATTACAATGTCATCGGCAAACCTCAAAGTTTTTACTTCTTCTCCATGAATTTTAATACCTACTCCGAATTTTTCTTTTGTTTCCTTTACTGCTTGCTCAATATACAAATTGAATAACATCGGGGAGAGGCTACAACCCTGTCTCACTCCTTTCCCAACCACTGCTTCCCTTTCATGCCCCTCGACTCTTATAACTGCCATCTGGTTTCTGTACAAATTGTAAATAGCTTTTCGCTCCCTGTATTTTACCCCTGTCACCTTCAGAATTTGAAAGAGAGTATTCCAGTTAACATTGTCAAAAGCTTTCTCTAAGTCTACAAATGCTAGAAACGTAGGTTTGAATTTTCTTAATCTTTCTTCTAAGATAAGTCGTAAAGTTAGTATTGCCACACGTGATCCAACATTTCAACGGAATCCAAACTGATCTTCCCCGAGGTCCGCTTCCACCAGTTTTTCCATTCGTCTGTAAAGAATTCGCGTTAGTATCTTGCAGCTGTGACTTACTAAACTGATAGTTCGGTAATTTTCACATCTGTCAACACCTGCTTTCCTTGGGATTGGAATTACTATATTCTTCTTGAAGTCTGATGGTATTTCGCCTGTCTCATACATCTTTCTCACCAGATGGTAGAGTTTTGTCATGACTGGCTCTCCCAAGGCCATCAGTAGTTCTAATGGAATGTTGTCTACTACCGGGGCCTTGTTTCGACTCAGGTCTTTCAGCGCTCTGTCAAACTCTTCACGCAGTATCTTATCTCCCATTTCGTCTTCATCTACATCCTCTTCCATTTCCATAATATTGTCCTCAAGTACATCGCCCTTGTATAAACCCTCTATATACTCCTTCCACCTTTCTGCCTTCCCTTCTTTGCTTAGAACTGGGTTGCCATCTGAGCTCTTGATATTCATACACGTGGTTCTCTTCTCTCCAAAGGTCTCTTTAATTTTCCTGTAGGCAGTATCTATCTTACCCCTAGTGAGACAAGCCTCTACATCCTTACATTTGTCCTCTAGCCATCCCTGCTTAGCCATTTTGCACTTCTTGTCGATCTCATTTTTGAGACGTTTGTATTCCTTTTTGCCTACTTCATTCACTGCAATTTTTATATTTTCTCCTTTCATCAATTAAATTCAATATTTCTTCTGTTACCAAAGGATTTCTATTAGCCCTCGTCTTTTTACATACTTGATCGTCTGCTGCCTTCACTACTTCATCCCCCAGAGCTATCCATTCTTCTTCTACTGTATTTCTTTCCCCCATTCCTGACAATTGTTCCCTTACGGTCTCCCAGAAACTCTCTACAACCTCTGATTCTTTCAGTTTATCCAGGTCCCATCTCATTAAATTCCCACCTTTTTTCAGTTTCTTCAGTTTCAATCTGCAGTTCATAACCAATAGATTGTGGTCAGAATCCACATCTGCCCCTGGAAATGTCTTACAATTTAAAACCTGGTTCCTAAATCTCTGTCTTAGCATTATATAATCTATCTGATACCTTTTAGCATCTCCAGGATTCTTCCAGGTATACAACCTTCCTTTATGATTCTTGAACCAAGTGTTAGCTATGATTAAGTTATGCTCTGTGCAAAATTCTACAAGGCGGCTTCCTCTTTCATTTCTTCCCCCCAATCCATATTCACCTACTATGTTTCCTTCTCTCCCTTTTCCTACTCACGAATTCCAGTCACCCATGACTATTAAATTTTCGTCTCCCTTCGCTACCTGAATAATTTCTTTTATCTCGTCATACATTTCATCAATTTCTTCATCATCTGCAGAGCTAGTTGTCATATAAACTTGTACTACTATAGTAGGCATGAGCTTTGTGTCTATCTTGCCCACAATAATGCGTTCACTATGCTGTTTGTAGTAGCTAACCCGCTCTCCTATTTTTTTATTCATTATTAAACCTACCCCTGCATTACCTCTATTTGATTTTGTATTTATAACCCTGTAATCACCTGACCAAAAGTCTTGTTCCTCGTGCCACCGAACTTCACTAATTCCCACTATATCTAACTTTAACCTATCCATTTCCCTTTTTAAATTTTCTAACCTACCTGCCCGATTAAGGGATCTGACATTCCACGTTCCGATCCGTAGAACGCCAGTTTTCTTTCTCCTGATAACGACGTCCTCTTGAGTAGTTCCCGCCAGGAGATCCGAATGGGGGACTATTTTACCTCCGGAATATTTTACCCGAGAGGACGCCATCATCATTTAATCATACAGTAAAGCTGCATGTCCTCGGGAAAAATTACGGCTGTAGTTTCCCCTTGCTTTCAGCCGTTCGCAGTACCAGCACAGCAAGGCCGTTTTGGTTAATGTTACAAGGCCAGATCAGTCAATCATTCAGACTGTTGCCCCTACAACTACTGAAAAGGCTGCTGCCCCTCTTCAGGAACCACATGTTTGTCTAGCCTCTCAACAGGTACCCATCCGTTGTGGTTGCACCTATGGTACGGCCATCTGTATCGCTGAGGCACGCAAGCCTCCCCACCAACGGTAAGGTCCATGGTTCATGGACCTATTAATATAGCTATTAATATAGCTATTAATATAGATATCTATATTACCGTATCAACACAAGATGTTGCATAATGTTGTTTCCGAAACCACCCAGAAGTTTTTGATCGATTTACTTCAGTTTTTTGTACACTAATGTAATAAAAATTTGGACAGAAATTGCATATGTGTGAGGGGAGAATGTCGTTAGCAAATTATGAAAATATGTTGATATTTATTTCAAAATTTTGTATGAAACAAAAATTCAGATTGTCATAGGCAACATGTTATATATAAAGGGGTAAAGTTGTTCGCAACAATCTCGAAAGTTTCTTGACGAATTTATTTAAATTTTTACAAAATACTCTAATATACATTTGGACGGTTATAACCTACACTTTTTAAGCAACAGCGTAGCCATTTTTTGTCAAAACCGACTATAAGAAAAAATATGCTGTGTTGTGAAAGTGAACGATCTCGTTATCTCTCTGGCAGTCAGTTTTAGCACTGATATCATCGTATTTAAACCATAAGACAAACTCTTACTTCTACACATTCTCTTTCTCCTTATTGATAATCTGAAACAAAAATGGTACATTTAACAATGTGCTGGTTGGTTTGCCTTGTTGCAGTCGTTTGAAACACAAAACAGGGAAGTTCAGTTCTACCTTATCGGCTTGTGATTAGAATGATATTACGGAATCTGAATCGGCTCATACCCGTTCACGTGTTAAAACAGTGCAATATACTTTGATCAAAGATCCTAAAAATACTATGCCCACAGATTCAGCAGCTGAAAAGGCGTCTCACATACCCCATTTACGGACGCTCCCAATTGATTTACCCATTCGTTTTTTAAAGTTCTTCAGTTCTCAGTCCAGGTTCAGATCGCAGTAGCAATAAGCATGGCTCAGAGTCAGAGAGAGTGGGAAAGAGGAGATGGACGAAGAGGGGTAGGGCCGCAAATAGACATAGAGGGAAGGAAGGAGGACAGAGTGGCGAAGAGGATGGTGAAGAAGAGATGGCGAGAGGAACGGTGGGGGGGGGGGGGGGGGGGGGGAGATGGACAGTGGACGAATGATGTGGAAATGGGTACAGGTAGGAGGAAAAGGAAAGTACGACGTAAACCCAAGTTCCATAAATATTTAGCGTCTGCCAAACTTCTCCGGGTTCTCCAGTCGTATATGTAGATTATACGCAGCACATGGACTATCTTGGGGTAACACAGATGTTACTTCGGTGTCACCCGATGACGTCCCGCCAGTAACTACGAAGTGTTGTTACCTTTCTGACAGGAAATCAGGAATCCAGTCACACAACTGAGATGACATTCCACAGGCACGCAGTTTCATAAAAGCCTTGGTGAGGAACGTTGCCTAAATCCTTCTGGGAATCTAAAAATATGGAAACAACTTGAGATATTTTGTCGATAGCACTCACAACTACACGTGAATAAAGAGCCAGCTGTGTTTCACGACAGTGATAGTTACAGTACCTGTGCTGGCAACGTGACTATAATTCGTTTCGGTGAGGTACTTCAAAATGTTCAAAAATTCTACACAATATGCCAGTGAAACGGGTCAATAAACCTGCGGATTACATTATTATTAGGATTGCATGATTTGTCTCTACGGATTCAAGTTACTTCGCTACATCGAGAATATCCACTTCTAAATTATTTACATTGGCATCTGCTCTTCAATAGTATTCTGGAACATTTACTGCGTCTTCTTTGATGAGGGAAATTCGTAAAATTATGTTGTAACTGGGATTTTCGGGCACTGACATTTGTAACATCACCATAGCTATTTTGAAGTGAGGGTATTGATCGTGTCTTGCCACTAAAAACCTGTACTCTCCCACGTGTCTCTGAGACACATCTTTAAAGTTAATATTTTTATTTGTGCGATACCAGGCATATTATTATATGATCACTAATCTTACTACTTCTAGCACAAAAGGACGTTTTATCTTCTTTCCCTTCCAAGTACGCCGTTTAGTTTATGAAATCTGTCGACTTAAATTGGAACGACCAACTTTCAGAATGCACTCCTGGAAATGGAAAAAAGAACACATTGACACCGGTGTGTCAGACCCACCATACTTGCTCCGGACACTGCGAGAGGGCTGTACAAGCAATGATCACACGCACGGCACAGCGGACACACCAGGAACCGCGGTGTTGGCCGTCGAATGGCGCTAGCTGCGCAGCATTTGTGCACCGCCGCCGTCAGTGTCAGCCAGTTTGCCGTGGCATACGGAGCTCCATCGCAGTCTTTAACACTGGTAGCATGCCGCGACAGCGTGGACGTGAACCGCATGTGCAGTTGACGGACTTTGAGCGAGGGCGTATAGTGGGCATGCGGGAGGCCGGGTGGACGTACCGCCGAATTGCTCAACACGTGGGGCGTGAGGTCTCCACAGTACATCGATGTTGTCGCCAGTGGTCGGCGGAAGGTGCACGTGCCCGTCGACCTGGGACCGGACCGCAGCGACGCACGGATGCACGCCAAGACCGTAGGATCCGACGCAGTGCCGTAGGGGACCGCACCGCCACTTCCCAGAAAATTAGGGACACTGTTACTCCTGGGGTATCGGCGAGGACCATTCGCAACCGTCTCCATGAAGCTGGGCTACGGTCCCGCACACCGTTAGGCCGTCTTCCGCTCACGCCCCAACATCGTGCAGCCCGCCTCCAGTGGTGTCGCGACAGGCGTGAATGGAGGGACGAATGGAGACGTGTCGTCTTCAGCGATGAGAGTCGCTTCTGCCTTGGTGCCAATGATGGTCGTATGCGTGTTTGGCGCCGTGCAGGTGAGCGCCACAATCAGGACTGCATACGACCGAGGCACACAGGGCCAACACCCGGCATCATGGTGTGGGGAGCGATCTCCTACACTGGCCGTACACCACTGGTGATCGTCGAGGGGACACTGAATAGTGCACGGTACATCCAAACCGTCATCGAACCCATCGTTCTACCATTCCTAGACCGGCAAGGGAACTTGCTGTTCCAACAGGACAGTGCACGTCCGCATGTATCCCGTGCCACCCAACGTGCTCTAGAAGGTGTAAGTCAACTACCCTGGCCAGCTAGATCTCCGGATCTGTCCCCCATTGAGCATGTTTGGGACTGGACGAAGCGTCGTCTCACGCGGTCTGCACGTCCAGCACGAACGCTGGTCCAACTGAGGCGCCAGGTGGAATGGCATGGCAAGCCGTTCCACAGGACTACATCCAGCATCTCTACGATCGTCTCCATGGGAGAATAGCAGCCTGCATTGCTGCGAAAGGTGGATATACACTGTACTAGTGCCGACATTGTGCATGCTCTGTTGCCTGTGTCTATGTGCCTGTGGTTCTGTCAGTGTGATCATGTGATGTATCTGACCCCAGGAATGTGCCAATAAAGTTTCCCCTTTCTGGGACAATGAATTCACGGTGTTCTTATTTCAATTTCCAGGAGTGTATGTTAATGATTTTTAACAATTTATTTTTAAATTTCGTTGTCTAAAGTCCTGGTATGTATTTTACAATCTATCTTCCCTTTCCAGAGAGAGTATGAAAAATACATAAAGTTATGGAGCGAACCGGAGGAACAGAGCGTCAGGTTATAAATCTCGCTCTCTCCACATCTTATTAAATGAAGCAAGCGATAAGTTACGAAAGCTGAATCTCGAGACTGTTATTCACTGTAACGTGAAATCAAGTTAAATAAGGCAGAGAGCATAAATTTCAAAATTATGAAGATGTATAACAACAGCGAACTCGAGTCACTGCGGATGGAGGAGGCTTTCTGTGGCCACGGTCTAGGCACTAGACAGCTCCATGTAGTGGACTTTAGCGCCACCACTGTCAAGAAATATATCAAGGGGGACTCCATAACGATTATCGTTTAGATACGATATCACAAACTACAGTCTGTTTAATTTCATGTGGTATTTCTCTAAAATATTTTGTTACACTATTCAATAAATGATGATAAGTGTGCAATTGGAATGCATAATCGCGGTATTACGAGAAAACTGACTGTCGCAGAATAGAGGATTATGAAGCTTTATGCATACAGGCTAACATTCATCTACGACTCTGAAGATATTTTTAGGTACGCGATTGAAAACTCATATGAATATAGACGTTTGCTATGTCAGTCATTCCTTACACTTTTAGATACAGTGATTGATACTTGGCGTATCGTGTGCATGCGATTATCCTCATGTAATTAAATTTAGCGACTGGGCAAAATGTCCCTGAAAATACGGAGAAACCCTCCCCCCACCCCATCCCCCCTCAACTCTTAGGGAAAGGAAGAAATATACTGCAGTCAGGTGTTTTTCTTTTAAGAAAATGACTGAGAAGTAAGTCTTGTCCACCCCTCACCCCAACCAACATAAAAAAAAGAAAATTATTTTGTGTACTCTCTTGGTATGACAGTGTCTCGTTTATTACCAAAAACTAAATAAAATAAAATAAATAAAACCCAGCATCCACAGAGTCTTGCAAATCTAGGAAGACAGAATATTCTTATTCGCTATTTTCAGTACGTCGCTTCTGGATAACGTGAGTTGTTCGACATATGCCTGGATGTTGCCAATTCGGATCTCTTCTTCTTAGATGCGGGGGTGTCATAAAATACTAGATTAAAAAGTGCTCTAACATTCTACTTCTCACAGCTGTTAACTATAATCGACTGCAACTCTACTGCGGAAAGAAAAATTGAGAAACGTGAAGATGGGATGAGGAACACGATACTGCGAGAATCACAGCAGCCGAGAAGAGTGCTCCACCTACCATCTTCGAAGCATGCCATGGGTCTGATGATGGACATGTGATATGACCGAAACCGGTCACCCATGTTCTTGTAACATACGTGTTGTGATTAAGACTGAATTTTAAAAACAAAAAATTGTAAGTGGTTTTGCTATGATGAGTGATGGTGATTCTGCCAAAACAAAATACGGATTTCTTCAAATTATTAATAGCGTTAAACTGTCGGAGAAACAAAATAAAGAATTTGCACTTCGTTGCAGCGCAAATGTTACAATATTTGCACGTGTTCACATGTTGGCCTGTTACCCACTACTGCACCCGAATGTCATAATAAAATGCAGCCTCAGTAGAGACTCCCACGTTCTACGTATAAGGCATCACGTCTCCCCTTTTGTGGTACTGCATTTAAGAGACGCCGTCCTGTCTTCTGCCGTGTCAGAAGCTGTAAGAGACTCCTAACGCCTAGCGGCTAAAATTCGACAGGCTTTTGACGGATATTAATATGGAAATGTGGATGGCACGCTGAGGATTGTGTTAGCAATGTACTCAGTACGTTGAATCGTATGACGCAAAACATATCAAACAATTAACTCGATTTTACAAATATGGTAGTGTTCAAAAGTTAAAGAGTAAACTTCTTCTTCAAGGAGCATTATTGTTACATATTTCGCGTTATACTCACAGTCTAATACATACAGTCACTACAATCTGCTGTGAAAGCTGTTACCATTTGGCATCTGGAGCGACACTAGCGCTTCAAGCGGTGAGAAAGCAAACGGTCATGTGTGTCTTGAGGATTATGTTTGTTTTTCATTATTTTCTACTTAATTAAATGACGTTACATTTTTGCGTTCCATGTGTTAGTAAAATATCAACAGACGTGTATTATGTGCAAAGAGCCGAATCACACTGATTCAGTGGTGTAAAATACAACTCATTCACGAAGAAATACTTCCGATTAGGTCTACATTTGCAGCTTATTCCGTTAATAGCATGCATAAGAAGTATTTCATGCATCAGAAGTATATATTTCTGTTGTCTGTTGTTATTATCATAGCCGCTTACCTTGAAACTTTTGCTTCAAAAGCGAATGTGTTGAAGATCCTTGCCGTTTGAGGCTAAGATTTAGGAACCATTTTGGAATTGGTTTCTCCTGAGTTGGGAAACAGCATTATTGCTTTTAACGATTTGCAGTCACGTCTGTGTGATTTTCCCATAAGCTACAGTTGTGGTGGCTTATTTGATACGTTAAATCATGTAAGCATTACGTTCCATGTAGGTTTCCTTCGTTCCTCATTCACTGATTTGACTGAAAGCGTACCGAACAAAACACTGCTTTGTGGGATAGCGATAAGAAGTCTTAAAGCAAAAGGCCAGGTCTTATAGCAATTTTAAGTTATTAAAGCAAAACGACATTACTCAGTAAATCTCTGTACGTTCCAGGAGGATGGTAAATAAACTGTCCTTTAATTAGCGGTTTCGTATCTCCCAGGGTCGTCTTTAGGACACTAAACAATGACAAATTTGGTGGAATTTTTTAATTTTTATCGATCTTTATGGTGCTACATACACTCCCTATTGTAAGAATTTTGTTAAAAATCAATTCGCACTCATCCGATATAGTATTCACGAGAGTCGCTTGCTGGCCGTTTGGGGCGCTGCTGCCACTGGGGGTAACAAAAACAAGACGAAGTGTCGTAACTGTTATGTTAGACTGTGTTTTTTCAAATCAGTAAATATTCTGTGCTACACACTTCCTAAAATGGCGTATGTTCTTCCTCAGCGCTGAAGCCATCTCCATACGAAATTTCATCAAAATCGATTCAAGGATTTAGTCGTAAAATCGTAACACAGACTTACATTCCTTTACAGTATTACGAGTAGTAGCTGTTAGTAGAGATGACGTTATCGCAGTGGAATCTCGCATTTATGAAATTATACATCGTGTATTATGAGAAGACCTACGGCTTTGCCAGATCACTGAATTTACGCGCTGTCGGTCTGCCGAGCACCGATGGCAACCGAGGTGCACTCAGCCGTTGTGAGGCAAACTAAGGAGCTGCTTGATTGAGGAGTAGCGGCTCCGATCTCGTACACTGACGTACGGATGGGAGAGGGGTGTGCTGACCACGTGCCCCTCCGTATCCGCATCCTGTGACGCCTGTGGACTGAGGATGACACGGCGACCGGTCGAGACCGCTGGGCGTTCACGGCCTCTTCTGGCAGAGTTTAGTTTAGTATTATGAGAAGACGCTTCAGGAGATGCACAAAATATTCGTGGAAATCATTTGGATATGATTTCACTATTTCGTTCACAATCAACGTGTTCCAGGCAAGTTATTACACGCTATCGCTAGCACTTGATATAAATCTTAGTAAATGCCTCCAAGCAAGTTTCGGATTATATGTATATCTGCATGATCTGAGATTTTCTCGTGGTACAGAAATCTTGAACATTTTTCGGGTATTCAGCCGGGTGGCGTCGTCCATCTGCAGGGTTTCCTGAAGTCTGGTCAATCTGTGATGGGTCCCGACTTAACATAATCTTTACCCCATCCCGCAACCTCCGTCTTGGGACTTCCGTACGGTCCGGCACTATGTTATAATTTTAATAACTTGTTAGATGCTTACAACTTAGAGTCCCACCTTCTCAGTAATATTTTGTATCTATATAACGCACCTGGGTGATGGCTCTGAGCACTATGGGACTCAACTGCTGTGGTCATTAGTCCCCTAGAACTTAGAACTACTTAAACCTAACTAACCTAAGGACATCACACACATCCATGCCCGAGGCAGGATTCGAACCTGCGACCGTAAACGCACCTGGGGCTCACAAAGCACTTCAGTATGGAATTTAAAGCTTCCGATGAATTACTAATTAGTAGAATGATTTTTTAACTCTCCAGAGGAGTGTGCGATGATAGGATGCTTTCTGGCAGACTGAAATTGTGTTGGTGTGTGTGTCTGCAATATCGTTTCATCCACAAGTATTAGTCCCGCAAGATTCGTAGGAGAATTTCTATGAAATTTGGAAAGTAGGAGATGAGGCACTGGCGGAAACAATACTGTGAGGACGGGTGGTGTGTCGAGTTTCGGTAGCTCAACTGCTAGAGGGTTTCCTCCCGGAAGCCAGAATTCCTGAGCGTGATTCTCCGTCCGGCACACAGTCTTAACCAGCCAGGAAGTTTACTAACTAATAAAGAGAAACTATCTACTGAGTAAGGTCGTGCGGAAAACCCAAACTTGTACCAATGCGAGACTCCTAATTCTATCCATTTCTGTTCAAAATGGTTCAAATGGCTCTGAACACTATGGGACATAACATCTCTGGTCATCAGTCCCCTAGAACTTAGAACTACTTAAACCTAACTAACCTAAGGACATCACACACATCCATGCCCGAGGCAGGATTCGAACCTGAGACCGTAGCGATCAAGCGGTTCCAGACTGAAGCGCCTGGAACCGCACGGCCACACCGGCCAGCCTCCATTTCTGTGTCATACAGTGTCGCTCCATCCAGACAACTGGAGCCAACGATGTTGGTTTGATGGCACCAATTCCGTAAGCGTTTCTGCATAACATAGCAACATCCTTCTGCGAGGCTTATATAAAAATAAACTAAACATCGCCGTAAAAGTTTTTCGCTTTGTTATTTCTGGTACCGACCTAATTACAAAAAAGGCAGATTTCCACTGTCGTGACGTAGCGAACGTGAAAAAATATCTGTGATTGAGTTCACCGTTGTCAGCATAAAATTTTAACGACTTGTGTTAGGAGCGCCTAATCGAGCACAGGAATTTCTGCATGCCACGGCGCACAAGAGGTTTTCAGGATTGGCATCTACACTCCTGGAAATGGAAAAAAGAACATATTGACACCGGTGTGTCAGACCCACCATACTTGCTCCGGACACTGCGAGAGGGCTGTACAAGCAATGATCACACGCACGGCACAGCGGACACACCAGGAACCGCGGTGTTGGCCGTCGAATGGCGCTAGCTGCGCAGCATTTGTGCACCGCCGCCGTCAGTGTCAGCCAGTTTGCCGTGGCATACGGAGCTCCATCGCAGTCTTTAACACTGGTAGCATGCCGCGACAGCGTGGACGTGAACCGTATGTGCAGTTGACGGACTTTGAGCGAGGGCGTATAGTGGGCATGCGGGAGGCCGGGTGGACGTACCGCCGAATTGCTCAACACGTGGGGCGTGAGGTCTCCACAGCACATCGATGTTGTCGCCAGTGGTCGGCGGAAGGTGCACGTGCCCGTCGACCTGGGACCGGACCGCAGCGACGCACGGATGCACGCCAAGACCGTAGGATCCTACGCAGTGCCGTAGGGGACCGCACCACCACTTCCCAGCAAATTAGGGACACTGTTGCTCCTGGGGTATCGGCGAGGACCATTCGCAACCGTCTCCATGAAGCTGGGCTACGGTCCCGCACACCGTTAGGCCGTCTTCCGCTCACGCCCAAACATCGTGCAGCCCGCCTCCAGTGGTGTCGCGACAGGCGTGAATGGAGGGACGAATGGAGACGTGTCGTCTTCAGCGATGAGAGTCGCTTCTGACTTGGTGCCAATGATGGTCGTATGCGTGTTTGGCGCCATGCAGGTGAGCGCCACAATCAGGACTGCATACGACCGAGGCACACAGGGCCAACACCCGGCATCATGGTGTGGGGAGCGATCTCCTACACTGGCCGTACACCACTGGTGATCGTCGAGGGGACACTGAATAGTGCACGGTACATCCAAACCGTCATCGAACCCATCGTTCTACCATTCCTAGACCGGCAAGGGAACTTGCTGTTCCAACAGGACAATGCACGTCCGCATGTGTCCCGTGCCACCCAACGTGCTCTAGAAGGTGTAAGTCAACTACCCTGGCCAGCAAGATCTCCGGATCTGTCCCCCATTGAGCATGTTTGGGACTGGATGAAGCGTCGTCTCACGCAGTCTGCACGTCCAGCACGAACGCTGGTCCAACTGAGGCGCCAGGTGGAAATGGCATGGCAAGCCGTTCCACAGGACTACATCCAGCATCCCTACGATCGTCTCCATGGGAGAATAGCAGCCTGCATTGCTGCGAAAGGTGGATATACACTGTAGTAGTGCCGACATTGTGCATGCTCTGTTGCCTGTGTCTATGTGCCTGTGGTTCTGTCAGTGTGATCATGTGATGTGTCTGACCCCAGGAATGTGTCAATAAAGTTTCCCCTTCCTGGGACAATGAATTCACGGTGTTCTTATTTCAAGTTCCAGGAGTGTATATTGACGGAATGCTGAGTGCGATCAGCAACTATGTTGATGTAGAATAACGACTAGAAATTACTCTCTCCCTCACCTTTAGATTCATGGTATCGCACTATTAAGCTACAGCTGAAGAAATAACATTTCACAATGCGAAAAAAATATCCTTCCACTGAAAATATTCTTCCTAAAGTTTCTTTAGTACATTATTTTACAAGGGGAACTGACGTTCAGAAAGTACCACTTATCTGTAGAGCTAAAAGTTTTAGAATTTTCACGTGAACAGGCTGGAAACTCGGCTGAAGGCTACATATCAACAGAACAATTTAACGGCTTAAGGCCTTTGAAGAAAAGCCTTGCAATTTGAATTAACTAAAACTCAGCTGAAGGCCACGCAGAGAGCTTAAGACAAAAAAGAAATCACTATGTAAAACACAAGGACCGACGCTCAGAAGGTTCCAAGGATCGGAATGGGAAGGTAACACTAACGCAAGTTTAGGTGAGACAGGCAGCCAGACCGACAACCTCTTAATGGGAATGCAACCCAGCCGACAAACCAACCAACAAGATCATTTCTCCTCCACCCAACCAGCAAAAGGACAGCAAGATGTCAATAGCACATTGTTCTGGATACTGGTGCCCAATCCAGCTAAGTCAGAATAAACGCCCAAAACTACCAACAACACCTCAGCTCTCTAACTACACGCCGTGCTGGACAGCATCAACACATCGAGAAAAATACACTGCAGAAAACTACGCCAACGACCAGGGCAGGTTAAACACCACACAGCAATACGGCTCCAATTCTAGCCGACTTCGATGCACACACGTTGTTGCTCGTGGGAATCTCCCAGAAGGCAACAACCAGGATCAAACGAAGAGATGTGATAGCATTTGAGGCTTGATAGTAAGTTAAGTGAGCACTCAACTTTAGTGTCCAGGATCGGTGGGCGACGAACTTCGTAACCCTCACTAGAAGCGCCTCATGACTGCAACCGCCTGTGCACGCCACCAGCGGCTTCGGCCTAACCATGGAGACTTCCTCGTTGCTCTCCCCCAACCGACCGACTGCCACACGCAGCACACCGGGAAAATCCATCCGCCACACCAAAGATAGTACAGCAGCACTAGTATCGATACACGCTGCTGCTGCCACTCACGGAGAGAAGACAGCAACGTTATGGCGGTAACTGAAGAAGAAATAAGACACCACTGGGCTGCAACCAATGATAAGAAACAAGGCATGACGCGTGCCATTCACGGCTCAACTGTTTCTGTAGTTCACTTCGTGTTGTTTTCGTGCTGAGTGTTCGCGAGTGCAACATTTAGTTCTGCAGTGACTTCTGCCGCTGTCTCCCTCTTTATATTTCGTCACAGTACCCTTCAACGACCACCGGTCACTATTATCCAACACTCACTTTCGTCCGCATTGTAACTCAGCGGATGATGATTTTCCGCTTTCCATATTTGCGGTATACAGGCTGTTTCCGTCAGAGCGTGCAAAAATTTAACGGGACGTAGAGGATGCTCCACTGTACGATTTGAGGTAGAGAACCTGGGGTCGGAAAAGCCAAGATAAGCAAATATGGAAGTAAACTTGTCTAGCGTTACTATTTTCCAGCTTATTTATAACTAACATCCATACAATTCTACCCATACCGTGTTCTTTAGTTGCATGTACGAGGGCTATTCACAAAGTACATTACGTTTTGGAATTAAAAATTAATAAAGTATTGGAATTTTTTTTTATTATATACAGATGAAAGCCACGTGGTTACCTCTTCTTGAAGCTGTGCATAGCCAACCACTTCTTCATTGCTGGGAATAAGTGGAAGTCGCTCGGTGCCATGTCGGGACTGTACGGCGGATGAGTAAACAACTCCCACTTAAAAAGATTCGAGAACTTCACGAGTGGCATTTGCCGTGTGGGCCCGGGCGTTGTCGTGAATCAGCAAGATCTTTGAGCCCAACTTTCCCCTGCGCTTGTTTTGTATTGCTCTTCTGAGGTTGTGCAGAGTTTGGCAATACCTTTGAGAGTTTATTGTAGTGCCTCATTCCAGGAAATCCACAAAAATCACACCTTTTCTGTCCCAAAAGAGGTAACCACGTGGTTGAAGGCGCAGGCGGTCGAATTTTACGACGAAGGAATTTCCAAGCTCGTCCATCGCTACGATAAGTGCCTTAATTTAAATGGCAACTATGTAGAGAAGTAGTATTTAAGTGTGGCTTTCATCTGTATATAATAAAAAAAAATTCCTATACTTTATTTATTTTTAATTCCAAAACGTACTTAGTGGATAGCCCTCGTACATTCTATATTTCCTATAAGGAAACAAGGAGGACAAGCCATGACTTCCACCTTGCTGCCTGAATGGCTACCTCTGCTTGAGGTTCGTGCAAAGAGCTCTACCTGAGTTGTTGGAGAAGGTACACTTGCCTGTTCGTGAGAAGGTGTGGATACAACATGACGGTCCAGCGCCTCACTTCATTGTGGATATCCGCAACCATCACAGTGCTGTATTTCCTGGTCGCTAGATTGGAAGGGACGTCCATTTCCGTAGCCTGCGATGTCACCTGACCTGAATCCCCTTGATTACTTTCCCTGGGAATATCTGTACTTAATTGTGTATGAGAACCCAGTGGGTCCATAGACAGAATTAGTTGCCAGAATTGTAGCTGTCTGTGATGTCATTCTAAATACACCAGGGATACTTGTTAGCTTGCGTCAGAATCTTATTCACCGATGTCATGCTCGCACTGAAGTTGTGGCCGTCAATTTCAGCACATTTTGTAAGACGCAGTACAAACGGTACGTTCGTTGTGTCAGTGATGGTATTCATAGTTACGAAATGTAAAAAAAAAAAAAAATACGCAGTAACGTGATTTTATTCCTATTAGTTCCTTAAGCTGGCTTCTCCGACCACAGGTTGCCTACCTCAAATTGTTCAGTGGAGCATTCTCTATGCACTGTTCAATTTTTGGACGCTCTTACGAAAACACCCTTTATATATCTCCAATACGATGCCTTTTGGAACGCCAGACACTTTGGATCCCTTGTTTACAAACTCACCAATAATTTTCCCACTTTGAAGTTCACTTAGCTTCGACACAGTATACTCACAGTTACACAGAACACTATTCTGACCAATACTGATACTTGCAATATACTGAGAACATTGCACAGGTGCAGTACGTGGTCAAATATAACAGAGCAACCAGCAGCCATGGCTGAATTTATGTTCAAGCGTGCGTTTCTCCAGGTGTTTCCAACCCTCATACATCTACAGAAAAAAAAGAAATATTCAACATAAATAACTGAAGCTCTTAAAAATGCATAATTTACACTGAAAATAGCTTATAGATCCTACGTTTAGACAAAATAGGACAAAAACTGGCTACTCTTAATTTTGGGTTGATTCTCATTTTGCGTCCTATTTTGCGAATCCTGTTGCAGTTTGTTACTCTTTGTTCCGATGTTCCATCGTGTGATTTTTAAATTCTTCTGTATTTATCATCACGTTTCGAAATATTTCGTCTGTAAAAGAAATGTTGGCAACGTGCGTTTGTTGAGTAGATCTCATTTTGTAAGTAATGGAGTTCTTTCCCTGCTGACCGAAGGGACTATGTGCGCTATAGATGGGGTCCACAATCTATACAGTGCTGTTCGAGGCTAGACCATCTGTCGACACCACTTTCCACCTCCTCTCACCTCTTCCATTGTCGTAAATTACTGGACGAACCAAAACTAGGTAAAGTGGTCATTCTTGTTTCTCTCTTATTTCATTTCGCAGATAAACACAAGAAATATATCAGTATAAGATGTATTATTATTATTCAAATCCATTTTTTGTATCAGGAAAGTGAATTTAATGGAAAGTTTGAAACTTTGACCAGTAGGTGGAGCAAAGTGGCCAGAGACAGAGGAAAAGAAAAATAAGACTCAGATGAAGATTTGGAACACTGAATGGGAATCGACAGTGAAATGATGAAGGTACATAATTATAGAATGAAATATATTCCAATCTGAGAAAAAAATATTTCAGTACATTAATAATTTAGTAAATTATGGTAAATGTTAATGTACATCAAATTTCCAAGTTACACAGTAACAGTTGTCATATTTTAAAAGTGACTCTTAGTTCAAAAGTCAGACATTACTACAATATTCACATACAGTCATTCTCATCACAACTAACACATTTTAATGAGCATACTGATTTTTTGTCCTTAGAGCCAGAGAAAGTTTTTTACAATACAAATATTCAGTGCCCTTCGCTTTTTGAGCTTTACTGGATCCTTCCTTGTTATCTCTTTACTTTCTAGTTTTCATCTCATTAAATTTGGACGTTGTAGTCTTTTCTTCCGTCTCTACTGGCTTCCATCGTCTCTTATTGATCAACGTAGTTTTCTACTAAAAGTTCAGTTTTGTATGAGCTTGACGTTATTATCGTTGCTTTGCCCTTTTTTTGACTTTTTTTCTTCGTTGTTGATGACGATGTTGGCCTAATTTTAACAACGGTGAAGGTGTGAGGTTTCTTGGTCTTTATATAAAACGTGTCTGTAGTCTTGGAATCTCATTTACAACGATGACAAATGGGTCTACATTACTGTCACCACATATCGTTTCTCCTATCTGCACAACGTCATTTTCATGGGTAGGCCTATCAGGTGCATCTTCTGCTTGCTGTATCCTTTGCACATGTTACAACATCCAGCTCATCTACTTTGATAGTCCCATTAATATTTCAACATTTGTGTGTCTGTCTCCAAATCGTTTGGTTGTCTAGTTTACTGTGTCTACTCTATAATCGTTCAGTTTGTCTCCAGAGACGATGCCAACGTCCCTTAGACCACCACCTTCCGCAGCCACAAATTCTACATCTGAAAAAGCAAACATGTCCCAGCGGGGAAATGTGGAAATACTATATTCAATCATTATTGTAACTGGTACTGCTGCCTGCAGAAATGCTTTTCCAAGGAACCTACTAATTCGGAATTAGCTTCATTAAAGCCCCATGTACTGGCCATTTAAGCCAGTTCTGGTTTACTCAGTTCTTCCTAAATTGTGCCACCTAATCTTTGGCTGCCCACTCTCTCTCGGTGTTGAATCGATGTGGTAGATTATTCCGTTCTGCGTGCTGAATTGCCAAGTGGCGTAAATTAGTAACCGATTCCCGATAATATATTCTTTCCAAAACCATAGTTGAGGAGTTCTTTCTCTTGGTTCAATACACAACTGAAGTTTCCAAGAATCTTCTCGTCTTCAGTAGCATGGCAGTAATTTTTTAAGAACTCCTCTTTCAATTTGTTTCTTGAGAAACTGAATAATTTAGCTGCTGTCACGAATGACATCTTTTCATTTCTTACACCATCCAATCAGTCGGGATCATCTTAAATAATTTGACAGCATCTTATAATCAAGTATTAATGAAGAGAATATAGCTTTTCACCAAGTCGTTAATACAATGAGTCCTCAGTATACTTATTTTATGGTATACTGTTGTCTTACTGTCAATTAACTTGTCTTGAAACAACGTAAGCACTTTACAAAAAGGTTTTCGGGCAATGCGCCCTGTCAGGTGACTGGCCGTTATGTGAAATTGAAGGCCATTATGCTTCATATTGTCTGAATAAGAAATTACAACGTGGTGAAGGGGCGCCGGCACAGTTACTCAGCGTGTTGGTCAGAGGGCAGAGGGTTACCCGTCTTCGGTAAAAAAGAAAAAAGGTACTTGGTTAATGGAACGACGATGAACTTGAACAAGCGTCATGGGACTTCCTCCACGAATAAACAGAACGAACAATCACGAACAAAATCAGATCGACAAAAAAAAGAAAGAAAAAGAGGTAGTGTCATTGATTCATAGTCAAACCGTCTTCGCTACCGCGTTCGAATCCCGCCTCTGCGTAAATTTTGATTAATAATCAACATTGGCGGCTGAAGACTCCCAGCATAAGTCACCCCTCATTCTGCCAACGGCCTTGTCAAAGAGGGCGGAGGAGCGGACAGAAGTTCAGCACACTCTCTTGTCCTAGGGGTGGGAAACTGCCCCTAAAGACGGAAGAATCAGCAATCATCGACGGCATGAGGATGCAGAAGGCAGTGGAAACCACTGTATTAAAAACACGTAATGTGTACCCACAGGACATGTGGCCGGTAATTGAAGAAGTGTCATGATGGTCTCTCCGTTGGCAAAAGTTTGCGGAATAGTCTCCCATTCGGATCTCCGTGAGGGGACTGCCAAAGGGGAGGTTACCATGAGAGAAAGATTGAATAATCAACAGAAGGATAACGTTCTAGGAGTCGGGGCGTGAAATGTCGGAAGCTTGAGCTTGGTAGTGGAACTAGAAAATCTGAAAAGGGTAATGCAAAGGCTCAATCTAGATACAGTAGGGGTCAGTGAAGTGAGATGGAAAGAAGACAAGGATTTCTGGTCATATGAGTATAGGGTAATATCAACAGCAGCAGAAAATTGTATAACGAGAGTAGGATTCGTCATGAGTAGGAAGATAGGGCAGAGAATGTGTTACTGTGAACAGTTGGGTTATAGGGTTGTTCTTTTCAGAATCGACAGCAAACCAACACCGAGAACGCTAGTTTAGGTATACATGCTGACGTCGCAAGCTGAAGATGAGAATATTGAAAGGGTAATACAGTATGTAAAGGGATATGAAAATCTTATAGTCAAGGGACACTGGAATGCAGTTCAAGGAGTAGAAGAAAAGGTTGCAGGAGAACATGGGCTTGGGGCAGGGAATGAGAGACGAGAAAGACTAATTTTCTGTAACAAGTTTCAGGTACCAATAGCGAAAACTCTGTTCAAGAATCACAAGAGGAGGAGGTATACTTGGAAAAGGCCAGGTGATACGGGATGATTTCGGTTAGATTACATCATGGTCACACAGATTCCGAAATCAGATACTGGATTGTAAACCTTGCTCAGGAGCAGAAGTACACACAGATCACAATGTAGTAGTGATGAAGAGTGGACTGAAGTTTAAGTCATTAGTCAGAAAGAATCAATACGCAAAGATGTGGGACACAGAAGCACTAAGGAATGACATGGTTAAAGTTCTCTAAGGCTGCAGGTACAGCAATTAGAAAGAGCTCAGTAGGCAGTACAGTTGAAATGGACATCTCTAAAGAGGGCCATCACAGAAGTTGGGAAGGAAAACATAGGTACAAAGAAGGTAACTGCTAAGGAACTATGGGTAGTAGAAGAAATGCTTCAATTGATCGATGAAAGGGGGAAGTACAAAAAAGTTCTGGGAAACTCAGGAATTTGTACGATAGTCAAATCAAACTCTCTCCATGAGAACTGTGATCGCAACATAATAAATTATACCACTCTTACGCACTACTGCTCTACTTTGAAATACCCCCATTCACTTGGCAGAGTCCGGAATGACTTACCAAGCTTTGGCGACAAGGAGAGACGCCATCCTATTTTAGCTCTCTCCATCCACATCACTACATTCTTATCGACTCTTCCAAAAACTATCATCTTCACAGTAATGCATATGTATTGGCCATAACACCACGACACTTTGTGCTCTGCCCCGATTTTTCAGTAATGGAGCCCTCCACTGTTCCTCCTCTCTGACTGTGAGCTGCATTCTTCGTCTGGATACTACCAGAAGACAGTGCCCATTCTCCGGGTAGACGACGCTCATGTGCAGCTGGCTAGACCCTGCACTGGCCACAGTGACTTTGAAAATTGTGCTGCCCAGTTCCATGGTGCTCTTCATTCCAATTTCTCTTGCTTACTGGCGGCCCGCGTACTCTCCGCTCCTCATCCCTGTGGCATCCTCTGGAAGCGTCTGCGGCCAACCGGTTGTCCTGTCATGGCTGTAGAAGACAGGACCGTGCGGCACGCCAACAAGCCCCAACACAGTCCCATGATTAGCCCACATTACCCATAGTGGCTGCCAATGTTGGCACAAGACAGCGTGACCTCTCCCACTTTTTTCTGCTGCCTACATCTCACGGCGACTCCTTGGTCACCATGCCATACATGGCACCCCACAACTTGTCATCCACTACTACGGCAAATAATCGGCACCGGCCGAAGTCTGTGTCACCTAATTGGCCCAGTACTGCAGGCTCTTCTTTGAACCATGACACATCCTGGGAGAGCCCGTCAGTACAGATACCCTCCGCCATTGTGCCAATGCTTAGCCCTCAGTGATGCACCCCAAGACTGGCAGTTGCTTCAACAGCAGTCCCAGTACTTGTGGCCAGGTGTAGTTGCTGCTTCCCGTCAACACTGAAGAATGCATCCCACTGACTCACGCCGAGCTGCGAAACCTCAGAGTGTCGCTGCGACTCACATAATGCTGTACAGGCGCTGCCGATGGCATCAGTTCCAACATCATTACCTAATTTGGAAACACCGTGTCCTCTGCTTTTATCTATATTCATCTCACAGTTTCTGTAGGACCCTATTCATTTAAACGTAGCTTCCATATCAAGTGTCCTCTCCTACACAATTACTGTGCCATCGGCAGACCATAATGCTTGTATTTGTTTTAATCAACAGTTAATTCTGGTTACAAATTTCACCAACGTTTCCTTTATTGCTTGCTCAATGAACACATTGAATAACGTGGAGGATATGCCGCTACCCAGTCACGCTTCTGTCTGACACAAATCCTCTGTTTTATATCCTCCGACTCCTTGAATTACAGGCTGGTTTCCGTGTAAGTTGTAGCGCTTCCCTATAGGTTGAAGATGAATTTTTCTGACAGTATATCAGTCGTCTACAGTATGTATTCGAATCAGTATTGTAGAAATCCTTTTTCATAAATATATAAATGCTGTATAATGCGAAAGTTTTCGTTTTGTCAACCTTTCTTCTAATGTAAGTTGCAAGGGCATTATTGCTGTATGTGTTCCTATATATCTTCAGAAACCATGTTGATATGCGTTGAGAGCTGCTTCTGCTAGTCAATCCATCGTTCTGTACCTTTTTTTATAACTATGTTAAGCTGTTACACCTATCGGCAACTGCATTCTGTCATGTAATCCTTTAATTATGGGGTATTCCGTCTGCTACACTAGGCAGAACTGTTTTGGCAAGTTTCCTTTCTCCACACAAATGAACATTTATGAGAGAATGCCGTTCCTTCAGCTGCCTTTTTTCGAACCATATCATTCAGCGTATTACGAAACACTTCTGGCTGTATGATACCACCCACCTCATCATCATCCATTTCCTCTGACATCCAGTAGTTCATCTGCAGAAGGAACCAGTGCGCAATTTTAGCCTGTGTTTCAACCACCACGCTCGACATCAGTGCTATGCGACTTACAACAACAGGTGAAGTTGAAGAGTCTTGTGTGAATTCTGCACTTATCACTACTGACAATGGACGCATGCTTCACTGGGGCTATCTTCTGTGGATTACAACTTGAACACGAAAGTCTGACTTGTGGAAAACCACAAAAGAGGATCATATTGATGAAAATGAGGAATCCGCGTCAGTTACAAAAGAGGTTTCATTAGTACGACTAGTTTAGAAAACGACTGCTCCATCGTCGGGTGGTAAACAATGCATCAAGAAGGTGAGGGCATAGTACAATAGAGTACTAACATACAGGACAAAACGCTTGGACCCAAGGTTAACAGCTCCTTACTCAAACGGTTCTTCAAGATTTGCGTGTGGAATGGGTGCACCAGTTAATTGCAATACATTTAACTCTCGGAAATGTAAACATCAGGATCTGCAATAGAAAACGCGACGCTACAGAGATGGACTCGACTAGATTACGCATCCAGATATAAGAGCGCACAATTGCGAGCCGCAGTAGCAACGGAAGCGTCCGTTGCGCCAGTATGTACGAAACTGAGGGGCCTATCTGGATTAACAAGTGGGGCATAGGGCCGCAGGTGGCCGGTACATCAATCAGTGAGATTGGTGATACAAAGTAAAGCCGCGGAAATTACGAAAAACCCGCCCACTTATAAATGCTTGCGCCTCGCATAAGGTTCCTTCACAACCTGAGGGATCAAGCACGTCATTTTGTAATGGATGGGAGGGTGGTAGGTAACAATTATAGCAGGAGCTGTAGGAATGAATACAGTAAGCAGTTTCAAATGGATGTGGACTGCTGTAGTTGTTTGAAGGTGAAAAGACTTACACACCTCAAACTAGCGACGAGAGTCGCTGCAGCGGATTAACGGGCAGGACCGGCGCCTTAGCTAGCATAGATGTAGTATGTTGGGTGGTTTCTCTCAAGCGGCACGTCAGATACACGCCACACAAACATTTAGAAGCAGTTACAGATGTTATGAGAGATTTAGTCTCGACGTAGATTGGTGGAGTACAGAAATTCCCTCCTGGGCGAGTGGGGCAAGTGTCATTTCTAATTACCTCTGTATGGATTGGACATTAAACGTAAATATTCCTCTTTTCCTCCGGATGTGGGTGGGTGGGGGAGAGAGGTGACGTGAGGAAACACATCCGGCTGCCAACCACCACCAACAAACACCGACGAAACATGACATAAAAGGTCCACCCCGAAGGAACACAAAGTAGAGAAGAATATATATATTAAAACCAGCTAACTATACCAGCAGCCTCTAGAGATAACGTGATCCTGCATTGGTCGCCCTGTCATTCTCTGCCATATGACGTCTTCAGATGCGATACATTGACGGCCGGCAACTCTCCCGTCCGTTGACATCATTCTGAATACAGGAGTCAATACTTTCAACTTAAATAGCTCTCCGGTAGCTGTATTTGGAATCGAACCGAGCTCACTCTCTTGTTAGACAGGCGACCTACCGAGAAAATGCTCCATTTTATATTTACACTCATTCTTATACGTTCATACTTTGGCATTAACACTATTCGCTTGATTCAACCGACTGACAGTTTGGGCATTCACCTAACAGCCAAGGAAAATCATTCCGAAATCATAGCCGGCGGCGGGTGGTTTTTGCTATTTTAATTTCTTGTTCAGAACAGAAACATCTCTGCAAGGCTAATTTCACTACGTGCAGCTGTTTATGTGTCTGAGATTGTAAAGTTGATAACTTAAATATACCGAAACGCTTTTCCACATGGCATAATACTCTACTGAAACAGAAATCAATTAATATATTTTTTTATCAAAAATGAAATTCCTCCAGTTGTACTTAAGATTTTTCATTTACTTCGCTGCTAGTTTCGGCGTTGCGTCAACGCCATCTTCAGGCCCATACACTTTGCTGAAATCAGTTGCGTGTGGCGCAGCCTAGAAGTCCGCGGACTAATGACTACTGACTGATGCTGTAAAGTTTATGGTGTCTATGCAGTAAAACGGACGTAGCTCATTGGGTAACGCCAGCCGCAGCAGGCAACAGTTGGATTACCGCCATCAATAAATCCTGCTATGCAGGGATCAGGAAATGATTGTGCACACAGTATCATTAATATTTAATGAGCGGATTAGCAAGCAGGCTGATGTACCACTGATGGGAATACCTTTCGTAGGAAGGACGGTAATTTGACGATTCGCCGACGTGCGGGGTTTTAGCCCTCAATCCTCGGAAGCTGCAGCCAAATCCTACAGACAGCAGCCGCAAGGGCCACAGGGGATTTTAGTAAACAATCCAAGCCGCCCGTCCCTTTAGTTTCGACCGAAATCCGAAGTGAAATACACGGAGCACCAGCTACAAAATCACTCCCGCCTTTTTCCCTTTATATTCTTGAAAAGGTGTTTGATTGCTTCCAACTCTCAGCGTTTTGGTTTCTTCTCAGTACAGTTGTACAAATTCAGCCTTAAACCATTTCAAGAAACCATTGTTATATTTTTAATACAACAAGTGAAATTACGTCAAGAAACTTGGCAGATGCTACAATGCGGATCATATCTCTCCTGAAAGTAAGTAACTACATTCAGGACATGGATTTACATAAAACACAGGGCAAGAGGTGAGAATGGCAATATTTGACAACACAGAACTCATGATTCCGCATCCTAACTTACATCTAGACATAATAAATGTCTGAACTGATTCAAATACATTAGATATAATAAATATTTGAATGAGTTCAGACATTAATTTCGATTTATAACTGATACATCATCTAGCCTATCACTTTTAATTTATAAGAAAGTGTTGAATAGGTGTACTTGAAAATGGATTATGTCGGAAACTGCACAGTTATAACCACAGTAAACCAAGAAATGGCCAGTTGATGGCGATGAGAGATTCATTGTCCAGTCTATGTTTACAACAATTCGACGAATGAGTCCTTCCACAATATTTTTAGATTTCTGGCAATTTGTCATTGATCAGTTCTGAATATTCTCATAAAGTGATAGAAAGCAATAACCTTTAGTAAGGCATCCCAGATATGCTCAATAGTGTTCATGTCTGGGGAGTTTGGTGGTCAGCGAAAGTGTTTAAACTCAGAATAGTGTTCCTGGAGCCACTCCGTAGCAATTCAGGACGTGAGGGGCAACGCATTGTCCTGCTGGAATTGCCCAGGTTAGTTGGAATGAACAATGGACATGAATGGATGCAGGTGATCACACATGATGCTTACGTACGTGGCACCTGTCAGAGTAGTATCTAGATGTGTCAGGGGTCCCATATCGCTCCAACTGCACTCGCCCCACACAGAACCTCCACCAACTTCAATAGTCCCCTGCTGACATGCAGGGTCTATGGATTCATGAGGTTGTCTCCATACCCGTACACGTCTATCCGCTCGATACAATTTGAAACGGGAGTCGTCCGACCAAGCAACATGTTTCCACTCATCAATAGTCCAATGTCGGTGTCGAGGGGCACAGGCGAGGCATAAAGCTTTGTGTCGTGCAGTCATCAAGGTTACACGAGTGAGCCTTCGATTCCGGAAGCTCATATCGATGATGTTTCGTTGCATAGTTTACCCGGTGACACTTGTTGATGGCCCAACAGTGATATCAGCAACAATTTGAGGAAGTCTTACACTTCCGTCACTTTGAACAACTCTCTTCAATCTTCGTTGGTCACGTTTTTGCAGGATCTTTTTCCGACCACGGCGATATCGGAGATTTGATGTTTTATTGGATTTCTGATATTCGCGGTAAACTAGTGAAATTGCCGTGCAGGAAAATCCCCACGCCACGCTGCCTCGGAGATGCTGTGCCCAATCGCTCCTGCGCCAACTTACACAAATTGTCATTTTTGATGGTGTTGATGTTAAGAGACTAAATAAAATCAGTTGATTTGCTAATGTCACATGTTCCATGGCCATTTGAAGGTACTAGATGGTGCACAAACGAAGATATTTAGGTTAACTGTCCACATGTCATATAATTCCTTTTAAGACTATGTGGAATTTTACTTTCCACGCAGTTCTGTTACCGAATAATTAAAAATATCCTGCAACCAGTATTAATATATTACAGAGCACTTAAATCTGCATAACTCTAAATATTTACAAATGCTTCCCAAAAATCAGCCTCAGCTATCACAAGAGCTAAAACAGCAGAAAAAGTCGGACACTGCTGATTACTATCTCTAGTGCGCGGTTCCCCACGTCATTCTAAAATCAGACACTAAACCGAAAGATCATCCAGGACATATCGTGTAGGTATACAATTATACAGGTACAACACTGCACACTGTGAACAAAATTTGGAAGTTTTCAAAACGTATTTTCTTTTGTGCAAAATTTCTCTGGTTCCTTTAATAAGTGTTGTATGTGGTACATACATTATGAAGGAGCATAGACTGGTATTTCGAAAATGATTCTTGAAAGGAAACACGTACATACCTCGATAATTGCTTCAATGTGTTGTAAGACAGAAATAGGAGCTGCACAATAGAATACTCGCTACTTTTCGCACTTCCGCTTTAAAAAACCGTAGTGAACAAGTATTCACTGTATTGCAAGTAAACTAAAAGTATCACGAGTAATATAAATTCCGATGTCCTATCGACGATTCGAAAGACGGTCATCTCGGG
The DNA here is from genome assembly GCF_023898315.1 of Schistocerca nitens. NCBI lineage: Eukaryota > Metazoa > Arthropoda > Insecta > Orthoptera > Acrididae > Schistocerca > Schistocerca nitens. The sequence continues at coordinate 634,412,293 of NC_064619.1, forward strand.
TACATGTCCATTTTATTAGTCATTATGTCTGGTGGGGGGAGGGGGGAAAAATGAGGTGAATAGCGGGGAAGGAGGTAAATACTGCTGGGACGTGTGAAATTTTGTTTCGACATCGTAATTTATTCAATACTAGCTGAATACCCGGCATTGCTAGATTATGTATATGTTTCAACCTTCTACAGGTCCATCTCTTCTTTCCCCATATCCCTATGCACCTTGTCCTTTCGCCCCTGTCAGCCCACCTCCTACAACGTTTCTCTCTCTCTTTCCATCTCCTCCACTCCCACTCTCTGTCCCTCTCCTCCCTCCGCTCTCTCTGTCCATCTCTTCCTCCTCCCCCCTGTTTCTATCGACTCCTTCTTCCTCTGTTCATCTCCTTCTCTTCCTCTCTAACGTCATCCCCTCAATCCTTCTCTTCCGTGTTACTACCCCCAGCTCAATAGTAGGCTTCTGGTTCCCTCCCACACAATATTTCTTTCCAGATCCAAACTAATTTGTGTACCGAATGTGGTTGAAATCGTTCCAGGGCTTTGAGATGAGCTTCTTATCAGTGCCGTTTCCAGTGTACACGCATTTCAAAAATATTCCAATTTAACATATCTCACAAGTATTTGTACAAATATTTGACGTGTATCTCTGGCTAATTTCAGCCTGTAGTGTCATTTTCATGTAGCTCTTGAAGTATGTCTACTAAAATGATGTAATTTTGGATATACATCCAGTGGTATATTTGGCTATTTTTGGCGAAATGTGTTGTGAGTAGAGTTTCTAGTAAATATGTAATAAAATTAAAACGTTGTATGTTATGCGGCAGTTTTTCACCCATCTGACTGTTTACGATGTCACATCTCCTATATATTTTCCAGGTACATATGTGGATAGTGTCCGCAAAATGTGTTGCGAATGGAGCAAGAAGTAAAGAAGTAATAAATTAAAACGCATGATGCTGCCGTTTTTCAGGCATCTCAGTACTTGACGTCTTGTCCCCTGAGCTATGTGTCATACAGTTATATTTTTGTAGGTGCATTCAACGCCATATGCGGATACTGTCTATGAAATGTGTTTCGAGTAGGGCGAGTTGCAAATACGAAGTAAACTAACACGTTATGCTTCATGCGGCAGTTTGACTGCAAGAACAGTGAAAATGTTGTAAGTGTGAAATTTCTTCGTTTCATTGTTTTGCGAGGTTACCAGCGAGAAAGTTTCATAAAGGTTAGAAACTATATGTAAAGTTTATTGCAAGTTACTAAGTGCTCTCATTCTCCAATAATGAATTGATAAAATACGGATTTTCGGGCGTCACGTGCTACATAGATTATTTCACCCCACCCACACCAATTTGATAGGTAGGTGGTTGTAGCACCCACAGCGAATCTTTCCGAACAGAAAGTGGTAAGTATGCCAGGTTCGGCTGAAATTGGTTACGTGATTTAGAATTTTTATTTTACTTAGCATATGGCTAATACAGACAGATGATGAAATTAGATTACATATGCATATGTACATATTGACACACAATAAACTTAAGTTTGTCTTTACAACTGAATACCCAGTCCTTCGATCCAGCGCACTGCATCTGGAGTTGCTAGCAGGAAGTCCTCTTTGGCGCCGTGATAGGCCCGAATCCTGCATTCACTGAGAATGTGGTGAGCAGTCTGTTATGGAGCCCTGCAGTCACAGGCTGGATCAGGCGGCTTCTTCCACGTAAAGAGAGCATCCCTGCATCGGCCATGGCCGGTACGGATTCTGTTGAGAGTAGTCCAGGTCTTGCGTAGTAGGTCGAATCCACTTGGAAGTTTAGCACCTGAGAAGATGTTATGCAGGTGCACATCTGTCACTGCTTCGCACCGACCTTTCCATTCTTCAAGAGGTTTGAAATCCTTAGCAACCATGTCAGCAGCATCGCACAGAGTTGGATGGCGTGATTTCAGTCTGTTGCGATTTAAAAGTGGCAGGTCGCTATGCACGGGTAGGTTAGAATTCCTGGAGGTCTTGTGGAATTCTCTCATAAGGGAAGTACATCTGCGTAGATCAGGAGGCATTATACCGGTTAACAGTGGAAGCCAATAAACTGGAGTAGATCTGATTGCGCCAGATATTAGGCGCATTGTCGTATTCAGCTGGGTATTACTAAATAGCAGAAACAGATCTTTTCAGAGCTCATTAACAACAAACATTGGACCTACTATGAGACTCCTTCAACTGAATATCGTGATTTAGAAGGATCTACACCTACATCTACAATTATACTCCGCAAGCCACCCAACGGTGCGTGGCGGAGGGCACTTTAAGTGCCACTCTCATTACCTCCCTTGTCTGTTCCAGTCGCGTATGGTTCGCGGGAAGAACGACTGTCTGAAAGCCTCCGTGCGCGCTCGAATCTCTCTAATTATAAATTCGTGATCTCCTCGGGAGGTATAAGTAGGGGGAAACAATATATTCGATACCTCATCCAGAAACGCACCCTCTCGAAACCTGGCGAGCAAGCTACACCGCGATGCAGAGCGCCTCTCTTGCAGAGTCTGCCACTTGAGTTTGCTAAACATCTCCGTAACGCTATCACGGTTACCAAATAACCGTGTGACGAAACGTGCCGCTCTTCTTTGGATCTTCTCTATCTCCTCCGTCAACCCGATCCAGTACGGATCCCACACTGTTGAGCAATACTCAAGTATAGGTCGAACGAGTGTTTTGTAAGCCACCTCCTTTGTTGGACTACATTTTCTAAGGACTCTCCCAATGAATCTCAACCTGGTACCCGCCTTACCAACAATTAATTTTATATGACCATTCCACTTCAAATCGTTCCGCACGCATACTCCCAGATATTTTACAGAAGTAACTGCTACCAGTAGCCTTTCCATTCCATTCCAGGATATGTGGAACATACCTACACAGATCACCCAGAACATTATGACCACCTAACTAATAGCCGGTATGTCCACCTTTGGCAAGGATAACTGCAGCGACTTGTCGTGGGGTGGAAACTATGAGGCCTTGGCAGGTCGCTAGCGGGAGCTGTCACCACATCTCCAAACCCAAGCCAAGTAATTCCTGCAAATAACGGGGAGGGGGGCAATGAGATCTGACGCCACGTTCAATGACATCCCTGATGTGTTCGACTGGGCTCAGATATGGCGAGTTGGAGGGCCAAACATCAATTGGAACTCGCCACTGTGCCACTCGAACCACTCATTCACACTCCTTGCCTTGTTAAATGGCACATTATCTAGCTGAGAACTGCCACTGCCGTTGGGAAACACGATCGTCAAGAATGGGTGTACACGGTCTGAAACCAGTGTACGATACTCCTTGACCATCATGGTGCCTTACACGAACTCCGCTGGAGCAATGTGAATGTTACCCAGAGCAAGAAGTAGATGCCGCAAGTTCGTCTCCGTTCCGCAGTACAGGTGTCGATTAGCTGTTCCGGTAGAAGACGGCGGATTCTCGCACTCCCATCGGCAAAAAAGAACGTATTGGGATTCATCAGACTGTGCAATGCTCTGCCACTGCACCAATCTCCAGTGCCAATGGTCACATGCCCATTTCAGGCGTAGTTACTGATGTCGTTAGCATTGGCACATGCATAGGTCTTTGGCTGCGGACGCCTATCATTAACAGTGTTCGGTGCACTGTGTATTCAGACACACTTGTACTCTGCCCAGCATTAAAGTCTGATGTTAGTTCTGCCACAGTTCGCTGCCTGTTCTGTTTTACCAGTCTGTAACGAGATATGCCCCCCCCCCCCCCCCCCCACCATGTCTGGATATGGCTTGATCCTGGTTTTCCCAGGTGCTGAAGACACTCACCACAGCACTACTTGAACACCTGACAACTCTTGCAGTTCCCGATTCCCAAAATGTTCAGATATATTGGACGCCTTCCCCATTCTGCACACAGAAAGCACGCTCCCTGATACTACATGCACCACGCGTGTGTCTGACTCAGTCATTCCTAGCAAAGTAAGGCTGCCATCGCCTGGACTGGTTTATATCGATAGTAGGTCGGTAGTCATAATGTTCTGGCTGATCAGTGTACATACTCGTACATACGTACATCAATTTTGATAATACACTACTGGCCATTAAAATTGCTACACCACAAAGATGACGTGCTACAGACGCGAAAATTGACAGGAAGGCGATGCTGTGATATACAAATGATTAGCTTTTCAGAGCATTCACTCAAGGTTGGCGCCGGTGGCGACACCTACAACGTGCTGACATGAGGCAAGTTTCCAACCGATTTCTCATACACAAACAGCAGCTGACCGGCGTTGCCTGGTGAAACGTTGTTGTGATTCCTCGTGTAAGGAGGAGAAATGCGTAACATCACGTTTCCGACATTGGTAAAGGTCGGATTTTAGTCTATCGTTATTGCGGTTTATCATATCGCGACATTGCTGCTCGCGTTGGTCGAGATCCAATGACTGTTAGCAGAATATGGAATCGGTGGGTTCAGGAGGGTAATACGGTACGCCGTGCTGGATCACAACGGCCTCGTATCACTAGCAGTCGAGATGATAGGCATCTTATCCGCGTGGCTGTAACGGATCGTGCAGCCACGTCTCGATCCCTGAGTCAACAGAAGGGGACGTTTGCAAGCCAACAACCATCTGCACGAACAGTTCGACGACGTTTGCAGTAGCTTGGTCTATCAGGTCGGAGACCATGGCTGCGGCCACCCTTGACGCTGCATCACAGACAGGAGCGCCTGCGATAGTGTACTCAACTACGAACCTGGGTGCACGAATGGCAAAACGTCATTTTTTTCGAATGAATCCAGGTTCTGTTTACAGTCATAATGGTCGCATCAGTGTTTGGCGACATCGCGGTGAACGCACGTTGGAAGCGTGTATTACTCATCGCCATACTGGCGCATCACCCGGCGTGATGGTATGGGGTGGCATTGGTTACACGTCTCGGTCACCTCTTGTTCGGATTGACGGATCTTTGAACAGTGGACTTTACATTTCAGATGTATTACGACCCGTGGCTCTACCATTCATTCGACCCCTGCGAAACCCTACAGTTCAGCAGGATAATGCACGACCGCATTTTGCAGGTCCTGTACGGGCCTGTCTGGATACAGAAAATGTTCGACTGCTGCCCTGGCCAGCATATTCTCCAGATCTCTCACCAACTGAAAACGTCTGGTCAACGGTGGCCGAGCAATTGGCTCGTCACAATACGCCAGTCACTACTCTTGATGATCTGTGGTATCGTGTTGAAGCTGCATGGGCAGCTGTACCTGTACACGCCATTCAATCTCTGTTTGACTCAATGCCCAGGCGTATCAAGGCCGTTATTACGGCCAGAGCTGGTTGTTCTGGGTACTGATTTCTCAGGATCTATGGACCCAAATTGCGTGAAAATGTAATCATATGTCAGTTCTGGTATAATATATTTGTCCAATGAATACCTGTTTATTATTTGCATTTTTCTCGGTGTAGCAATTTTAATGGCCAGAAGTGTATGTATTGATTTGTCACGTAACCGTGTAAACGCTGAAAGGATGATGCTTGTCTTTTGCGGCGTCTAGACGTGTCTGGCATTATAGCGACTGCTAGTACATAGCGCGCTATACCTGCAGTATCTACCACGATCGGCCAGGTGGGCCCCTGCCGACCGCGGACATCGCGTCGCAACAGACGTCTGACGCGCGCTCTGCCTGCAACAGGTGTCGCGCACTTCGGCCTGGCGCCACTGCTGTGCGAAGCGTCGCCCCCACACTGGAGTCCGCCTGGACTGGCACCGCATCGCGACGCCGCGCCGCACCGGGCAGCGAGCTGGTTCGGCGTCAGCGCGCTAGAGCGCGCCATCTGCCCGGCGCTGTCCGACGCGCACGCGCAGTGGATGTGCGTCTGACCGCGTGGAACCTGATGCGGCGCGACCACATCATTTCCTTATATAAAGACGGTATCTGTTATTTGTGACACGTCCGAAAGAGTAGATACCATCATCATATAGATAAGGCTTACCGATCTGAAGAATAATAAGGCAACTGGAGAAGATGGTATAGCAGCCGAGATGATAAGGTGGGGAGGCAACAAAGCAATAGACAACATGACCAACATAATTCACCAGATCTGGAGAACAAAGAAGTTGCCATAAGGATGGGAGAATGCAATTGTAGTACCAATACACAAGAAGGGGGACAAGAGAGATGCAAACAACTACAGAAGCATATCGCTACTAGAGGTCGGATACAAGGTGCTGTCAAAACTATTGCTCAAGAGAGAAGAAGAACAGGCAGAAAGTACAGTTGGCGACTACCAAGAGGGATTCAAGAAGGGAAGAGGTTGTGTAGAACAGATATTTATCCTGAAGCAACTAATAGAACATAGGGCCTTAAAAAACAAAGTGACTGTAATCACCTGCGTGGATTTCACAAAGGCATATGACAACATCGACAGACAGACTCTTGTTAGGAACCTGAGGAACAGAGGATTTGATAGAACTACGTAAGAACTCATAAAAGAAATTCTGACAGACACAAAAGCAAGGGTGAGATTGAGAGGAGCACTGTCAGAAGAACTTGAGATCAAGACTGGTGTTAAACAGGGAAATGGATTGTCACCATTGTTGTTCAATATAGCACTGGATGAAGTGATCAGACAGTGGAGAGCACTAACCGAGGAAATGGCAATACCAAAGGCCCATGTGGGGGACAAAAAGAACAACAGGGCTCAAGTGGACTGCCTAGCCTTTGCAGATGACATAGCAATAGTAAGTGAGACGGAAGAAGGCGCAAAGACGGAACTCGACAACTTAAGTAAGGTAGCCAGAAAGGTGGGACTGAGGATCGCCTATAACAAGACAAAGACATTAAACACCACTGCAGACTGGGAAACACCGGAAGGCACTGTGCAAATGGTGGTCAAATTTAAATACCTGGGAGAATTTATAACAGGAAGGAACAGGAGCAAGGAGGGAATAACAGAGAGGATAAAGAAGATGAGGTCAGCCTTCTGCATGACGAGAGAGTTAAACACAGAGGCAAAGATAAGCCACTACCAGGCAACAGTGAGGAATGAAGTATTATATGCTGCTGAGACGATGACACTGGGAAGAAATGGGGCAGAACACCTAGAGAAAGAAGAGAGAAAAATACTGAGAAAAATACTAGGTCCCAAACAGGTGGAGAGAGGTGGATGCGAAGACCTAGGGAAGAATTGTAAAGGAACATGAGAACAATATCCGGGGAAATCAGACTCAAAAGTACAAGGTTTGCTGGGCATGTAGTTAGGCTGAGTATAGACAGAATGACGAAGACAGTGTGGGAAACAACAGGGAGGGCAAGGGGAAAGACAGGAACCAAGTGGATTGTTGAACTTCGGAAAGACTAGTTGGAATTGAGGATCAAGGTCGAAGGAAACGAAAATTGGAGGCGCAAATATACACCGACAAATATGCCGGAGATCAATGAAATGACAGAGAAGAATACAGGAAAAGATTAGAATGTCACCAGTGGAGCCGCCGGGAGAAACGGAAACTGAAGTTCTCGGAAGAAGATCGAGAGAGGAAGAGAAACAATGAAGAGTTTCTGGGAGAAGAAGAGGAAAATGCAGTCCACGAAGGGGCTACCCGTGATCCTACAGAGGCCGTAACGCAACAAGAAGAAGAAGAAGAAGATAATGCTTACCGGCTAATGATCTTCTCAGTGCGGATACACTCACATCGCTCAAACTCTTACAGGAATCAGTAGATTGACTGCCGCGAGTAATGAGTATAGTGGGCAGGGGTACTACAAATGTAGAGTGTGGGGAGTAAGTAGGAAGTGTGGATCTAACGGTGAGAGTTCTAGAGATAAGTCCCTGCAGTCGCACTACCCTCCGTGTCCTCGATAGCTCAGCCGGACAGAACGTTTGCCATGTAAGCAGGAGACCCCGGGTTCGAGTCCGCGTCAGGTACACATTTTCCAATGGCCCTCTTGATATTTATCAACGCCTGTAAGCGGCTAATGGTCTGGATTTCATTGTAATTTCACATCATATCCTAACCCAACACCGGCGAGCCGGGTGCCCAATCAATGGGAACCAGTATGGGCGAATATGGTAAATAGTGTAGTCGCAAAATTTTGCACGGTTTTAGCAAGGAGTGTCATAAACAACAAACAAATATCCTGACCGGTGGGAGCTGAGTGTGGTGGTGAGGGTGCTTTTGAAAGTCAATTTTGTTTTTATTGAATAATTCAAAACTCGAAATCTCTAACGAAATCGTCTTCCAGTACAAAAATGAAGTACATTAAATATGCCACATAAAACGTTCTATTAACGTTTGTCTTAGACCGATAGTTCGTGCACAGATAGTGAGAGTATGTTGAAATTCCCCCGCTCCGCATATGCCCTATAGCTTAGGTGGGTTTTGTTGGCAGATTTGTGGTAGTTCAAATGGCTCTGAGCACTATGGGACTTAACTGCTAAGGTCATCAGTCCCCTAGAACTTAGAACTACTGAAACCTAACTAATCTAAGGACATCACACACATCCATGGCCGGGACAGGATTCGAACCTGCGACCGTAGCGGTCGCTCGGTTCCAGAATGTAGCGCCTAGAACCGCTCGGCCACCACGGCCGGCAAATTTGTGGTAGTTTCCCAGCTTGATGGACCACAAACATCCCATAACAAACGGTTGACCTCAACCCCATATACAGTAGAGTGGTATGTTGTAAACAGCTACCATATTTGTGATAAGACAAAATATTAAGAGCGAATCTGGTGGCCAAGACATCAACCTGACTTCACTATCATGCTCCTTAGACCACTGCAGCACAAGTCACAGCCGAGCGAGGTGGCGCAGTGGTTAGACACTGGACTCGCATTCGGGAGGACGACGGTTCAATCCCGCGTCCGGCCATCCTGATTTAGGTTTTCCGTGATTTCCCTAAATCGCTCCAGGCAAATGCCGGGATGGTTCCTTTCAAAGGGCACGGCCGACTTCCTTCCCCATACTTCCCTAATCCGATGAGACCGATGACCTCGCTGTCTGGTCTCCTTCCCCAAACCAACCAACCAACCAACCACAAGTCACTTTCGTGACAGGGACAGTTACCCTGTTGGTGTATGCCATCGACGTCATGGAGGTATCAAGCGTGAAACAGTGCAGGAAGTCTGCTGTAATGGTTATGTAGTCCATCACGTTTTTCCTTGAATATTGCAGGTTGCACAGAAGCCCTGATGAATAGCCCCCATACTATCATACCAGGTGGTTATAATTAAAGCGCAACTACGGAGATATAGTATTGTGGACTATAATTATCATTTGGCAAGGAAACTTGATAGATATCCTAATGCGTTACGATGAAAAATTAGTTCCAGTTGTGGCCAAGGTGTAGAAATCTGGCGCTGTGTATGCAAGAAAGGCATACAGAAACGTGTACGTATTAAATGGATTCGGAGCGGACTTGGGCAGAAAAGGTGAAACAAGTGAGAAATGTGTTGATTTTATTACAGACTGCCTTTCACACAGTACATACAGTATGAACACTGGAGACGTCGACGGAATGTTCCAGCCTTAAAATGACGTGAACTTTCGTCGCAGCATTTCCGTTGCAATCTGAGCAACGTGTTCCTGTATATTGGCCTTCATATTAGGTAGAGATTGATCGTGTCCCTGGTAAAAGCGTTCTTTTAGATTTTCGCAGAGCCAAAAGTCAGACTGATTCACATCAGGAGATATTGCAAGCCATGCATCTGGAAAACCTCTGGAGGTAAAATGTTCATGGAAGGTTGCATTAAGCAGATCTTTCACTGGGAGAGAAACATGCATTGTTTCCCCATCCTGCATGAGAAATGTTGCTTCCACACACTTGCACTCTTCTGAAGCAGAAATCGCGCGCTGTACACGGAGGTCTCGATAACGTGCAGACGTCAGGCTAGGCGCAAATTGAGACGCGTATAGCACGTGTGACGTGACACAACACTACAGTGCGACACGCACGTTCCGCACGAGTCACGCGGGTCCAGCGCATATTGCGACGCGTACACCATACTTCGCACGCGCCGACTGGCGACGCTCTGCGCTGACAGAACCGAAGTGCGCGCACCCTGTGATCTTTCTCAAACTATTTTACAGAAACTATTCACTGAAAATATTTGATTTTTGTCTTACTTGTAGCGTTATGTGCCAGCTTTGTGGCGAAGTGCCCAACATTTCGCTAATGACCATTCTTATTGTGATGTACACATTTTAGTAAGACGCTACGCAAAATTCAAAAGGTTTGCAACCAAAATTGGGGGTCGCTATGATTTTGTGCTTGGTGCGTAGACATCATATGTTGCTGGGTATGAAATTTAGATAACATGTTGAATTTTTGTTTAGACTTGGAAGGAGGTCTCTATCTGCCTCCGATCTCGAGAAAATGGATCCCATGTAGCGCGCTCACTTACGATCTCACGAGATGAGTTTGGCAAATTACACTGTGACAAAGGAAGTCAAATTAAACCAGTCACCAAGAGAAATGTGGCCGTTACAAACGGTGATGTTTCTTCGAATGAGAAAAGGTTAACAACTCACGCAAAAATAGAGTGCCAATTCTGTTGAAATTTTGGTGGAATCCCCGTAACCCACCGTATTTTTAACACTGAGCGACTGGAATGGAAATTTACCAAAGGATTTTATTCCTACTCTTGATCTGAGCAGAATTAAAATAATGACGAGCGTTCCTTCAGGTGGAATGATACGCACATGCCAGATACTGGTTACTCACCTAGGGCTTGCTAAGCTGACAATGCGTGATCACGAATAAAACAGTTGTTATTGAGAAAAATAAACAATTTATCTGTCGCACAACACAATGGTCAGTGTACTGTCAGCAGCGAAGGATAATGCGCGCGACAGGAATGCACAAGCTAGCCATGTGTGCCTTGTGAGATGGAGTTCGAAAAAAAATGTCATGAAAGTAGATCTGCCTTTGTCAGCAGCACATTTCAACAAATTAAATATATATATCATAACACTCTTTTAGGATATTCCTACTTTCGTAATAATACAGACCATTTTCTTCATTTGTGTAGCCTGTTGTTGTAGAATTAGTTTATTAATGCTGATAATTGAAATGCTTTTTCTCATCAAGGCGAACCAATTAAAACATTGTTATTTGTGACTGCTTTTCGACTGTTTCTAGCTTGCAGTGGAAATATGTTGTTCACATGCATGTAGTACAGTGTGTCGTATTACATTATTACATCCATATCAGAGTAATCACAAGCACAAAGGGATCACACCTGTGGAGATTATCCCTTTCTAAATTTTTGTAACAGATCGTACAGATACGCTAGCTTACTAGGCAGCGAGAATATAACCTTGCTTTACTTTCCTGCCTTGATTCTTAATCACATGATTTTATAATATTCCTTGCTTCCTTATTCACTACCCTCTGTCCCTTCTTGCGATCTGAAAACATCGCGGAGGCATATGGTGCAATTCCAACGGCCAATGGCTCATCAGCTACTGAAGTATACATTTTTCTTGACAGAAGAAAAACAAAACAAAACTAAGCAGATATAAATAACATAAAAGTATAACGTGCTAACGAAGAAAGCTGGAGCGTTTAAATGGCGAAAAACGAAACACTACACAAAGGCAATAAAATTCAGTACACAGTAAGGCAAAATTCATCGTATTGGCAATACTACCACTGCTGATATGCGCCGTTCCGATGTGAGCATATGACCGGGCTACTTTTCCGCTCCCCGCCTCAAATTTCCCACGGCGCTAGCGAAGCAAGCGCGACGCGCGGCGCGAGAAACTGTGCCTCAACCACAACGCCGCGCGACCTGGCGCAGGCGCGTGTCGCGTCCCAGTCGCGTCGCGTCGCAATTTGCGCGGTCCCTTTTGAGCCTATAATGTTACAAAAACGCGCGCTGCGCTGAGTCGCGCCACACGCGCTATATCCGTCTCAATTTGCGCCTAGCCTCACAGTAGAAATGATCCTGTGGGTGTATTCTCTTCAAAGAAGAACGTAGCGTGAATAAAGGTGGTTGTGGATCCACACCACAAATGACGACTGCAGTGCACAACACGCGTTAACAGTATCCCAAATTCGGCATTTCCGTGTTTCCACTGCACCCTGTAGTGTACAATGTGCCTCAGTACTCCATAGAATATTGCCCGGCCACACGTCATCAACTTAGATCCGTGCCAGAAATCGACGAGCAAATTCAGAACGTTGCCGCTATTCGTGAGGTTTCAGTTGATGCACCGTCTGGATTTTGTACCGGTACCAGTGAAAAATAGACCACAAATCTTTTCGTACTGTTGACCATGAAATGGACGTCACTCCTGACACGGCACGAGCACTAGCAATACCCGGGACGCGTGCTGCATGGTCAGTTACAGCAGCAGAAACATCGTCAATAACTTCCTCCGGGATAGGAGGCCTCTCTCTTCCAAGAGCCACACTGAGCTCACCTGTGTTTCTGAATTTCATTATCATCTACTTTTCAACCACTTAATGACATCGTGCCTCTTCTCAGATTTTTCAGTCGGCGATAGTCTCTGGATGCAGCATCGTAATTACTGCCGTTCATATGAAACAGTCTAACAGCGCACGATCTCTCTTCTCGATAGCCATACTGTTAACTCACCTTATGGCTTGTCAAATGTTAGCTTGGATGTCATACCGTAATACAATCAGGGTACAAATGGTTCAAATGGCTCTGAGCACTACGCGACTTAACGTCTGAGGTCATCAGTCGCCTAGAACTTAGAACTGATTAAACCTAACTAAGGACATCACACACATCCATGCCCGAGGCAGGATTCGAACCTGCGACCGAAGCGGTCGCGCTGTTCCAGACTGGAGCGCCTAGAACCGCTCGGCCACTCCGCCCGGCTATCTCTATCTTCCAAGTTGTAATGGTCACAGATTCCGTCTCACCATTTTGGCCGGTCAAAATACAGGGTGTTTAAAAATGAATATCGGGGTTTTAACGCTTTATAATATTTATTATATTAAACTTACTGTTATAAATGGTATTTCAAATGAAAGAGCAAGTCAAACAGTTTTACCAAGAATTTTATAAATGTTCAATGTGTGTCTATAGCCCATTTCTTCCCAAACGTTAATAAGTGTGTCTTCAGTGATTGTAGCTCAATCCGGTTTCTTAATTCAGGGAGGTGTGCTGGTAGCGGAGGCACGTACACACGACCCTTGGTGAAGCTCCAAAAGAAAAAAATTGCATGGAGTTAGGTCGGGTGAACGTGGGGGCCATGCAAAGCAAATCTTGTCATTGTGCCCCTTGCGTTTGGGAAGAACTCGGTTATAGACTTGATGCGTGCCGTGTGACAAATGGTGCTCACACTGAATATTTACAATGTTCTTGGTAGAGCTGTTTGAGTTGGTCTTTCATTAGACGTATCATTTATAACTTTAGGTTCAATGTAATGAATATTATAAAGCGTTAAAACCCCGATATTCATTTATAAACACTCTGTATTTGGGAGTATTTTTAAAGGTGCTGATGAAGGTAGTAGGAGAAAGCTTGTAAGACCTTTTCCTGGTAGTCTTTTAAACCTGATCTTGTTCACCTTCTTAGTACTCCGATAGGAGCGTTTATCCGCTGGTTCCCGTCTTTTCCTTTTAAGGATCAGTAAAAGTCTCATACGTTACTGCCAGTTGTCGTACTACGTATAACATATTCAGACAGACCATAACTTTGCATAAATTCAGAGACACAGCTTTTAGCCTAAAGAATAACACACGATCCGTTGTATCCCATTAAGTAGACGATTTCACTTCCCTCTTAATGCTGTTTACGGAAAATTGAAGTATGGTTTCATACCAATGAGCTCTACAACAAAGTTAGTCGACTGAATTCATTTTACCTCATAAAGTAGCCAGTTGGAACACATTCGCTACGGGACTGAGAGACCATTTTGTATGTTAGATCAACGGAAGTGACCTGTACTAATGACATACTTCGAGGTGGGGTAGAAATGTCGGCCAGAAAATAGAAAGCTCAAGAAACGTAAATGACCTCCAGTGTTCCAAGTCTGGAGAAACTTCCAGCTCTGCTCACCTCCTGGTAGCCTCCAGGGGGTAGTTCTGACCTAACATGATTTACGGGCTTCACATGAGTTACTCCAGAAGCTCTGCTGAATTACGTAGTTGAAAACTTTGCGTAGGCCAATCCTTTTTCCAGCAACTTCCGCATCGTAGTTAAATTTGAATGCGAGCAAGTTCGAAATATGAAGTTAGTGTGGTGTTAATAAGAAGTTTAATTCGGTGATTCAGCGACGGCTCCCTTCATCGGTATAAACGCTACTGACCTACCGTCTCTTTAAGACTAACTGCAACAGAACACAAAATGCTTTTTAACGAAGAATCGCACTCGTCCTTGTTTCTGAGGCATCATACGCCATACAGATTTTAATCAATTCGCTCTTGAAGGTGTAAGAAAACTGAATTGCTGTTCTGTGCTCTGCGCCATTCATAAGTCGAATCTACAGAACTGAAGATACTAAGGCCTAGAGCAATGAATCTTAATTTTATGAAGCGTGCAACAAATAATCCAGTGAGGAGACGAATTCTTAAATGGCTACGTGTGTTTTTCTGCAGTCTCAAGTTCTTGGTATCGAAACCGAAATGTAGCAGCAAATGAAAATGCGCCTTCCTTTTCACAAAGTGTGTAAAACGGTAACAGAATTTCAGACTGTTGGAAGGAACATAAGCTATAAGCAGCTAATGTTTTTATGTCTGCTCTAAAGGCGTTCGCGATTTGTTACATTAAAGTAAAGCAAACATTGGGAATGACCCTACTTTTTTTGCGTACCACCATCGGATTTGATAGGCTCTGAGTAGGTGAGCGTAACTGCAAGTTCCATAGAAACAAATCAGATTCGTACAAAGTCTGTGCGTTTCGGCACGACTTCTTGCAGTCAGCATGGTAATCACTGACATGTCTATCACTGACACTTAGAGAGATGCGTTGTGCAATACGAATAAGCTCACCGTGAAAATTCAAAAGTGCACTTTCAGACATCACTTCCTCCAACAAAAGTAGTGCAAGATGACCGTATTGGTTAACTCATGTTATTCGAGTTTAAGCAATGCGCTACTAACAGCGGTACTTCCAGTACGCCATTGTCTAATGGAACAATGATGGAGGGGGGGGGGGGGGGGGGGAGAGTTGCAGAGCGATATCAACAAGGTACGGGTTCCAGAACAAACAGCTTCTAAGAGAGTTATAAACGATGGTGCATTGAATTTGTGGTACGGAGATTACTCTGAACTGAGGTGAAACTATTTTATTTGTATGTTCTTACTTGTATGTCTTATGCCGTCATTCATGGGACGCTGTAAGCGCATCTCGTATAGCTCTATTGTCGGAACATAAATCATCATTTTATAACGTAGACTATTATTCCATCTCCTAAATCTTCTTCTTCCTAATCAACTGCCGTAACATAAAATTGAAACAATTGAGCCCTCGGTCACAATTTTTAGTCTTATTAACAAGGTTTCAACACTTCTAAGAGTGCCTTCATCAGAATTTAAACGTTTAAAGCGGCTTATAAAATAATTGCAAACTTGTGGAGAAAGAAATTTTTTATATAAAAAAGTGTAAGTACTGACTAACAATTCAAGATAGGGACAGTACTTACATGTCACGTATAAAATAAATAACGAGCCAAAAGCGCCTGAGTCACAAATTTTTAAAAAAAGAATGCATGAAGGAGATCCACTATGGGTTGCTCATAGCTGTACAGCCACAGGTGGCAGCGGAGGAAAAAAAAAATGTTTGTGAGTGAAGCCATTTTGGCTTTTATACGTGACATTTAAGTACTGTCTCTGTCTTGTATAGTTAGTCACTACTTACATTATTTTATATAAAAAATTTCTTTCCCTATAAATCTGTAATTACGTTATAAGCCATTTTAAACGTTTAAATTCTGAATAAGACTAAAAACTGTGACCGAGAGCTCATTTGTTTCAATTTTAATTTATAAACGGTAACTGAAAAAGGCAGCCCTGTTTAAAACTGCCGTAACGTTTAAGTAAACTGCTGTAGTTTCACAATTAAACCAATTCCTATGCATATGTTCAGAATTCAATGTAATGTCGACAAGGTTAAACGATTCTTCAGTACTCTCAAAACTAACTAAAAGGAATTTTTACGAAACGCAAACTCTCGGCTACTGAGAAGCTTCTTTTAGTACTTTGATTTCATGCTGAAGTAAAGGCACTCATTCATACAGACTACCACAAATATAGAAACGAAATTTAACTATGCCGTATCACATGCTCTCGACGTAAGCGCAAAATCAAAGTTAAAAACACTGAAAATAAAACGTAGATAATATTAATTACAAATAAAGATTGCTGGTCACATCTGAAACTGCGCAGTACTCAATAATCAGATTACGTAATAATAAAGTTTTCATGAAGTATGATGCACTAAACTAAGCCTCATATGAAAACGTTAGTATTAGCGTCTAGTCACCTGATATGAACAATTACTGAGGGCAATCACATAAAAATTTTTTCATTAATCATGATACAATTTCTTTACCAAAGCTAAGCTTCACATAATAATAAAGTTTTCATTAATTGCGATACACTTTCGTCTTCAGTACTACGGCTCATAAGAAAGCGTTAAATAGTAACATCTAGTCACCTGATATGAACGTCACTGAGTGTGATTGGATACTCAGAGTTATCACATAATAATAAAGGTTTCACTAAGAGCAGTAGAGTCCCGTTAATCCGAACTAATTGGAACCGGACGTTGTTCGAATTAGCGATTTCTTCGGATTAGCCGGAATTAGGGTGACGAGTTCCTAGAATGAAATATACCAAGCAGATAAGTAGGTACACCATGGTAACAAATGGCAACAAGTGTGGGAACAATGGCTCACTCTCACTCCCTGTCCTTGTTGTTGTTCGTTGTTGAGACCTTTGTAGTGTCTGAGGTCAGTGCGCTGCCAGTTAGCTCGCAAACCTGCTTGGTTATGTTAGTTATCGATCGCTGGCACTCGTTAACAGTTGTATTCGTTCAAGTGTAGTGGTGTAGGTATTTTCGTCATGAGTAAACGGAAACATACAACGTTAACTCTCAAAGAAAAACTGAACCCCTTGAAGCGGATAGACAATGGTGAGAATGTATCTAAACTGGCAACGGAAGTGGGTGTTGTTAAAGCACCCGTTTGTGATTGGAAGAAGAGCCGAGTGAAGCTTGAGCAGTCCTGTGCAACGTCTTCGCGGAAAAGACTCGAAATTCGGCAGACTTTGAAACAGTCCCAGTACGATAAAGTGTATGAAGCTGTTTTCCTTTGGTTCGCGCAAGAAAGAGAAAGGGGAACACCTTTGAGTGGAGCACCGGTTCAGGAGAAGGCTGTTTACCTGAACAAGTTAATGAATGGTGATGAGTCTTCTGGTATGAGTACGGGATGGTTGGACAGATTCAAAAAACGTCATGGATTCCTTCAGCTAACAATTACTGAAGCTTTCTTCTGAGCGTGATGAAGCGAAAGAAACTTGGGTGAGTTTGAAAAAATGGTAAGTGAGGGAAAGTATTCTCCCCAACAAATTTATTACGCTGACGAGGCTGGCCTTAATTTTAGGGCATTGCCAATAAAATGCCTGGAATCACAAGTAGAAGACCATGCTCCTGGTTTTAAAATGTGCAAAGATCGTGTGACTTTATTAGCGTGCAGTAAATTTGCTGGTAATTGTAAGCTGCCTTTAATGCTGATCGGCAAATATGCTAGGCCCAGAGCTTTTAAAAACTGCAACATGAAGTTCCTGTCCATATATTATCGCAACCAGAAAATAGGATAGATGGATGGCAAGCTATTCAAGGAGTGGTTTCACGGCCAGTTTGTTCCCTCTGTTCGACGGTTTTCTAAGGACAATCGTTTGCCTCCCCGTGCAATCCTTTTGATTCATAACGCGCCATCTGTGCCCAGTACTGAGGAATTATGTGATGGAGAAATTGTGGCGAAGTTTTTGCCGGCGAATGGTACACCACTTCTACAGCCGATGGACCACGGCGTAATGCAAACATTAAAACTGATTTACAGCAAAACTATTTTTAAGAATGCTGATCCCAGATGATAGCATGATTTTAGTGGACAAAATAAAAAAAGACCAATCTGAAGGATGTTGTTTATCGGGACACTGAGGCATGGCAGAATATTTCAGAAAATACTATGAGAAAATCGTGGAGAAAACTATGGACATCTCTTGAATATCAGGACAACGTAGTTGAAAATGAAGAGGAAAATCTATTACAAATGATACAGACAATCCCTGGATGTGAACAAGCTAGTGAAGGAGACGTAGATGAGTGGATGGCAGCGGATGGGGCATGTGTGGATAACCTTACTGACGCTGATACAGTTGCTGCTGTGATTGAAGACCAGGAAGAAGTGGACTGCTGTGACAACGAGCCTGAAAGCGACCAATGACAGCTGGTACCACACAGTGACGCAGCAGAAGCCCTTGACCTCGCGCTACGTTATTTGGAGCAACAGCACACTGCTGATTTGATGATTATGAGAAGATGGCGCAACTATGCGTCATAAAACAGACTGTCTTCATTACGCCAAAAAAAAAAAAAAATGACAAAATTTCTGTCATTCAATAAGTAAGGATAAAATGTCCGCTGAAATATAATAAGTTTGACAGCTTTTCTTTCATTGTTATGCATTATTTAAGCATTACGTTTTCTTGGCAACTGGTCTAATACACGTCTACCAAACTGTGGTTTTCAAAATAGTGTGCGTGTTTATGCAGCAGCTTACCGCATAATTAATCATACATCTTACAGTGAAGTTCAATGCCGCTTTATAGCAATATGATGAAGTCCCATCTGCGAGAAAGTTTTAAGTTTTCATTGTATCAGACTGAAAGTGCTCGGCTAGCTGCAGCCGGTATAATTTCCGCTACCAAAAATGTCCTTCGGAAAAGCAGTTTATTTCATTTAAACGCTTCTCGTTGCATATTCTTAATGTGAGATATACTTCACATGCGTTTCTGTATTGGATTAACGTGAACGCAAGCTTCAAACTTGGAGTGTTCGGCACAACTAATTTAAATTACAACCACGTGGCCCATATCTTTCTACACCTAATAACATAGCCATGAAAATTTTTTCCCACAAACACCAACAGAGAATCGAAGTCCAGGGGCGAAAGAGATGATGTTCTTCTTGGCTGGGTCATTAGATCAGATATGATGATATAATTCGTTTCTGTGCATGCAAAATTAGAAAAGGAAATGTACTGCGTGAGAGAAACGAGGCAGAGAATCAGAGCTAAAGATGTGTGTGGCACCACAGAAATGCCGAGAAATATGATGTCTTGGAATGTATAATCAAAAGATGATAAAACCACTGGTTATACTTTATTTGAGCGAGTGGTTTTCTGTAAGATAAAACAAGTCACGGTGAGTGCAAAAGGGGTTAGAAGAAGCGAAACTTCGTGTTATGTGTCTCTTTGCATGGAATCAAAAATATATTTGCCACATATAGCTCAGCGGCCTACAGTTTGTTACAAATGAATTGTGAGCTGGGAAAGGGATGATGTCCCAAAAAGAACATTTTTCACGAGACCCAACAGGTTTAAGAGTGGTGTCGTGGAGTTACCGTATAGCAGTTGGTCCCAGGATACAACTGTAGTGGACTGTTAAGGCAGCCAGTCCACAGTGAAGTAGCCGAAAGGGCACGCGTCAACTCACGCCGTCTGGCGTTAAGTCTGGAACAGGATTCGTAATGAATGTGATAAAGAAAAGAACGTAGCTACATAGAACACTTAACTTTTATATTGTCCTTTGGTATACAGCATTCTGGCTGATACAAGTGAGACTCTATCTTGAGGTACATGCAACGTTACAAATGGTTAATGGCGCCTTGCTAGGTCGTAGCCATTAACTTAGCTGAAGGCTATTCTAACTGTCTCTCGGCAAATGAGAGAAAGGCTTCCTCAGTGTAGTCGCTAGCAACGTCGTCGTACAACTGGGGCGAGTGCTAGTACGTCTCTCTAGACCTGCCATGTGGTGGCGCTCGGTCTGCGATCACACAGTGGCGACACGCGGGTCCGACATGTACTAATGAACCGCGGCCGATTTAAAGCTACCACCTAGCAAGTGTGGTGTCTAGCGGTGACACCACAACATCAATATACACCATTACAATATGCTGTAGCCATCGAGTGTTGTCAATAATTCAGTCTGAATGCACTGACGATGACCGATTTTAGAACCTGATGATGCTGATGGTGCAACGAGCGCTCTGTTTGCGCCCTAAGATTTGTGTTATGCATGTTTATATTACATGGATTTATTATAGCAATAAGAGTGTATATTATCATAATGTTCCCAAAATACAATCACAACTGCTAAAAAGACAATGATCAGTGCGCTTCAGTCATATTTGCTTGTCCATCTTTCATTCGTCACTAGCAGATCGTGTTATAAAATAGTTTTTGCTCGTCGGTTACGAATAGCGGAACTTCCATTACATAATGTAATTTCATATTTTTTTGTTGGATGAGATCCATTGCAGTCTTGTTTATCTGCAAGATCTGCTTTACGTACTCCTTTGAGCAGTGGAATCGCGAAAGCAGTGTGATGGTTATGAACTCCCTGGCTTCAATATTTCGAGGAGAATCGCTAAAGGAAAATGAAGTAACTTTGCATAGATACCAGAAACTTCACTAACAAGTCATATTGGGACACACCGTCCTCTGTAACTGAACAGCCATTAAAAGAGTACTGTTGTTGATGGTACGTGACCACCCATTCTATCAAACGATGAGTGGAAATATGAAGATCGGTTATCTCCGATGAACGTAATTTAAAAAAGAGTGGACGTGACTCCTTTTGCAACTCATCTATTCAATGTAAATCAGTTTTTTCAAATCATCCTTACCAAAGTCACAGGCGATGCAACATGTACAGTTACATCGACAGTTCCTCATAATGTTTAATAACTTACAGCACTTGATAGCAGCGGCTCGGCTGACCAGTTGATGATAACGCTACCGACTTCCTGCTACGAAATTGTGTTTCCCAAACTGCAACACCAAAACGAATATGCCTGTAGGAAAAATAATTCTTTTCTGGCGTTCCGTACCACAACTGATAAGAACAGAACCATTATAGGATCACTATGTAGTTGGTCTGTCTGTTTATCGATCTCTACGACTATTTAAAACCTTTGTTCTCGGGAATGGGTAGACGTATCACGTTGAAATTTATGTCACATACTAAAATCTTTGGTTCTTTGGTGGTGCAAAACTGTTAAGCACGTACGTTTGTGCAATCAAAGGATACGGCCATTTATGTCACATATTTTGATACTAGCAGACTCACTCACTAAAGCCTATAGGGCACTTCCCCTTTATGTAGTAACACAAAATCTGGCAAGAAGAAAGGTTTTACACGAAAAGTAAGGGAAAAAATCAGGAAATTGTCGATTTGTAATCATGCCACGCGAAAAAAATGTATATCTTGTTTCGTAATTTGTTATCCGACTTCAATCTTGAAATTAGCAGTCCTTGATTACATCATCGAACAGACACAAAACACACAAAAAATACCGAAGACAAAATGAACTGTGCCTTTTTGCAGCTCTATAGAACACAACGAATTTTGTGTCGTACGTAGGGTTCGCAAATTAGATCACCCTTGGCAGTTTTCCCGAAATATATTTTACACGTTACACGTCGGGCGCACTGTTTTCAAGAGGAGGGTTACGACACACCCGTGCCGCGCTTCTATTGTAATATGTGTTGGCCATTGTAGTTCCATGACGGAGGCAGTTAGACAAAAGGCTAGACATGTGCCGGTTTAATGTTCCCCCTGTCGCAGCATACGTCCCTACCAGAGCTACTGACAAGGGAACCTCCACATCGCACCCCCCTCAGATTTAGTTATAAGTTGGCACAGTGGATAGGCCTTGAGAAACTGAACACAGATCAATTGAGAAAACAGGAAGAAGTTGTGTGGAACTGTGAAAAAATAAGCAAAATACACTCCTGGAAATTGAAATAAGAACACCGTGAATTCATTTTCCCAGGAAGAGGAAACTTTATTGACACATTCCTGGGGTCAGATACATCACATGATCACACTGACAGAACCACAGGCACATAGACACAGGCAACAGAGCATGCACAAGGTCGGCACTAGTACAGTGTATATCCACCTTTCGCAGCAATGCAGGCTGCTATTCTCCCATGGAGACGATCGTAGAGATGCTGGATGTAGTCCTGTGGAACGGCTTGCCATGCCATTTCCACCTGGCGCCTCAGTTGGACCAGCGTTCGTGCTGGACGTGCAGACCGCGTGAGACGACGCTTCATCCAGTCCCAAACATGCTCAATGGGGGACAGATCCGGAGATCTTGCTGGCCAGGGTAGTTAACTTACACCTTCTAGAGCACGTTGGGTGGCACGGGATACATGCGGACGTGCATTGTCCTGTTGGAACAGCAAGTTCCCTTGCCGGTCTAGGAATGGTAGAACGATGGGTTCGATGACGGTTTGGATGTACCGTGCACTATTCAGTGTCCCCTCGACGATCACCAGTGGTGTACGGCCAGTGTAGGAGATCGCTCCCCACACCATGATGCCGGGTGTTGGCCCTGTGTGCCTCGGTCGTATGCAGTCCTGATTGCGGCGCTCACCTGCACGGCGCCAAACACGCATACGACCATCATTGGCACCAAGGCAGAAGCGACTCTCATCGCTGAAGACGACACGTCTCCATTCGTCCCTCCATTCACGCCTGTCGCGACACCACTGGAGGCGGGCTGCACGATGTTGGGGCGTGAGCGGAAGACGGCCTAACGGTGTGCGGGACCGTAGCCCAGCTTCATGGAGACGGTTGCGAATGGTCCTCGCCGATACCCCAGGAGCAACAGTGTCCCTAATTTGCTGGGAAGTGGCGGTGCGGTCCCCTACGGCACTGCGTAGGATCCTACGGTCTTGGCGTGCATCCGTGCGTCGCTGCGGTCCGGTCCCAGGTCGACGGGCACGTGCACCTTCCGCCGACCACTGGCGACAACATCGATGTACTGTGGAGACCTCACGCCCCACGTGTTGAGCAATTCGGCGGTACGTCCACCCGGCCTCCCGCATGCCCACTATACGCCCTCGCTCAAAGTCCGTCAACTGCACATACGGTTCACGTCCACGCTGTCGCGGCATGCTACCAGTGTTAAAGACTGCGATGGAGCTCCGTATGCCACGGCAAACTGGCTGACACTGACGGCGGCGGTGCACAAATGCTGCGCAGCTAGCGCCATTCGACGGCCAACACCACGGTTCCTGGTGTGTCCGCTGTGCCGTGCGTGTGATCATTGCTTGTACAGCCCTCTCGCAGTGTCCGGAGCAAGTATGGTGGGTCTGACACACCGGTGTCAATGTGTTCTTTTTTCCATTTCAAGGAGTGTATACAAACTGAGTACTTCGTGGGAAGATAAGTAACATCAAGGACACTGGAAATGCAGGAGCGCTGTGGTCTCGTCGTAACGTGAGCAGCTGCGGAACGAAAGGTCCTTGGTTCAAATCTTCCATCTAGTGAAAAATTTAATTTTTTATTTTCAATTTATGTGACAAACTCTTATGTTTTCATCACTTTTTTGGGAGTGATTATCACATCCACAAGAAAACCTAAATCGGGCAAGGTAGAAGATTATTTTTACTCATTCGCCAAGTGTACAGGTTAGGTGGGTCGACAACATATTCCCGTCATGTGACGCACATGCCGTCACCAGTGTCGTATAGAATATATCAGATGTGTTTTCCTGTGGAGGAATCGGTTGACCTATGACCTTGCGATCAAATGTTTTCGGTTCCCATTGGAGAGGCACGTCCTTTCGTCTTACTAATCGCACGGTTTTGCGATGCGGTCGCAAAACACAGACACTAAACTCATTACAGTGAACAGAGACGTCAATGAACGAACGGACAGGTAATAACTATCCAAAAATAAAGAAAGTAAAATTTTCACTCGAGGGAAGACTTGAACCAAGGACCTCTCATTCCGCAGCTGATCACGCTACCACGGGACCTCGGCGCTACTGAGCTCACGTAGTCCATGTGTTGCCTATGTGGCCCTTGGACTACTCAGTTTGTATATTTTGCTTATTTTTTCACAGTTCCACACAACTTCTTCCTGTTTTCTCAATTGATCTGTGTTCAGGTTTTCAAGGCCTATCCACTGTGGCAACTTGTAACTGAATCTGAGGGGGGTGCGATGGGGAGGTTCCCTTGTGAGCGGTACAAGCTCCAGTATGAATATAAGCTCACAGCAAAGTTGTCTGCTCTGAAATGCCAGCTAAACTCTCGTTCATAACACACTGCAAGAACGCTTTGCTCATCAGAGACACGTGACGAATTTCAAAGCAGTCGCTTCCTAAAGGAGCGACTATGCAGTCATTTTCACGTTCACGTGGAGCCAGCAATGAGATCCAAGTGAAGTTCATCGTCCGCGCAATAGTGCACCGCAGCGGAAAGCCCGAGACCAGGAGAGACCACTCTTTCAGACTGCGGCAGCAGGTCGCTGGTGTGGCATTACCCCATTTTCCGGGAACAAATTACTCTGCGATAGTCGCTTACTATGTGAAGCGTGTTCTTAAAGCAAGAGGCGTTTGAATCATATTAGCATCACAGATGCAACTAGCACGAATGGAGCGCCTTTTATTGCTTGCCAAGAAATCTTCTCGGAAAACCACTGGGAAATCACTGTCCAATCACAT
The DNA here is from genome assembly GCF_023898315.1 of Schistocerca nitens. Lineage (NCBI taxonomy): Eukaryota > Metazoa > Arthropoda > Insecta > Orthoptera > Acrididae > Schistocerca > Schistocerca nitens. Next base: position 634,437,006 of record NC_064619.1, read on the forward strand.
ATTGAATGCGGGCAGAATTCTACGTTTACATCTACATGAGTACATTGCAGTTCCCGCTTAAGTGTCTGCCACTGACTTGATCGAAGTATCTTCAGACTATTTATCTACCGTTCCACTGTAGAACACCACACCGGAAAAATTAAATCTGTTCCGGCCGTAGTGGCCGAGCGGTTCTAGGCGCTTCAGTCTGGAACCGCGCGACCGCTACGGTCGCAGGTTCGAATTCTGCCTCGGGCATGGATGTGGGTGATGTCCTTAGGTTAGTTAGGTTAAAGTAGTTCTAAGTTCTAGGGGACTGATGACCTCAGCTGTTAAGTGCCATAGTGCTCAGAGACATTTTTGAACTTAAATCTGTCCACGATAGCTCTGAGCTTTCTTATTATACTTGCATTAAGATGGCCATTTCTCCCGGCGTAGCTGGTTCAAAAATGGTTCAAATGGCTCTGAGCACTATGGGACTTAACTTCTGAGGTCATCAGTCCCCTGGAACTTAGAACTACTTAAACCTAACTAACCTAAGGACATCACACGGATCCATGCCCTAGGCAGGATTCGTACCTGCGACCGTAGCGTCGCACGGTTGCAGACAGTAGCGCGTAGAACCGCTTGGCCACCACGGCCGGCTCGTAGTTGGTCAACAAAAATATTTTAGCAGGGAAGGAGAAAGTTCATGAAGGAAATTTTGTGAAAAGATTTTGCTGCACCACAAAACGCCTTTGCTTGAAGGGGAGATTGCATAGCAAATTAGATAAAATTTGACATTCTCTGTTTTCTATTTGATAATGTACTTGAGATTCTGCTGAACACTTTGGTATGTCAGACACTAAAAATTGACAATTTTAAGACCGTCAACTAACGTTTGTAAGTTTGACAAGCGGCAGACAGTCTTCGGTACCTTGTACAGGCATCCAGAGTTGAGCAGTTATTTCTTTGGAATAATACAGTCTACAAGGCTGCGAACTGCGTTGGCCGGACTCGGTGGCAGAGCGGTTCTAGGCGCTTCAGTCGGGAACCGCGCATCTTCTACGGTCTCAAGTTCCAATCCTGTCTCGGGCATGGATGTGTGTGATGTCCTCAGGTTAGTTAGGTTTAAGTACTAAGTTCTAGGGGAATGATGACCTCAGAAGTTAAGTCCTATAGTGCTCAGAGCCATTTGAACCATTTTTGAACTGAGCTGCTCTCTTACCTCTGAGAAGCTGACATAACCAATAAACAAATCATGCCTATGTTTCTGGCCCTAGTTTGTTTGAAAATAGTGTGCTAGGCAGCGATTTCTGTAGTGCACTTGCATATATTGCTCTTTTATACGCATTTAAAATGACTAAGCTTAAACTCATGCTTCAGAAACGCTAATTTGCGGATAAGAGATATGTGAAATCCGAATTTACATCTGAAGTTGTAGAAAACACGAATATTGAAAAGAATGTAAATAACGGAAGTAATGTGATACGTCCACGCTCCCCAGTGCTTCTGCAAGTGTAGGCAAACTTAATTTTCTGGTAGCCTTTCAAAGTAATGGTGGAAATCTAACATAAATTAAAACATCTCTTAAATCCGAAGCCACTAAATGATTGTTTGCCTGGGAATATCCAAAGTGTGAGTGAATCCTTCAGCTACGTCGTGTGGTCCCGTGTGTCGTAGACTCCGAAGTTAGCAGTGTTTGAAGCTATGAAAGGTGGCTACACTGAGCCACAGCGCCAGAGATCGCGCTAGAGAGTATTGTTCCGCCGCCTCCACTGGCAGTGATTATTGAGATGTCGTAGTGGGCAGTGCCTGTCGAGGACTCGTAGTAGTCAGTGTGTGTTGAGATGTGCTAGTGGGCAGTGTTTGTCGAGATGTTGTTCCATGTTTTATGCAGTTGTTTGATGGGCTAGACAGCAGATGTTGTTCGAATGGAATTATTGTAGTAATCAGAGTGCTTTTCGTCAATATATATGAAGGTAAAATATTCCGTGTTTTTTTTTTCATTATTTCAGTGTCTTAAATAATGCGTCATTACAGGTTCAGTCAACAAAGCATCTGGCTTGTGTTCTTGTATTAGAGTGTAATTCTGGTTTTCTTGAGTAATTATGGTATTTCTATTTTCTTTAATTACTTCAGTATAAATGATATTTGAAATTTCTTGTCTTATTGAAGAAGAACCGTGCCAGATGTGTACGTTGAATCACACTTCCACACACAGAACAATTACACTTGTGTTTTGGTTTCGTAGGTTTTATAGTTGCTGGGGACTTAATTAATTAATTAATTGTGTTAAGGAAAATTTTCCATTTCATTCTTTGTTGTTGTTCTATGCAGTCAGATTGCGTAATAATACTAGTCAGGGCCTACCGTTTACGAGACTTCGTAATCGGACATACAGCTACTAAATCAAAAAATTAAAAGTATTTGCATTATATATTAATTAAGCCCCCATGCACGTGGCGACCGCTGCTTCGGATCGTCCCTTGGAATTCTTCTGATTGTAAAAATAGTGGACAGTAGTATTGTTGTAGTATAGTAATTGTAGTCTATTTTGCATGTGTAGATTTGGTAATTGTCATTCTTCTAATGGTATTTTTTTTTTTTTTTTTTTGCAGAATTTAATTTTGTTATCTTGTATACGGGTTCGACAATTTAGTGCAATTATTTCAATTGTTCGTTAATCGTGTTTGAGGGAAACATTTCGTGTGAATGGTATTGTTGGAGATAAAGTGTCATTGTGTGTTATTTTCATACAGTGACGAGTTTTGTATATTTTTTGTAAATGATTACGCGATCGATGAAAAAGGCAAAAATGATGGATAGTGAGAATGACGAAATTGTTAACATGGCGAACTCGCCAACAGAGGAAAACAGTATCATGAATAATGAAGTGGAAAACAATTTAATAAGTCGGGAAAATAGTCCGGAACCATTTCAAAATTTTTCTCAATCAGAAAATTCACAGAATCCGAGATTAACGACAGAAGATTCTGGAATAGTATCGAACACAGATAGCTTTATGGCTATGCAGAAGGAAGCTAGTTTTGCGGGAAATGTTAGGGGCGAAAAGAATTTTGAACCATTTAATATGGAGCAATATTAAATTTGGGATCTCGGTTAGACTCACAAATGGAAACACGGATGGGAACAATGGAAACTCGGTTAGGATCTAAATTTAAAACAGAGATCTGAATTAAAAACTGATATGGGAACAATGAAACACGGTTGGATTCACGAATAGGGACATGTTTCAAAAATATGAAAGATGAGTTAAAGAAAGAAATCAGAGAAGAAGTACAACCGATTTTGAATTCTCACAATAATAGATTAACTGCAGTAGAGATTAGACAAAGGGAACAGGATAGAGAACAGGAAGAAAGAGATCGCGTGATAGTACAAAAATTTTCAGAGTTAAATTTACAACGCGCTCACGATAAGGAAGAAGTATTTGAGAGAATCGAGGAATCCGTACCAAATGACAGAATAAATAATCTAACACAACAATATGAACAGTTAACTACCAAATGTGTCAACACTGAAACCCGAGTCGCGACACTGACGGAAGACGTAAATAAACAAAAAGAAAAAATAGGTGACTTATCGGAAAGAGTTGAGGAGATTTCAGATAAATTGACAAATCTTAGTTTACATGGGGACAGAGATTTCGATGATACAGCACCATTACCATTTGCAGAAACCGAAGAGTACCAGAACATAAACAAGCATGTTGAAAATCAGGGAAAATTTAATGAACGCGTGAAAAGGGAATTTGAGGCACTACAAAAGCAAGTCAAACAAATTGAAGGCGAAATCGCAGGAAAAGACGGAAGAAGAAATTTGGAATCACAGATAGCAGAGGGTTTTGAAGAAAATAATTTGTTTCATTTACGGGATGCAACAAGAGAGCGCCAGGCGCGTGAATTTAACAATAATCGTCATTGTGACTGGGACAGACGCGGTAGGTCTTTGTCGCCACGAGGCGAAAACTTTGACTATAAGCACTTTTTGACTGTTCGGAAATTTAAGATCTTCCGCAATTCTAGGAATGACATACATCCATGTGCATGGTTAGATCAATTTATGTATGCACTCCCACCAAATTGGCCACTAAGTCACAAACTGGAATTTATGTGTGGATATTTAGAAAACGAACCGGCGACGCGGATGCGCGCACTCATTAGAGATTGTAATAATCTGAATGATTTTTATCATGCATTTCTATCTGCATATTGGTCCGAAAACACACAAGACAGAGTCAAACATAGTCTGATTATGCAGCGTAATTTTAAACAGTCTGAGTTCCGCACGCCGGCAGAATACTTTGAAGACATGATTCGAAAGAATCAGTTCCTGTCCAACCCTTATAGCCCGACTGAATTAATTCGCATTTGTTTAACTAAGCTGCCACAATCCATAAGACAAATTGCTTTAGCCGGAAGATGTAAAGACGACATTGAGACTTTTAAGACTTTGTTACAAGAACTTGAGTATGACAACGACGACGGGACTTCTTGTAACTTTTTCAGTAACAGTAATTACGATAGATTTTCAGAGAAAAGGGATAGTGATCGGAACGGGCGTTATATGGGTAATTTTAAGAATGACAGACGTAACAGACAGGACAATAGATACCAGCCTTATGACAATAACAGACGTTCTAACAGAAATTACACAGACAATTATAATAACGGTAATTCTTACCGGAATGATCAATCATACGGAAACAGTAATAGGTATCATCAAGACAGAAATTATTCATACAATAATAGAAACTCTTACTACAGAAATAACCAGGGTAGTAGGTCTAACAATAATTTCAGAAGTGACAGTCGAAATTATACAAGAAGTAGTTATGCAGACAGACAGGAAAACAGAAATTTTAATAACAGACACAACCAAGAATTTGCATCTAACAGACAGGAAGGACCTAATTGGCATCCTCCGCGTGACAGAAATTCAGAGAGACAAGTGGAAATAGTAGAAATTGATCCGCGAAATGACGGGAATAATCAAAGACGTGACGCAAACAATCGACCATGACTTGCAGCTTCGGCTTCTGGCAGCAATATAGACGGTTCAGAAAGTAATGACACTACAACTTTACACTACGTACGCCTGGAAGATATGAGAGACATTTTGCTAGGCGAAAAGGAAAATAATGTAGACGCATTTTTACATCCTGTTATTGAAGTATGTGTGGGTAAGAATAAGTTCACTGCAGTTTTAGATTCTGGGAGCCCATTGAACGTCATTAGTGAATCAGTTTTTCGTATATGTGAAAGAACTATTGCCTGTCCTGTGTTACCTATTTCTAAAACTACAATTCGAGGAGCGATTTCTGGAAGAAGCGTGGAAGTTAAACAACAGACCAACCTAAATTTCATTTGTCAAGGATACGAATTGTCTGCTAATTTCATTATTGTTCCATTACTCAGTACACAGATTATATTAGGTATGGAGTTTCTTAACACACATAAGGCAATTTTGAACTTTAAAGAAGGAAGTGTGAATTTGACTGTTGCCGGAATGCCGAAATGTTTGAAATTTTTCGAGTGTTTAGCAAGATCTGAATCAGATACAAAATGTTTAAGGTTTCTTACTTCTGATGTTTTCGTTGAGCATTATGACGACAGTGTGTTTATTCATGACAATGACAATAGATACAGGGACGCGATGGAGGATATAATTAATAGCGAAGAATTAATTAATGAAAAGGTTAAAAAAGCAGAAGTGCCAGATGACGTTGCAAGAGAAGAGCTGCACCATATTTTGACTTCACATGCTACAGTGTTTAGTCATCACACAGTAACTATACAAGGCTTACAATATTTATTTAAAGTAAAAGAACACACACCACTTCGCGGGAAAACGTACGCTATTCCTTTGGCTTACAGAGACAAGGTTAAGAATGAACTTCAATACATGTTAGATCAGGGCATTATTGAGCCAGCAGTCAGTCCTTATACCAGCCCATTACACGTTGTTCTTAAAAAGAATGGGTCAATTCGTTTGGTTCTGCATTCCAGACAGATAAACAATATCATCATTCCTGAGACTGACCGTCCACAAAATTTAGATGAACTTCTTCAACATTTCCATGGAATTAAAGTTTTATCCACGATTGATATGCGCGCAAGTTTTTGGCAAATACAACTCCACCCTGATTGTAGAAAATACACTGCCTTTTTAGCCTTTGGTAACTGTTACCAGTTTCGGAAATTACCGTTTGGACTTACTGTATCTTCAGCAGCATTCATTCGTAGCTTAAATGAAATTTTACCTGTTTATCTTCGTGACAATATTACTTCATATGTTGACGATATTCTTATTGCTAAACATTCTTGGAGTGAGCATAACAAAATTTTGGATTCATTGTTACGGATTTTTGCACGAGTTGGCATGACAGTGAACTTGGAAAAATCTGAATTTGGTCGCTCTCAGGTGAAATTTCACGGTCACATTATTTCTACAGAAGGTATTCTCCCTGATCCAGAGAAACTAGACGCTATTCGTAATTATGCTGTTCCTACCACAAAACGTGATGTTCGTAGTTTCCTTGGTGTCTGTAATTTTCTTAGACGCTTTGTTAGATTGGACAATTTGGCCACACCTCGTTTATGTGAACTATCTGGAAAAAATTCTAATTGGTGTTGGGATGAGGAAGCTCAGTCAGAATTTGAGCAACTTCGTGATGCTTTAGTTGCTGCTCCACTTCTTTCACATCCGGATTTATCTAAAGATTTTTGTTTGGCGACGGACTCATCATACAAAGGCCTAGGTGCACATTTATTTGAAGAGATAGAAGAAAACGGCGTTGTAGTACAGAAGACTATTGCATTTGGAAGTCGTGTTCTCTCTAAATCCGAAAAGAATTATTCGATTACGGAACTTGAAGCTTTGGCTGTTGTTTGGGCTTTCACAAAATTTCGCACATTTTTGTTCGGTAGACATACTAAGGTTTACACTGATCATCGAGCTTTGGAATTTCTTATGTCGACAAAATTAACTCATGGCAGATTGTCACGATGGGCGTTGTACCTACAGGAATTTGATTTTAGTATTGTTTACATACAGGGGTCTTCAAATATTGTTGCTGATGCTTTATCACATGCACCTATGGGTTTGAAACAAAGTGCTGAAGAGGACTGCAAAGAAAACCATTATTGTTTGATGTACATTCAAGGTGCTGCGTTTGAGAATTTTATTTCGTCAGCGCTCCAGGACATCGCTAAGGAGCAAAACAAGGATCCAGTCTGGAAGGACATTAAGGAGAAGTGGAGGAGAAAGGAAAGCGTAGCGATCAGACAGTATTATTTAGTTCGCAATGATATTCTTTTCAAACGAAAATCGTTCGACAACTCTGTTTGGTTAGTTTGTATTCCTCACGAGTGGGTCAATAAATTGATTTGGTACACACATTTTAGTTATGCGCACTTTGGTCCCAGAAAATGCTTTCATAAATTACGAGAAAATTGCTACTTCAGTAATATGGAAAAACGTATTCGATCTGTTCTTGCCAAATGCAAATTATGTCAAAAGGCTAAGCCGCCAACTGTTTCTCACAGAGCACCGTTGTTTCCTATCATTCCAGCGAAATTAAAGGACATGGCTGCAGTCGATTTGTTCGGTCCAGTGGTTCGTTCTACTAATGGTTTTGCGTACATTTTCGTAGCAGTGGAATTAACATCAAAATATGTGTGTTTTACACCTTTAGGCAAGGCAACAGCTCGTTCAGTATCTAACGCTTTCATCAAACATTTTCTTAAAGAAGTTGGTCATGTTGATAAGGTTATATCAGATAATGGATCACAGTTTCGCTCTAAAATTTGGCTTCGTACTCTACGGCGTCGTAAGATTAAACCAATTTTTATTTCACTTTTTCACCCTCAATCTGATGCTTCAGAGAGATGGATGAAGGAAATCAATAAATTGTGCCGTCTTTATTGTCATCAGAATCACAGAACTTGGGATCAGTATCTTCATATTTTTCAAAACATTCTGAATGAACTTCCTAATGACTCAACTTCTTTACCGCCTCTATTGATATTAAAAAATAAAGCACCGACAAATCGCATTTCTGAAATCGTTCCTTTTCCGCCTTCACGGAAACTGCGGCATTCTGAAGTTGTGAACCTGGCTCTGCAAAATATTGCATCGGCGGCTGCTAGAAGAGAGAAATCAGCGAAACGTCCTGGTCGTTTAAAAATCTTGTCAGTTGGTCAAAAGGTATTAATTAAGTCTCATCGTTTGTCTCACAAAGGAAAAGGCTTGTGCCGCAAATTATTTCTGCTTTATAACGGTCCATATAGGATTCGCAAAATCATTCATGATAACACTGTTGAAGTAGAAACTCTTAAATCACGACGTTCTAAGGGAATACATCATATATCGAACGTTAAAATTTTTGTGGAATGACATACTTTTGAGAAACCAACAGTTATACGTAAACATGCGGAGAGTACAAGGGTACCGCGCCGTGTTCCGGCGGCGGCAGATACTCTAAGCAACAGTGAAGTCTGCGCGCCGCACAAGGCTGTCGTTGACCGCAAACAATTACTTCCTACATCACGCGTACCTACAGCTGATCGAGCGCTCAGTGTGAATGCACTGACAGCCGTAAACCAATACACAGTCTAATTTCTCCGAATATATTCTGTATAAAGCTATGGTGACTTTATAAATTATGTTATTAACGTTCAGTATTTTTCAGGATACGGTTGTATAAAATATTTAAGACCTTCAGGTAAATTCTGTGTGTGTCCGACGTTAAGAGGACTTGCTATCGAGAAAATTTCAGGAAGAATGTAATTTCGAAGAAGAAACTAATAAACTAAAAAGGTAACGATTAACTGAGTTTATTTTTCAGGTAACATATTTCCACTTAGGTACGTACTTTAGACGTAATTTTCTGCTTGCGATTACGTGATTCATACTTTGTGCTAAATTTCATGTTCTATGAATTTACTTGTGAAGCGACGTGCTTGCGCACATTAACTGATTTTGACAATGATTGATTAATGAACAGGGTTGTTATTTGTATATATAATGCATCGCTTGGCTGCACTGCTTTTTCACTGTCATATTTTTTTATTATGTGCCTGTTGTGCTTATTTATTTAAATTATAATTGTCACCTGATTAGTTGTGCTGATATGGTTATGTATGTAGGTTACACTTTGTCATTTATCTGCTTGCGCCTTCATCTTTACTTATTAAGATTACATATGAACATTTATTTGCTTATGCTGATATGATGCTAATGACCTGTCTATTAGGTAAGATGTATATTTGCTACTTTGCGTATGGATTGCGTATTTACACATTTCTGTTTTGTTGTCATAAATATACTCTAATTTGGTATGTAGAAATGCTGATATACTGTGTACGAACATGGAGTTTAGGTCACACTAAGGTATTAATTATAGATTGTTTGCTTGGCAGAGCCTCGTTGTAGGGATTGTGCTGCATCCACTTGTTGACATTCTGTTCTCTACTGGTATGTTTACTCGCTGTTGCATGTTTTGCTTGCGCTCAGTGCCTTATATTTTTAAGTTAAGAAAATGAACTGCTATAATTCGACGAACGACATTAGTACAAGAAACTTCATTGAAGTTACATGAGCTGGAGGTTTTATGGAAGCTATATAAATTTATGCTAATAGGAAGGAAGCTAACGACATGACATACCAACACTAGGTTAGACCATTGACAGTTATTACACTGCATTTTTCGTGAGCAATTGAAATAGCAAGTGACACTTGACACAAGAAATACTCCACATGTTTGCTTCTGTTTGCCATAATTTTTGAAGTGGTGTACACACTGAAATATCACGATCATTAACACTTCGTAATCGTACTTAATTACTGAGAGTTATTCGAACTAAGTCTGTTAGAGGTCACGTATGCATTTCTTTTATTTAATGATGGACAAGGAACCAAAATGTATCTTATAATTTATAATGAGTAGAAGATTTGGGTCAGATGGATTATACAGAGGTTGTGTGTGGACACTGTGTCTTCAGATTGTATGGGATGCCGAATTGAAGTTTGCACTAGGATTTTGTCTGTACTTGTTCGAGGAGACTGACTGGAGGAAAGAGTTGTTATGGAAGTGAAATGATATTGGTGCTGAGGTTTATATGTATCGACGTATTGAAGAGATATTATTGAGGTATTGAGATTATGTGAAGTTGATGATTATTGGAGTTTTCGTGGGCAAGAGGTAAGGTAAATGATATTGATGATAAGGTTTATATGTATCGACGTATTGAAGAGGTATTATTGATGATAAGGTTTATATGTATCGACGAAAGAGGTATTATTGAAGTATTGAGATTATGTGATCCTGATGATTATTGGAGTTCTGGTGGATAAGAGGTGAAGTAAGTGAGGAGCATATTTTTTTTTTGTTGGTCTATATGGAACAAGGAGGATGAAGATGGCAGACTAGAACACTCAAGTAGAAGGAAGATTGTCTACACACACACTTTGTCAAATCACTAAGCACTATATACTTTTTTTTGAGAGAAGAAGCATTTGCATATCTTGGCTCACTGACAGTTGTTCAGCAACCGTACATTTTGATCTGGCTTGGCAAACATTGGTCTTGACATGATGACTATGACGTTGACTAACTATTATTGACTGTTATACATTGCTGCCACTACTACTTGATACACATGATGAACATAAAATTTTGACAGAATTGCATTTACACAGTTAACACTATTCAACTACATAGTAGCACTAAATGTGGATGAAAGATGAGTGAGTGTGTTTTGTGTTTTCCTTTTATAATCCCAGAGAAGTGATCCCAACCTATCTCCTAAATATTATTTTACTTGTTGTTGTGGCTTGCACTGACACCCATAAATATTATAGGTTTACTGCTATTTGTGTATTGTAATAGTTAATATGACAACTACCTGATATCATTTGTGCGTTTATTATGATTTGTACGTTTAGTGTAAAAGCATTGTATGTGTATTCAAACTATTGTTCATGCCTGAACTGTCTCATTAGTAATAGTGAATATTATGGACTGTTACCTGCACTTGTTCAACATAATGGGTGCCACTTGGAAATGTTTAATTTGTGCTAATGAACTTTGAGTAACTGACTGATTAGTGATAGGGAATATTATGGACTGTGATTTGCACTTTTTCTACATGACTGGTGCCACTAGGACATGTTTAATTTCTGCTGATGAACAGTGTGATTAGTGATAGTGAATATTATGGACTGCGGTCAGCACCTGTTCAACACTACTGGGTGCCACTGATGGACTGCTTCTACTGAAAAGATGTCACCTGTTGATGTCTGCACCTGTTCAACATTGCTGGGTGCCACTGATGGTCTGTTTCTACTGAAATGATGTCACTTGTTGCTGTCTGCACCTGCTCAACATTGATGGGTGCCACTAATGGACTGTTTCTACTGAAAAGATGTCACCTGTTGATGTCTGCACCTGTTCAACATTGCTGGTGCCACTAATGGAACTGCTTATACTGAAATGGTGTTACTTGTTGGTGTCTGCACCTTTCAACATTGCTGGGTGCCACTGATGGACTGCTTCTACTGAAATGATGTCACTTGTTGCTGTCAGCACCTGTTTAACATTACTGGGTGCCACTGATGGACTGCTTCTACTGAAAAGATGTCACATGTTGCTGTTTGCACCTGCTCAACATTGCTGGTGCCACTAATGGAACTGCTTATACTGAAATGGTGTTACTTGTGGGTGTCTGCACCTGTTCAACATTACTGGGTGCCACTGATGGACTGCTTCTATTGAAATAATGTTACTTGTTGGTATTTGCACCTGTTGACCATTGCTGGGTGCTACTGCTGGAACTATCAACTACTTGTTTTTTCTAAATCAAAAGTATTTGAATATTTGTATAAACCGATTTTTGTGTATTACTGTTTGTGAAAAGTTATGAGACTCTTACCTGCACATATTCGTCATTGCTGACGCTATTGATTGAATTGTTTAACCACATAATACTTGTGTAAACTATTATGTAAAGTCACATGTATGAAAGAATTTGTATTGCTTACTGTATTCAATATATTAGGTTATTGAAAGGTCAGTGCAAAGCCAAAATTTTATCTAGTTGTATGATATTTACGCATTAATATTATCTTTTATTTTTGTCTGTATTTTTTTGACGAATTTGGTGGTATTTTCACCACCAATGCTGGCAAAAATACCATAAAATTCTAGCCCGTGGAGGAAGGGCATATGAAAGGTGGCTACACTGAGCCACAGCGCCAGAGATCGCGCTAGAGAGTATTGTTCCGCCGCCTCCACTGGCAGTGATTATTGAGATGTCGTAGTGGGCAGTGCCTGTCGAGGACTCGTAGTAGTCAGTGTGTGTTGAGATGTGCTAGTGGGCAGTGTTTGTCGAGATGTTGTTCCATGTTTTATGCAGTTGTTTGATGGGCTAGACAGCAGATGTTGTTCGAATGGAATTATTGTAGTGATCAGAGTGCTTTTCGTCAATATATATGAAGGTAAAATATTCCGTGTTTTTTTTTCATTATTTCAGTGTCTTAAATAATGCGTCATCACAGGTTCAGTCAACAAAGCATCTGGCTTGTGTTCTTGTATTAGAGTGTAATTCTGGTTTTCTTGGGTAATTATGGTATTTCTATTTTCTTTAATTACTTCAGTATAAATGATATTTGAAATTTCTTGTCTTATTGAAGAAGAACCGTGCCAGATGTGTACGTTGAATCACACTTCCACACACAGAACAATTACACTTGTGTTTTGGTTTCGTAGGTTTTATAGTTGCTGGGGACTTAATTAATTAATTAATTGTGTTAAGGAAAATTTTCCATTTCATTCTTTGTTGTTGTTCTATGCAGTCAGATTGCGTAATAATACTAGTCAGGGCCTACCGTTTACGAGACTTCGTAATCGGACATACAGCTACTAAATCAAAAAATTAAAAGTATTTGCATTATATATTAATTAAGCCCCCATGCAGCTATAGTGCCTTGTAACTGGGGGAATTGTAGGAGACTGAAGGTTCTGGTGAAGGTAGTGGTGAGATTAGGGCAGACCACAGTTAGAGGCATGCGAGGACTTGAGGTGCGTCGTGTAAGCCAAGCAGAGTTTGCTGATCAGGAAATGACAAACAAAACAAGAACGAAAAGAAGAAGGCAAGTATTTAGCGATTGTAGCTCTGGAGAGGACACGTAGTGGTCCAGGACAGTTCTAGTAGATGAAAGACTCAGAACTCTAAATTTGTATAAAAGCATGTAACTAAAAATCTTTGAACATCCGTATGTCGGTGCCACTTTTTTCCTGTAAATGACCTATTCTCTCATACAGTATTGAAGGCAGAATAGTAAAATTTTTCACGGCATGCTAGGAACAAGATTAAACACATATGGAACTCGAATAGTAAAAATATACTGTTGTTTACTTCTTACGCTCGTTTATTTACAATACTGTGCCATGACAATTTAAGATTTGAGAAAAATATCGTAACACGCCTCACAATACAATTTCTTCAATAAATCTAGTTCAGTTCATCTACAACAGTACATTACTTAGCTATGGGAAATAGGATGTTGGTATCTTTAAAACTTTCGAAGATAATAGCTCACAAAGTTTGATAATTTAACTGTGGTGTCACCGCCAGACACCACACTTGCTAGGTGGTAGCTTTTAAATCGGCCGCGGTCCGGTAGTATACGTCGGACCCTCGTGTCGCCACTGTCAGTAATTGCAGACCGAGCGCCACCACACGGCAGGTCTAGAGAGACGTCCTGGCACTCGCCCGAGTTGTACAGCCGACTTTGCCTGAGATGGATTACTGACAAATACGCTCTCATTTGCCGAGACGATAGTTAGCATAGCCTTCAGCTACATTTGCTACGACCTAGCAAGGCGCCGTATTCAATTGATATTGAGATTCTATTAATGTATCATCAAGAGCGATGTTCTACAAATGTGGATTAAAGTTAAGTATTCCAGAAGCTACGTACTTTTCTTTATAGCATTCATTACGTATCCTGTTTCAGACCTCACGCCAGCCTGCGTGAGTTTAAGCGCGTGCCTTTCGGCTTCCTCTCATTGTGTCTAGGCTGTCTTGTCTAGACACAATATTAACATTGCCAGATAAGACATACTATCTCACATTAATGACTTTAACCCCAACCCGTGTATCACATCGCCTATTTTGGGATAATGCATGACGAGGGGCGATGTCCTTCGTCAAACTCATTTGGTAAGAGTGCCATACCGTGAAGCAATACTTTTAGCATAGCATGGACAAGAGTTGTGTTGGCAGTCCCTTTTGAGTAAATTCTTCGGTAGCATAGTAAACCTAAGATGTTGCATTTATATTCTCGTAGCAGTCGCTGACGTGAATAACGACATTCCTTTGCAAATGGAAGAGTCACGATTCGCCTTCTATCTTTTGTCACTTCTCCTTTCGCCTTCTCTCTTGCAGAAACTTAGTATGCAAGCATCACTGTAATTACATCTAAGGAGTTTAGTAATGACAGTAACTCAACTTCTGTCCATGTTTTATTTAAACAGCACTGTTGTTGTTCCTTGGTACTAATGAAATACAGCGTGACAATTATTGATCTGTATGAAATAAAATCGTTAGTACGTTCAAACCAGACGGGTGGCAGCGGGGCATGATGGGAATTAGTATGTGAATACGGTTTGGTTTAGCGACGAAGGACACTTCCATTTGGATGGGTTTGTCAATAAGCAGAATTGGCGCATTTGGGCGACTGAAAATCCGCATTTCGCGATCCAGGAGTCTCTTCACCCTCAACGAATGACCGTGTGGTGTGCAACGTCCAGTCAAGGAATAATCGGTGCGATATTCCTTGGTGGCACGATGACTACCGAACAGTACGTGAAGGTTATGGAAGACAATATCACACCCATTATCCAAAGTGGCCCTGCTTTCGACAAGATGTGGTTCACACAAGACGGAGCTCGACCCCATCGACGCAGGAGAGTGTTTGATGTCCTTGAGGAGGACTTTGATGAGGGCATTCTGGTTCTGGGTACCCAGACGCCACTGTCAAGGCCATTGATTCGCCGCAATATTCTCCGGATCTCAACACATGCGACTCATTTTTGTGCGGCTATATTAAAGACAAGATGTACAGGAGTAACATCAAATCCATTGCTGAGCTGATAACAACCACTGAGGTCATCGACAACATCGACGTTCCGACTCTTCAGCGGGCCAAGCAGAATTTCTCTATTCGCTTGCACCACATCATTACTAATGAGGGCAGGCATATGGAACATGTTATAACCGGAACCTCAATGTGTGTAGTGACGCTTAAATGTTGAATAAAGAGTGTGCACGCCGTGGTTTGTAACTAATTTACTTGTCTTTCATATAGTTCTATAATTGTAATCCTGTAAAGAGTTTCTCTATTTCAGTGTAACTGGAACTGGATGTTAATCAGTTTGGTGACGTGTCCATCTCTGCGCCAACCACGCACCATTCCGCGCAAATCTTCGCATCACAGTAAAGTCGAACTTCTGCAGTCTAAACCTACTATACGAAGTCGGATCTACGTAACTCAACGTAATGCAAAATTATTTATTCCATCGTATTTAATACAAACACGGTCGGTCATCGGCAAACTTACCTACTCGCCAAACGGCGATTCGGAGCCTGACAACTACCTAAGCAGGTAATCCAATCAATCACAACCGATCGTCCTCAGCAGAAGTCGTAACACACTGTAATTTACTTAGTTCAGTTACGATTTTCGTGTTCAATTTCTGTTGTGGTCACTTCCACTCATTCCGATTTCCGAACAGTTAGAATCCGGAAGAATGCTGCATCAGCATTATCTGCGTGATCGAATTTAAGTTTTTTATAATTGTAATGTTTAGATGGTCCCGCTACCAAGTAACGAAAGTAAAGCTGAGAATCTACACGAGCTATTGATATAGCGAGGCTTGCTTCTCCAGGGACTAACCGATAATCACGAAATACCCTTGGACCTCAAAGAACAGAACTTATTTTAGCTGAATGAACATTCGTATTATAATCGATTTCCACATAAGTAACTGCTTTGTGGATAGTCAGACACCAACAATAAACACTATGAATGCCAGGACGAGGCGCCGTATTGACACCTGCACGATCATACACTGGTGGGCAAATCCGAAGGAGGAAAGTGACATTCACATAAAGTGTCACTGTTAAGTAACATAGCTCGATGATACTTGCACCGTTCATAGAAAGAACTATTGCAGAAAAGTACAGAATGTACCTGAAAGAAATGCGCAGGGAGACGAACAGAACTGACACATGGAATTAATGGTAGTAGTTACACTGAAGTTGCCGCGGTATATGGCGGTGACCTGGACATTGAAGAAGCCGGGACATGGTTCTTAGTAAAGTGTGTGATCACCACGGGCGGCTGTGCATGGTCTGCAACGCGCTCCCATGATGGCCACAAGGATTGTAAGCAGTTCTTGTCGTAGGGCCTCCACTGGGGCTGACAACCGTGGCGAGAGGGGGGGGGTGTCGTTGGTGCACATGCATGGGCACCCTGCAGTACGCTTCCCCAAAGCATTCCACACGTTCTCGATGAGATTTAAGTCGGGGGAACGAACAGGCCACTATATTCGCCGGCTGTCCTCTAGTCGCAAGAGCGCTCTTCGATCTGCTCACACATTGCCGTCTGCAAAACTGATGGCAGGGTTGAATTCACCCCTGAAATGACGCAGGCCGTAATGTCTGGACCACAAAAATGATGAGAGGTTGTTAGACAAATGGACTCGGCTGTCCGTTACTCCGACTTAAACGTCACGAGCAGTCTGGGACCCGTTGGGGAGAATTATTGCGGCGCATTCACATGCACCTAAGACCATCCAGCAGTTGTCAGTGTCAGTGGTTGAGGAATGGAACAACCCTCCTCAAAAACTTTTTACCAGTCTTGTGACAACACGTTGCAGACCACGCACTGCCCTCGGTGGTGGTTACATACCCTATTAAGAACAATGCCCCGCCTTTTGTAGTATAAAAACTGAACTCCACCCAAACTGGTCATCAAGGTCTATGGATACCGACCGGCCGCCGTGTCATCCTCAGCCCACAGGCGTCGCTGGATGCGGATACGTAGGTGCATGTGGCACACCGCTCTCCAGGCCGTATGCCAGTTTACGAGACCGGAGCTGCTACTTCTCAGTCAAGTAGCTCCTCAGTTGACCTCACAAATGCTGAAAGTCGTCCGCTTGCCAACAGCGCCTAGCAGACCGGATGGTCACCCATATTGGTGCTATCCAGCCAGACAGCGCTTAACTTCCGTGATCTGATGGAAACCGGTGTTACAACTGCCGCAAGGTCGTTGGCTTTTGTATTGTACATGGGACCATAATACACTCCTGGAAATGGAAAAAAGAACACATTGACACCGGTGTGTCAGACCCACCATATTTGCTCCGGACACTGCGAGAGGGCTGTACAAGCAATGATCACACGCACGGCACAGCGGACACACCAGGAACCGCGGTGTTGGCCGTCGAATGGCGCTAGCTGCGCAGCATTTGTGCACCGCCGCCGTCAGTGTCAGCCAGTTTGCCGTGGCATACGGAGCTCCATCGCAGTCTTTAACACTGGTAGCATGCCGCGACAGCGTGGACGTGAACCGTATGTGCAGCTGACGGACTTTGAGCGAGGGCGTATAGTGGGCATGCGGGAGGCCGGGTGGACGTACCGCCGATTTGCTCAACACGTGGGGCGTGAGGTCTCCACAGTACATCGATGTTGTCGCCAGTGGTCGGCGGAAGGTGCACGTGCCCGTCGACCTGGGACCGGACCGCAGCGACGCACGGATGCACGCCAAGACCGTAGGATCCTACGCAGTGCCGTAGGTGACCGCACCGCCACTTCCCAGCAAATTAGGGACACTGTTGCTCCTGGAGTATCGGCGAGGACCATTCGCAACCGTCTCCATGAAGCTGGGCTACGGTCCCGCACACCGTTAGGCCGTCTTCCGCTCACGCCCCAACATCGTGCAGCCCGCCTCCAGTGGTGTCGCGACAGGCGTGAATGGAGGGACGAATGGAGACGTGTCGTCTTCAGCGATGAGAGTCGCTTCTGCCTTGGTGCCAATGATGGTCGTATGCGTGTTTGGCGCCGTGCAGGTGAGCGCCACAATCAGGACTGCTTACGACCGAGGCACACAGGGCCAACACCCGGCATCATGGTGTGGGGAGCGATCTCCTACACTGGCCGTACACCACTGGTGATCGTCGAGTGGACACTGAATAGTGCACGGTACATCCAAACCGTCATCGAACCCATCGTTCTACCATTCCTAGACCGGCAAGGGAACTTACTGTTCCAACAGGACAATGCACGTCCGCATATATCCCGTGCCACCCAACGTGCTCTAGAAGGTGTAAGTCAACTACCCTGGCCAGCAAGATCTCCGGATCTGTCCCCCATTGAGCATGTTTGGGACTGGATGAAGCGTCGTCTCACGTGGTCTGCACGTCCAGCACGAACGCTGGTACAACTGAGGCGCCAGGTGGAAATGGCATGGCAAGCCGTTCCACAGGACTACATCCAGCATCTCTACGATCGTCTCCATGGGAGAATAGCAGCCTGCATTGCTGCGAAAGGTGGATATACACTGTACTAGTGCCGACATTGTGCATGCTCTGTTGCCTGTGTCTATGTGCCTGTGGTTCTGTCAGTGTGATCATGTGATGTATCTGACCCCAGGAATGTGTCAATAAAGTTTCCCCTTCCTGGGACAATGAATTCACGGTGTTCTTATTTCAATTTCCAGGAGTGTATATCGAGGTGCCTTCAGCGTAATAACTGTTTTTGAATAAAAGCAAATTCATGTTCGTTTCGTTTCGTATTTCCGTCAGTTATCTTTTGTACTATGCTGTAGGAGTTGTTTATATGTAATTTCGCGTAAATAGAGACCGAATTTAAGAATTTAAGGTGCTGTTACAACCTACTCATCAAGGGAGAACGACAGGGTGACGGTCGAAATAATTCATTAAGGGATTTGAATTATACATTGAAGAATTATTTCCCAAAATATTATGCTCTAGCTCCAGAAAGTAACAATTCAATGAGCATTTGAAGCCTCGGCGTTAGAGAATCGGTTGCCACAAAGTATTATCCATGCAATGACAACTATTTATACTGATCTGAGTAAACCCGATTTACTGAAAATGTGACCGAAAGTTTCAATAGTCTCATTTGGAGATACGCTTCAGAAATACGAGGGCTGTCCAGAAAGTAAGTTACGATCGGTCGCGAAATGGAAACGACTATGAAAATCCGATAAAGCTTTGCAAATATGTGTTGGGCAGTGTCTCTAGTATGACTCTAGGTAGAATTATGTCGCTCTTTTCATTCCTGAGCTCTTAGTGAGCTCGTAAAGATGTTATAGGAAATAGTGTCTCCCGCCAAGTACGAGGGCCTGGTGAGAATATTCCCCTGAAGCTATGCAACCAACATTACATAACTGTCGCGCGGTTTCTTCTTCAAGACAATTCTCAGCCTCATTCTGCAGGGGCAATGAAGATGTTCCTGCATCGTTTCAATTGGAAATGTTTGGTTACCCACAATACAGCCCGTACTTGTCTCCCACTGTGTTTCATCTCTGCTCAAACGAACCGCTGGCTATGAAGAGGGCATTTTGGCACAGACAACGAGCTTTAGGCGAGCGTAGAGAATTGACGGAAAGCACTGGCTGCTGCCTTCTATGATGAGGGTATTGGAAAGTTGGTACAACGCTACGACGAATGTATGAGTCAGAACGGCGAGTACGTAGAGAAGTAGCTGAAAGGTGTAGCTAACTGTTCCAAATGAAACATTTATGACTTTCACTATGATTTTCATTTCGCAATCAATCGTAACTTACTTTCTGGACAGCCCTCATAACATCCAGCCGAAGCAAAACTGTCAACAAATTCACATGATTCAAATGGCTCTGAGCACTACGGGACTTAACAGCTGCGGTTATCAGTCCCCTAAAACTTAGAACTACGTAAACCTAACTAACCTAAGGACATCACACACAACCATGTCCGAGGCAGGATTCGAACCAGCGACCGTAGCGGTCGCGCGGTTCCAGACTGAAGCGCCTAGAACCGCTCGGCCACACCGGCCAGTAAACTGTTAACATAGCTTCTAATTCGGCCGTATGTCAATTCAACGTAGGCCAAACTGCGTCAATGTACGACGCAAACGCCCTTCAAATCAAAATCGACGCTCAAATGCTTCGATTCTGTGAAGATAGCAAGCCAGCGGCAATGCGCTCGGCGACGAAAAGGGCTTTCAGGACGAAAATTCGGGCTTATCAGGTCAAAGTAGCAGAAAGTGGCCACCCACTAGCATGGGCGACGGTTATTATGGACCTGGCTTCGATGATATCCCGTACGTTTCAAGCTATGTCCCTTTCTTTCTATGATAAATACTTTTCAAACTTTAAATGCGTTTGTCTCAAAACACTATTTTTCGGTATGGTTGTAGTCGCCCACGCTACAATTTTCATGCGATTTTAATGATTTTTGATCTCCCTTGTTGAAAATTGAATTGTCTTCAGTTCGTCGTACCCGATTTTTTTTTGTTGATATTTAGTATTTTTTCGGTCAAAAAAGAGGGTTCCAAGAAATGGCTATTTTTTAGAATATCTATAATTTCGCCTATTTTTGCAAATACCTACAATGAACTAAAATTACATGTTTTAGGATCACGGTGGTATGTTTATTTCATATTTCAGGCAACCATAACTGGAGTTGCAGCGACAGCCGTCGATCTACCTCCTTTCAGATGTGCTTCGGAAAAATCCCAATTACACAGTGAAGATATTAATGTTTTTTAATAAAAAAAATACAAATGAAAACTTCAATGCTTATTTTATTCAATGCAGCAATCTTCATCTGTCTACTACATTTCAGTATGGAGTTTTTGAGTCAAACGCTATAGTCGTTTAGGAGAATTCCCTGAGATTGGTACCGGCTTATTTAAAAGATATCTACACTGATCTGTGTACTTTTGATCTCACTTTGTGGGGTCAAGCGATTGATTTGTGTGGCAACGTAGAATTTAGTGTGAGCTAGAGGTAGTGTCTACAATATAGTGTCATGCCGGACTGGTTTCACGTGGTTGGTAATTTTATGACAAACCATTTACTGAACGAACTTGAAAGCCACTAGTTTGAAGGCAATCCGTATCTCGGTCAGATTGGAGATTTTCCATTTTGTTATGGGAGCTAAGCGACGTTATCACGTGATGTCTAACTGAATCTGAATGTGGAGAAAGTATGCATTAGCGTAGTAGTGCCTCTGGGGGTAAAAGCAAGCATTTAGGAAGTCATGACTTTTTGATATTGTGTTACTCCTTATTTTGCGATTTCAGCGTGAACGCCGATGGATTTTAGTTAATGTTTGGAAATTTATGTATAAATAGACGTAATGTGTTATCTTTGTAATTAGGAGAACGGAGGTCCAACGGTTGTATCTGATGTAATGAGAACCAGTGTATGTTAGCAGGAGATTTGCACGAGCGGTCTCGAATTTAGTAACTTTTCCTATAAAACCCTAAACGACAAAGCAAGAACCACTGTTATTGAGCACATGCTAACAGTCCCTGCTATCATGCGAGTGGTGTTTTAAATAGTTTCAATAGTAGTGAGTCCGCGGAAATTCAACGCCTAAAGTGAGATTAATTTGGTGTCTATTTTAAAGTCCAAGCAGTTTACAAGTGGCTGTGAGACCCGCGTGTTAACAACCATTATCTTTTGCTGTTTAAATCTATAGCTTAAAACAATGATTAGACACTTCATTGATAAACATCCTAGCTGAAAAAATCGAAAGTAAAATTAAGCAACCCCCATCACCATTGCAAGCTAAGAAAAAAATGCCAAAATTTGTCTCTTGCATTCCTTGGCATAGTGTCATATAAACTTGCAAAGCTTTTCAGGCCATACAACATGAGAATATCCTCCCACACTTATAATCTACAAAATAAAATTCTTCACCTTAGTAAATCCACTGGAGATTGGCAAAGAAATTCTGACATACACAAACTCACTTTTCTTTGTGTTTGCTTCTACATAAGTCAAATAGGGAGAAAACTTGCAACCCACTACAAAGAACATTTGGACGTCCTTCGACTCAAAACCTTAAATAAGTCCTGCTATGCAGTCTTGCGAACTGGGTCACGAGCGTTCAGTGCAAACCACCAACGTCTTACAACCAGAGCACCATACTGTCACTTTAGTTATGAATCAATCCTCCAAATAAACACAGCAAACAGTCAGTTCCCTGAGAGTGGCCTAAATACATATCCACAAAAAGCAAACATTCAATTATCACAGAAATTGCTACGTTGGAACAGAAGTCCAAATAAACAGAACAATTTCGATCCGTAGCTGACCGTAACTGGAGTCACGTACCGACAATAAATTATTTGTCCCAGTACAGTCCTCTCCATGAAACGGTACTACCATGCAATGAACGATAAACGCCTGCTCTTTACATCGTTGCTTAGTCAGATCCCCTTCTTTTCAATGGACAAGAGTCCATCGACAGAAACTCCTTGAAGTCGACTTCTCAAACGAGCAGATCTACATGAGATCAGTAATCGCTTTGACATGTAGGCCTAAGCATCCCAAACTGAAGTTCCACTACTCCGCTGCGACTATGCCTCAAGTGGCCACCCATGTCTGTTACTGCTCGACATTCACTGACAACTGACCATAAGAACTACGTTAAACCATTCTGAAACCATTTTCGCAAACAAACTACACCATTACCACTACTTGTAACAACTAAATCATTAGTTCAGATGGACGTCTTATCTTCTCGTGGCAAGTTCGCATTCTGTAGAATCTTTGTCGCTCGAACTTCTATTCCTGTCGGCCACCGATTCTGGTATCACCTTTGCTGATCGATTCGCTGTTGATATAGCTCATCACTTCTGCGTTGGTGCTCCACTATACATCTCAAAAAATCACATTTATTTATAATAACAAAAAAATGGTTCAAATGGCTCTGAGCACTATGGGACTCAACTGCTGTGGTCATAAGTCCCCTATAACTTAGAACTACTTAAACCTAACTAACCTAAGGACAGCACACAACACCCAGCCATCACGAGGCAGAGAAAATCCCTGACCCCGCCGGGAATCGAACCCGGGAACCCGGGCGTGGGAAGCGAGAACGCTACCTCACGACCACGAGATGCGGGCTTTATTTATAATAACAACGATGAATACTCAACGCAGGTCATCGTAAGTCCAGCTCCTGTGTCAGTTGTGTTACAATGACGATATTGCCGTAACGGTAACTAAGTCATACCATACCTTTCTTTTACCCGTCACACCCACCCACAAAAATACTTTCGAAAGAGGCATCCCAAGAACTAAATTTGTAGTCGATGTTAACGTACACCTCTCCAGCAGAGTAGCTTTCCTTGCTATTAGCTATCTAAATTTTACATCTTATCTAACTCTCTTATTTTGCACCACAACCAGTGAATTTCGTCTTTTAAGTTCAGAATCTTATTTACAAATCTAATTCACCAGCATTGTCTGACTTAATTCGCTGTATTAGTCTTGATCTACGTTTATTCGTGTTTATCTTACAATCTTTTCTCAAAACTATACTCATTTGGTTCAAATGAGCTCCCAAATACCATTCGGATACATTCACGTTCATTTTATCTCCATGGCCTTAAATTTAATTTCCTGAGTCCCTCTGAGTTTTATTTACTGCTTGTTGTATGAAGTAATTGAATGGCACGCGAGACAGGCTGCATCCAATGTATCGCTTCCTCCTCACCTACTGCTTCCATTTCATGTACTTGGAATTTGAGAGTATTCCAGTTAACATTTTTCAAAGCTTTTTGATCGTCATTAAATGCTATAAATGTTGGTTATCTCTCTTCAGCCGGCAGACTAACAAGGGGAGGCCGCCAATTGTGAAATTCAGATTCGATTCATACTGCGCATAATAAAAGCTCATGGCAAGAGGTGTAATGTGGCAAAGCACCAAGATGCACTTCTCAGCCATTGTCGAGAAAATCGGCAGTTAAAAGAAACCGCTGCGGTGAAATACTCTCTACGATTGATAGTATTCTACAGCGTCGTGGCGCAGCGGTAAGCGCTCGGGTTCGTAATCCGAAGGTCGCCGGATCGAATCTCGCGCCATGCAATTTTTTTTATTATTAGTTTTTTGTAATTCATATATATATATATATATATATATATATATATATATAACCATTAATGAATTGCTTATGCATGTTGGTGAAGGCGGATCGCTCTCCAATTGTACCGCCTCCATTTTTCCGTTTGTTTAACAGGGTGTACCAAAGCTCTCACGTCCGCACCGATTTTCGACGATGTTATATAAGTTGCGCTATGGACCGCATCTACCTTCTTTCGAAGTTAGCAGGCAACTACGCTGTTATGCGGCGGCTCGTATCGGCCCATTCAACATCTGTCCTTCAAGTGTAACGAGCGAGCAACGGAGTTTATATTTCATACCTGGCACAGCAAATTTGCGTTCGTGGGGCCTCTATTCTAATTCGAACGTTTGACTTACGCTATACGTATTCGTTTCGGAATATCGTTTTTACGTCTTCCGTTAACTATACGTGATTAACATTATGAGGACAATTAATAACATTTATGAAAAACAACTTTGTTTGCGGAAAACATAATGATGTTCGAAGTGGAAGTCGACAAACGACTTTCAACAACGTATTATATGCATAATTGTTGCAACAGATTGCGGGGAATTATATATATATATATATATATATATATATATATATATATATATGTGTGTGTGTGTGTGTGTATATACACACATTTGAATTTAAAAAAAAAACAAATACTAAAAAAAAAGGTTGTATGGCGCGAGATTCGATCCGGCGATATTCGGATTACGAACCCGAGCGCTTACCGCTGCGCTACGACGCTGTAGAAAGTTATTAATCGTAGAGAGTACTTCGCCGCAGCGGTTTCTTTTAACTGTCGATTTTCTCGACAGCGGCTGAGAAGTGCATCTTGGTGCTTTGCCACATTACACCTCTGGCCATGAGCTTTTATTACGCGCAGTATGAATCGAATCTGAATTTCACAATTGGCGGAGCCAGTTTTGCGTTGTATATTCCCTTATTTGTCGTGAACTGAAACAGATCCGCAAGATTGGATTTTACCAGAAATAGGGTTCATTCGAGCAATTCTATTGTCTTTATTCTCAGTGTGAATTTTATAAGCAGATATGCTTAAGAGTTTTGGTTTCGTGTGCAGTGGAAAAACCAGGTAACGATAATGTGCTACTGTTAATGTTAATTTTGATCAACATTAGTTACATTTTCACGTAAGTTATAGCATTATGCCGTCTTAGAATTTTATTCATGTAATTCTACTTAACTATTATTTGTTACATCATTATTATTGCTTTGAGCTTGGGAAATAATTCATTTCTTAGGTAGATTTGCTGCCTGGTTTCCTTATGAATTAAATATAAAAATTAGCATGTTGTTAAGCAACAGAAATCCATAATTCAAAATGATGAGAAATGTGCCTCTATTGAAAGATGACCGGAAATTTGGAATGAGCAGCAACAAATTAGGCACTTTAGAATGGCATTCACTCTTTATCAGTTATGAGAAATTTATGCTGCCCAGATAGTTGTTTCTATATGATATAAAAGATTTATACGAATAGGAAAGCACGAAATTGTACTGTAGGTTTACTAGCTAAATTTCATGAGAACGAAAGGCATTGAAAATGACTGATCCTGTGATACTCTGGCCTGAATATTCTATGCAACACAGGGATCGTTAAATATAAAACTACGCCCTGAAAATCTGCAAAAGCTTCCAGAGAAAATCGTGTCAGTCGCGAACACAGGGCGTTACATATTAATGGGTAAAACAGCCGATAGGGAATGTAGGCCGTTGTGGTATAGCGACACAAAAGAAGCAATTAATGGAAGGGTAACGTGATGCTGTCTTGTAAGCGAACGAAGCAGAAACCTGAGTTGAACAGCCTTTGAAGGCTGTAATGGCATTAATCAATAACTCATTAAGTCTCCCTTTTATTCTGTTTCTCCCCGTTGTAAGCACGTGGTACCCCTGTTATCGTAGCCATTAAGCCATGCCAAATGATCACTTAATGCCATATCTGAGATAACGTGAATATTATTTTATCGCTTCTTCGGGTTGAATGGAATAGCAAGTAAAAGCAAAAATTTTATTGAGTAACCTGTGCGCATGGTATCTATTTCATCTTTAATAGCATTCGCATTATCCTGAACCTGTCATAAAATATATCTTTCTCTTCTGTTTGCCGAAAAATTTAATCTTTTGCTTGAGGAATAAGTGTCGGATTGCTATCTGCTCATTCAGTTCACTCAGCGTTCGCACCACATTTGGAGCTGTTTCCTTCTGCTAAGCAGGCTGAGTTTCAGCTGCGAGTAGATACATCGCTCGTGTAAGAAGACAGTCTTTGCTTTAATTCGTAAGATATAGGCTTACACTCACGTGCGTTTCAGATGAGAGCAAATAGTGAAACCTTTGTAGCGAAATCCACTGACACCTAATTAGCGTTAAGGTTGACTGTATTTTCAGTTGTTTTTCATACAGCGATTAGTAAGTATGCCCATATCATCATCGATCTTATGTAGAAAAGACGCTACGGCTCCGTAAAGAAGATTGACTTAATACACTGTGTACCATAAGGAGACACACGCGTGTCGCTAAAAAAATAGCAGAAGTTGATGTGGCTGAGTCACAAGTAACAGTGATGATAATCCTAGCTCACTGAATCATGTAATTTAGCAATCTTCATCTGTTTGAGCACCCACCAATGTACAGCAGTTGAAAGATACCAGTACTCGAAATGACGTCACAGAATGGAACTGAAGCATTTTTCTTAAAACTAAAAAACGAAATCTAAGTTATTTAGGCTCAGAGTGTAGAATATTATATTGGATTTCTGAGACGATTTTTCAAATACAACCATTAATTTAACTGAGAATTACTGGTATTTAAGTATACCGTACATTGTAGATGGTACTTTTAATAGGCCATTCCCCATTCTTGTACATCACAGCTAGTACTTTGCCTCTAATGCTGATGACATCAACAGAACCTTAAACTCTAGCTTTCTAGTTACCTTGGTCACAGTGAAACTACTTCACCACTTTCCTGTGAGACAAACACTAGCGATCTTTTAGGAAGTGGACTGATATGCAGTGTCTACTACAATGATCTTATTGACGAAGATGATGTCGCTTCTCAATTTCCACTATTAATTTTAAAGTATACATCATGTATGTGTCGACATCGCCTGCGCCGCTTCTACTGAGCTTGTCACAATATCGATTGGAAAATTGTGCCCTGTTTGTTCAGATGAATCCCGATCTCAGCTGATAAGCTGTCATGGTAGGGTTCAAATGTGGCACAGACCCCACAAAGTCATGGACATAGATTGTCAACAAGGCACTGTGCAAGTTGGTGGTGGCTCCATAAAGGTATGGACTGTGTTTATTTAGCCGGCCGAAGTGGCCGTGCGGTTAAAGGCGCTGCAGCCTGGAACCGCAAGACCGCTACGGTCGCAGGTTCGAATCCTGCCTCGGGCATGGATGTTTGTGATGTCCTTAGGTTAGTTAGGTTTAAGTAGTTCTAAGTTCTAGGGGACTAATGACCTCAGCAGTTGAGTCCCATAATGCTCAGAGCCATTTGAACCATTTTGTGTTTATTTATAGTCCATCTTACGCGACCATTAAGTGGAAGAGATTACGGTCGGCTACTTGGATTTATGGGTGACAATGCACCCTGTAACTGGGCCACAATTGATCACAACCGGTTTGAACAACATTCTGGAGTGTTCGAGCGAATGATTTGCCCATCCACGTTTCCCTAGATGAATCCTATCGAAGATTTGTGGGTCATAGTGAAGAAGTCAATTTGTGCACACCATCCTGCACCTATAAGACTTTGGCAATTATGGACAGCTATAGAGGAAGCATGGCTTAATATTTCTGATGGGGACTTCCAGCGAATTATTGAGTCCATGTCACGTTGAGTTTGTGCACTACGCCAGGCAATTAGGAGGATATTGGGAGGTACCCCATTCGTTAAAGCACTGGCGTGAACTACCAACTGCTTTGATCACAATTCACAGTGCATTTGCGAACTTTTGCCTCTTGGCCCGAAACTATGGATAACCAAGACAAATTTATTGCACCAAAGGCACAACAATAATCCTCCACCATTCAGCCCAATTTGAAAGTATACTTCCCTCACTTTTTTGATGGGACACACCACGAATATAGTTTTGCGAATGCTGTCACTTTCGCAACGAACACAAGATGACTAAAATCCTTTCCTGTCGCAACCTAATGCTCTCAAGTGATGCTAATCACGCAACACTGAGAGGGTACACGATGGGACAGTAAAGGCAACAAACTTTCTTACTCGCATTGTAGCGATGGCTTCGCGAGTGGTAAAAGATTTGCGCGTTGTATGACATTATCTAACTCGGTGAGTATGTCACCAAGACAAAAACACTTTGAATCACCAAACAAATTCACTTCCTCTACTATTTGACTTTGGCCAATACTGTTTGTGTAATATGCTGTAAATGAAAGCTCATTATGACGTAACTGTGGAGGCGGCTAACGATACGTCCACGCACTTCAGAACACTGCCGCGTTCTCTGAAACAATAACGCATCGTCCCGTCCGCTGCCCCACCAGCACGAATTGTCGTCACGGTACCACATTTAATAATAGTGAACATTACCCTCCGTCGATACCTCAAAGAGAGAAACTTGCAGGATGAGATCTACCAAGATTTCATCTCTCTCTATACTTTTAAAATCCGTAAAGCCTAGTTTACACGACGACATTGGGTTCCGCCACCCGTTGCGCGGAATGAGTTGCACGCAAATAGTTTCGTATATAACTGCGGACACGGCGACACTAGTACACGAGTTTCGTCGTTTTGTGGGCACTGAGTCGCGTCTGAAATGAAAGTTTTGGCAGCTGCACGTCGCACGAGTTGTGATGGAATTAAAGCTTGTTGTGTGGAATCGCTGCATAATAAAAAATTAAGAGACGTGTTTCGATTCGTGACTGGATGAATAAAAGACGTCTGCTCGGTTGCTGAGCATCCTTGCTGATATAATTTATAACGGAAGATCCATGAAGTTCTTTTAACTATCTTAGAATGGCTCCAGAACTGTTCATGTTTCTTCTAAACAGAGTTAACTATGCGATAAGGAATAAAGGTACTGTAATGCATGAAGCACTGTCGCCAGAACTGAAAGTACATATCATATTGCGTGTTTTACAATCGAGAAAACTCGGCATGCTATAAGATACGGTTTTAGTTGGTGATGACGGTATATTATTGACACCAATAATTATTAACATTAACAGTATAATTATTAACATTAACAACAATAATTATTCGAAGCAGGCCGCGTTAAGAGGAGATGGTTTGCAAACTACTATCTTGAAGATAGATCTGTGCAGTGTCAACATCTCAAAAATTCTAACTATGTAAATGGGGAGCACTGCCGAGACTTTTTAAATAGATGAATATTGAATAAAGAATGCAGCTTCTTGAATTTGTATAGCCTTCCATCCTGTCAACAATATTCCTGTATGGTTGGCTAACTCCAACGATGGGATTTTAGTCTTGTAGACGAGAGCATTGCCACAGCTAGAATTACACTTGCTTGTATTTTTCTTAATTCAGTTCTGTATGTGCTCCTAACTCAATAAATTTTGCCCTGCAGCTCGGATATTGTCAAACCATCTATGTTATGATCGCACATGACGGTCTCAGCGTCAGCAATATGTAGCTCATTATTGTAATCAGCATCACTGAAACCCCACAGACACCTATGCAAAGCATAGACATCCAAAAAGCGAATATTATTCTCTGTTCCCCACTTCATGTATCAGTTTGTCTACACTCTACGAACACACATTACCTCAAAACCCATGAAACAAGTGTCGCCAAAGTTGGAATAGTCCGAAAGTGTCTAGTTTCACTAACGATAGCGCAGAGCGCGGAGCGCGGCGCGCATGCGCAGTGGCCGGTAGCTCAGTTGCCTGCAACCTAGTGTCGTCGTGTAAATTAGGCTTAACATTATCACACACTACTTTGTCCCCGACTTTTTATGTTACTCTGGATTCGTCCAGCCATTCGGAAAGAAATGGTGTCCATTGCTGCAAAATACGCTGTATTTTTCGTTTAGGACACATTACGTATCCATTGTCCTTCAAAACTTCGAGACGCGTTTTCTGCGCCATCGCAACCTTAACAAGCATATCTCGGTCAACACCGCCCCACGCTGTGACAGAGACCGTGCCCGCTCACTATGCGCACTCGTGAATTAAGTTGGACCAGTCGAATTAAAACGTAAGTGTCTCAAAGCCATTAGTCGGATCACGTTGCGATTTTCACCTCCATTAATCTAATAAATATCTCTATGCAACTGGAAATCGTATCACTTGATCACGTTTCCTTTACATACTTTCATTTACACAATCGTGGACGAGGAGTACAATGAGCATGGACAATGAGCACTTTTTCCACCGCCACGTTTCAGCGTTCAGGCACTAACCCCGTCCTCAACACCTAAAAGCCTGTAATAGAAATAATGATAAACCATATGTAGGCCATATTATTGTTTATAGTGCGCAATTAAGTCTTAGATTAACAAAATGTCCAACTGCACACAGTTAACTAAAACCCAGGGAGTAGTGCGCAATAAAGTCTTTGATAAACAAAGTGTCCAATTGCACACGGTTAACTAAAATCCAAGGAGTACACTTGGATGAATACATGATTAAAGGTTTAGGTGATTAAGATGCAGTATAGGGTGTGAAACACATTCCAGCAAGAGAATGGAGGAGAGTAACATAGGCAGTCTCTGTAGAAGCAACTTGTTAATAAATTGCAGTGTTTGGATCGCCTTGCCGGGCATTGTATACAGACACATGAGCCCCTTAGTTAAGTTTATTTGCTCATTGTGATTACAGCTATATCACTATTCCTATATAATCTGAATCTTTAGCCTCCTGGAGACAAAATTAGTCTTCAGCGCTGTATGCGTGATCCCTTTCACCGACACTCACTTCCTAATAGCACCAGTACCGACTTCATTCAGACATCTCAAAATGTTGACCTACAAAATCCAGAATCGCTGGTAATCATCGATATTTATTCATATAGGTAGGTATCAACCATCTCACAGTCTCGTTTTTGCAGTAGTGCATGAACTTTAATGAAGATACTATTGTATATTCTTTCCCTGAATAACGTACAAAGAACACAGCAACACGAACGTTCAAACGCTACACACTTGCCAATCATTATGCTTGGTGGGTATCTTTTTCTGTAAATCGTTTACTACGAGTATGACTCTATTTGTGATTTGTGGTGTCCTCTAGTGGCATTCCCTTGCAAGATATAGGAGCTCTTTCAGCCTAATCTACTTACACCCCCCTCCCCCCCAAAAAAAACCGTTGAATATATTAGAGCTATATGCATATGCGCCAAAAGTTTTGAAGCTGATTCTAATAGACAATGTGTATAATTTACGCAAATGTGCATTTGCTGAAATACACAATGCTATATCGTAAGTAATGGAATACCTGTCAGTTCTCAGTTATGGAGAAATGTCCAGACAAGGTACTGCATATACAAATAGACGTTGTAATGGCCAGTACTACATAGGGTCCGGCCAGTGTGGCCGAGCGGTTCTAGGCGCTTCAGTCAGGAACCGCGCGACCGCTACGGTCGCAGGTTCGAATCCTGCCTCGGGCATGGATGTGTGTGATGTCCTTAGGGATAGTTAGGTTTGAGCAGTTCTAAGCCTAGGGGACTGATGACCACAGATGTAAATTCCCATAGTGCTGAGAGCCATTTGAACCATTTGAACTACATAGGAATTCACCATATGCCCGAGAGTACAGGCACGGAGCAGCGATCTGCAGTTTGTTTCATTTTGTTCTCGTCACAAATCTCTGTACGATCACCTACCAGATAGAGCACCATTTACGAACAATTCAGCTAGCTGAAACTTCCTCGCAAATTAAAACTGTGTGGCGGACAGAGACTCGAACTCGAGACCTTTGCCTTTCGCGGGCAAGTGCTCTACGAACTGAGCTACCCAAGCACGACTCACGACCCGCGCTCACAGCTTCACTTCATTCACATTCATTCTGAAATTCAGGGAGCTAATTGCAATGGTGCAAACTGTGTTTACTTATGGCAACTGAAATTCTGATTAAACTATGCACGGTTTTTGGACCGTTGACCCACTTCTTATCTCTATGATGGCATTGTAATCAGTTTTAATCGATGTATTTTCTAGACGTTTCCCTTTGCAGGTGGACCATAGTTCAATAAGAATACTGGTAAGATTAATTTTGCTTCAAGAGAGATGTAGGAACACCAGAGGCGATGTTGAGCCTACGACTGATCTTGGAGGACAACCCACGGGAAGACATTCCTACATTTATAATATATATATATATATATATATATATATATATATATATATATATATATATATATATATATATATATAGGATTTTTGACAATGTTGACTAGACTCTACCCTTGAATTTCTGTGGGGCCCAAATGTATGGAACGAGAGGTTATCTACAACTTCTACAGAAACCAAGCAACAGATGTAAGACACAAAGGACCTGAAAGGGAAGCAGTATGGGAAGGAGTAATGCAGGGTTAAAGCCTATCACTACTGTTATTCAGTCTGCATATTGAGCAAGCAGTAAAAGAAATTAAGAAGGAAGTTAGAAAAGCCATTGAAGTTCAAGGAGAACAAATGCCTTTAAGGTTTACTGACAGGAATATTTTTGAGCGGAGTGGATAGTTCCATGACAATAGTCTGTGAGGTGAACATTAACGAAATTGAAAGAAGTGAAGAAGCCGATTGTATTTATTTTAAGCGTACGTCATGCTGAGTCAGTAACGGTGGGAAATGAGAGACAGAATGTAGCGGACGAGATTTCCGATTCGTTCAGCGAGATTACTGAGGATGGCAAAACAAAGCCAATATAAAAAGTATAATGGCAATAGCAACGAAAGCCTAACTGAAAAAGGTGAATAAATGTTAATACTAAAAGGAAATGAAGACTTGTCTGAGGGTACCTGTGATGAGTGTTTGGCTATGTAGAAGTGAAACGCTTACGAAAAGTTTCCAGAGAAAATGAGAACAGAAGATTTTTAAAAGTGGTACTAAAGAAATGAGCTTGAAGTCTGATGGGTAAATCGAGTACGTAATGAAGAGTTACTGAATCGAATTGTGAAATAAAGAAATTTATGGCACAACTCCGCTGATACTGGGTGCAGGTTAATAGGACAAATTGGTAGCGGAGCTTTGTGTGGATGGTAAAGGTTGGAGAGGACAACTAAGGCTTGAATAAGGTAAAAAGGCTGAAGTGGATGTAAGTAGGAGTATTCATGTGTAGCTTTTTAAATCTGGGTGGAGATTTTAATTTGCCGGATGTAGACTGGGAGACTCAAACGTTCATAACGGGTGGCAGGGACAAACAATCCAGTGAAATTTTTTTAAGTGCTTTATCTGAAAACTACCTTGAGCAGTTAAACAGAGAACCGACTCGTGGCGATAACATATTAGACCTTCTGGTGACAAACAGACCCGAACTATTTGAAACAGTTAACGCAGAACAGGGAATCAGCGATCATAAAGCGGTTACTGCATCGATGACTTCAGCCGTAAATAGAAACATTAAAAAAGGTAGGAAGATATTTCTGTATAGCAAAAGTGACAAAAAGCAGATTTAGGAGTACCTGATGGTTCAACACAAAAGTTTTCTCTCAAGTACAGATAGTGTTGAGGATCAGTGGACAAAGTTCAAAACCATCGTACAATATGTGTTAGATGAGTATGTGCCAAGCAAGATCGTAAGAGATGGAAAAGAGCCACCGTGGTACAACAACCGACTTAGAAAACTGCTGCGGAAGCAAAGGGAACTTCGCAGCAAACATAAACATAGCTAAAGCCTTGCAGACAAACAAAAACTACGCGAAGCGAAATGTAGTGTGAGGAGGGCTATACGAGACGCGTTCAGTGAATTCGAAAGTAAAGTTCTACGTACTGACTTGGCAGATAATCCTAGGAAATTTTGGTCTTATATCAAAGCAGTAGGTGGATCAAAACAAAATGTCCGGACACTCTGTGACCAAAATGGTACTGAAACAGAGGATGACAGACTAAAGGCCGAAATACTAAATGTCTTTTTCCAAAGCTGTTTCACTGTAGTTCCTTCTCTAGATTGTCGAACGGATGGCAAAACGATAGATATCGAAATAACGACCGAGGGATAGAGAAACAATTAAAATCGCTCAAAAGAGGAAAGGCCGCTGGACCTCATGGGATACCAGTTCGATTTTACGCGAAGGAACTTGCCCCCTTCTTGCAGCGGTGTACCGTAGGTCTCTAGAAGAGCGTAGCGTTCCAAAGGATTGGTAAAGGGCACAGGACATCACCGTTTTCAAGAAGGGACGTCGAACAGATGTGCAGAACTATTGACCTATATCTCTAACGTCTATCAGTTGTAGAATTTTGGAAAACGTTTTATGTTCGAGTATAATGACTTTTCTGGAGAATAGAAATCTACTCTGTAGGATTCAGCATGGGTTTCAAAAAAGACGATCGTGTGAAACCCAGCTCGCGCTATTAGTCCACGAGACTCAGAGGGCCATAGACACGGGTTCCCAGGTAGATGCCGTGTTTCTTGACTTCCGCAAGGTGTTCGATACAGTTCCCCACAGTCGTTTAATGAACAAAGTAAGAGCATATGGACTATGAGACCAATTGTGTGACTGGACTGAAGAGTTCCTAGATAACAGAACACAGCATGTCATTCTCAATGGAGAGAAGTCTTTCGAAGTAAAAATGATTTCAGATGTGCCGCAGGGGAGTTTCGTAGGACCGTTGCTATTCACAATATACATAAATGACCTTGTGGATTCCATCGGAAGTTCACTGAGGCTTTTTGCGGATGATGCTGTGGTATATCGAGAGGTTGTAACAATGGAAAATTGTACTGAAATGCAGGAGGATCTGCAGCGAAATGACGTATGGTGCAGGGAATGGCAATTGAATCTCAATGTAGACAAGTGTAATGTGCTGCGCATACAAAGAAGGAAAGATCCCTTATCATTTGGCTACAATATAGCAGGTCAGCAATTGGAAGCAGTTAATTCCATAAATTATCTGGGAGTACGCATTAGGAGTGATTTAAAATGGAATGATCATATAAAGTTGATCGTCGGTAAAGCAGATGCAAGACTGAGATTCATTGGAAGAATCCTAAGGAAATGCAATACTAAAAGAAAGGAAGTAGGTTACAGTACGCCTGTTCGCCCACTGCTTGAACACTGCTCAGCAGTGTCGGATCCGTACCAGATACGGTTGATAGAAGAGATAGAGAAGATCCAACGGAGAGCAGCGCGCTTCGTTACAGGATCATTCAGTAATCGCGAAATCGTTACTGAGATGATAGATAAACTCCAGTGGAAGACTCTGCAGGAGAGACGCCCAGTAGCTCGGTACGGGCTTTTGTTAAAGTTTCGAGAACATACCTTCACCGAGGATTCAGGCAGTATATTGCTCCCTCCTACATATATCTCGCTAAGAGACCATGAGGATAAAATCAGAGAGACTAGAGCCCACACAGAGGCATACCGTCAATCCTTCTTTCCACGAACAATACGAGACTGGAATAGAAGGGAGAACCGATAGAGGTACTGTAGGTACCCTCCGCCACACACCGTCAGGTGGCTTGCGGAGTATGGATGTAGATGTAGATGTAGAAATTGTCCAGAGGATATCACTAGGAGCATACGAGTATTGCGTTTAGTTATCTCTATTTGACTATACCAACTCTTATCTTCGGTCAGAATTGTGAGTGGACAACGTACGACTATCATTATTTTGTAACACGACTGGTTGAACAGTGTCCCACTCGTGTTCCCGGAAATTGTTATAAAAATCTTAATAAAAGAGGATATGAAATTACACGACGTACCTTCATGCTTGAGAAATGATTATACGTTACAAGAAATGCTGAAAGTGACATCTCCACGTGTACATACTGTTCAGCAC
Source organism: Schistocerca nitens (assembly GCF_023898315.1). NCBI lineage: Eukaryota > Metazoa > Arthropoda > Insecta > Orthoptera > Acrididae > Schistocerca > Schistocerca nitens. Next base: position 634,473,144 of record NC_064619.1, read on the forward strand.
GGCGCTGCATGTTCATTGTTGTCGCTGTCACGTAACTCGTCGACATGGCAGCGTGGCTGAAATGTGGCAACAATGAGATTCTGCTTTCTGTGTGTGCTGTGTGAGTCATGTGCTTCAGTGCAGTGTGGCTTACTGTTCGTGGTGTTCCGTATAACTGGCTCCTTTCGGTGCTGTTTGATCCTGATGATGCTTCAGTATTCCGTGGAAGTTTCTTGTGAATCAGTGTTGGATACGTGGGTCCGTTAAGACATGTCACCGACTGTTTTAGAGCGTTTCGGTGTTCGTTTATGGTCCCCAAGGTCACTTGACTTGATCAACCTAGATATTCTTCTATGGGGTCACCTTAAAGGTATCGTGAACAAGAACATACCACACACCATGGACGAGTTACGTGAGAACATGCCGCGAAATCCAGGGCATCACGCGAAATACTCTGGCAGCAACATTCACAAACTTGCATGGCCGTGTTCAACTGTGTGGGATGAGGTCACTTAAAGCATACCTTCCAAAGCTCACTCATTTTTCAGCGATAAAAGCAAGTAATGTACAAGTTTGCTTTCATATAGTCTTGTATTAAGATTTTATGACTTTCCCTGACGCCCATTACGATATAAAACTCACTGGAAGGAAGGACAAAGGAAAAATTTTACGTTCTATCATAAACAAAACATACAGTCACGTCTGCCAGGTGTTCGAAATATCCACGCCAATGGAAGAATTTTAAAGGTAAAAGAACACGGAATATGTAATCTTCATAATTTCGTTAAGCAAAAGGTACTGGAAAAGTTTTACAGTTCGTGGTTCCAAAGAAAGAGGTAGATTACATTTCGTTATGCTGTGATCAGCAGGTCACTTTTGATGAAGTACGTGTATGGATTAGAGGACGATGAGGACAGTGTTAGTATGGGACAGATAACAGTATGCAGAGACGAGCTATGTTCCCCAGAATAGGTGGCAACAAGAGGGGCTGACAGTGTTAGAATATGCACGCATTAGCAAACTGGTGTCAGTATAGAATGCTCCCACTCAGCAAATGGCCAGCAGTAAGTTATGATTCATGAGGTATCTAGGCAGACTATGTTGTGAACCAAAGTCTCCCAAGTACAAGATCTGCAGGTGCTGACAGCCAGCCAGCAGGTGGCACCTGGCTGGAAGGCTCCAGTTTGGCACCCAGCAGCATCTGGAGTTAGGTATAGCAGGCAGTTCCATAGCTTAGTGAAGATAACACCTTACATTGGAAACTATGTGACCCATTTCTGAACAATGGCCAGCGTAGCCTTTCTCTAATAGCTGCCCACAGGCATCATCATCATCATCATCATCATTTAAGACTGATTACGCCTTTCAGTGTTCATTCTGGAGCATAGTCCCCCTTATAACATTCCTACGTGATCCCCTATTCAGTGCTAACATTGGTGCCTCTTCTGATGTTAAGCCTGTTACTTCAAAATCATTCTTAACCGAATCCAGGTACCTTACCCTTGGTCTACCCCGACTCCTCCTACCCTCTACTGCTGAACCCATGAGTCTCTTGGGTAACTTTGATTCTCCCATGCGTGCGTGTAACATGACCCCACCATCTAAGCCTGTTCGCCCTAACTGCTACATCCATAGAATTCATTCCCAGTCTTTTCTTTGATTTCCTCATTGTGGACACCCTCCTGCCATTGTTCCCATCTATTAGTACCTGCAATCATCCTAGCTACTTTCATATCCGTAACCTCAACCTTATTGATAAGGTAACCAGAATCGACCCAGCTTTCGCTCCCATACAACGAAGTTGGTGGAAAGATTGAACGGTGCACAGATAACTAAGTCTTGGTACTGACTTCCTTCTTGCAGAAGAGTAGATCGTAGCTGAGAGCTGACTCCATTAGCTTTGTTACACCTCGCTTCCAGTTCTTTCACTATGTTGCCATCCTGTGAGAATATGCATCCTAAGTACTTGAAACCGTCCACCTGTTCTAACTTTGTTCCTCCTATTTGGCACTGAATCTGTTTATATCTCTTTCCCACTGACATTACTTTCATTTTAGAGATGCTAATCTTCATAACATAGTCCTTACATTTCTGATCTAGCGCTGAAATATTACTTTGCAAATTTTCAATCGAATCTGCCATTACAACTAAGTCATCCTCATATGCCATACTGCTTATTTTGTGTTCACATATCTTAATCTCACCCAGCCAGTCTATTGTTTTCAACATATGGTCCATAAATAATATGGACAACAGTGGAGACAGGTTGCACCCTTGTCTTACCCCTGAAACTACTCTGAACCATGAACTCAATTTACTGTCAACTCTAACTGCTGCCTGACTACCAATGTAAAGACCTTTTAACTGCTTGCAAAAGTATGCCTCCTATTACATAATCTCGTAGAATAGACAATAACTTCCTTTTAGGAACCCGGTCATATGCCTTTTCTAGATCTATAAAGCATAGTTACATTTCCCTGTTCCACTCGTAACACTTCTCCATTATTTGTCGTAAGCTAAAGATCTGGTCCTGACAACCTCTAAGAGGCGTAAACGCACACTGATTTTCATCCAGTTTGTCCTCAACTAATACTCCCACATTTCTTTCAAAAATACCTGAGAAGATTTTACCCACAACGCTGATTAAAGAAATTGTAGTTGTTACAATCTTTTCTGTTTTCATCAGGCAATGACTGATATTTCTTAGCTAAATTAGACAGCCCACCACTGTTTTAGAACGGGATCATTTGCCTTCATCTCAGTAATAACAGAGCTGAGGCATGAGGCTTGGTTGGGGGTAATGTGTACACCATGATCAGAGTGGCTTCTGGCTTCTGTCTGCGCCAGTAGACTTACAGCTCAGGAGGCACTATCGCCGACTTGAATGTGTAGTAACTGCCCTGAGAAATAGGCAGCCTTTCTTACAATGCCTCGATTTCATCTGTTGGACTGCCAGACTCCTTCAGATTTTCTTGCATCCTCCATTGTGACGAATTTATAACAAATTTCGCTATGTTATTCTAGAACTGTAAGTAATTACCAGTTACATAGAAATCTTACAGCGAAGTGCAACATTGTAAACTATACAGAATCATGTTACAGCAAAATTGTCATAGGTTGCTCAATACATTATCATGTTTTAGAGCCGACCAGTGTGGCCGAGCGGTTCTAGGCGCTTCAGTCTGGAACAGCGCGACCTCTACGGTCGCAGGTTCGAATCCTACCTCGGGCATTGATGTGTGTGATGTCCTTAGGTTAGTTAGGTTTAAGTAGTTCTACGTTCTAGGGGACTGATGACCTTAGATGTTAAGTCCCATAGTGCTCAGAGCCATTTGAACCATATTTTAGAAAACTTGTAATAAACTCCCAGTGAATAATCGTGTTAACAGCAAATTTTATAACAAACTGTCCAACCGTGTGGCAGCAAAATTATAACAGATTGTCAGATGTATGTCAATTCTTACACAAAATTGTAACAAAACACTTCAAAAATTGGAAAGGTACATGATGGATATTAATGGGGCAATCATGGTCAGTTGATATAGTGATTGACATCAACACAGATAATGTTTGTGGGGCACTGATAATGAGTTAACATACGGTGATTACCATTACCTCCCTCATAATCAGGTCAATTATGGTCACTTGATGAGGTGACTGCCATCACCTGACTGCAACTTGGGAAATTATGGTCAGTTGACAGGGTGATTACCATTACCTCCAGATACTATGGGGTTGGGCAGTGATGGTTGGTTGATATGGTGACTGTCATTGCCGTGAATAAATGTGATTGTATATGTACCATAACCTTAAAGTGGGCCACAAGAACTCAAATAGTATCGTAATACTAGAAAACGACAATATGTATATGTGCTGAGTCAACAGTAGACGTCAGCCACTGGATCTTAAAACAGTATTGTAACACGAGATGGTGAAAATCAATGGGCCATAACCTGACAGTGTGTATGAGGTATCAGATCTCACATGGTATCCCAACTGTAACATTACCTCATATATCACCATGTTAAAGCAAAATTGTAACAAATAACCTTATACATCTACACTGTTACACAAAATTGTAACAGATAGCTTCCTGTTACACAAAATTGGAGCTTAATGCCCCATATGTTACTGAATAAGTGAGATGAGACTTGTTCCAACAAGCAAAGGAGATTCGTTAGCAGGCTGAGACTTGTTGATGCCACAAGACAAGGTTCTTTTCGAGTGGGATAACACACAATCAGGTTCATGACGTCCCATTTTCAGATCAGAATCCTATCCGTGATATCACTAGCCCACACTCCATTTGATATGATACCATAATGAGGTCATGTACAGTTCATTGACCTTGACCACACGAAGACACAGTGAAGGTAGCAGCTACATACTGATTGCCTCTTAGGTATATTTTAATGGCAAGTGAAGTTATGTGACTGTGAGCAGCTGTTTCATTTAATGTGTCTTTAATGTGTCTTTACTGCATGTTCTATGTATGGTCAAGTAACATTGGGGATAGCTAAAATCCATTCTCAATCCCATCTAAGCCATAGCATCACTATGCTGTCTTCCGATTCTGATAACTACAATCTGGTTTCTGTAGAAATAATCTTTCGCTATCATTGGTAACTCTGTAATTTCAAAGACTTTATTCGACTCAGCACTGGCAATAGTTCTCTCTACACTGAAAATGCCATAAGTGTAGATTTTAGTTTCTGTAACCTATTTTATAAATTAAATCAAAGACAGCAAACGAAGTTGAGGCCATGGAGGTAAAAGGGACACAGGGTTTACCACAAGGAAGGTTCTGACAGGTGCAATTCAGCAAACCTGATGTTTGTAAGAAGGATCCGGATGATGCAGGCTGTGAAGCAGTTATTAAAGTGAAGAACGTTGTGTTCGGCAGCATGCTTAACAACAGAGTTGTCCAGGTGTATCTTGGCCATAGTTTGTCAGTGTCCATTCAAGCAGACAGAGAGCTTGGTGGTTATCATACTCACGCGGAATGCAACACAGTGGTTGCAGCTTGTAGATCACATAACTGCATTCACAGATAGTGCTGCCTTTGATGGTATAGGTGACGCTTCTTACTTCACTGGAGTAGGTGGTGGTGGGAGGATGTATGGGAAAGGTCTTGCATCTAGGTCTATTACAGGGATATGAGTCATGAGGCAATGGGTTGGGAGCAGGGGTGGAATGGATGAGGTTAGTGTTTAGGTTTGGTGGGCAGTGGAATGGTGGGCAAGTCAGCCGGTAGGATACTCCTAATTTCAGGGCATGGTGAGAGGTAGGCGTGACTCAGTTGCTCCAGTCGTGGGTGGTGCTGAGTCGCGAAGAGGATATTGTTTGTCAGGACAGAGGGACTCGGGGACGTGGTGGGTGACTGGAGAGACGAGGCACAGGAAATCTGTTTTTTATTTCTGAATCAACATAATAGATAAATGGTGATAGGTGCTTAGTTTCAGTAAAAACACATACAAAACTTTTGCTTCTTCTTCCGCCTGTCAGTTGATGGAAGCGTCTAATGGACTGATAGCCTTTCTCACATCCTCTTTAGGGCCTTTGCATTCTCCAGCAAGTTTCTACCTATCACATCTATATTCCACTTTTCTCCAATTTTTTTTGCAGCATTACAGGCGTAAGATTGTTGAAGCTGCATGAATCCGATGGCGCAGATCTGGAAGATCACGGACTGCTGTCTGATACACTTGCTCCTTGATTAACACCCACAGAAAAAAAATTAAGTGGCGTAATGCCTCACCTTCTTGGAGGCCAAGCAATCGATGGACTACTTCTGCTAGTCCAGCAATATGGGAGCTCATGATCCAAGAAATTCCTCACAATATAGGCCACTTGATGAATGATCTCTTCACGACGAACTTTGTGGCACAGCGTACAGCTCCAAAATGTCTATGTACGTCTTTACATTAACTGTAGACTCTGCGAAGAAGAATAGGCCTATAAGCCTGTCCGTCAACAATCCAGACCACACAACCACCAACTCGAAGAGTTCCGAAGCAAACACGGAAAACATTTTGAGTTAGCATACTTGCAGAAGAAAAGCGTCAATAATTATCTGAATTACATATCAGTTTATTGTCTTTTATATGATTGTATGTTTAACCCTGACACCCTGTGCCTATATTGTTCTATCACCAACATTACATACTCTTTTGACCATTCCATAGCTCACGTCTCATGCTAACAACATAAACAATTCGTACGCAAAACAGCAGCTCTCTGTGCTTCTTATGGAGAAGTGGAGACGACGCGAACTTCCTCTGCTAGTTCTCTGAAAACCCGACAACCAGCGGAACACGAAAGAGCACCTGCAAATGAGAAGCGAACATATCCGATAGCCGTTCCCACTCACTCGCCTACCGTCTACACCAGATAAATTTCTTGTTTTTCTGATTGCTCGTTCACCAGGGTTTCTTCTAGTGTAAATCAAACTCTGTATACTCTGTTTATTTATTTACCTAACTTTGGCGAAATTAGAGTCATGGGGCCATCTGTTGCACATAACCAGGCACATTACAGTCGTTACAATAAGCGTGTTGTAAGCTACATCCAATAAAGAGTAACCACTTTAGAAATTACTACAGTTTAGAAAGAAATGAACACACAATTAACGAACGTTAAGGGGAAGTACATGAATAAAAACGAAGTACTGGAAGATAGCTTTAAACTATCAGCGCTGGTAGTGATGACCATGAGACAAGACTGGAAGAGGGGAAGAACGAGGAGCATGATAAAACACACTTAATAAAGATAGTAGAAAAGGAAGTGACGTGACTGACTAAGAAATCTAGAGACAAAGAAATATGTCTGGGAAAAGATTACAATAATTGCTGCATTTTGTTTTAGTGCTACAACTGTTCCTATACGCAAATTTTTGGAGAAACAGTGTAAGAGTGGCAGAAGAAAATGCGGCAGTTTCTTCCTAAAAGTGGCTGGGCTTTCAACTGTGCACACAGTGCAGGATACCTTGTTCCAGACGCGGACGGCAGTAGAACAAAAGGTGAGGGTGATTTTTTTTATGCAGCTAGCTTACTGGACTTGTAACCATCTATTGTTTTCACTACTCTTGCCGTACTTAATTATGTCGCAGTGGTCGAAGTTCGGAAGGACAGGTAATTGCACAAGCTTACGTTTCAAATTCTGTTGAAATGTAGCTCGAAACTTTTTAAGGGCAAGCGGAAATCATCGCGGATGTGGCAACAGTATTTTCTGCCCTGTCGGGACGCTCACCAAGAGCTACATCCAAGTTTTTCAAATGTTTCTGATATACGATACTCGAATTCCGGCGAGAAACACAAGGGGCAAGTGCTGGTGGATTTCCGAACTCTTTACTTTCTGGTGGAATACTAAATTGAGGTTAAGTACCAGGTTTTGCACTGATGACAGATCTTCATTGATCTGGTCGATCAGAGTATTATTATCTTCAGGACTGCCACTTAGGTCGTCGGCATAGATATCATATTTACAGGAAGACTGAGTCCTTACTGTCGTTTTAACGTATCCTTCATGTCTTTGCCGATAATTTTATCAATTGTCTCCTGATCTGCTTAATATGAATAGTATTGCTTACGTGCAAAATTATTATCACGGAGGAAATCAATTTTCTAACTGTGAATAGATATTTCAAAAATAAGAAAAATTTTCAGTAATACAGTGGGATTGCAATTTATGATACGTGTGACGGTTAATGGTTTCTGTACCGCTTCATGAGGGTTTGGCTGTCGGTAGTACAGATGTTCACTACTCGTTGACGTGGAATATTTGATTGTACATTGAAGGGGAATTACTGTTATCAGCTGCTGCCCGAAATGAAGCGGAAGCAGCGGCAAAGAGTGAAAATGTGTACCGGAACGGGATCCGAACCCAGGACCTCCTGCTTACTAGGTAGGTGCGGTAACTGCTGGGCAGTCCGGGACACAGCATTATCGAAAGTGCACGGACTACCTCGGCACGCCTCGCGGCTGATCCACACTCTCATCGAGCGCCACCTATCATAGAACTGAATTTATAATTGGCCAGTTACTTGCTGCATTGTGATGAATCAGCTACAGTCGCCAGTGACCCCTGCAGTTGTGATAGGCACTTAGGTACGGCGGTTGTCGACATGAACGTTTCGTGTGTGCTCGATACGGGATGTGCTTTGTCGCTCATCACTGGAGAAAGTTTATTGAAGCAATGCTGCACTCCGTGTCGTGATCACTGATTCCTTCCGTCATAAGCAGATGCACCACAAACATACTTATCAGTGCATCCTACACTCAATGATTTCTAGTCGTTATCCACTACTCACAGAACAACGTTGTTTTTTGTTTGCCGGCCGGGGTGACCGTGCGGTTCTAGGCGCTACAGTCTGGAACAGCGTGACCGCTACGGTCGCAGGTTCGAATCCTGTCTCGGGCATGGATGTGTGTGATGTCCTTAGATTAGTTAGGTTTAAGTAGTTCTAAATTCTAGGGGACTGATGGCCTCAGAAGTTAAGACGAATAGTGATCAGAGCCATTTTTTTGTTTTTTGTTTGGAGTAGTAATACTTTCATCTACATCCTGCCAGTGTTGGACACGGGTAGAAATTCGAGCATTACGTGCAGTGTCGAGATGGGGGCAGAATACTCATTGCGTCCTTGCATTGCAGTCTAACAAGAACTGAAGCACTAGTGCACGGTTCTGTAACTCCTAAACGTGCATCTGATTTACAGACGCACAGTGTGTGCATTCTGCCGCAAAAATGTGTTGTCAGTCTACGAGTAGGCCTATTTGTGTTCCGCCTGTCTGCTGCATCTGCCTCTGTAACTCATCTCTCTATACTGCTTCTCATAGCGGGGAACAGACACGTGTTTGTTGACACTGGAAACGGCACGCCCACGGCTGGGTGGCTGCCGTCGCACTTCGTTACACAGCTTCGCTGAACACGGGCCCATATAGCAGCTCACATACTGCACGCTTGTAAGTCGCTAGCCACGTCATTCACCACTCTAATCGAATACTACGCACATAACTAAAATCTGCAGTAAATATAAATTCTCCACCAACAAGAGAAGCATCCCAACGGGAAGATCTACAGTTTAATGAAAATGATTCTAAAATACGGAGTGCAGCGGTCAAGTAAAGAAGGTGGTATGATTTAATGTGAATGCAGTGTACACTTTATATTATAATAGATTAATTGCAAATAATATTAATAACACTGGTTTTGGGAAAATACTAAAACAAATATTCTTTGATTTTACATGGAAATACGAGGGTTGTCAGAAAGTAAGTTCCGATCGGTCGCGAAATGGAAACCACTGAGAAAATCCGGTAAAGTTCTGCACAGATGTGTTGGGCAGTGTCTCTAGTATGCCCGTCGATCGTGTAGCGTCGCTCTTTTCAGTTTTGAGTGAACAGTGAAAACGTAAAAATGTGTACGGAATAGCGTCTCCCGCCAAGTAACAGGGCCTGCGTCATGCAGCCCACATAACACAACTGTAGAGCAGTTCCTTCTTCATACCAATTTTCGGCCGCACACTGCAGGGGCAATGAAGACGCTTCTGCAGAGTTTCCACTGAGTCTCATCTCTGCTCAAAAGAAACGCTGACTATGAAAAAAAAATTTTCCGCAGAAAACGAGCTGCAGACCAGTGCAGATAAATGGAAGAAAGCACAGGTGGCTGCTTTATAAGACCAGGATACTGGAAAGTTGATACAACATCACCACAAAACTCGAAGTTTGAACAGCGACTATGTAAGACGTAGGTTGAAGGTGTACCTAACAGTTGAAAAAAAAAAAAAAAATCTGGTTTTCACTGAGGTTTCCATTTCGCGACCGATAGGAACTTACTTTTTGAGCAACCCTCGTAAAAATTCCTGGTCTTACAGAAGACTGCTAAAATGGCTCTATCAGCAATACATGTGACTTTGTGCGAAATAATCTTTGACAACATTACCTTTTCAGATGACTATCTGCCTGTTTACATATCTCTGTATCTGAATACGCATGCCTAAGCCAGTTACTTTGGCTCTTCAGTGTTATTAACAATGTAAGTTAGGCCACCATCAGAATAGTATTTGCAATAATGTTTTTCTGCTTACAATGCGGGTAAAGCTAGCGCAGTTCTAGAGCACTTTCAAATGACATGTTACATACTGTAAAGGCAGTTCTTGATTAAAAAGTGCATCACCATTACTTTGTTTTACTGTGATGCGTGGCGGCCAAACCCTATAGAGAGCGATATCCTGACCAGAACCCGTATCTTCCAGATGGATGTTTTCTCGTCCTGTACCGACCATTCTAGAAATAGGAAGTTTCGTGCCAGAGGCAACGTAGTCATCGTAGAACATGCACAGTCGAAGTATGAGACGTGACAGAGAGATGGGCAATAACTCACCTCGCTCACTGCCGAAACGTTTGTTTCTGTAGGCATAAGAATTGAGTACCAGAAGGAAGCCTTTGGAACAGAAGCTGTACGGGTTCGGTCGTTTATTTAAGACTATGGGGTGATTAGAATTGGTGATTAGAATTATGGTGATTAGAATTGTAGTTCACAAGCAATTCGTAGCATCGTCCGAAGGCAGCAGGTGACCACTGTCGCTCTGGTGGGACGGTAGAAAGCCCTAGGCCGCTACCTCATCATTCTAGGCTTCATAGAGCCTTTGCGGAAAATTTTCCGAGGTCCAGCGAACGGCAGTATAAGCACAAACTAAAAGGTAGACGCAGTTACCGAGGGCAGACACACCTCGAAAACAGGCCGATGTCTGAATCCACGGAAATGACTACAGATCACAGAAAAATAGTCCTGCATAAAACAGCATTTTATGACGATAATAATGATGTTACAGTAATTTCAGAGGGTAGTGCAAAGGAGTTTCCTATGGAAGAATCAATGTAAGACGTTGGAATTTTGTTAGGAAAATATATTGTAATTGGTAAAGGGGAAAAGTGTATTGGGAAAGTGACTTGTTCGGTACTACAGACTCAGTAGGAGTGACAGACTGTTGCGTAGGGAAGAACGCGCTAGGACTTGTCTGAGGTCGGATCTCAGTCAGATGGCAGTTCACGTTAATTACAACATAATCTTTGTAGTTTTTTTTTTCATTTCATGTAAAAGAAGGTTGAATACGAACAGTCGTGTAGGCAATGAAATTGGAAATTGATGGTAAGGACTATAGGACCAAACTGCTGAGGTCATCGGCCCCTAGGCTTACACACTAGTTAATCTAACTTAACCTAACTTACGCTAAGGACAACACCCACACCCATGCCCGAGGGAGGACTCGAACCTCCGACCGGGGGAGCCGCGCGAACCGTGACAAGACCCCCGAGACCGCTCGGCTACCCCGCGAGGCGTAGGCAGTGATTTCATTGATATAGTGAAGTATGTCTTTGCCGGTGTCAATGTCTACAGACTTAGAAGGATACACAGGTAGGACAAAAATATAGAATTACATGCTTGAACACCAATAGATACTAACCAAGCAAGCAGCATAGGCTGCAGTATTTAATCGCAGACGGCAACTGTGCAGTGTCTTCAGTACTTTTCAAGTGCCAGTCGTGGTTAGATAAGTCTGTATAATAGTGGGGGCATTATTTCGTACCTAACTGGATTCGAAAGTGGACAAATTGTTGGTGCTTGTGTAGTGGAAGCTTCCGTAACCAAGGCAGCCGAAGTGTTTGGTGGTTCAGGAGCCACAGTATCGAAAATTTGTACCGCGCACAGGGTACTTCCGTAAAAGCGTGCAAAAATGTAACAGGACATAGAGAATGATCCACTGACGAATTTGAGGTAGGGATCCTGGTGTCGTAAAAGCCAGCTTAAGGGGATACAGAAGTAAACTTGTCTACCGCTTTGTCTAGCATTACTGTTTTCCAGACTTTTTACACCACAAGTTTACGCACACTGTGCTGTTTATTTACTTGTACATTCTTTACTTCCTGCAAGGAGCCTGATCACTAGGAAGTCATGATGCAGGTATTGTTACTTTACTTGTCCATAAGGTGGCTCTGTTTTAACGTATTTACATTATCCTAAGACAGAACGTGCTATGAATCAACGACAGATGAATTCATTACACAGTAAAATGAAATGATCGTATGGCATTGTTGGCCGGGAGACCCCATGCAGGGTGTTCGGCCGCCGAAATAGCAAGTCCTTCTTAGCTGACGACAGTTCGGCGACTTGCGAGTCAAAGATGATGATCACGAGGCAGACAAAATCCCTGACCCCGTCGGGAATCGAACCCGGGACCCCGTGCGCGGGAAGCGAGAACGCTACCGCAAGACCAAGAGCTGCGGACATATCAGAGACGTGAAGTACAGTACGATGGAGCAGTAGCAGTACAGTATTGCAAGAGTCACTGACACGCGCCTTCAGTATGGGGCAGTACTTTGCAACGCTCTGGCTGTTGAAAGGCTGTACAGGGAACGATTTCCTAACAGGCATCGTCCGTTACGTCGAGTGTCATCGAGTGTTTATTCCTGTCGAGCGACGAATTCGGGAGACTGGTTCATTGGAAAGAAGAAACAAGGGACCTGGCAACATGAGGACCATCGCACACCCAATTTTGAATAGGAGGTGTTGTAACATGTTGCAGCGGACCCTACTATAAGTACTTGTCATATCGCACGTGAAATCGGCGCTGCACATACTGGGTGTGGCGAGTGCTCCATGAACAAAAGCTACACCCATATCAACACGACGAGTACATCCAATGCTTGTGACTGACTTGGCACCAAGGCTAGCCCTGTGTTAGTGGTTGCTCCAACAATGGATTGACCTACCAGAGCCGGCCGGTGTGGCCGTGCGGTTAAAGGCGCTTCAGTCTGGAACCGCGTGGCCGCTACGGTCGCAGGTTCGAATCCTGCCCCGGGCATGGATGTGTGTGATGTCCTTAGGTTAGTTAGGTTTAATTAGTTCTAAATTCTAGGCGACTGATGACTTCAGAAGTTAAGTCGCATAGTGCTCAGAGCCATTTGAACCATTTTTTGACCTACCAGATTTCCTCCAAATCGTGCTGTTTACTGACGAGGCCTCATTTGGTCGTGATGGTATTTGGAACAGTAGGAATAGCCATGTGTGGGAGAAGAGCCACAACCATGAAGTACGTTTTCTGTAAATCTCTGGGTTGTCTTTGTAGGCGACAATCTCACTGGGCCCGATCTTCTACCTGACTGTCTGGATGCCCAACTGTACTTTAAGTTCGTGCAAAGAATTCCAACCGAGTTGTTGGAGAAGATGTGGATACAACATGATGGTGCACCGTCTCACTTGAGTATGGATGTTCGCAACCAACTCAGTGCTGTATTCCGTGGTCGCTGGATTGGAACCGGAGGTCATTTCCATGGCGCGCTATGTCACATGACCTGAATTCCCTTGATATCTTAAGTCACTTGAGTACTCAACACAAATGGCATACTTGGAACAAGTGTACCATACGGCTGTTTAGCCAAAAGTCCTGTTGTCGCTGCTATACTCCATGTCTTCCATGTAAGAATATTTGCATCTGGAAAAGCTTCAAGGCCACCATAATCACAATGGTTGCCCCACACAACTGCAAGTGTAAGCCATGTACTACCTCCAAACACGGCTTGTACATCACATGTAAAATTCAAACGTAGTCCACGAAATACGTTTGGACCTCCAATTAGTTGTTGTTTATTAAACTGTCCAGCAAGATCAATGTCTATCCGAGGCGATACATCACCTATAGGGAAAGCGGGAAACATCATCCGCTATAACAACAAAGCGGATGAGAGTGTGAGCTGAGTGATGCTCACACGTGGTCGTTGAAGACGATTGTGAAGCAAAATAAGAGGTTAACAGCTGCAAAAAGTCACTACAGAACTGCAGAGTAAAACATGGCGGGCATACGGTGATGATTTGGTCAGCTATATCGTAGTGTTCCTATTGTGGTATTCCATTGGCCTCATTGTTACTGCCAAGGATTATGCGCCCATTTTGAATGATCAGGTCCGCACCATGGTGCAATGTTTGTTTCCCAATGGTGATGGTGTACTACAAGGTGATAGGGCCCCTGTTCACCATATCTCAATGCGGTTGAGCCTTTGTAATCTACGTTCGAGAGATGATGTCTGATCGCTATCCATCTCTGTCATCGTTACCTCAACTGTCCACTGTTTTTGCAGGAATAATGCTATAAGAGTCCATTGATAACCATAATGGACCTTTATTTATCTGTTCCGAGATGACAGTAAGCTATTTTGAGCGCCAGCAGTTCCCCTACACTGCAATAAATGTGGAAACGTGTTGTGTCTTTGGTATTTCCGTATGGTTGTCTATCCTCCGTAGGCTGACTGAACAAATCTTATATCGCGCCATTTGTTAACACTTAATCAAATTCGGTAACTTCGACGAGGCTAATTATCCAGTTATGTGCTTGCGCAGTATTAGTATATGTTCTCGATTATGGCTGTCTGACCGTGACTGTGGGGTTAGCGGAGTTTGTGTCTTGCAGAAATCGTGTGTATTATTGCCGGCAGATTAAAGAACTATCCTGGCGGATTTTGTGTAAGTCCGGTACGGCGAAATAACAAAGTGATGGTATTATTATATGCGAGTAGTTAATTCGGTACGTTGGAATTCTTTAATAAATCGGAATTTGATTTAGTCTAGCAAGCTGCCTGATATCTGATGAGTTCTATTGCGAACTTCGCATAAATGCTACAACGAATGGCAATAACTTCACTGGAGGACAAAAGAGGCCTAACAATATGTCTGACTACACCAAACTATTTTTTTCTGTATGGTATATTGACCTCTCCCAGCATGTTGATGTAGTCATCTAAGGTTGAATTAAGTTTCCATGTGGAAGTGCAGCGTAAACACTGTTGCATCATATGCAATGACAGCTTTAGCAGGTTAAAAATGTGCGGCTGTACTTGAAGTTCGTAGTATCTGAAGGTAGGCATGTGTTACATCTAACTCACGCATCCACGTTATATCAACGCTAACCATTCAAGGAAGGTTATTCGATAATATGTTGCAGTATTGAGTTTTTATCTGGTTCCTCCTCTTGTTAAACATGTCTACCTTAAATGTTGTAATCATTTGTCTAGAAAGGTTTCTGCATGGCAGGTTTTATTCTGATTAATCTCAAATTCATAAACCATATTATTTCACTATTGAGAGGGAGTCAACCAGTATCAAGCCCCCAAACCTACTATTCCCACTTCCGTTGCAGTGAATCCATACATGAGCACTCGATGGGGTTCCTAAAAGAAGTGTGCACCTCATTTGAACACGTTACCAACTCACCTGTCACATGTACACTTACACTAAAATTTGCAGGGAATAATTTCAGAATCGTGTCCACTCTGTCCGTGGGCACAGCAGCAAATCTTCGACAACCACAACTTCTTCTCCGATGTTCTTTTTACCGATGAAAGTTCCTTCTCAAACAAAGGACAGATATACACAAGGAACTTGCAATATTTTTTCCAGCGAAAAGCCACGGTGCATTATAAACGTGATACATCTGCTGATGCTGATGGAGAGTTTAAACTCTAGTGTGGAATACTTATACTCCAAGTATTAGTACTCAGTTTATCAGTGCCAACCTAATGGGCAATACATATGCCAACTTTCTCACACGAATTCTTTCTCGTTTTTTGAATGAAATGTCGATGAGAACCAGAATGAATACATGGTACCAACACGATGGATGTTCAGCACACAATGCCTTGCGTGCACTTCTCGTTCTGAACTGAAGGTATCCTGCCAGATGGATTGGTTGTGAGGAACAGTGTGTTCTTACATCTACTGTCTTAGTATCTCTTCACCTCTGTCTTTGGGAGTGAAATAAAATACTTCGTCTCTTTTGATATTCTAATATCTCGGCAGAATGGGCAGGAATGTCTCATACTTGCTTGGAATCCACTTCAGTAGGTAACAATGGCAGCAATGGTGAATTGTTTCATGCGACGTGTGCACTAGTGCAGCAGCACTATCCATGGTCACCGCTTTGATCACCTATGATTGTTGTAGATCCTTTTCCTTCACACAGTGGTTTACAATACTATCACAGTGCCAGTACCCAGTGAAATTAATAAGAAGGGGTGAGAAAGCCACCATGGAGAATTACAATACCAACCATGGGCTGGTAGCTGGAATGTGGCGACATGTGAGTCAGAATGCATGCGAAAGGACTATGAGATGCTAGCCACGCTCAGCGGTTCAAATGGCTCTGAGCACTATGGGACTCAACTGCTGTGGTCATAAGTCCCCTAGAACTTAGAACTACTTAAACGTAACTAACCTAAGGACATCACACACATCCATGCCCGAGGCAGGATTCGAACCTGCGACCGTAGCAGTCTTACGGTTCCGGACTGCGCGCCTAGAACCGCGAGACCACCGCGGCCGGCACGCTCAGCGGAAAACTGCACCACGCAGCAGTAACCGCCATACGGAGTGGGTCATTGTCACCACGGCTTTTAATTGACATATGAACCGCCATTAGATTGGCATTGACGAACTGAGTACTAATACTTGCAGTACACGCACTCCACACTAGACTTTAAACTGTCCACCAGCAGATGTCTCACGTTTGTAACGCACCGTGGCTTTTCGTTGGGAAAAATATTGCATGTTCCTTGCATCTATCTGTCCTTTATTGAGAAGTAACGTTGATCGTTAAAAAGAACATTGGAGAAGAAGTTGTGGTTGTCGAAGATTTGTTATGTTGTTGTGTGCTGTGTGACTGGATGCCATGTTTTTGTGTAACAAATGCGTCCCAGAGGTGTGCACATAAATCTGAAGTTTCAGGCAGAGCCACAGCAGACGACTATTGGACAGGGCGTCGCCAACAGCAGCCATGAGCCCAAGTCCAGGTTGGGTGACCCACTACCAGCATTGAGTTCCGACTCCTGCTGGATGAGAGAGGGTGGCCTAGTGCTCAAAGCAATGCAGTTGCAGCACAACACGCGGCGCCACTGGCGCCACAGCTGTGGCCTACAGAGGCTCTCCTCCAGCCTGTTGACAGCATTGAAGGATGCCTGCAGGTAGGATTATGAAACTTAATGCGGAGATGTATGAGTTAACACACAGTGAGGAGACCATCACGGTGTTGCTACAGGAAGCTAAACAACAGTTGTCTCATGCTCTCCTGTAGGGTTTAGCACCAGCGATGTCTAGCAGTCTGCGCAGTGGTGTGCCTAACGATATGGATGTAGCAGTTCGGCTAGAGTTGCAGGATGAAGAATTTGATGTTTCTTCAGGTGTAGGGGACCGGAGAAATGTATTTCCATGAAATATAAGAAGTTTCAATTGTGGGCGAATGGGCCATGTGCAGAGATTATGCTGCCAGCTATTGCGTAATAGGGGTGGCACAAACTGCTGGAAGTTTAGTGAGTATTGTAGTGGAGGTAGTATGGATGAGCAGCAGATATGTGGGATTGGACTGGGTGGTAATATGAGGAAGGAGGTCCATGTACCTCACCTGCGGTATGCGCTAAAGCCGTGGAATAAGTCTATAGGTTTCCTGTTTTTAGTTATTTTCGTTTGTATTTTGTATATATTATTCGAGTAACTTCGCACGTATATTTTTGGTTAAGGATTATCTTCATTGTACAATTTTGGTAAACATTTTTGGAAAGCAGTGATCAATTAATTGTTATATTTTGACTAAAGTTCAGTCTTGATCACTCATGTATGTTTTAATGATATAGGTAACCGGTTTCGGTTCTTTCTACAAAACCATCATCAGACCCATGACTCCCTTAGGATGGTAGGCGGAGCTCTCCTCGCTGCGTAGCTCCGCCTACCATCCTAAGGGAGTCATGGGTCTGATGATGGTTTTGTAGAAAGAACCGAAATCGGTTACCTATATCATTAAAACATACATGAGTGATCAAGACTGAACTTTAGTCAAAATATATCTTCATTGTGATGAGAGGTGCTGTTTGAGATAGTAGGTTTCTGGCGCGAGGGAAGGTGGTAATAGTCCCTGTCCTCAGGTACCCTTTCAGAGAAGCTGAGAATCTTAAGAATGATAGATATGGCAGTTCTGTGCCTCTTTGCCTAAGGCAGAGTGTGGATGTTGTGAGATGACGACCTTGACGAAGGTGTTTTTGTTTCCCAGACAACAGGATATGGTGTAGTATAGTCACAGATGGTCATTAAGCTTAGTATTTAATGTGAGGGAACTGCAGAACAACACAAGAAGGTTGGAGGAGGTATTTTCAGGTTCGCAACATTTAGCTAGTAGTTACAGGACGCTTAGGGAGGTATCAGCAGGACAGCGGAATTGAAGTAGAAGATACAGGAAGTGATGGGAATGGAGGGTAATAAAGGGGGTGAGAGGTACAATATTCAAGACCACATTTGGAACAGCACATGTGAGTGCCGTAAGCGAGCTAAACAAAACAGCGAAAGCTGAAAGGAAACTAGTAGAAGGGTATAGAGTAGTATTCCACATAGGTTGTGAGTCTGGAGACTGGCTTGTTGAAAATACATTTATATTTCCACAGCTTGCTAAGGAAGTGATGGATTATGTCAGAGCACCAGCTATACTCTAAACAGATTTAGACGCGGCTCAAACCAGGGTGCAAATACTGGATGCTAGAATGACGTTGCATTCATTAGGCGACAGTATTTGGCACACAAAAGTTGAATTGACGCACTTGCAGAATACTGTTCATTAGCCACTACATGAGCAGTTAGGTCTAGTCTTTGTGTTACTTGAGCAATACCTGAAGGAGTTGAGAAAGTTGCGATTGGAATTGCGACCGGAACTGCAGTGAGTGGCAGAGATGAGAAGCCAGAACTTGTCTACCATGGAGCGACTATGGCTGTAACAACAGGCAGTGCGTGGCTGTATGTGTCAGAGAGGATACCGGTCGCAGAGAAGCATGCACTGTTCAAGAGTTACACGGTGTACCAGTGAAGCTACAGGAAGTCTCGTAGTTTGTGCAAGTACGAGACAATTATGTGTTAACTAGTGGTGGAAGACGGGGATCGATACGTGGTGAGCTATAAAAATGACAGAAGAGGATCATCATCATATGGCCTACTCGCTGAATGAGAACTGCTGAAGCACGTGCGTCACGCAGTTCAAATGTTTGTGAATCCCTGAGGGACAAAACTGCTGAGGTCATCGGTCTCTGGACTTACACACTATTTAAACTAACTCATGCTAAGAACAACACACACATCCATGCCCGAGGGAGGACTGCAACCCCCGCGGGGAGGGTCGTGCACTCCGTGACATGGAGCCTCAAACCGCGTGGTCACTCCGCGCGGCTCACGTGGTTGATCAGAGCCAAGGCAGAGTGTTGTCCACGCTGGAAAGAGGTGATGGAACCGAAACTGTATTCCCAGAAAGCGGGTTTGTGATGGCTGTACTCGATATACAACGACACACTAAGGGTTGTCAGTTGCTATAATGAAGGAAAAATTATGGGAGTGAGCCAGTGGCAGTTAAGAGACTGGGTCACTGATCAACGGGTCGCTGTGTGGCATTTCAGGACCGCCGTTCCGTTTTCCAGGTACTACGATGGTAGTAAGTCTGTTAAATGTAACACAGACAGACGAGCCGTCACAGATACTGCCTAAACAAAACATTCCCTTATTGAAGAATACCTAGCAACCAAGCGTAGCCCAGCAATTAAGTCAGACGGTAGCCGCGCAGGAGTTGTGGATCACTGTTTTAGCGCAGCGTGTAGAAAGATGACAGGGTAACAAACGTTGGGTAACCAAGACTTCGAGCGCCATGGTGACTGTGGCTCTGCTCTGTATAGCTCTTATTTATCAGACGACGAGTCGTTCTCGAACCTGAACCATGTGTAGTTGAAGTTCCTGATGACCAAATTCCTCAACAAACGGACGAAAATAACGTTACAGAGTTTTTAAAGCTTAATGTAGTAACTGAGTAGTGTTTAGGAGTATCAGTTGATTAGCGCGTATTTATTCCATGGATTAAGGGTTGACGCACTTATAGTCGACAACGAGATCGGCTGGCTCTGAGCACTATGGGACTCAACTGCTGTGGTCATAAGTCCCCTAGAACTTAGAACTACTTAAACCTAACTAACCTAGAGACAGCACACAACACCCAGCCATCACGAGGCAGAGAAAATCCCTGACCCCGCCGGGAATCGAACCCTGGAACCCGGGCGTGGGAAGCGAGAACGCTACCGCACGACCACGAGATGACAACGAGATCGGGACGAGGTCTTCTCCATGGAGGGCGCCAGTGTAGTGCCGCTACCTAGTTTTAGTGGAGTTAACATGAAGTGGCAAGAAAGCCACTGTGGAGAATTGCAGTAGCAACAGCGGGCTGGCAACTGCAGTGTGGCGAAATATAGGTTAGAAGAACTTATTTACCAAAGCATTGCGAGACGGGATAGCCACGCTCAGTAGAAATCTGCATAGCACACTAGTAACGGCTCCGAAGGTGCGTCGATGTCACCACACCAGTGCGAGACTCGCGTTATGGGCTACGTGAGTTAATGCCAGGTTCCCGTGTGCCAAGAGCGCTCCAGATGCGTATACACAGGTCTAAGAGTAGCGGTACTTCTTTGGAGTCCCGTAGCATCGCCACGATGGATGACGAGTGGACTGGGCGTCGGCAGCGGGAGCCCTGGGCTTATGTCCATGTTAGGCCGGTTGCCACCAGCACTGGGTCTCTATTGTGTTGTGGTTCATCACCAGCCACCACCCCACTGCTGGAGAGGGCAGCGGGCACATATCCCGCGCACAGAAGCCAACAGGCGTTGCCGCGGTGAGTCCGTGTGCGACTGAGTCTCACGAAGAGGCCGTTCGCTGGAGGGTCGCTGTCACAGCACGACTCGCAACGCCGCTCAGTTGGCCTACTGAAGATGCCGGCCACCCTCTGGCTGCAGGCAGAATCGCGTGGTCAACAGAGTGAGGCGTGTTTGCCTAACCAAGCCGAGGACACAGTGTGCAACTGAATTTGAGTAAACGTCTTTCTCTTGGTCAACAGTGTTTCTACGGGACCTGCCGGCCTGTTGTCACCGCCACTCACTCTGCAGAGTTTGTTATTTGGCAGATTTTGGGGAAGGGGACAAAACCCAAAGTCATCGGTGCCACCGGATTAGATAGGGATGGAATAGGAAATCGGCCGTGCCCTTTGAAAGGAAGCATCCTGTAATTTGCCCGAAGCGACTTAGGGAAATCACGGAAAACCTAAAGTAGGATTGCCGGACGCGGGTTTGAACCGTCGTCCTCCCGAATTTGAGTCCAGTGTGCTAACCACTGCACCAAGTCGTTCGGCACCCTACAGAGTAAAGCCACACTCGACACTACTAAATGGTATAAAAGATAACCATTTGTGTTTCTTATTAAGATGAATGCTATGTTTATGTGAACATGCAACACTTTTTTAACCGGTTTAGATGACAGGAACTAGACTATCGTACACAAAGTATAGGACTCTGTTGAAAAAATAAGACTGTTGTTCGTATCTAAGTAATGATTTTTTGATTTTTCTCATCTAAAATAAATTAATTAAGGGGGGAGAGATAAATGGAACACCGCATATATCTTAACACACCTAATATTTAGTCACATCTTTCAAAAATAGATATTGATGTGTTACTGTACATTATTCCCTTATTCGTAACTGAAGTACAGTTTTGTTTGAATAACGTCATTAAATGATGGGTGAACGAAACCTCAGGCATTCTGGATACGTTTTTGCCAGCATATTTTAATTAAGATCGGTATTTCGGTGCAGAAAATAGGTTGTAGGAAACAGACTGAAGGGAGCTGATGAAATCTCGGTCATGTATTTGACCAGCTGCTTGACATTTTATAAGCGTACAGAGTCAACAAGTTGTAGTGTCTAAAAAGCTATGCATCTTGAACTGGCAATATCTGACAGTTTTTGTGCAAGTGTCAAACATCCGTTTGACAGAAATACAGATTTTTACGGATAAATGGCCGTGATAGATGGTATAACAGAGAAATCTCCGTGTTTTAAAATCATTTTAATTCGAATTTCGCAATTCTACCTATGGAACTTCCTCTGTAGCTGTTATATGTCCTGTCTCCCGCAGCACATTCATACTCTTTTTTAGCTATTTTGCCACTATGACGTCCGATTCTGTCGGCCATCGCAGCTCGGGTGTTAAGTCGATATGGGTGCCCAGGCAGTGAATGGATACTCGATGTAATATACAAGAAAATCACGAACAACTATGGGGCAAGGAGGTGCCGACGTTCCCCCCCCCCCCCCCACCCACCACCCCATCCTCCCATCCTACCTCGCAGGGAAGGGAAAAAAATGTAATATATTCATGTATTCGTAATTCGAGAAAACGATTGAAAAGTCAATATTACACAGGTTTCTAACATCGTCGGAGCTGAACATTTTTATGGCTACTTACAAGTCTCCATTCCTCTACCAAAATATTAAAGTTATACCTTACCCCACATCTAAGCTGCCTCATACAAACTAATGTATGGGTGCCATGGTTATTACAGAATACGCGATTGCATACGCAGTATTATTCAAAGCTTGACTCCGACCAAA
This sequence comes from Schistocerca nitens, assembly GCF_023898315.1. Lineage (NCBI taxonomy): Eukaryota > Metazoa > Arthropoda > Insecta > Orthoptera > Acrididae > Schistocerca > Schistocerca nitens. Next base: position 634,495,624 of record NC_064619.1, read on the forward strand.
AACTCTTAGGTACTTGCCATTGTTGTAAAAGGTAATCCGTGCACCATCTCTTTATAGTTACCGATGAATTGCATTTCCAGTAGCGAATCCGTGTGGAATAATTACACAAAGCACGAGACTCTAACCCTACTGCACTGCGGCATGTAAAGCAGGTTGATGCCCAGTAATCTTTACTCTATCCATCGAACCCGTTTTTTCAACTGAAATTATTGGTACTGTTGTGGAAATTAAGGCTAGTCTCGGTTTTTGCAGGGAGGACGTTGTATTTACATTATTTTCAGTTATTAGCGTCCCCTTGTCGTATCTGAAGTTCATTTGAGCATTCTGAATATACTCAGCAGACACAATTACGGTAAATCCGACAATATTAGTCATCCAGAAATGTTTATGTTGAGTTGAAACAGAAATGGCTAAAATAATAAATATAAATATTAACACAAATCGTATTCTTTAACAACGCATGAATTTCTACTTTTTAATACACAAAAATGTTAATTTCAGAATTTACGTTTCAATATAAAACAAACGTTATTGTGTTTGCATGTGTACTGGCTCTAAGTGCGGCAGAGAAAGTTGTTGTAAGTTGCTGTGAAGTTACGCGCTGGACCTACTAGGAACAGTGTTCACTGTTTATGAAAATATTTCAAGAACGTGGCAAGTTTATATGAAAAGAGTTGTTGGTATTATGGATGTGGCAGCAAAGATTGTAACAAACAGTTCTAAGAAAAGTATTTCACCCATTTATTCGCAAGTCCGAACCTCATTTTTGGAGCCCTGCAATGGAATTTAAGTGCCCCTTGAGACTGACACCTCTACAAGATAAGCTGAGAAGATCTTTTTTTTTTTTTTTTTTTTAAATATCTTCAACATTTCGTGGCCCTGTCAGCAAATGTATAAATATTAATTTTAATTTTAATAATGAACACCCTCAGTTGCACCGTTTACCTAGAATTTATCTAGGTTTCAGTCGGGATTACCTAACCTTGTTCAGAATAACAGTATCTATCGTTTGTCCATAGTGGACATCGTCAAGCTAAAACTACAAATCCATAAGTATCGTCAGACTGTAAAACTTATCTGGCACTGCCTCGGCCCCACTTCGCGACCGCGATGCGACAGCCACGAGTGCTGTACTGGAACTGAGTTCTAGGTAAACGGTGCAACTGAGGCTGTTCATTATTAAAATTAAAATTATCTTTTTTTTCTTCCTATCACCTCTACTGTTTTAATATTCACGTTATGTCAATAACACACATAATACACGATGCTGATAATTCTTCTGTGCATTTCCTTATTAATTATCACTCAAGAGTAGTCTGGGTTTCAGAGCTGTCATGATGAATTACAGAACTTCTCCATGCGACATGGACCTTATCGAACAGGTATGAAATGTATTCAAACAAGGGCACAAATGTCAGAAGCACCTCAACGTAATCTGCAAGGTTTACCAGTTCCGCATACGGATATTTGCTGCCAATTACTCCCGTCGGCTGACAAAGGTCATGCGTAATGGAGGATATGGTTATAATGCTAAGGCTTTCCGTGCCGAGAGTCGACCAGCATACCGTCGATTGCAGTGTGCATTACTGATCAGGTTAAATGAAAGGAAGCTGACGGGGAATTAGACCTGCTTTTTCTTAATTGATCCATTTCGATAAATTGTCGTCCTTCAGATGTTCCTATCAGTGCGGAATTTGAGCTGTGAAGAATTTGTTGCTAGTGCGTTTATCCTTATGCTCACAGAAACTAGAGTAGTTAGAGTGAGTAGCCTTTAACAATGTGCTGTCTGAGGAACCTTGTAGAGTTGTAAGACACTAGAGTTCTTTATTTCTACTACTTAATGCCGTAAGGGACATTGTTTTACCGAACATGCGTAAGTAAAGTTTATGGAAACTTATATTTACTGGTCAGTTTGGTGTAATTTAAGATTTCGGGCAGTAATATTGTTGATGCCACCCAGCGTATTCTTATTACATGCCATATGAACGAACTCGGCATTCAGTTCCCATAAAATAAGAGTTTGAAACGTTTTAATTGTAAATTAGTGTCATATAATAGAAAATTAATAATTTAGTGAAAACGAAAACTAAATGAAAAACTAAAACTATAAGAAAACATCTTTTCCGGAACAGCCAAGACACAAACATTTCCTAATAGTTTTATGTTACGTCATGTCACAAAAAAATCTTATATAAGCTGGCGCAGATATAAGATGAAACTAAATGTATCACTATTTAGCTTTCACATTCGCAAAGCACAACTACTGAAATGTTGTTGGAAACCACAAATATACTTACTGATATTAAATCAATGTGCAGTAGCATTTAATAATTGTGCTTCTGTTATTTGCTAAACATCATCATGATAAAACATTCATGATGTGTCTGATTTTCATTTATGTCAAATATTTGTGGTTCGACATTTTGAAATTGGAAAGCTCAACATATACACATTTTCCATAGAAGGATAATTCTACAATCATTACCTTAAAATGAACGTTACACCTTTGTTTCCTTTTTACTCTTAATGCTCTGTTACATAATTGAATTCACGAAAGCTCCGGTGGCGAATATTCTTCACGAATACTATTACAAGAAAAATAGCCATCTTCGAAGTATTACAAAACCGTCGAAAAATAAGAAAATATGACTTGTTAAATACAGACCTTAGAGTGCATGGATGATGTATCCTGTGTATAAATCTCCTATTCATAAGGAATTCGTAAATCGGAAGATAGAAAAGTATTTATTTCGTTCAGGTCTTAATTTGTAGGACGATACGGCGAGATTTTAGTTACTGAGCTATTTTTCCTAAGTTTACTGGCGTGAATGCAACAGTCTTGTCCTTGTGTAACTGACTCTTCGGGTTGGTAGTATGTTAGTTATTGGTTACGCAACTGCCTCACATGCATTGCCTATAAGAAAGTATATTTTGTGTAGCAGACCCTCCCACATGAGCGTGTCAGTATAGAATAAAATACACTTAATTATACATGGAGGTCTACATTCCATTCTAAACGAATAACAATTTCGCAAATGTGCGTGACTATACTCATGATATTATGATGCAAGATATGTACAGAGCCGTTACCTAAACTATTGTGTGCTTAACGACACTTGCCAACATCCATACGTTCTCCAGCCCTCTATTTATTCCCTAATTTATAATTAGGTTTTGCTTGATTAAAAACGTAAAATACACATGGTCACGTCACTTAGGCTATGCAAATGAGAACAATGATAACATATAGAATCCCATCAAAATTAATTTCATTTTCTCCCACACTGTGTTGAGACACACACGACAGAATTTACAAGTACTTCAGCGCCGTTTATTTTCCATTAAGTTAAGAGGAAAATTCGTCAGTAAATACAGTCCTATGCTAAAATTGTAATAGTATTTGATTCATTTGTACGTATACAGCATACGTTTGTGCTCTCGTTAAATTCTACAAAATTGATTAATGTAAGCATTTAACTGTTGTAACATGATAATAACGCATGGGAGACATGTTTCAGTGTTGAGCTGCGCAATGTAATGCTCTGTTTTCGATGTATATGCAAATTAAGTTTCCGGTAACATACTTACATTTTTTGGTTTGAAATTTGTTTTACCACCAAAACTGCGTACATTAGTTCAGTCATAAATCTTCCTTACTTTTGGTCTCTTACCGTGTGATCGATCTCTCTTTTCACACACACCTAGAATTTAAATAATTGAGTTATTATGGTTGTCTATCAGACGACCCGACTTGCTTTATATAATAAGGAGAAAATTTTGAGGACTGATGAGAACTAAACAATTTTTTGCTTTGAACAGGTCATTTTCCACGAGAAAGAGACTAAGAAATGCGATCAGGCGGTCCTTAGTTCTGCACATCACAGTCATCACTGCACCAGTGGAACTTTAAGCAGCTCTCCTCCTTTTTGGTGTAAGTGTGGCTTCGTGCCTCTTGGCTATCGTCGTGGTAAACTAAAGAAACATCGCTCGGCGTATGTCAGTTTTAGTGCTGCATACAAAAATTCAGCTGTTTAGTGCGTTATAATACATCTCATAAAGGTAACTTTCCGCATCTGTCACTGAACATGATGAAGAAAGGGCATATCTATCAAAAATTTGAAATTTTCTTTGGAGCTTAGCTCTATGGACTGTGTGGAAAGGTCATACATGATGCCACGGGAACAGGATTTCTCTGGCTGTTGATTATCATGAAATGTGCGTAATGGACTTACCTGTCACAATTGTTCCTTTCTGAAAAGATAATAAATACTTTGTCCATTTTTTTGTTCAGTTGCATAGCAAACTTGCTTCTCGTAATGTCACACTTCTGAGAGCAGTTTGTTGTGGAGAACCAAAGGAAAGACTTTCCCCATCACAGTGGTGAACTCAGATGCTATTCTAGCTTTCAAGGAATTGTGTCTATCAGATGAGACACTAGGAAAAGCTACCGGTTGGTTACTGCAGAGAAGAAAACTCGCCACTTTTAATAATGTTATTTCCTCATGGCGCTGTTAATCTGAATAAGTAGCATTATTAAAAGCAGCTTGTTGCTGTTTTCTTCTCTACAGTAATCAACCTGTACTTTGCACGCAGGTAATGGCTTCATAACGTCAGCTTTCGACACAAAAAAGCAGAAAGAATTTCGTCTAACGAATATAATGTTACTCTTCATTTGACCAAATTGAACCATATTGAATATAAATCAGATATTTCATTAAAATTTTAAACATTCTTATATAAATGAAAGTAACACTTCACAAAGAGTGTATATGTACAATATACAGGGTGTTTGAGAGTGGAACAGCAAAGCCAATGACAAGTAGTGGCACGGGGTACCCTCCGCCACACACCATGCAGTGGCTTGCGGAATGTCTATGTTGATGTAGATGTAGAAAAATTGTTGCAGTAGAATATATTGATTAACTAGCCAAACGTCTGCTACAATATCTCTCTTATATGCTACAATATCTCTCTGAGCCTACCTCATGAGAAAGCATAAAGATATGGTAGTGTTCCAATAATAACAAAAAAGAAAGGGTCTGCAAAATAATTGCACAACACATTCTCACGGGATACCGCAAGTTGTATGAGACAGTTTTCAAATGACCCACAACACACACAGAAGAAGAGTAGAATCAGTGAGAAGGAAACTGCCCGTAATTACTCTATTTCTACGTTTTACTGAAAATTCTTATTTGTTTTTGACATTTACTAGGTGCATAATGTGAAACAATAATTTAAAAGTTTCTCTGAAATTTTATTGCTTATTTCATTAAAATTTTTAAAATCCTTATAATAATAAAAATAATACTTTACAAAGAGAATACATATGCAATATGTATGCTGCTTCCAAATTACACCGACAAATTTCGAGGGTTATTGAAGGTTTCATTACGAACAAAATGGCGATACGAACTCGTGTCCGGAAATGTCATCCAAAGACGCTACAGAACGTGGAAGATATATGCGCCGGAGCTTGCGTATGTACGTACCGTGGATGTCAACAATTGTCAGACATGATGGAGAAGGATGAATGTATCAGATTGACGTACGGGACACTGGTCCGGAAACGAACAAGTCGAAATTTGTAAGCGACAGTCGTTCTGAAACCTCTGATACTGGGATACATGCATCGGCAATGTTGGTGCTAGGCAACTAGCAGAGGTGACCAAAACAAGAACAGAATGCCCAGTAAACATGGGTTCTAAAATGCATATCTGAGTAGCTTTGAGAACTTGTTGAGTTTCAGTAGTGTGAAATACATCTTTCCTATTGAAAAATGCTCATAGCTCTTAACATTTGCATTTAAGAGCCCATCCTTCTCCATGATCAGTGAAAGTTGGCAACATCATCACGGAATCACCTTGTATTTACATACAGTACATATACAGATGTCGGCGCCTGTAACTTCGACGATCTGTAGCGTCCTTAGACGATGTTTCTGGGTTCGTATCCTCATTTTAATCCCGAGGACACCTTGTACATCTCCTCGAAGACTGTCGGTGCAATCTTGAAACATCCTGTATATAATCCATAGTAATGTCTGATATGTCACTTGTCGGGTTAGTTTTTCTTTGCGGTATTGTGACAAAGGATGATTCGTCTACATCTACATCTACATTTATACTCCGAAAGCCACCCAACGGTGTGTGGCGGAGGGCACTTCACGTGCCACTGTCATTACCTCCCTTTCCTGTTCCAGTCGCGTATGGTTCGCGGGAAGAACGACTGCCGGAAAGCCTCTGTGCGCGCTCGAATCTCTCTAATTTTACATTCGTGATCTCCTTGCGAGAGGGAAGTAATATATTCGATACCTCATCCAGAAACGCACCCTCTCGAAACCTGGACAGCAAGCTACATCGCGATGCAGAGCGCCTCCCTTGCATAGTCTGCCACTCGAGTTTGCTAAACATCTCCGTAACGCTATCACGCTTACCAGATAACCCTGTGACGAAACGCGCCACTCTTCTTTGGATCTTCTCTATCTCCTCCGTCAACCCGACCTCGTACGGATCCCACACTGATGAGCAATACTCAAGTATAGGCCGAACGAGTGTTGATTGCAAAGTTGCGTCAAATTTTCAAGTGCAAACTTTGTGTTTCAAGTTATCTATGATGTTTTCGTGTCTGCTGGAAAATTCTGCTTTTGTTAGGTACGTACTTTCTGCAGCTTTTAGTTCAGTTAACTGTGGCCACCTTGCATCTACAGTGTGAAAGGAAATGGTAATACCTATGAGAATTTTAAAAACAAAAGGAAAGCAGGAAGATTAGGGTTTGATGGCCTTTCGATGGCATTAGAGATGTAGTACATTGTTGAATAGAAGCCTCGAAAATATATAGAAGGCTTTTCGAAAAAAAGCATCTGCAGAGGTTTACACCAAGACTCGCCTCTTGACTGGAAACAGGAAGGAAATAGTATAAGTTCTTTCAAATGTACCATGCCGGAATTAAATATAAGTCGTTTCGAGGAACCTGCATCTGGATGATCGGAGGGCGATTTCAATCGTGTGCTTCCGAGATTTGACGTCAGAATGTTACCGCTAAACCAAGCCGCTTTCCTGCCGTTATGTAGACAGGAGTGACACCACCAGCAGTCGACCAATGGTGTAAACGCCCAGATGCTGACCCCTACGTCGGGTTGAAATCGGTTGGCGGTATTATAACAATAATAATTGCGACTAAGACTGTTCTTGAATTTTTGACAAGCCGCTTGGTTACTGAAAATGTAAGTAACTGCAGGTGAAAAAGCACGCACACGAGGAAGACGCCGCTGAGCAGCGCTTTCCTACCTGCTTGACACCCCACGTCGCCGTCACAGTAGCAACACGGGCACCAGCTGACGGCCGGAGTACGGGGCGGGCTGGCAACAGGTGGAGTGTGGGTGCAGAGCGTGCGGCGGCGGAGGCGCGCGGCGGGACACTACCGGGCGACGGCCGGCGTCGCGACGCCCCGCTGTCGCTGGCGGCGCCCGCCAGAGCGCGACACCAGCGCGAGCCGCCGCTGCGCACGCGCAGTCGAGCGGACGGCCGCAGGCGCGGACGCCGATGGAGGAACAGCTTATGGGCGGCCTCACCTTGAGGCCACCGCGTCACCTCTGGGGAGATGGAGAACACCGACCACCAAGGACGCTCCGAGATTCGCCTCCGCCCTGTCATCCGTGAAGCCACACGTTGTGCTCACACCCCTGTAACAGCAGAAGTTTCGACGTAGAAGTTCCGGTAACACATTTGCTTCCACAATGAATTTTTCACCTCCGGCGGAGTCTGTACTGATTTCAATGTCCTTGCCTCTATAAAACTTTGTGGTCTCTGACCAATAGAGCGCTTTGTTCTGCGTTCTGACACCAGGGAGTGAACACCAGATATCAGAGAAATTCACTGCAGCACCGTACTGAATCTTAAAATAGCAGGTGACACAAATTCTTCTACTTGTTTTAATAATAACTGGTCTGACTGTGAAGGACCTCACTCTTGCCTTCCTCCTGTCCCACATTCACACCCCCAACCACCGCCCCCCCTCTGGCGTTAGGAACATGCTTATTCTGTATAAGAAGTAGTACTAAACAATAATAGGGATGCTGTCGCTGTTGGTTGGTAATATTTACTGGCAAAATGCAACCTAACACTAGATTGCTTACTTACGGCTATCCTGTGTGGCCGTTTTTCAGTACGACTTAAAAAGAGAGGGAGATTATTAATTGATCACCGATGCGTCGGTTCTCAACTACGTTCAGGAGACGTACGGATTGATTATGTGAAGGGTTTTCCTAATTGACCTTTTGACCTGGGTTTCCTTCACGCAATCAGAATCTTCGATGAAAATACCTAAGGGAACTATTTGAATATAAAAATGGAAATGAAAGCAAATTAGTGGAATTTCGCAAAAGAAAGTTGAATACATTAGTGGTCTCCCAAATACAATCGAGACACTGCTATAAAGACCGATCCTGTAACAAAGCTCATACACAATCTGAACATCATTTTTGGTTAGTGAAAGAAAAGAACAAGAAGAGAATTACTGCATCGTAAAATATTAATATATTTTGAACAAATTGGCTATAAACTTCTAGAGATTAACAAATACACAATAAATACACGACTGATTCTGATATTTCTTTTGTAGATGGCGCAGTCGAATAATCGCTGCTCTGTCAGTCCGTTCCTTCTTAAAATTAAATGTCCTTGGGTGTGCGTAAGTACATTGTATCCACGCCCGAGTTACCGAAACGTTTGTTCGTCGTTTCACATAATTTTCTACACAAAATAAAAATACAACTTGTAGCAATGCTATGTAGTACGTCTTAACATATCAGCGACCGAAAGTGCAAGGGATAATGAAGTCTCCAGAATATTTCTTAACAAAAGCAAGATTGTTCTTTCTTCTGTTTCGCAGCTTCTTGCTATCAAGTGCTGCGGCAATGATTTTAAATATCTGCGCCCAGCGGGTCATAGTGTTTATTTAGAGTATTTAAACTATGGACGTGCGTCTTGGTATAGGCGCACATTAAAAAAAAAATATTTTGTTTCTTTACTCTCGCGCTGTGATGATTAGCATTTTTACGAACTACAGCTCCTTGGCTGTCCTTTTCTTTTATGACAAATATCTCATATGCGAAGTACCTGAACTCCAAAAATATTACACCCCATAGGAAACAAAGTAGGATCCTACATTTTCTAATAATTATACAGCGATGCTCTCGCTAGTTGTACAGCAAATACATTAGAGCTTGATAACCTAGCGCCTTATCTAAGTATTCAGTCGATAAAACCGCAAATGCTGGCTTAACGTCCGTTTGTGCGTTCTTCCAGCTCTACAGGAGGAGCAAAAAACTGTCTGCCATGTCAGACTATTTTAGGACGACACTGTTTCTGATTGTTGCGATATGGATTAACCCAAGCCTGAAGCAATAACATAATGTTGATTATTACTGGATGCAGCGACTACATGAGGAGAACACACACTTTTTTTTTCACGGAGCTGTATCAAGAAACTCTCCAAGTTTGTACTGTGTTTTACAGTTTGTTTACTTCGCGAATTATTTACTTCACACCTGCTGAATAACTATGGAAACTGGAAATATGTCCTAAACTGCCTCTCTCCATCCCCTTTAAATGTTATATATACACTGTATTTATGTATTATAGGATGTCTTTCCAGTAGATATAACACGCACGTACTCGAATGCAATGTTGTACCAAAATTTCAAAGCTATTGATGAAGAACTTTCGGAGATTTTCGGTCCTGAAAGATCGTACGTTTAGAGTTTCACTTATTAGGATTGTAGACAGATTTTATTCGTAAATACTAGGTAAATTTCAGCAACAAGCCTTGCACTGAACATCCCAGCTCGGCAGGTCTCTAGAATAATTATCATATTTATTTTCGTGGCGTATAATATTACAAAATTCCATGCAATTCTGGGGGATCGACTGCTTCGGAGTTTATGAAGAACCACATTTACACCTACGTCTAGACTCAGCAACTCTCCATATGGTGTGTCGCAAAGAGTGCTTTCGCTCCAGTGTCGCTTATCCCACTTCGTTTTTCAGTTTACAATGTTCGCAGGAAGAAAGTTAGCTGGTAAGTCACCGTGTGGTCTCGAATCTCTGAAATTTTACCTTCGCCATATTTTCGCAAGATATACGTAGCAGGAAGCAATACACTGGTTGACTCTCCTAATAACATGCGCTCTCGGAATTTTGATTGCAAACCACACTGTGATGCAAACCCGCCTCTCTTGCAATGTCTGCCAATGAAGTGAGCTTAGCATCTCCATGCCAATTCTGTGCTTACTAAAGGGGCATGCACACGTCTATTTATTGACGATACGGTTTCGTCAGATATTCAGTATACAGAAGCGACCTCACGCGGCCAACAATACAGACAAAAATCGTCAGATGACGAAGTGTGTATTGTAATTATATTAGCTATAGCTTGCAAGGAACAGAAGACAGCGGAAAAGAGGAAATGGGTCCGAGAATTGTAAAAAAAAAAAAAAAAGAAAAGAGAATAACTGGGCACACGTTAACTTACTGACAATCAGAACCATGCACTCGGAAGATTCCGTATTTTTTCCGCTCAGTCTTACGCCGTACCGGTACAATAACTTGTTACTGTTGAAACGAGATAAAACAGAGAAGCAAAATACGTTAATGAGACAGGCAGTGGCAGGCAGCGAGAGATAAGGGTACCTTTGAGATCCTCGCGACATGTAGGTCATTCGAATGCTCGAAGTCTACTTCTGTAATACCAAAAAACACAATTACTAAAATTCCACTGAAAACTGTGAAGCAGTTATATCCGCCTGGTAAGCATATGTCCAGGCGACTGACGAAAAAAAATTTTTTTTTTACTTTTTGTATGCTTTCGCAGACCTCTTACTAGTCATTGCAGACATATGACGTATTTTTCAAAGTGGAAACGTTTTTCCAAATTGCTAAGTAATTCACCAGCCTATACTATACTAGTCTAAGCAATGTCATAGAGATATCTTCGTTGCCGGCCGCGGTGGTCTCGCGGTTCTAGGCGCGCTGTCCGGAACCGTGCGACTACTACTGTCGCAGGTTCGAATCCTGCCTCGGGCATGGATGTGTGTGATGTCCTTAGGTTAGTTAGGTTTAAGTAGTTCTAAGTTCTAGGGGACTGATGACCACAGCAGTTGAGTCCCATAGTGCTCAGAGCCATTTGAACCAGATATCTTCGTTGACCAATCTAAAGTCGTATATATAATTATTACCGTCGTATAGGTCTATTTAAAATTGTTTTATGTTAAAAGACCAGTTGAAAAATTGAAGCTGAAGTACGATATGAAAAAAAAAAAGGTTCAAATGGCTCTGAGCACTATGGGACTCAACTTCTGAGGTCATCAGTCCCCTAGAACTTAGAACTACTTAAACCTAACTAACCTAAGGACATCACACACATCCATGCCCGAGGCAGGATTCGAACCTGCGACCGCAGCGGTCTCGCGGTTCCAGACTGTAGTGCCTAGAACCGCACGGCCACTCCGGCCGGCACGATATGAACAAAGACGAACTGAAAACAAGGAGTGCACACAAACGCCGTGTGGTTGATACGTGCAGTTCTGTCGTCATCTGAGTAAAGAATATTGTCAAACCGTCGATACTTGACAGGTTCATTATGTATTGACAATATTAAGAATATTTTGTAGGGCGTCAGTACCACTCCTCAGTATTTCTGTTGTTGACAATACGTTAATATCGTCAATACATGGATGGTTTCACAATATTATTGAACTGTGAGGACCCCCACGAAACACGTTGCTCTTAGTGGGTTCTTCTGTGTTTCCTGTATCAACCCTGTCCGGTACGGATGCCAGACTGACCAGCTGCGGTCAAGTCTTGGTCGAACGATGGTTTCGATGGCTTCCTCCATTGTGTGGCAATACGCTATAGAGACTTCTTGTAATAATTCTGGCAAGTCTGGCATCTACTTTCACTGCGATTAGTTTTACGTGGTCGTTCCACTTAAATCGCTCCGTGCGCACACTCCTACATATTTTAGCTATGTCACTACTTCAAGTGTTTTCCAGTAGTTTTTGAGCAATTATTTACATTCGTTGAAGCTGACGACCATCAGCCTAAGTGTCAATCAGCTTGTGGCTTATCTGCATTTCGGTATAAGTTTCTATCATTGCGACTTCTCTGTGTATGACACCTTCACCCGCGAAAAGCGTCGTGTAACTCACGACGCTATGTACTAGGTCTGTGTTTTTCAACTGTGGTTCGCGAAAGCTGGGGGTCACAAAATCTTGCTCGAGGGAGGGAAGGGTGCAGAGGGGGGGGGGGGCTGTGCTTCAAATTAATCACTTTAAATAGTGTAACCAGAATTTGTAACATGTCTGATAATGCAATAACGTTTCGCGATGGTCACCTGTTACGGTAGAAATGCCACCAGGAAGTGACAATATACTGAAAAGTCGCTCACGTTCAGGTAGACGCTTATTTGTAGTGATGAATATGAATTTAATTCAAACCTGTGGAACGCTTCAAATGCGCAGACTTGCAGCGGTAGCAAATAACACAGAAGCTATCGAACTCTTCCGATATCTGCGGAACGGAATTAGGGCAGCGAGGGTCACTGAGTCCAGTATTCACGATCTGTCAGGTTTGGAGGGGGAGAGGGGGAGGCCCACATTAAATCTGGGGTGGGAAAGTGGGGAGGAAAAGGCCAGTTGGGGCAAGTCTTTTCCAGTACTCACTTTTCACGTTAATCATCCGGTATCGTAAAAATATCACGCGTAACTACATCAATTCGCGGAAAAGCATTTAAAAGGTGCTCGCTTTGAAATGTAGTACAAAATGACTGCATAACAACAGCAATACGTTCACACACCCAGCCACAAACACACACACACACACACACACACACACACACACACACACACACACACACACACATACATACAAACGAACAAACACGCTCGAGCTCACGTACAATACACCACGGTTACTAGAACGTGCTTCGAACTAAACAGTTCATCACTAGGTCTGGTAGCAATGGGAAGGGCATGAAGTACAGAAAATTCTATCGAGTGCATCTAGAATGCTTGGAGACACCTGACACACATTGTGTGTTGACGATGCAATACAGGTTCGATTTGCGGTACGATTTTAAGGGTTACAGGCGACTACGAGTTTATGCCCTGACAGCAAACAGTTTAACTAGTAAGCCTTTCGCTTGTCTACCTGGCCCATGCATTTGCTAAGCTGATTCTGTCCTCTGACAGTGACTGAGGTTGAAGTTGTTAGCCTGCTTTAAAGGTTATTACTCTTTTCTTTCTGAGTCATGAGTCTTCGGACTAATTTGAGCCAGCCTGCCACAACTTCCCCTCCTGTGCCAACCACTTCATCTCAGAGTGTCACTTGCAACCTACGTCCTCAATTATTTGCCGGATGAATTCCAGTCTTTGTCGTCCTCTACAGTTTTCGCCCTCTACAGTTCCCTGATGTCTTAACAGATGTCTTATCATTCTGTCCCTGTCAGTGTTTGGCGCATATTCCTTTCCTCTCCGATGCTGCGTGGAACCTTCTCATTCCTTACCTTATCAGTCCACCGAATATTCAACATTCGTCTGTAGCACCACATCTGAAACACTTCGATTCTCTTCTTTTTCGGTTTTCCCACTGTCCATGCTTCACTACAGTACCATGCTGAGCTCCACACATACATTCTCAGAAATTTCTCCCTCAAGTTAAAGCCTATGTTTGATGCTAATAATCATCTCTTCGCTAGGAGTGTCCTTTTTGCCTGTGCTAGTCTGCGTTTTATGTCCTCCTTCTTCTTCTCATTAGTTTCTTTTTTTTCTATTTACTCTTAATACATATTCAGTACTCATTAGACCGTTCATATCACTCAGCAGATCATGTAATCCTTATTCACTTTCACTTAGGATAGCAGTGTCATCAGCGAATTGTATCATTGATATCCTTTCACCTTTAATTTTGAGACCACTCAAGAACCTTTCTTTTATTACCATTACTCCTTTGATTCACAGAAGGGAAAAATATTACATCCCTGTCCATTTTTAATTCGAGGATTTTGTTCCTGGTCGTCCACTTTTATTATTCCCAATTGGCTCTTGTACAAATTGTACACTGATGCTCATAAATTAAGGATAATTTATGTGGTGAAACAACGCTCTGGTATGCGGTTTGCGGGTTTAAATCACCTCGGGGTATGACCATGCGGTGCATTTAACCTGCGGTCGACGCACGGTGGCGCTGGCAACAGTCCACATGCGCAGAGGTGTGTTGGTGCATGTCAGAGTACGGTGCAGCGAGTGAATGTGCAGACGTCTTCAGACGTCCTAATGGTGACTGTGTGTTGAAAATGGCTCAAAGAACACATATTGATGACGTTATGAGGGGTAAATTACTAGGGCGATTGGAGGCTGGTCAAACACAGCAGGTCGTAGCTCGGGCCCTCTGTGTGCCACAAAGTGTGATCTCAACATTGCGGCAACGATTCCAGCAGACAGGAAACGTGTCCAGGCGCTACAGTACTGTACGTCTACAGTGTACAACACCACAAGAATACCGATATATCAGTATCAGTGCCCGCAGACGGCCACGGGGTACTGCAGGTAGCCTTGCTCAGGGCCTTACCGCAGCCACTGGGACAGTTGTCTCCAGACACACAGTCTACAGACGACTGAACAGACATGATTTATTCGCCTGGAGACCTGCAAGGTGCATTCCACTGACTCTTGGTCACAGGAGAGCCCGTAAAGCCTGGTGTCAAGAACACAGTACATGGTCATTGGTACAGTGGTCCCAGGTTACGTTCACGGACGAGTGGAGGTACTGTCTGAACAGTGATTCTGGCCGGGTTATCATCTAGCATGAATCAGGAACCAGATACCAACCCTTTAATGTCCTTGAAAGGGACCTGTACGGAGGTCGTAGTTTGATGGTGTGGGGTGAGATTGTGATTGGTGTACATACACCCCTGCATGTCTTTGACAGAGGAACTGTAACAGGTCAGGTGTAACGGGATGTCACTTTGCACCAGTATGTCCACCTTTTCAGGGGTGCAGTGGGTCCCACTTTCCTCCTGATGTATGATAAAGCACGGTGCCACCGAGCTGCCATTGTGGAGAAGTACCTTGAAACAGAATATATCAGGCGAATGGAGTGGCCTGCCTGTTCTCCAGACCTAAACCCCATCGAGCACGTCTGGAATGCTCTCGGTCTTCAAACCTCACGTCTTCAAACCTCAAGAATACTTCAGGAGCTCCGACAGGCACTGGTGCTAGAATGGGAGGCTATACACCAACAGCTGCTCGATCACCCGATCCAGAGTATGCCAACCCGTTGTGTGGCCCGTGTACGTGTACATGATGATCATATCCCATATTGATAGCGGGGTACATGTGCAGGAATCAGTGGTGTTTTGTCGCACATGCTTTTCGAGATGGATTTCTCAATTTATCATCAATACTGTGCACTTACGGGTCTGTGCCGTGTGTGTTCCCTATGTGCATATGCTATTAGCGCCAGTTGTGTGTAATGCCACGTTGTGTGGCACCACATTCTGCAGTTATCCTCAATTTATGAGCATGAGTGTATATTACCGTCTCTCACTGTAGCTTAACCTATTTTTCTACTAATTTCGAACATTTTGCACAGTCTTATATTGTCGAACGCTTTTTCCATGTCTATAGATCCTACGAACGTGCCTTGATTTTTTATAGTCTTACTTCCATTACCCACGGCGTCAGAATTAACTCTCTGGTGTTTCTCTCTATCCTAAAGCCAAACTGATTGTCATATGACGTATCCTTAACGCTGAAACAATTTAATGAAATGGTCACTCTGTCATTATTGTAGTCAATTCCTGATGGGTGATTAAAATATCAACATGTGCTTGATCTTAAAACAGAACAAACAATACAAGTTCAGCATGATGACAAGTAAATCATAAACTTCTGTTGACACAAATAGATGCAAGAAATAGTTAACACTCCCCTGTGTGACGGTTGGTTGTGTGAGACTAAGGTTTGTTTGAATAAACTATTTTCTCTGATTCAAAACATGGATAATGAAATCGGAAATTATCTGATGCTGAATAGACTTTGATGGATTTTTTCTATAACGAAGGTATACAATGTTATTGCAGCTGAGAACATGTAGGGACACTGTGATTGTGTTTGCCCCACCAAGCCGGAGTAGCAATTTACACCATTCTCGATGTGTAGAACTGTCTCAGGTGATGGTCGTGTTGGAAACGTTTGTAGAGCACCGATGAGCGGTGCCTGTAATTCGTTATTTCGGGCACTAAATGTGCAAATTCGCTGCTGGCGATATGTTAGATGGGTCGAAATTACTCTCTGCAGACCTTACGCTAGTAAGATTGCCCTCAGCACAGCGAGTTGTCCAAGATGACTGAGGTCTAAACTGTCAGTTCAGCTAAGTCCTCATCAGAGGTTCCCTAGTGAACACCACTGAAAATGTGAAGTTATGCTCAGGACGAATGTACCAAGTGCAGCCCACTCATAATAAGAGTCAACACCAGAATCCTCTCCAGAGCAGAGTTTGAATCAGAAGACCAAGTTACTCCACTCCTCACTTTCCATCAAACGTTAGTGAACTGTACGAAAGCACTCACGCAAACATCCCCACAAGGATTTCCGCCAATCACAAGGCTCCATGTCTCCCATCTACCTTATCTCCTCTACCCATGGGCCCATCCTAATCATAGGTAAAAATATTCTTCTCTTTTCTGGAGAAGCAGCCGATCCCAGACTCGTCAATTACCGTGCAGAGAGGACAAGATGTTGTACTCCGAACTTGTTTCTCCGCACTGCAAATGAAGGCAGCGCATTTTCAGTGCCCCGGAGAAACTAAGAGAAGCGCTTTAGTTTCCGAACATTGACCATTTCAGTGCTACTATAAATGCTGCGTTCCATCCTAAAATTCTTTAGAAGGCCTGAGGCGTCCCAAAAGTCGCAGCTGACGGTTCCCTCAATAGCATGTGGTCGATAGTGATCATGGAAACTCGCGAAATATTATGGCCGCCATCTTGTTCACAAATGGTGTTTATGACACTATCAGAATGCCAGGATCTAAATTTCACTTGCGTCCCTGCCCCTGCTGTGGCTAGAGGTCCCTATTAGGTACATCCAGGTTGGGAGTTTTTTCATTTCTTTAGCTGTAAGCATTGTCTGCACACTGGCGTGGGTAATATCATGGAATCAGCCAAATAGCTCCATGGGGCTTCCAAGCCCCAAACGTCCACTGCGAAGTTTACTGTTAAATGACCAAAAAATTCTCTTCGAAGGTAAAGATCCTGCATGCATTAACAACATACAGGGTGTTTCAAAAATGACCGGTATATTTGACACGGCAATAAAAACTAAACGAGCAGCGATAGAAATACACCGTTTGTTGCAATATGCTTGGGACAACAGTACATTTTCAGGCGGACAAACTTTCGAAATTACAGTAGTTACAATTTTCAACAACAGATGGCGCTGCAAGTGATGTGAAAGATATAGAAGACAACGCAGTCTGTGGGTGCGCCATTCTGTACGTCGTCTTTCTGCTGTAAGCGTGTGCTGTTCACAACGTGCAAGTGTGCTGTGGACAACACGGTTTATTCCTTAGAACAGAGGATTTTTCTGGTGTTGGAATTCCACCGCCTAGAACACAGTGTTGTTGCAACAAGACGAAGTTTTCAACGGAGGTTTAATGTAACCAAAGGACCGAAAAGCGATACAATAAAGGATCTGTTTGAAAAATTTCAACGGACTGGGAACGTGACGGATGAACGTGCTGGAAAGGTAGGGCACCCGCGTACGGCAACCACAGAGGGCAACGCGCAGCTAGTGCAGCGGGTGATCCAACAGCGGCCTCGGGTTTCCGTTCGCCGTGTTGCAGCTGCGGTCCAAATGACGCCAACGTCCACGTATCGTCTCATGCGCCAGAGTTTACACCTCTATCCATACAAAATTCAAACGCGGCAACCCCTCAGCGCCGCTACCATTGCTGCACGAGAGACATTCGCTAACGATATAGTGCACAGGATTGATGACGGCGATATGCATGTGGGCAGCATTTGGTTTACTGACGAAGCTTATTTTTACCTGGACGGCTTCGTCAATAAACAGAACTGGCGCATATGGGGAACGGAAAAGCCCCATGTTGCAGTCCCATCGTCTCTGCATCCTCAAAAAGTACTGGTCTGGGCCGCCATTTCTTCCAAAGGAATCATTGGCCCATGTTTCAGATCCGAAACGATTACTGCATCACGCTATCTGGACATTCTTCGTGAATTTGTGGCGGTACAAACTGCCTTAGACGACACTGCGAACACCTCGTGGTTTATGCAAGATGGTGCCCGGCCACATCGCACGGCCGACGTCTTTAATTTCCTGAATGAATATTTCGATGATCGTGTGATTGCTTTGGGCTATCCGAAACATACAGGAGGCGGCGTGGATTGGCCTCCCTATTCGCCAGACATGAACCCCTGTGACTTCTTTCTGTGGGGACACTTGAAAGACCAGGTGTACCGCCAGAATCCAGAAACAATTGAACAGCTGAAGCAGTACATCTCATCTGCATGTGAAGCCATTCCGCCAGACACGTTGTCAAAGGTTTCGGGTAATTTCATTCAGAGACTACGCCATATTATTGCTACGCATGGTGGATATGTGGAAAATATCGTACTATAGAGTTTCCCAGACCGCAGCGCCATCTGTTGTTGAAAATTGTAACTACTGTAATTTCGAAAGTTTGTCTGCCTGAAAATGTACTGTTGTCCCAAGCATATTGCAACAAACGGTGTATTTCTATCGCTGCTCATTTAGTTTGTATTGCCGTTGCAAATATACCGGTCATTTTTGAAACACCCTGTACATGCTCCCATCAATGCCTGCTCATGTTAATAACTTCGTATCGTCTCACAAAAATGATGTCTTGGTTGTAAGATAAACATTAAAAACTAAACTAAACTCCTCCTAAACAGGCCCCGAAGGCCAAACGGCACCGACCGACTGCCGTGTCATCCACAGCCCACAGGCGTCACTGGATGCATATATATAGGGGCATGTCAACACAGTGCTCACCTAATCTTATGTCACTTAACGAGACCAGAGGCGCTACTTCGCACTCAACGAGGTCTTCGGTGTGCTTCACTTGCCAACAGCGCCCAACGGACCAGATGGTCACCCATCCAAGTGCTAGCAAAGTCCGACAACGCTTAACTGCGGTGATCTGGCAGCAACCGGTGTTACGACTGCGAAAAACCGTAGATTCAACATTAGGGAATATGAAATATACCCTATGTGACCTGTCTGAAAATGACTTACAAGTTCGTGGCGCCACCCATCGATAATGCTGGAATTCAATACTGTATTGGCCCACCCTTAGCCTTGATGACAGCTTCCAGTGTAGCAGGCATACGTTCAATCAGGTGCTGGAAGGGTTCTTGGGTAATGGCGGCCCATTCCTCACGGAGTGCTGAACTAAGGAGAAGTATCGATGTCGGTCGGTGAGGCCTGGTACGAAGTCGGAGTTCCAAAACATCCCAAAGGTGTTCTACAGGGTTCAGGTCAGGACTCCGAGAAGGCCAGCCCATTACAGGGATGTTATAGTCGTGTAATCACTCCGCCATAGGCAGTGCATTATGAACGGGTGCTCGATCGTGTTGAAAGATGCAATCGCCATCGCCGAATTGCTCTTCAGCAGTGGAAAGCAAGAAGGTGCCTTAAACATCAATGCAGGCCTGTGCTGTGATAGTTCCACGACAACACCATAACACCACCGCTTCCGAATCTGACCGTTGGCAATGCACACGCGGGCATTCGCCATACCCACAGCGTGCCATCGGATCGCCACATTGTGTACCGTGATTCTTCACATCACACAACGTTTTCCCAATGTTCAATCGTCCAATGTTTACGCTCCTTACACCAAGCGAGGCAATTTGGAATTCCTGTGTGATGGTATGGATAGATGTCTCCCTCCTACACATTACGACCCTATTCAACTGTCGCCGGTCAACAGACGAGGTCGGCCTGTACGCTTTTGTGCCTTATGTGTCCATTCACGTTTCCACTTCACTATCAAATCGGAAACAGCGGACCTAAGGATGTTTAGGAGTGTCGAAATCTCGCGTACAGACGTATGACGCAAGTGACACCCAAACACCGGACCACGTTCGAAATCCCTGAGTTCCGCGGATCGCCCCGTTCTTCTCTAAGAAGAATGACTATTGAGGTCGCAGATATGGAGTATCTGGCGGTAGGTGGCAGCACAATGCACCTAATATGATAAAAGTTTGTTTTTGGTGGTGTCCGGATTCTTTCGATCACATAGGGTAGGAAGAGGGTGACTTGTCCTCTCCTACTGCTCTGCCCCCAACTCCGGTTGGTTTCCACATTGTAGTTTCTCAGTTAAAAATGTCATAGTGTGACATGGAACAGAGGAAGTCACCGTAGTATTGAGATCTCACAATGATGACAGAAGTCTTGTTGGCGAATTTTCCAACCACGACTGCAGATAAGAAACCATCCTGACTTGACCTCATTCACCGCAGGGGTCACTCACTCACTCACACAAAGCTGCATGCCTGCAAGAAGTATATATGAACATTGCTGAGTGTAGTATGATTCATGTTGATCCTAGAGTCGGTGCTGCGCTACAGCTTTCCGATAATCAATTAATAAGCGGTCAAAAAGGTTCTGCAGCAGTATTTCTACTCTCTCATACAATTTCTGATGTCAGGGACGATTAATGCCCCTAATCATATTACAGTTCCGTGGATTTTGAACTATTCTCCACCCTCAGTGATCTACCCCTGCTCAGTCATTCAGCAGGTTTGATTTAGCCATAATACATAAATGGATAATTATAACTTACGAAACACACTCATTCTCAAAATTTCAGCAAGAAAGAAACATGTTTCATCTATTGAGCTTATTTCCTAGGTTTATTTTTTCTATTATCTGCATGACCCTTGCCAGTCACACATTTCAAGCAGGATTTGCATAAACACTTGACAAATTATTTTCACTAGAGCACTTGTATCAAAAATTAAATTAGTTTCACAAGAAAATATATAGAATTACATACGAATCAGAGTCATGAAACATCCATCACTCCTTCCACAGGAGTGCCTGGGGAGGCAATTTACATATTTCACATAGTTACAAACGTAGAAAATGGCACTAAACACATACACACACAGAAATGGTCTCTGGACTGGCTGGAGCATCAACGTGCAGCTAGCAGCAGCAGATGGCTCTGGCCCCGCATCTGGTCCCCAGCAGCATCAGTAAGGCAGCTGGGCTGCTGGCATCATCTCGACCTAGCAGCAATTAGCAATCTGGTGCACTGTTGGGTTTGACGGAAATGACATCTGGTGGGAGAGTATTAGATACGAGTGTGGATGCACGCTGCCCAACACCTCAAACTCAGGTAGTGACGTCATTTCCCCTCTGTTGTCGAGAGACAAGATCGAGAGATCGAGAGATTGACAGATCGAGAGATCCGTTAGTTGAATGAGTGCAGCCTTCCCTTGGCTTATGTGGTGAGAGAGCATTGCATTTGGTGTGCAACTCGTCTCATAATGACGATTCCCTCTCTCTCAATGTCCCAGTGGGTACCTCGTGATGACCCCACACATGACAGTGCCCATGCATCACAGTGCATGACTGTAGGAGGAAATCGTCTGGATCGTGGTCACCTGATACTGCAAGCAATCTGTAGAGGGGGTTTCCACCTGGGGGATCCATCATGGCCTTGTTGTGGTGCCAGTTCGTCCGCGGGTCCTTTGACAGCATCGTGTGACTTCAGGGACGAGCCTCCAGTCCAGCTGTCCCACTCGCATCCACTCGGTTGGTGGTTACTGTCGGCTGTCATTTACTCAGCATCAGGCTTTCGAGGGAGTGATGTGACATAATGGCAGGTCACCCTTGTATGACGGGCAGCCTCCAGCCATAGTCACCCAGGATAGACTGGTTTATGGCATCAGATGCATATGGCGCGTCTCCCCTTTTGCTTTCATTCTCATTGGGCTGCGTAGGTGGCAGGCAGACTCCAAGCTGTCCTGGCATTCAAACATTGCTGACAGACGGCCCTCCACTCAGCAAGTTTCTGGGCCACCCACCACAGGCATTCTCCTTCAAGCTGCCATGTGGTCTTTGCCTCCAGACACAGGGTGTGGCCTGGTGACACCCCACAGAATGCGTCAATAGTGGGTTTGACATATCCCAAAACCTGCACGGTTCTCGTCGTATTTTTCAAGGCCAAGGTTTTACCTTAAACTTTATAAATGGTTTCCTGTGCATAGAACAACCCCAAGACAAGTTCTTCGAGTTAACACAGTATGACTGCAAATATAATTGTTGAGTGACCATATTAAAAATGAAAAATATTGCATCTAAAACAAGACATCCTTAATAATTACAGTTGTCTTAAAAATATGGTACAAGTGTCTCTGGATTGTGTGTGAACGTTGTGTTAGTGCCGTTTCGTATCATGCATACCCGTATGACAGGCTGGCAGTGCTTCCACTCGTCACCTAAAACACTGTTTCCACACAACACTTAATATTAACTTAATCCATTTACCCAACAACTGTCAACTTTACCTCTCAGCCCTCTCTACTCTTAGATTATGACTGTGCTAGATATACTCCTAATATTATTAGTACTTCTGAAGGTGTTGTCACCCAATGCCGAAGGTGTCTGAAACTACGCTCGCATTCGTCCGTATAGATGCTGTGTCTCGTGGTAACTGCCCATGTATTAGTACATATGAAACCAACGTCATTAGTTTCAGCTTTACATGTTATAAAATGCCTCCAATTACCTCTTGTTGGATCGCCTGTGTAATATAATACAAAAATTAAATTAGTTCTCTGACATAGGCTGATGCTTATCCTCAGCAATGGCCCGCTTCAACTACTGCCCTCCTTTTCCTGAACATGAGGTGCGCCACACCACCATGACTCGCACTGTACATGCTCATGCCTCATACTGTATTTTACCTACGGCGCTCTCATGTCGGCAGAAAAAACGCAAAGGTCTCGAGAAAGGACTCATCGCAAGATCGCATAATCCCAGCAGAATTAGCGTCTTCATGCATCTAATGTGTGATCAGCTAATACCACTTATAACAAACGCGAAAATAGAGACAAGAGCGTGCAGTGACTTAGCAAAACTCTCGTCATCGGTAAACTGCGGAAAGCAACATAGTCTTGCCCTAAGACAATGCATAAGATGCTGCGGAATAGAGACACAAATACTCTCACAGCCCAGAGCGATATTATGGAATAGACTATTATGAAAATTATACGGCTAAATTAGATGATCAAAAGGCGATCGTTGCTTGATTAACATTCTTAAACGCCTTGGAACTTGATAATTATCAGCAACAGTGCAGTCCGAAGACGCAATTGTCGTTTGTCACAAAGTTAGAAGCAGGTAGGACACTGAGTTCAGTTTAGTCACCGTGCAGGGGCTATCATGCCACAAAGACATGCCAGATAATAAGAGGAGCTGTCACTTATGACGTATTTCAGGATTGGATTCTGATCTTCAAGCAGGCATTGAACGTGGTGTTACGATGGTTCAAATGGCTCTGAAAAAATGGTTCAAATGGCTTTGAGCACTATGGGACTTAACATCTATGGTCATCAGTCCCCTAGAACTTAGAACTACTTAAACTTAACTAACCTAAGGACAGCACACAACACCCAGCCATCACGAGGCAGAGAAAATCCCTGACCCCGCCGGGAATCGAACCCGGGAACCCGGGCGTGGGAAGCGAGAACACTACCGCACGACCACGAGATGCGGGCAATGGCTCGGAGCACTATGGGACTTAACATCTATGGTCATCAGTCCCCTAGAACGTAGAACTACTTAAACCTAACTAACCTAAGGACATCACACACATCCATGCCCGAAGCATGATTCAAACCTGCGACCGTAGCCGTCGCGCGGTTCCAGATTGTAGCGCCTAGAACCGCTCGGCCACCCCGGCCGACTGTTGTTACACTGATG
The DNA here is from genome assembly GCF_023898315.1 of Schistocerca nitens. Taxonomy (NCBI): domain Eukaryota; kingdom Metazoa; phylum Arthropoda; class Insecta; order Orthoptera; family Acrididae; genus Schistocerca; species Schistocerca nitens. The sequence goes on from NC_064619.1 coordinate 634,519,658, forward strand.
TAACAACGCCACTAATTTGATCACATTCTTCAAGGAGTCAGACCATAAATTAATGAATGATAATTCCAACTACTTCAAATTCAAAAGTTCACTAAACGAATAATGTAGACCGCACTACACAATGTCACCTAGAATTTGCGGATCCATTGAAGATCTGTATAAAGATTGATTCTAATCCTACTGAACTACTACAAACATTTACTCTATAATCGTTTTCACATGACGGATATGGTGAATACCAAGAGATTTCCTTGATTTCAAGTTTTCGAGTTTCCGTGTATTCATGTCAGCGATCCTGCAAATACTGACAGGTCAACTGTAGACAGGGTAGAACATGTGGCACAGCTATTTCTGCTTGCTGAACAGATGGGAACTTTTCGACAACATTTGGTGATTTAAGCAGAATTCTGTGGCACGTGTCTCCTATCTGAGTCTCTTTCTGTTTCACTCCTGCCTCACGCAGCCACCTGAGTACCGGATTAAAAATTTGCTTGTGTTGCACTTGGATCCTCACGGGGAAGTCTACGAGTTCACAGATCTCTGAACTGCCTGTTCTTGGGAACAGTCACTGGTACTACTCACACTAAAGAGCCAAACAAACTGTTACGCCTGCCTAATATCGTGTAGGGCACCCACGGGCACGCGCAAGAAGTGGCACGGACTCGAATAATGTCTGAAGTACTGTAGGAGGGAACTGATAATGAATCCTGCAGGGCTGTCCGGAAATCTGTAAGAGTACGAGGAAGTGGAGATCTCTTCTGTACAGCACGTTGCAAGGCATCCAAGATATGTTCAATAAAGTTCATGTCTGGCGAGTGTGGCGGCCAGCGGAAATGTTTAAACTCAGAAGAGTGTTCCTGGAGACTCTCTGTAGCAATTCTAGACGTGTGGTGTGTCGAATTGTCCTGTTGGAATTGCCCAAGTCCGTCGGATGCACAATGGACATGAACGGATGCAGGTGATCAGACAGAATTCTTACGTACTTGCCACCTGTCAGAGTAGTGTCTGGACGTATAGGGGGTCCTATATCACTCAAACTGCACACGTCCCACACCATTCCAAAGCCTCCACCAGCTTGAACAGTCCTCTGCTGACTTGCAGGGTCTACGGATTCATGAGGTTGTCTCCAAACACGTACACGTCCATCCACAGGATAGGATTTGAGAGAGACTCGTCCGACCAGGCAACATATTTTCGGTCATCAACAGTCCAATGTTGGTTTGACGGGCCCAGGAGAAACTTTGTGTTGTGCAGTTATCAAAGGTGCACGAAAGTCTATATCGATGATGTTTCGTTGAATGGTTCACACTCTGACACTTATGATAACCCAGCAATGATATCTGCAGCAATTTGTGGAAGGGTTGCACTTCTGCCACGTTGAATGATTATCTTCAGTCGTCGTTGGTCCCCTTCTTGCAGGATCTTTTTCCAGCCACAGCGATGTCGGAGATCTAATGTTATACCGGATTCCTGATATTCGTGCAATTGTCGTAGGGGAAAATCCCTACTTCATCGCTGCCTCGGAGATGCTGCGTCCTATCGCTCGTTCGCCGACTATAACACCACGTTCAAGGTCAGTGAGGTCTTGATAACCTGTCATTGTAGGCCGGCCGTGGTGGCCAAGCGGTTCTAGGTGCTTCAGTCCGGAACTGCGCGACTGCTACGGTCGCAGGTTCGAATCCTGCCTCGGGCATGGATGTGTGTGATGTCCTTAGGTTAGTTAGGTTTAAGTAGTTCTAATTTCTAGGGGATTGATGACCTCAGATGTTAAGTCCCATAGTGCTCAGAGCCATTTGAACCATTTGAACCTGTCATTGTAGCAGCAGTAACCGATCTAATAACTGTGCCAGACACTTGTTGTGTTATACATGCGTTGCCGACCGCAGCTCTGTACTGTGTCTGCTTACGTATCTCTATATATGAATATGCATGCCTATACCAATTTCTTTGTTTCTTCATTGTAGGCGACTCCATGTGGCAGTTCTTTCATCACGTCCTGGAAATCGCGTAGGAGAACATCCCAGGTGGCGTGTCGTTTTGCGCAGTGTAAACGGCAAATGGTTCCCAGGCTTTTCATTATCCTTTGTGCAGAGGACGATTTCTGATGCAGTATGGATGCATATAATATATGTTTAATCCCAAGTTTTTTAACAAAGATTTCCATCTCTATGACCGGAACTAGGGTCCATAGTCAAAGATAATCCTATCTACGTGACCTACGTGGGTGAGAAAATCTTCACAGAAGGCTCTGCAATTTGAGCGGTTGCCTTTGTTTGGGAGAGGGGGGAGATAACGTTGACATATTTCGATGTCAGCTCCACTACTACGAGGATGTAAATACGTCCTCTAACTGTCCATAGAAGTGGGCCCATTAAATCGGTTGCAGCGAGATGTTTTAATTTAGATGGAATTAGGGATGCAGATTTGCCTGCATTGTCGCCGTCTCATGCTTTGTTTGCTGACAGGATTTAAACACAGCCAGAGCTCTCCTAATTCATTTGTCCACATCTTTAAATTGATATAGTGTGCGTAATGTCAGACAGCATTTCCTGGTTCCAAAGTGTGCATAGCTAAGTTCGCCAGATGGCCTTGTTCACAAGTTCATGTGGATTCCAAACCAGCCAAGGGGCTCCTTCCTCTTCACTACGGAAGAAAAAGATGCCCTTCCGCTATAGGTAGAACTTCTGAGCGTGGTTTCCGTCGTGTGCATCAATCTTTTATTAAGAACGAGTAGAGCTGGGTCCTTGTCTTGTTCGCTGCTGATGCCCTTTAGGCTCGTGGTGATGTAATTCTCAAATAGAAGCTGTAGTGTTCTTCTTGTAGCGGGTTTGTGTTGCTTCTTTCCAGTCTCACAGTTAAACGTGGAATACCATCAACGATGATATTCTCCTCCCCTGGTATGTGCGTAATCGTAAAATTTTACTCCTGTAGCACGAGTGCCCATTTCGAGAGATTCTTATAGGCGAGCTTCGCCATGAGTAAGAACTTCAAATGTTTGTGACCAGTGAAGAATCTTCGTTTTCCCCCATACGGGAAGAATCTAAATACTTCGAAGAAAACACAACCACCAATGTTTCCAACTCAGTTAGTGAGTAGTTTCCCTTGCAGGTACTGAGGACACGGCTTCCAAAACCAATGGTCTAATGCGCCATCTTCGCCCCTTGCTGATACCTCTCGAAGATCACAACGCCGTCGAGCGGTTCTAGGCGCTTCAGTCCAGAACCACACGGCTGCTATGGTCACAGTTTCGAATCCTGCCTCGGGCATCGATGTGTGTCATGTCCTTAGTTTAGTTAGGTTTGCGTAGTTCTGTGTGACTGATGACCTCAGATGTTAAGTCCCATAGTACTTAAAGCCAATTGAGCCATCACTACCCCCAGACCAGAGTATGATATGAACTCAGCGAATAAATTTTTTCTGGATATGTGACCGCATTGTCAACATGCAAAGCTACTGACATTTCGGTCACTGTTGCAAGTGAACTTCTCAGGGTGTGTTTTTGTTTACTGCTGAATGAGAAAACTTTGTTTCTTATACACCTGCAGATGTCGCTCTTATCAAATTCAGATAGGCTGTTATGTATGAAGGGGAAGGATGTTAGATGTTCTTTATTGATGTTTTTATTAGTTCCTCTCCTTGGTGGAAACCCGACACAATGATTGGTGTTTGTGTTACTGCTTGTGATTGGTGGAAATCGGCGAATGGAAAACCAGGCGGCAGTTGTTATTTGGCGTTGTTTTCCTGTTTTGTAGCGACGTCTGAGGCACGCCAGCACCCTATATGCGTGCGGCCGCTGCGGTCTACAGTGCGCCTGTGCGTATTTGCTTCAAGGGAGCTTTCGTTCCGCAGCGTTGTTATTGCTGTCAGCGAAGACGTCGGAAGTCAGCACACTTCTTTTCTGTTCATGCTGGTGGGTCGCTTGAGTATTTCTATTGACTCTCTAATCTTCCTCCACAACAGAAGCGGCTGTATGGCCCATACGCGAGCGTCACCAAAATCATTCTGTTTGTCGCACTCATCCTGGTGTTGTGCCACCACTGACTTCGTGTGCTGTCTTAGTCGAATATATCTCTCGTATTCAGATATCCGTGTGCTGATGGGTCACACCGTCTTGCCTACATACACTAACCCCTAATCGCACTCCAGCAGAATTTGTCAACTGCATCTTTCGTTGTGTGAAGAGCAACTTTTATTCTGTTGCTGCTTCGGAAAATCAGCTTAATGCCTGCTCGACGGAGAATTTTTCGCACGCGTTCAGTGACACCTTCAACATATAGTAACAGAACGATGCTTTGTACTTCCTTTGTTCTCCTCTGTTTCTTTCATTGTTCGTCGCCGTAGTTTTACTATTAGTCTCATCCCGTAACTATTGGAACCAACAATGGAGGTTTTGTAATTCACCCTTTACATTTCCTTGTTACTGATCCTGTGAGCCGTCTTGGTTAAAGTGTGCAGGACGGATTTCTTCTGCGTAGGGGGATGATGGGAGGAGGTTCAAATGGTTCAAATGGCTCTGAGCACTATGGGACTTAACATCTGTGGTCATCAGTCCCCTAGAACTTAGAACTTCTTAAACCTAACTAACGTAAGGACAACACACACATCCATGCCCGAGGCAGGATTCGAACCTGGGACCGTAGCGGTCACGCGGATCCAGACTGAAGCGCCTAGAACCGCACGGACACACCGACCGGCGATGGGAGGAGGCATGTAGATATCTGTCAGTACTGGTTGGCTTCCTGTACACTCTATGGCCAGTTTACTATCACGCTTTCTGCAAACGTCCACTTCGAGGAAAGGCAGCACTCCATTTTCTTCTAGTGGATTCTGCTCCGCTGCCGATGCTTGCAGAAGGTGCTCATCAAGTGAGTTTTGACTGCACTCTGTTAATCGTAATGATACTGATGTAAACTTTTCTTTGCTGCGGAGCATAATCCATACATTCGAGAGTGAAATCAGTTAAAATAATGGTATGGTTCAGAGAATTTACGCAAGTTCAAAATGGTTCAAATGGCTCTGAGCACTATGGGACTTAACATCTGAGGTCATCAGTCCCCTAGAACGTAGAACTACTTAAACCTAACTAACCTAAGGACACCACACATGTCCTTGCCCGAGGCAAGACTCGAATCAGCGACTGAAGCGATTTATGCAAGTGCCCAGCGCTTTATGTGCATAATTGAAATTTTGTCACGATAACTAAGGTATCTCGTTTGTACATGTTAAAATCATACTTGTTACATGGCAGGATTTTATTGCTTTTTACAGTTTCCGTTCATAGGGTGACCCCAGCGATATCTGTACCGCTACCGCTTACCCAGAAAAAACGAAGCATGGATTGTTGGTTGTATACTACAGTAAATTACAAAAGTTTTAATGAGAAGGCTGTGCATGTTTATCCATACTAGCATTATAAATATGAAAGTACCTCTTTCTATTACTCTTTCACCATTAAATCGCTGAACCGGATTGTTATGTTATGTTTGTTATGAAGAAAGCTTGAACGTTAACGATGAACATAGGCTACTTCAGAAAGTGTTTAGTGCAACATATTTATTGATTTCATTGGCAAAATGCAAAATGTGAAACAATAGTTATCCTTTAAAAAGCTACTTTCTCTTTGAGTTTCGAACTTTTTCATACTTGTGAAAATGCTGTTATTGTTTGGTATGTTTTACACAATACGATTGAACGTAATGAATACAACGTTTATGCAATCCTCAATGTGTTTTATCCATCCTTCCATTCTAATATCAGTTACAATCCCGTCACATTTTAGCAGAATAGCGTGAAGCGTCTCTTACAACTTCTTTCTTGCGTTCAAACTTGTTTGAACAGATTGTGGAAGTACGATTAGCGTTCCTGTTTTACGATCGTGGATTCCCAGGTGCCATATCCGCCAGGGTGGAACTTTTTCTGCTCGCTTCTGGATGTGTGCGTCGTCCTCATCATCATTTATCATCATCGACGTGGAAGTCAGCGATGTGGACTCAAATAAAAAGACCTGCACCGAGCTCCCGAACATCGCAAACGGGGTCTCCCAGCCAAAAAACCCTTCGCACATTCCATTACGTTTTACTGATACAGGAGTACACTCGTGGGTGACAGCTACATTACAATGCTTATACAAGCCTTGATCGTGTTTAATCCATACCAATCCATACTTCCGAACTAATATTACAAATGCGCAGATAACTCCGTTACGTTTTCATAACTAGGTCGCTGAACCGATATTAATGTAATTGGGTGTGAGATAACTTGAAATCTGATGAAGACTTAGATGGTTGGCTGGTTGGTTTGTAACAACACCAACGCTATACTATTGTACATATAATAATTTTTTCTTCTGATTTTCGATAAATTACTGTAAGCGATGTTCTATTTCATTTCTTTTTTTCTTTTTATGTCACTGTGTTAAAGAAACTGTAAACAATTTTCGATGTGAATATTAATGTTTATGTCAAATTGCAAGCAATATTATAACAAAATGGAAATGTAAGAAATGTTGAAACTGTTGTAAGATGTCGAAATTGTAATTGTGCGCCTGGTCCATACGTAGGCAATGTATTAGGATATGTAGAATGCAAAACCTCGGGTGAATACCCTGTCTGTAGGGGAGCGGAAAAAGGTGCATGGCAGGCGAGCGCGGGAAAATGCACACGGGCGCGGCACGGCATAACGGGCTCAGAAGTAGTAGTCGGAGTTGGGCATCGGTCTGAGTAACACGTTCTGGATCGAGGAGGCTCTCCTGCAAAACGTGATTTCATTGAGCCTCAGATGTGCCGTTTCCGACGACTATACAGCATGGCAGAATTCCACAGGCACTAAATGGAAAAATATTGCGACGCTATGAAGAAGTAAAGTGCCGATACATCAAGAGCCATAGCTGTGATTGTATGTGTGCTTAGCGCCTCGCCACCTCGCCGCTCGCCAACCGCCGCATCGATACGAACAGGTTGAAACTTTTAGTACTGTATTCGTGTGGACCAGTGTTACTCTTGTTCCTGACTGTTTAATAACAACTTAACTTTTACCAGAACTGTCCTATCATTTAATTATCCTCATCACTAACCTAGACAGGGTCCTTTCCACATGTTGTGCAATCCGAGTGTCCCGAGATGAAGATTTAAAGTTTATGTTAATAGTAATTACCTGCAGACCTATCTATGTTAGAAAATTGTTTAAAGAACTTAGTTGTTAAAGAATATATAAGCTAATAATATAGGTCTGACAAAGTTGGAAGATAATGTTGAAATTGGTTTAGTAATAAAGGCTAATTAACTTAAGACAAAAATAGTGGCAGTTAAATGAGCAAGAAATAAGACAAAAACAGTAGTAAATCATATATTGGAAATCTTGAGTGCTTAATGATTTAAATAACCAAAATTTTAGTACAGTGATCATAACAGTTTCAGGCCCCCCCCCCCTTTTCTTTTCTATTCATTTAAATTCTGAAGTGTACTGAACTGATATGACCAGCAAAGTTAAAGTCAATATAAAATCAAAATTTATTAGTGTTTTACCTTTTCCAAAATTGACATTGTATGTGTGTTTCGAAAGTGCTGTTTCTAGGGTAACCTATGCCCGATTTTAATCAGATCAATAGACAGTACGAAGTTTGTAGTAAACATTATAGTGTATAGTTGTGTATTTTTGGCTTGTCCATATTAGTACAGAAAGTGAAATTATTAGTTCAGTAGATTTTCTGGTTCTAAAATTTACCATATTATGCAGTGTAGATACGTGTTGTTTTGTATGAATGTACTTCAACTTGTACTGGGAAGAAACTCAGTTAATGCCTAAATAGGCTGGCGACCGTATTATTAACAATTTGGTAGCATCTGCGGTGTTGTTTCTTGTCCGTCCTAACGTGTAGTTGCACTTCAGACTTGCTTGACGTATTATTGTTGTTACTGAGTGGGTGAAAGTCTGATTTTGCCTCCATTCAGGTACACGCGGTCAACACATATACCAAAATCCTTTCTTATAAGGTGAAGCCCGTCAACTTACCATAGTACAGGCTTTAATAAGTATCGTGCGCAGTAGCGTAGTGTTACAGGTTGACTTGAGGAAGGGGCCAAACAGGGAAGTCATCGGTCCCATATAATTAGGGAAGGATGTGGAAGGAAGGCGGCCGTGCCCTTTTAAAGGATCGATTCATGAGTTAGTCTGAAGAAATCACGGAAAACCTAAATCATGATAGCCGGACGCTGGTTCGAACCGTCATCCTCCCGAATGAGAGTCCAGTCTGCTAAGCACTGCGCTACCTCTCTCGGTCACTGATGAAGTAGATAGGCTACTTTACAAAGATTATAGTACGAGATATTTATTGATTTGAAGAATATTATGCAAATTAAGGTAAAAGATTTACTTTTTGAAAAAGCTTGTATTCTTTCGCTTTTGAACTATTTCATATTTGTGAAAATGCTTTTATTGGATCATTTGTCCTACGTAATATGATTAAAAGTAATAAATACAAAGTTTATTCAGATATCAACGCGATCAATACATGCTTCCATACTAATACAAGTACTGTTAATTTCGAAAATGACTTTCTTTCACGTTTCCACGACTCTACCAATGAACTGATTCATGTGGTGCTTGCTGTGCAGATACACTATGCGATCAAAAACTATCGGACACGGCCAAAAACATACGTTTCTCATATTAGTTGCATTGTGCCGCCACCTACTGGCAGGTACTCCATATCAGCGACCTCAGTCGTCATTAGACGTCCTGAGTGAGCATAATGGGGCTCTCCGTGGAACTCACGGCCTTTCAACGTGGTCAGGTGATTGGGTGTCACTTGTGTCATACGTCTGTATGCGAGATTTCCACACTCCTAAACATCCCTAGGTCCACTGTTTCCGTTGTGATAGTGACGTGGAAACGTGAAGGGACACGTACAGCACAAAAGCGTACAGGCCAACCTCGTCTGTTCACTGACAGAGACCGGCGACCACCATCACACAGGAATTCCAAACTGCTTCAGAATCCACTGCAAGTACTATGACAGTTAGGCGGAAGGTGAGAAAACTTGGATTTCATGATCAAGCGGCTGCTCATAAGCCATGCATGACGCCGGTAAATGCCTAACGACGCCTCATTGGTGTCACGAGCGTAAATATTGGATGATTGAACAGTGGAAAAACGTTGTGTGGAGTGACGAATCATAGTGAGGCGATCCGATGGCACGGTGTGGGTATGGCGAATGCCCGGTGAACGTCATCTGCCAGCGTGTGTGGTGCCAACAGTAAATTTCGCAGACGGTGGTGTTGTTGTGGTCGTGGTTATCATGGAGGGAGCTTGGACCCCTTGTTGTTCTGCGTGGTACTATCACAGCACAGGTCTACATTGATGCTTTAAGCACCTTCTTGCTTCCTACTGTTGAACAGCAGTTCGGGGATGGCGATTGCATCTTTCAACATGATCAAGCTTCATAATGCACGGCCTGTGGCGATAACACGACGATAACATCGGCGTAATGGACTAGCCTGCACAGAGTCCCGACCTGAATACTACAGAACATCTTTGTGATGTTTAGGAAAGCCGACTGTGCCAGGCCTCATCGACCGACATCGATACCTCTCCTCAGTGGAGCAGTCGGTGAAGAATGGTCTGCCATTCCCCAAGAAACCTTCCAGCACCTGACTGAACGTATGCCTGCGAGAGTAGAAGCTGTTATCAAGGCTAAGGGTGGGACAACACCAGAATGAAGTCCAACATTACCGATGGAGGGCGCCCCGTACTTTTACGTCATTTTCAGCGATGTGTCCGCATACGTTTGATCATATAGTGTCGCATGAACCATGAGGAAGCTGAGTTTTATAAAGCTGAGCCTTTTGAATATTGTGAACGTTTTAAAGTATGGTATACGTGAGCGTCATGCAGAAAACGCTGGCATGATGGTCGGCAACTCTTAGTATCCATAGATTATTCCGTGACTGTGCAAATGCAAGGTTATTGTGCGTGTGGTTTAGGATATTGATTTCCTACACCACTTAGCATAGCTGGAGAGTTCTGATAGAGATACAACAATAAAATCGAACCGTAAGGTCGATAACTATGTTTAAAAACATTACTATAAGCCTCGCAAACATGTCCGATTTAGTGAATAGTTCTAATAGACGCTCGGGACCATTGCCTTTTGCACACAGTTTTAATCTGACAGGACGTTTCCTATCAGCGCACATTCCGCAGCGGAGTGAGAATCTCATTTTGGAGTTCTAAGAGCGCTCAAGCTGCGAAAGTTCCTCGAACCCAACTAATCTCAGAGCAATCTCATGTCCGTCGGCATTTGGATGCAGAACTCAGCAGGCAGTAAGAGCTACATAGACTTTAGAACAGACACAAGCAGGTTGCACGTTAGACGCGTCTTTTTCCGCTTCCAAGACTCTTGTACACTCAGTACGACGGCGTCATTCAGATGCTGTACAAGCAAAAGTCGTTACCTTCATAAGTGCAACGTGTGAGGCTTTGGCGAGACTGCATTTGATTCTAATCTGTTAACTGACTGCGTTAATTATAAATTAGTCATCACTGGCGGATGGGTAAATAATGTAGGCGCCGTAATGCGTTAAAGTAGAAGGGAGAAATTGTTGGTATGTGCTGATCTGGGACCAAAATCTCACATCTATTATTATGTGAGCCAGAGAGTCTCCTAAAATATCTTCTTCTGGACGAATAAAATGAACCGAGGCATTATTTAGAAGTAGATTGATTTTGTGTGTTCTGCGACACTAGGACAATTTTATAAAAAATAAAAAAATCTCTCGTGACTGCGTCACACACGATTTTCCTATTTTTTATAAAATTGTCCTTTTCCCCCCAGAACATACAAAATCAATCTACTATCCCTTTTGGCTAATAATAATATAATATCATATATTATAACATAACATAATATAATATAATAATATAATAATAACTACAATAAAAAATCATATACAGAAGAAAATCACTTCACTTTACTTTCAGATACCTAGTTTCAGCAACTTTTTATTTTTCTATTTTTTAACGTTTTCCACTTCTAGCTACTTTTTTGCAAAAGTAATAAATTTTTTTCATCTATAAATGGAAGCTGAAATTACAATGTGGGCTACAAACGAAAAGAAATATTTTTTAACAGAACTCTTGGGAAATAAAGTAAAACCACCTAACGAAAGATTTGGCTTATGGTTACTTACAGAAAATTTAAATAATGATAATCTTATTACAAATATTGGAGATATAATATACAAAAAGGAAGAACAAAAATTAGAAGGATTTAAACCAATTACAGAACCATTTTGCGATAATATTATGGTAATTAAAATAACAGAGTTTATAGATTGTGAAGGAGAAATGAAAAATGGAAAATATCTCGTAAAAAAGGAGGCTTGTGCAAGTTTTAACAGTCTTTTTAAGATCTAGATTTTCTACAATTAATTTGACAAGACATGGAGTTAAAGCAAAAATTCCATATTTATTATATTCTAATACACAAATAAGTAAAGCTACTAAACCAATTATTAATAAAGACATAAAAATTATAGAACAAAGGTATAAAAATCCTGTGGTTATTCTTTACAGAACAGAAGTAGCAGATGTTAAACTCGATTCACTTTTAAGAGAATTACCAGAAATTTTAGAAGAACTTAATAAGGAACACTATTATTTATTGGATTTAGATGTAACACAGGATTTTGCAGGAATTTTTAACAAGCAAGAAATGACCGAATACTTAACAAATAATTTTAATTTTAGATTGAAAGGACAATATAAAGAAATTGGTAATGTAATAGTTAACAACAATAATTCTGTTGGCAAAGATTGTTTAACATGGATTAATTCTAATTCTAGAGTTAAAATCTATAATAAATTTATTTGCCAATTAACAAGTCCTGGAGTAAATAAAAAACTAGGAAACCACATAATAGATTTTTTAAATTGCCCAGATAAAAGATTAAAAGAACAATTTGCATCCAGTTTAGCTAAAGAAAATGGAATTACAAGATTAGAAGCAACAATTTATAATTACATTAATCCATATTTCCAAAAAGAACAATAATTTGATCCAGTAATAGATTGTTCACAACTAATAACTAACAACAGCAAATATTTCTAAAAAGCTCCATTTTATTCTGTTCCACTAGCTAAAATGTGGCACAAATTAACAGATTCGTTACAAAATAGTTGTTGTATTATTTTTAATTATCTTTTCCAATATGTATATTGTGGTAACACAAATACAAACAAATTAACAGGAAAACAAATAAAAATTAAAAGAAATAATAAAGTAGAAAGAGAAAAATTAGTTAAACTTGTTTTATCTGCTTTTAGTTTTAACTTGTTGCCTATTAACTGTATAGAGATTTTCGAAGAAACAGATAATGTAATTTCTATAAACCAAATATGCTTTATAAAATCTGGAGAAACATATTTTTCGAAATCTAATACTTTGTTTTCTACAATACCCAAAGAAATAAATATCGAAGAATTGGGATTCATAAACACAAACAATATTATTCCATTTGTATCTGGAAAAAGAATAAACGCAACTAATAAACTGTTTCCATATTCCATTAACATACGTTAACATACGTTAAATTTAACATACGTTAACGTATGTTAACCTTGACATACGTTTTATATTTGTTTTTATTTTAATGTTAACATATCAGACACCAAGATTTGTAAAGATATTGGCTAGAAACCTAGCTGATATTTTCTTTGGCTGTTATAATGTTTCCATCTCTCCCTTCGAGGCACTTGTAAAATAATTTACGTCTTTGAAAAGATGAGGGGTCACAAAAATAATTCACGTATTTAGATTCAGAAACTTATAGCTTTTACTTCCAGGATTGGGTGAATACCTTTCCTTTGGGTTTTGTTGGATCTAACCCATATCTTTAAAATTATTCTAAACAGTCGAGTTTGCAACGCTTTACCTGTATTAGAGTTCACAACTTGGATCACCTCTTTATGCGCACCACTTAATTCAGAAGGAAAACCGTAGTTGCGACGAAGAAAGCAATGTGGACATGAAACATGTGTCATTACTGATTTTAATTTCTCAACGAGCCCACGTTTACGCCATTCATAGCTTTAGCACCATTACTGCAAATGGCGAGGCTTTTTGTCCAATTAGTGTCGTACTTGCGTATGCTTTCTGAAAATATGTCGTACAAACCCTGGCCAGTAGTGTTCGCAGGTAATGCTTTGGAAAATAAAATGTCTTCCATGATACTTCCATCTGTTTCAAGAGACACAAATATCAAAAATTGCTCACAGTCTGAAACATCAGTAAATCCATTAAATGCAGAGGAAAATGTGGGTTTTTATTTAATTTTTCGACTAACTGCTCTAGAATGTCATAGGCTGCATTCAGTGGCATTATCAGAAAGTGGTATCCTTTTTAGGTTCTTTGTCTCCTGCTAACCTAACATAATTTCAGCCAAATCCATGGCTGCTGGCAAAATAAGATGCTCGGCATCCGCAAGCGGCTCTCCTGATTTAGCTATTCGATGGCTACCCAGTGACGCTTTCTCGTTCTGGATGCCTCAAATCAGATAAAAAATATTTTGAAATGAGAGAAGCAAATAAATGACTAACAAAACAACACTATTTTAACAATCAAATAATTCTATTTTATTACCTGGATGATAGTAGTTTGGTGCTGTTTATGGGTTTTCAGTTTCTTTCGAAGAAATCGAACGGTTTATGAGCTACGTTGGAATGTTTGATTTATATAAGATTTGATAGTTTCATACTTCCACGTGACGATACTTAGCCGCAATTTACACATCGAGATTTGTTATTCATGATAATAAAAACGATACTTCCAATAAATGTCTTCATAAATACTGCTCTTTTTTCTGTTTTGATTCGCTTCCGTCGCTGCCATTTGTACCAGCCATGCAGGGCTGCTGATATCTTTTGAGAAACATCTCTACTTCATGCTCGTTCGGAATGAAGAGCATAGAAACAATAGTCGCGTACGTACTCACGTGGGTAACTGACTGAAGTGAAAGAAAGCGCCCGCCTTCCACTGCAGCAAAAAATGTGTTGCTGCCCGCAGCTCACTGCAGCTGCCTTGCACAGTGCGTTTGATTTCTCGAGCAGCATCGATAGACAGAAAAATCAATATGTTGACTTTGAAATCGCTGACATAGTTTCGTTACGACTCTGGAGGGTCACGGGAAATTTTTACTTGGAAAAGGGTTGAAAAAGACTGTACTAGGTCATTTATACACTAGTTGATTCAGATACTCCTACCGCTGTCGTTTTATGCAGCTGGCAATGTTACAACAGGCCTTCATAAACCACTCGCGAGATTTTCGTATTCCCTCGCTCGCTACGCGTAAACTACTAGTCTTATAGAAAAATAAACACTACTTTTGTAGGAAACTCATGCAGTTAAGTTTTCTAACTGGATCCTTTTTCGCTAGAAGGCGTAGTTTTCGAGTTATTAAAGAAAAACGTGCAAATGTGATATTCAGAAGCACCCCACTCCCACACTCAGGCCCCATCGGCCAGAATTTCTCGTATGTTACTTATGGTGCTCCATCCTACACTGTACAAATGTCTGTGATATCGCGAATTACGTCCCACATTCAATCTTTCTCGGTCTTCATTGACTGGCCGTGTTTCACCACCAGCTTAGACGAACACTTACAAACTGTAAAATTGACATTTCTGTTTTTCCTAATAATTTTGGGAATTTTAACGGTATCAAATCAACAATTACGTCGCTGTATTTGTCAGGTCTTCTGACTACGACGCTACTCTGGTTGTAGCGTTAAGTTTGTATCAAATTGTCAACGTAATTAGTTTTAGCGTAAAGTTTAGAAAAGTCGTTGTTTGTTCATCACCCTCACGAGCACGTTTAAATCATAACGTTAACGAAGTAGCCGGCTATACTGGTCGTGTAATAGCCCAATCAACCGAGACCAAAAAAGGTGGAATATCGGGAATATTTCGCGTATAATCCAGAGTGGTAGGACGGGGTGCAACGAACAACATACAAGAAATCCAGACTGGTAAGGAAAGTGTTAGGGGTGGAGGTGCGTTTTAAGGACACTTTTGTACATTTTTCTTGAAAATTTCGAAAAAAAGGGGCCTTCAGCGAAAACGTATCCCAGTATAAAAATTAAATATATTAAATATCCTACAAAAACGTCCTGCTCACTTTTTCTGTAGGATTAATAGTTCTAGATTAGCGAGCGAACAATATGAAAATCTCGGGCGTGGTTTTCGGAGACGAGCTATAACATTGCGGTTGGTATAAAATAACAGCGGTAGGGACAGCTGAGTCAGTCTGTATACTTTGAGAAGTAATGGTCCTATAAAGTTGCACTGGGGTAAGCCAAAAGCTATTACTGTGTCCGCATATTTCTCTCCGTTGCGAATGACATGTGCAGTTCTGTTCGTTAGAAACTCTTCAGTAGCTTGTATTGTCACCTAGAAATGGAATAACTGCTAAATAAATACGTCCTTGCGTGTGAAATGACACTAAGTGACAATACACTGAGACAATAATTGTATCTGCGATGCAACAATCTCAAAGAAAATACGATGTTCATTGTTAACAGTAATTGTGTAAAGACTGTGAAACTAGTAAAAGTTACTTCTGTTCGAGTCCTTGGAGGAATAAGTTGCAAACTTGTACGCTAACACTTTAAATCTAGTATCAACATGGCACAATATAAACGATTTCATTCTAAATCTGTGCTTTTTGCTTGGTATACGCTGTTTGTAAACAAGTGTACCATTCCACAGAATTAGAGACTAGCCAATACTCAAATCTCTAAATGGATTTAGAACTGATTGGAATTTCGCTGTCATATAATTCACAATGTGCTTTATTTTATAAAACCTGTTCGACCTCACAGCTACTCCCAAAACGGCTGCATAACTAATATGTAACATTCGGAGAAGTAAGAGAAATCTGTACCTAGGCATTACATTCGAAAAGAAAGTCGGTTTAGTCAACGTGCCTGTATACCAATAATCTTTCAGTCTATTCCTTTTTACGTGAGCCATCAGCTCGCACTTGCATCTGTTGATCGTACTCCCGTGGAGGATCCTTGTTATCGTCCATTCATTACATTGTAAAAGCTGTAATGTATCCCATTAGCAACTTGTCTATTGCAACCTCATAACGTTCACTTTCGCTAGGTTACTCATTTAGTCCACAGTGATGTTTCACTCCAGAATTATCGTTAGAAAATGCGTAATTCAGAGGTGTACACCCGCCGTCTGTCAGCCACCTGTACTCACAAGAGAAACTCCCCATTGCACACCCCTCGGATTTAGTCTTAAGATGGCCCAGTGAATATCCCGTCAAAGACTTAATACAGATCAAGTATGAGAACACGAAGAAAGTGTACTGAACTGTGATAAAAGAACCAAAATAGAAACAGTGAACGGTGCAATTTCAAGATGTGGAGCGACGAGGATATTTACGTACCTACGGTGGTGTGGCCATGTGGTAACGGTGCTGGACTCCGCAGACAGAGATCCGCACTCAGATCTCAAAATTATGAAATGTTATTCCTGTTATTGATTCGTCTGTTCGCTGTATTCAGATTTGGTCTGTGTCGTGGGGTAACGTCCGTTTGCATCAACGAGGTGCAAGAAAGCGACCGCCAGACGTTACGTACCTCCTCTATGTTCTACGGAAGTGCCAAGCGTTATGACTCTTGCGTTCTGTTTTGGAAGTTTTGTCTTTTGAATATCTTTATTGTAACATAGCTCGCAACCACTTATTTTTTGTTTTAATTTCTGTGAAAGGTTGATGCGCTGTCTCGCTTGCTCTCTCTATTCCTCATATATACTTGCGACGGTAATAAATTGTTACCATATGACATATTCTATAACCAATGTATATCATGGCACCTGCGAAGATTGCAGAAGGAGAAAACGACCGCGTGAAAAGTTCATAATTTTGAGAAGAAAATAAAAAAAATTGGGCATGAACGGGATTTGAACGCGAACCTTCTACTTCATAGTCCAACATCGTAATTGCATCCCCCCCAGGGGTTCCACAACTCTTTTGTGGATACATGCATGGCGAACACGGGAGATAGTGCAGCTCTCTTTCCTTCCCAGGCTGCATACCTTCCCTCTCCAAATCCTCCCTGTCACCGTTCCTATCCCCCCTCCCCTTCCCGGCCCATCCTCTTCTCTTCTCCCTCTCTTCGGGAGTATGTTTTGTGCCTACACACAGAGACGGATGCGTATGACTATCACACGAGATTTCTCTTCTTTTGTCTCTATACCGGAAAGTCTCTGTCCTCAATTTGTCCTTCTCTTTTCCCTGAGTCCTTCTTTACCGTCTTCTCTGCTGCGGTGTTTGAGACCTCTTCTCTCCCGTCCTTTCCTTTGTTCCTCCCTTTCTCTACCTTTCATCCCTGTGTGGGTGAAGGTTGACCCACACGTTTCCACGCTTAGCTGGTAACGGGGTAACGCGTAATTGCCCACCTTGCGTAGAAAAGTAGGACACGCACATACCCCCTGGTAAAGGCCATGCCCAGGAAGGGGTGATTACCCGAGCTGGCACCTTCCGAACGTGCCGATTGTCCCTCCAGGTGTGACCTGAGGTGTGGACAATCACCTAAGGCGGGAGTGCCCTCCAAGAGGGCGCACCATCGGAGACTCCGGTAATCATGGGGGATACTTTCGCAATGACCACAAGAGAAAGTAAGATCAGTCTCACCTACAGACAATTGTTCCATCGGTCTGACGAAGGCCAAGACTTCTCCACAGTAAACCATTTCATTATTCAGAAAGGTGTCGACGCCACTGCAGGTCCTCTAAAGTGTTGCTCCTGGTTACAAAATGGCACCTTGTTGTTAGTGCTCTCCAGGTGCACATACATCTACACACCTTCCCTATCCAGATGGAAGCTCACCTTACATTAAATTCATCACGTGGGTTTGTTTACATAAGAACAGTCGACGGATTATCCAATGAAGGCATTCAACAGCACCTGTCTGATCAGGGTGTAACAGCTGTAGATTGCGTCATGAAATGAGTTGAAAAAGAATTAGTACCAACCCATACTCTCTTCTTGATGTTGGACAGAGTTCACCTACCATCGAACATTAAAGCGGGACATGAGATCATTTCAGTTCGCCCTTACATCCCCAATCCTACGTGCTGCTGTCAGTGTCAGCAGTTTAATCATACCAGCTGATAGTGTTACAATATGGCCAAATGCATTGCATGTGGCAAGGATGCCCATGAGGGTGATGGTCCACCTCCATCCCCTTGTTGCATCAACTGTATGGGAGACCACGCTGCTTGCTCTAGAGATTGCCCGATTTCTCAAGATCAACGAATTATTCAGGAAATCCGAGTGAAGGAAAAGGTGTCTACCTTTGCTGATCACAAATTATTCGCTGGTAGAAACCCCACTGTGCTCCTAGCGGGTAAACATGCCACTGCCCTCGCTTCTCCTCAGCCTTCTAAGGAGGTAGCCACGCAGATTTGCGATCTCACCTTCAGTACCACGGTCCTCAGATCGGCCAGTCAAAAGATCGCCCATTCAACCTCCCCACTATCACCTGCTCACTCTAAGGCTCAGCCTTCATCGGCTCCTGCTAAATCGTAGGCCCCAAAATAGGGCACTCGGACATCCAAAATAAAAAACCTACTCGTGAAGGTTTTTCTGTGTACCCAGACCTCACAACTATCGATTCCTCAACGTCCTGTTTCCTGAAAGGCTCATAAGAAACAAAGTTCTTCTCCTTCTCCACCACAGCATATCTCTTCTACAGCATCACCCAGCGGTAGCCGCCCTTTGTGATCTACCATGGCACCGAAATGCACCACTGGAGACCGATCAACCGCCCGATCACTGGCGGCAAGAGCTGTCCCCAAACAACCTATGGATCAGGAACTTATGCATTTGGCTGGATGCTGTTCCACGGAGTCAGTCGCTTCCTCTCAGCGGTCCTTGAGTTGACAGCAACTGTGGTGAGATTTTTCCCTTTTCTGTCCACCCTATGTCAATTATCCATTGGAATATCTACGGAATTCGCTCCAGTCGGGATGAATTGTAAATTCTCTTATGATCCTAATCCTCAGTCGCCTTCTGTCATCAGAAAACAAAGCTACATCCCACGATTGCTTTCTCTTCCCTCATTTCCAATTAGTCTGGTTTGATCTCCCCTCTGCTGACTGCACCCCAGCACATGGGGGACTTACGATTCTTCTCCATGATACTATCCATTGTTATCCAATCCCCTTAAATAGTGCCTCCCAAGCTGTCACTCTCCATCTTTCCCCTTCTGGATACCTCTTTGTACCATATGCATTCCATCCTCCACACCTATGGCAAGAGTCAATCTCCTTTATCTCTTTGGTCAGCTCCCACCCCCCTGTTTGCTGGTTGGGGACTTCAATTTCCGCCATCCGCTTTGGGGATCTCCGCATCCTTTACAAGAGGCTCCCTATTGATTGACCTGTTTCACCAAGCGGATCTTGTTTGCCTCATCACTGGGGAATCTACATTTTTGTCTGCCTCCACGTCAACCTCCTCTCATTTGGACCTTTCGGTCGGTACTGTTCAGCTAGCTCGGCGCTTTGAATGGTTAGTTCTTGCTGATACACACTCGAGTGACAATTTTGCATGTGTTCTTCGATTACAATCACAACTGCCGTCTATGCACCCAAGACGCGTGGACTTTTCCCAAGCCGATTGGACACTTTTCTCCTCTCTAGCCACATTTGATGACTGTCAATTTCCTAGCATCGACTATCAGGTCACTCATGTAACGGAAGTTATTCTTACAGCCGCAGAACGCTCAATACCTTGTACCTCCCCTTTATCCCGACGCCCCCAGTTCCTTGTTGGATCGAGGCGTGCCGTGACACAACACACGAGCGGAGACGTGATCTTCACGTTTTCTGCCACCATCCTACGTTGGCCAACTGGATACGCTATAAGCAGTTGCATGCGCGATGCCGTCGTATCGTCTGCCGTAGCAACAAGGCAAGCTGGGGCTTGTTTATCAGCTTCTTTATAGCCTTCACTCCCTCATCTGTAGTTTGGAGTCGAATTCGATGGTAATCTGGCACGTCTAGTTTCTTCCCGATCTGTGGCCTAACTGTTACGCAAGATATCTTAATGGATCCAGTCGCCATTTCTAACTCATTGCGTCTTCGCTGAGATTTCGAGCTCTTCTCATTACCTGCCAGCCTTTCTGCCGAAGAAAAGAGCAGCGGAAGTAAGACCTCTTCCTTTCTCCTCTCAAAACTGCGAAACTTATAATACCGTTTTTCCTATGCGGGAACTCGAACACGCACTCTCTCCCTTTCGCACTTCCGCCCCAGAACCGGATGGCATCCACGTCCAAATGTTGCTGCACTTATCATACCGTAGTCTGAGTTACCTCCTTCGCCTTTATAATTGAATTTGGACCGACAGTAACTTTCCCAGAAGATGGCGGGAAGCTTCCATCATTCCTGACCAGAAACCTGGAAAGGATAAACATCCCCCGTCTAGCTATAGCCCCATATCTCTCGCGAGTAGTGTATGTAAGGTTATGGAGCGTATGGTAAATTGCCGTTTAGGCAGGTGGCTGGATTTCCTAAACCTTTTAACACCTGCCCAATGCAGTTTCCGAAGGCATCGTTCTGCAGTTGATCGTGTTGTTGCTCTCTCCATGAACAATTTTCTCAGGGAACGCAGACGGTAGCTATATTTTTTGATCTGGAGAGGGCATACGATACCTGTTGGAGGACAGACATCCTCCGCACACTGTTCTCTTAGGGCTTTCGAGACCGGCTACTCCTTTTCATTCATGAATTTATGACAGAGCACACATTTAAGGTGCGGGTGAACACTACTCTCTCCCATACTTTCTCCCAAGAAAACGGGGTGCCCCAGGGCTCAGTCCTAGGTGTTGTACTGTTTGCCATCGCCATAAATCCAACTTTGGATTGTCTCCTTCTCGATGTCTCGGGCTCCCTCTTTGTCGACGATTTTACAGTCTACTACAGCTCTCAACGGACCAGACTTCTTGAACGACGTCTTCAAGGATGTCTCGATCGCCTCCACTCATGGAGCATCGAAACAGCCTTCCGGTTTTCTCCAAGTAAGACCGTCTGTGTAAATGTTTGGCGTAGTACGAAGTTTTGTCCGCCTTCCCTACATCTAGGCACTGTCGACATTCAGTTCGCGGATGTCCCTAAATTCTTGGGACTTACGTTTGACAGAAACCTCTGCTGGTCTCCTCACGTTTCGTATCCTTCTGCTCGCTGTCTGTTATCCCTCGACACCCTCCGTGTTCTGGGTGGTTCCTCCTGGGGAGTAGACCGAGTGGTCCTCCTCCGCCTATATCGCGCCTTACTGCGCTCGAAATCGCAATATGGAAGAGTAGTTTACTTGTCTGCACGGCCGCTTATTCTTCGGCTTCTAGACTCTGTGCGCCACCATGGATTGCGTTTAGCGTCTGGAGCTTTTCACACCACTCCCATGGAGAGCCTTTACGCTGAGACTGCTGAACCTCCACTGTGCAATCGGCGGTCTGTCCTTCAGAGTCGGTACGCTAGTGTTCCATGCTTGCTCATTCGACCCATGCCCTTTTCTTCGACGCTTCCTTGGACTTACGGTATGCAGGAGCGCTCTTCCTGTCCACTACCACCGGGAGTCCACTTCCGTCAACTGGTACATTTCTTTTCCTTCCAATTTCCTAAAACTTTCTTGACCGATGGGGGGTACGCCACCACATTGGCTTCACCCCCGGACCTGCCTTCTCCATGACCTGTGCCGATATATCGGCAAAGGCTGCAGTCTCTCTTCCTCAGCCCGCAGTTCGCAAGGTTCCCTTTGCCGATCTACAGACCGTTTTATGTCGTTGTGTGAATCTTTTATGGAACACAATTGCTCTACACTTACCAATAATAAATTACAGGATGTAAAACCTGTTCCGTGTGTTGTATATGGAAAAGTATGACAGAAATCTGCCAAGCATAGTACTTCTACTTATGGCGTGTATCGGTTAGAAAAATGCACCGATGATGACTGATATCAGTCGAAATCGATTTGCAACAAGATAAATTAATTATGTTTCCGCGACTGGTTGCTACAATCTTTATAATTTTATACCAATATATGTTTTCAACTGCAGCGCATAATTCTACTGTTGAGAGAATTTTTTGCTTATGGGAGCTCAGTGGGCTGAGGAACGGGATAGTTTGGGCGTATTAACAGTTGAGAGCTTCTTTGTGTATTTGTAGCTTTCAAACTAGCTGTGCAGAGTTTTATAAATGCGCAAGTAAATAATCTCATTTTGCGAAACTGTCAAATCATCTGAGAGGTATGACTGCTCCATAAAATAATCTGTCCAAAAACTGCGTGCGTAAGTAGTTTAAGTTGTACTTCGTACTTTTCAAATATAATTGTAGAGGTGTCATGATCGGTAGTGATGCTGTAGTTAATTTTACCAAGCTTTTTAAGTTTTTCCTCGCTGTCATCTTATGAGTGGATTTCTGTGGATTCTATCCTGATTTTAGTACCTACATTTATGACAGTCGTAGGTGAATTATATATCGACTGCGACTTTGAGCACTCGGAAAGTCGGCAGGTCATTCTCGTTCCGTCCGTACATGGAAAAGGGGGAGAGTTGCGCACGAAGTCGCGCGGAAGAGGAAAAATGGCGCTACCCAGCTGGGTAAAGGCGATAGTCCGTCTTCGGCCTCATTACCTCTAAATAAGAAGCGGATTCACGCCTTTCAGCTCTGCCTAAGTCGGTGATGGACTGAAACTGAATTCCCTCCCTCCCTCCTTCTACACCGAAAGCAGTGTTTGGCTATTACAGATACAGCAGTAAGCTGAAGTTGCGGAAACTCTATTCCCACTTATCTCTCAAGAACCAGAAACTGATGAGGTAAGCCGGCCGGGGGGGCCGATCGGTTCTAGGCGCTACAGTCTAGAACCGCGCGACCGCTACGGTCGCAGGTTCGAATCCTGCTTCGGGCATGGATGTTTGTGATGTCCTTAGGTTACTTAGGTTTAAGTAGTTCTAAGTTCTAGGGGACTGATAACCTCAGAAGTTAAGTCCCATAGTGCTCAGAGCCATTTGAATTTTGAGACCGCTTTCGATAAAACGTGAGACACATACTCCATCTTTGTGTAAAAAGTGGTACTGAATTTCCTGTCACAATGCTTATTTCTTTCTTTATCACTTGAACGCTTTGTCTGAAGCCATACAATGGTTTCTACATATCTGCATATATACTCCACTACCCACCAAGCGGTGTGTGGCTGAGGGCACAATTCGCTCCCCCCCCCCCCCCCCCACCTCCACTGTTCTTCGCGGATCAGTACGAGCTCTTATTTCCCTTATCTTTGAATGATCATCATCACGCGATTTGAAAGTTGGTGATAATAATATATGCTCTACATCATCGATGAAGATTGTATTTCGGAATTTAGTGAGCAGCCCCTTCTGTTTAGCGCGTCGTCTATCTGCAAGCGTGTCCCACTTCAAACCTTCTATGAGATTTGTAACGCTCTCGCGATGGCTAAATGTTCCAGTCACGAATCTTGCCGCTCTTCTTTGGACCTTCCCAATCTCTTCAATCATACACAACTGGTAAGGGTCCCATACAGACGAAGAATACTCTAAGACTGGACGAACTAACGTTTTGTAAGCTATTTCCTTTGTTGAAGGACTGCATCGCTTCAGGATTCTACCAATAAACCGCAACCTAGAGTTCGCCTTACCCGGTACTTGTGTAATCTGCTCATTAGATTTGAGATCATTTTGAATAGTCACACCCAGACACTTGACTGATGTTACCGCTTCCAATGACTGATCATTTATTTTGTACTTATACATTAATGGGGATTTTCGCCTTGTTATACGCAGTAGGTTACACTTACTAATATTGAGAGATAACTGCCAGTCATTACATCACGCATTTATTTTCTGTAAATCCTCATCGACTTGTTCACAACTTTCGTGTGATACTACTTTTCTGTAAACTACAGCATCATCGGCCAACATTCTAAGGCCTCCGTCAATACCATCAACCAGATCTCTTATGTAAATCCTAAAAAGCAGAGGACCTATTACGCTGCCCTGCGGCACACCTGAAGTTACTCATGTTTCTGTTGAAGTTACCCCGTTCAGGACGACATAGTGCTCCCTGCTTGTTAGAAAACTTTCTATCCAACCGCATATGTCATTGGATAGACCGTAAGTGCGCACTTTTTGTAGCAAGCGACAGTGCGGAACTGAGTCGAATGCCTTTCGAAAGTCGAGAAATAAGGCATCAACCTGGGAGCCGGTATCTAGAGCCTGTTGTATATCATGCACAAAGAGGGCCAGCGGTGTCTCGCATGACCGCTGTTTCCTAAAACCGTGCTGGTTTCGGCAGATGAGCTTCTCAGAGTCTAGAAAGGTCATTATGTCTGAACACAAAATACGTTCCATGATTGTATAACAAATCGACGTCAGTGAAATTGGCCGGTAATTATGTGCATCCGATTTTCTACCCTTTTTATAGATTTCTATGACCTGGGCCTTCTTCCAGTCACGTGGAACATTCCGCCGTTCCAATGATTTCTGATAGATGACGGATAGGAATGGTGCTATATTTGTAACATAGTCAACATAAAATCTTACGGGGATACCGTCTGGACCAGATGTCTTTGTGGCGTCTAATGATTTTAACTGTTTTACAATCCCAGATACACTAAACACTATGTCAGCCACCCTTTCGTTTGTTCGGTAATTGAAAGGGGGAATGGTGCTGCAGTCCTGTATCATAAACAAGGTTTTGAAAGCTAGGTTTAGAATTTCGGCCTTCTGTTTACCCGAACTGTCAGCAAGAGAAGGTATTGAATTATTTGTAGCTTTCTTAGATTTTACGTACTACCAAACTTTTTTTGGGTTATTTTTAGAATCTGAAGATAAAATATTGTTTTCAAATTCGTTAAAAGAGTCTCTCATTGTCCTTCTGACAACTGCTTTCATTTCACATACGATTTCTGTTTGTCAGCGGGGCTGCGACTACGTTTAAAACGACTGTGCAAAATTGTCTGCTTTCTCAGCAACTTTCTAATATGTTTGTTGGACCAAGGTGGATCCTTTTCCTCCCCTATACTTTTGCTAGGCACATACTTCTCTAACACATGGTGGACAATACCTTTGAAATCCGACCAAAGATGTTCAACATCTTTGTGTCTCGCGGTGAATGTTTGGAGCTGACTAAGAAGATATCCATAAATGATTAATTTGCTTTCACAAACAAGAAAACTCTACGCTGTTTCTCTGTTTTTTTTTGTTTTTTTTTTTTTTTGCACCTTCCACTGACATAGAAGCCACAACGACATTATGGTCGCCAATACCTTCTTCTATGTTAACTTCCTCAAAAATATATCTAATATGTTCCCATCTCGAGTTGGTTTTCTAACCAATTGCTCAACAGAGAGCGCTCCTAGGATAACTTCACACTAATCTTTGCTTCTGCCCCCTGCGATATATGTGTAATTTTCCCAGTCAATGGATGCTGGATTAAAGTCTCCACTTATGAGTAATGGATAATTTGGTATTTACTTCCTATGTACTCAAGACTTTCCCTGAAACGTTCTGCGACCTTTGTGAGGATGCTGTTGGTCTATAAAACATCGTAATACAATGGTCAGTCCTTGTATGACTGACAGCTTTATCCAGACTATTTCTCAGTCCGACACAGTATCGATCTCAACTGCGTTTAAACAGCTTTTAACTGCAATGAACACACCACCTCCCATAGCATCAGTCCTATCCTTCCTAAACATTGTCCAATCAGAGTTCAAAATTTCACTGCTTTTTATGTCTGGTTTCAACCAGCTTTCGGTACCTAATACAATATTGGCATTGCTACTGTTTATTTCGGCAATTAACTCGGGGATCTTGCTACAGACACTTCGACAATTTACTAACATGAGATTAAGCATATTTAGATCCTTTTGAATAACCTGTTTAGGCCAACTAACACTTTTTTACAGTTGGCACACCCACATCAGTGTCATGAACTGGTAATTTTTCGGGCCAGCGGTTTATTTCCCATGGGGAGGAACCTAATCTAAAAAACCCCCATGTGCACGCCACAAGTACTGTGCTCCCTTTGCAGCTTCTTCCTGTGTGTAGTGCATCCCTGATCTATTGAGGGGCGTCCTACAACCTTCTACACCATAGCGTAGGTCGAGGAATCTACAACCATTTTCGTCACAGAGTCGACGTAGCCTCTGGTTTAGATTCTCCACTCGACTCCAAACTAGAGGACCCCGGTCCAACCTGTGTATGATGGTGCAGATCGTGTAGATTGTAAATACAAATTCTACTTATAGGAACCCATGGGCTTACAGTACATAATCACTAGGGCCCACAACAAGCTAAGGAATTTAAGTAGACGGCGAGGTGAGTTTTAGCTTTCTGCTAACTAAACCGTATGTAATAATGTCTCAGAGGTTGTATTTAACACTGATTTATTGACATTGTAGTGTAATACTAATTTACCACGTATTATAGGTCTGTTTAACTGTTAACAGTCGCAGGTTGCGCTAGTAAAACGTGGACAAGTGAGGTTAGAAATCACTGTCAGTATCACTATTCCTAATAAAACATATAAAAACCGCTACCTCCAATGTATCGAGTCTGAATGACACTAATAAACATTAATACTGAGTATTGTACACTGGCTTAAACTGATTAACCCTGGTATTGACAATGTAAACAAATGTTTACGTTCACGCAAAAGATAACCTAATGGTTCTAAGCACTATGGGACTTAACATCTATGGTCATCAGTCCAAAAGATAACCCAATAAAACGTATAAAAACTGCTACTTTCAATGTATCGAGCCTAATTGACACTAATAATAGCAAATACTAAGTATTGTGCACTGAATTAATTGATAATCCAGCGTAATTCAACGTCATTTAAGGATATAAACAAACGTTTGCGTACACCCTGGACTGTCCTAAATAGAAACTTCGCTTATCTTATTCAGAGGCAAATAAAACTGAAACCTTTAATTTATTTATTCTTTCTTTATTGTTAATGTCTCAGGTGTAAGGACGATGTACATTTAAAACTTGCCTTTTGCGAAAGATGCGTGATAGCTTGTTTCCGGTCTAACACTTACTTCCTGCAAAATGTTTGGAACTAGTTCCACAGTTCGGAATCGATGCACGCGGGCATGCTTGGAACTGTAGTGACTGCGGAGTGCCGGCTTCTGTGGCTGAGCGCTTCTAGGCGCTTCAGTCGGGAACCGCGCGACTACTAAGGCCGCAGGTTCGAATCCTGCCTCGGGCAGTTAGGTTAGTTAGGTTTAAGTTCTAGGGGACTGATGACCCCAGAGCCATTTGAACCATTCGAAAACTGCGGAGTATGTCCGCTTGGGATCTCCATGAAAGATATCTCGAGACATCGTAAGTATCATTATACATAAATACTTTCTTTTAGAGAATACGATGCATTTTACTTTGGTAACTGAACGACGAAATGACACACACAAGCACCTTCAGAACAACTGGGGAGACACTGCCAATGGACCACGCCCATCATGTGATCGGAAGATCGAATTATCAGCATACAAAAAAAAAAAAAAAAAAGAAAAAATAGAACATCCTATATATGAACTGGGATCGGTTTTATCTTGAACATGTTGTGTACCCGTTTCTGAGACAGCTGTTAAAACAGAAGTGTACAGTTTGAGAACGAAAATGTATAGATAAAATTATTTGACACAGTGTGTTACAACTTTGACTGATATTCTGTCACGATTAAGCCTTGCGTTAACTGGTGGTACGAATATCTCATCTCTACATATTTACGATACTACGTACGTCAATGGAGACATTATTATGTATAAGGTTCAACATATTTAGTTCAGAAGAGTCTTAGCAAGAAACATCCTTGCCTCATACGGCATGCCGCGCGGGGTAGCTGCGCGGTCTTAGGCGTCTTGCCACCATTCGCGCTGCTATGTGATTGATTGATATCTAGTACACAGTACCTACTCATCGATAGAGACAACGCTTCCAATCCATTGTGACTCTTGTAAGGCTACCTATAATTTTTCTTTCTTTATTGTACTCTAATTTTATGTACATTTCTATGCCTCATTTTATTCTTGTTAACTGTTATTGTGAACTTAATTGTACAACTAAACTGACCGGTAAGTTATCTTGAAGACACAGCAGCAGATGAAATGTGATTGTGTCACTAGATTCCTAGTATCCTCCACTTCCTTGGTGCCCTTTAAGCTATCCAGCTGATGCATAGGCCCATATAAATTCAGAACGTCCTCCGCCATCTCCAGAAGCAATGAAAGACACGTCATTCCCATGGGCTCTACGCAAGAATTCAAGAAAATGGAACTAGATGGCGTCGTCAGTACTCATACAGGGACTGTTGTGGCACGACGCACTACCTGTTCTAGCAGTAGGCAGTATTGAGGCACATCATGTTTTTTCAATGGGAAGACGAAAGACTGAGGAGCAACATGACGCAGTCTATGAAGTCAACGATTTGCATGTGTCGTTCCTCCTGCCGACGCGGTAAAGTGGTTTCAAGAGACCTATTGTGGAACAATGCTCTATGGCAAAGAAGTTACTTATCTGTTGAATAAAGTAGAAATTCTGTAGAGTCACATTTAGGCTAAATAAGTGTTATACCACAATAAGCGGACTTCTTCTGGTTTAGCTTTTGGTAGTTTAGCTTGTCGCGAAATTGAAGTATATATTTACTGTGAGTTAGTGTGGGCAGAGATCATTCTTGGCAACCGGAAAAAAACAATAGTTGGATCCTTTTACCGACCTCCCAATTCAGATAATACAACTGCTGAAAGGTTCAAAGAAAACATGAGTTTGATTTGAAACACGTACCCGTCTCATACAGTTATGGTTGGCGGTGGCTTTAATTTACCGTCCATATGTTGGCGAATATACATGTTTAATTCTGGAGGTACACATAAAACACCATCCGAAATTGTGCTTAACGCATTCTCTGAAAATTATTTCGAGCAGTTAGTTCACGAGCCCACGCGAGTAGTACACAGTTGTGTAAACGCTCTTGACCTCTTATCAACAAATAATCCTTAGCTAATAACGAACATCAAAACGAATACAGGAAGTAGCTGGACCGTGCAACTGTGGGTTCGTTTGTAAAGTGTCTTCACACACATAGAGAAAGCTACCTGCTAAGGAAAGCCTGTGTTTATTCTATTTACTTACTCTCTAATGGTTTCTGCTCCTGTGCAGTTTCCTACGATTGCTGCTGATGCACCACTCTGTAGCGTACCTCTCCTTACAGTTGTGTACGAAATACTATGCAATGTAGGTAATTTTGCACACCCTTTAGCTGGAAAACTAGTGGAGATAATACTTTCGAAGCTTGTTACATTAAGCAAATCTTTCACTGGACGAACGACAGCTTGCATGGAAGAAGTGGTCTCCAGGTAACCGTGCTCTTCGAAAGCGGGAATAACTTGCTGTACAAGGAGATCTCGATAACGTGCAGACGTCATGGAACTCCCGACAGGCCCTCTAGATGTATTCTCTTCAAAGGAGGATGGGCTGAAAATAAAAATCCTTGTGAATCCATACCACACAGTCACAAATGGCGAGTGCGATCGCTCTTCATGCATAACACGTCGTTTATCAGTACCCGAAATTCGGGATTTCTACGTATTCACTGCACCCTGTAGTGTAAAATGTGCCTCATCATTCCATAGAGTATTGCCTCGCCACAGCCGGCCGGGTTGGCCGATCGGTTCTAGGCGCTACAGTCTGGAACCGCACGACCGCTACGGTCGGAGGTTCGAATCCTGCCTCGAGCATTGGTGTGTGTGATGTCATTAGGTTAGTTAGGTTTAAGTTGTTCTAAGTTCTAGGGGATTGATGACCTCAGAAGTTAAGTCCCATAGTGCTCAGAGCCATTTGAACCATTTTGCCTGGCCACATGTCATAAACTTCGATCTGTGTCAGAAGCCAAAGAGCAAGTTCAGAACATAATTATTTATCATGTGCTTTCAGAGGCTGTACTGTCTGAATTTTGAACTGGTACCAGTGGAATGTAGGTCGTAAAACTTTCGATGCTGTTGACCATGGGAAATTCCCATAACACGGCACAGGGACTAGAGCTACTCGGGGCACGTGCTGCATGGTCTAGTACTGTAATACCAACCTTGGTCAATAATTTCTACCAAAATAAGATGCCTTCCTCTTCTAGGTGCCACACCAAACTCATCGATATTTTCGAATTTCATTATAATCAAACCATTGAATGACATTGGGCCTCTCCTCGGGCCTTTCAGTCACCGATTGTCTCTCAGCTCTGTATTGGTGCCGTTAACGTAAGATAGTTTCTCTAACGGCGCATGGTCTCCTTCCTCGGTAGTTATATTGTTTACTCACATGAAGGCTTATCAAATGACAACGTGGATGTCATAAAGCGCCAAATTTGCACCTGGTGGCCAAAACTGGAACTAATTATTCCAAGATTAAATGGGTTCCGCATTGACTCATTAGAATGTCCATCAAATTGCGCTTGCATACGGTAATTACATCCCACAGTGGACCTCCGTAAGCAGCTACTCTTTAATTATAATCATGCAGTGCACTAGTAATGGTATAACTCGGTGACGAGCTGCCGGAGACAGTGCGTCTCTTACAGAAAAATATTCAGAAGATACCCCTGAACAACCTGTAAAACTTTGTTGGTAGAGTATGGTTCACCTTTTGTAGCACTAAGTACAGGGTAGCAAGTGCTTTCGCTGGCTTAAAAACAAACACTATGGGGTAGTGGGCCTTCCCCTACATTCTTTCAACCCCAAGATCGAACCTTGTGCTCGCTTCTGCTTGCTAGTTGGGTGCCACTCGGTTAAGTAACAGCACACATAAAATTTCATGTTTTTGTAATTATGATAACTAATAGTAGAATGTTATAGAAACACGTAAAAATAACGAATAGTAAAAATAACAAATGCAAACCTGGAACATCGTTTTAGAAATGGTTTTTTCAGAAACCGATGTTTGACGCAGTTTTACATCCGTGTTAATTTAAAGACACAGAGTAAAAATTAGGGTAGTGTGGTGTAATTTAGTATTAATACGAATTACTGAGATGGTCTGTAAAGTTATCTTCAATCATTTTCGAGTTTTGAAGGCAATGTAAATCTTATCGTTGAATCCAGGAACACAAATCAGACAGTCAAACGTTAGGTATAAGTTAGATGAAGAGAGTAGAGTAGCACATTCTGCCTAGAGACTGATTCCAATGTACCAGATTTTAAAACGCCTGTTCAAACCTAAAGGCTACACCGACTGCAGAATGTACAGTTCATAGAGTAAAAGACCACTTAAAATTGTATTCAAAAAATCATACAAACAGTACAAATGACGTTGAAATGAAATGTTCCTTAAGCATGTATCTACGACAGAAAAAAACAGGGAGTCAGTGCATTCCCATGCGGGAAGGTTATTACTCGTTTAAGATGCCGCGAGTGCGGTTATACAACAAACAGGCATTTGTACAGTCAGTTTAGAAGCGGTCGTTCCGTTTCGCGGTAGATGATATAAAAGAAACTTCAGAACTCAGATATTCACAAAAACCTCCACATTCCGAAAATACATACCGTCGTCCAACAACAAGTCCAAAAGTTTTATGATGAAACTCTGTCTTCGCCCTCCGCTACTCACCCCCCGCTACTCATTCTCTAATTAGGTCAGATGCCACTCAATGCCCCATCCAAATTTACCGGGGTGATCCTGGACCGCTAATTTGATTTCTAATCCCCACTAATTTCGTTTTCTTACCACCCTCTCATTTCAATTACGATCACTCTCCGCTGCTCATCTCGAAACCCCAGACTCGGGCTTAAGGAATGAAACCGAGCTGTGCCGTCCCCTTGAAGAATTTGATCTAGAATCCCTCACAACGTGGTACGGCTCATTGGCCATTGTGCT
This sequence comes from Schistocerca nitens, assembly GCF_023898315.1. NCBI lineage: Eukaryota > Metazoa > Arthropoda > Insecta > Orthoptera > Acrididae > Schistocerca > Schistocerca nitens. The sequence continues at coordinate 634,551,610 of NC_064619.1, forward strand.
GTTGTCAATAGCCTGTAGCTCCGTCAGACAGTAAGCCAGTGCTACACCTTAGCGATGGATTGCGATGCTCTGTTACCAGCAAAGGTAAAACTGGGCTTAGGGTGGCTGTGTACTGAAACCATTGAAGTGGTCACAAGAAACCTTGAAATCTCAGTTTATTTAAACTGTTTAAAACTGAACTTCCGTCTTCACTATACGTAATTAAATGCCTCATCCCTTTTGATCCCGAATGGTTTTGTGCGCCGCGCATATCTTAAACCCACTTGGAGAATGAAGAACACAAATTTCACTTTTGGACGAGCTAGTGTGGTTTTTGAAGTATGCAAACCATGTTTAAAGGATAGGAATTTATTAGTAATAGAGCTTTGTGAAATTCAGATTGTGAAATTTGCCGAGTGCTGAGGACTGTGTATATATTTATGTGACCCACGAACAGGTTGTGTGTGAATATATGTATGTGAGTATATAGTGAACTTCGACATATTCTTCTTTATTTCCTTACCACCATAAAGAAACAGACAGGAATTTATTTTTCAGCAACAGCGAGCTGAAATGTGGACAAGATCACTGAAAACTACGGGTAGCATGTTTAGCACTATTTTTAGGTTGATCATTTAAGTAATTTATAGGGCGTTGGGTAGTGGGTGAGCGTCCATTGCAAGTATAATATAAACGCAAAAGCTGGACTCTCTACAGTAGAATGTTATAAATATCTCCCTGGAATACTACGTGAGTTCATATTGGGTCAAAGAAAAAAAAAATCATTGAGGAAACGCAAAGAAAAAACATATACGAGACCCTCCCCCTCTCAATTACTAAGAGAGAGAAATGAACCTAGTTAGTTGTCTAACTCTCTCCCCAAATGAACTACGCTAATTAAACTGTGGGCAATGGAGTTAACAACAGGTAATTTTCGGCCCAGGAATGGACCAATTGGTGGGGTAATGACATAGTTTCCTTAATTATGCATTTACGTAATTAGGCACAGGGATGGCTAGCTATGAAATAAATTTCAAGGATGTACATCTACATCTACATCCATACTCCGTAAGCCACCTGACGGTGTGTGGCGGAGGGTACCTTGAGTTCCTTGAGTACCTTCTATTCCAGTCTCGTTCGTGGAAAGAAGGATTGTCGGTATGCTTCTGTGTGGGCTCTAATCTCTCTGAATTTATTCTCATGGTCTCTTCGCGAGATATACGTAGGAGTGAGCAATATACTGCTTGAATCTTCGGTGAAGGTATGTTCTCGAAACTTCAACAAAAGCCCGTACCGAGCTACTGAGCGTCTCTCCTGCAGAGTCTTCCACTGGAGTTTATCTATCATCTCCGTAACGCCTTCGCGATTACTAAATGATCCTGTAACGAAGCGCGCTGCTCTCCGTTGGATCTTCTCTATCTCTTCTATCAACCGTATCTGGTACGGATCCCACACTGCTGAGCAGTATTCAAGCAGTGGGCGAACAAGCGTACTGTAACCTACTTCCTTTGTTTTCGGGTTGCATTTCCTTAGGATTCTTCCAATGAATCTCAGTCTTGCTTCTGCTTTACCGACGATCAACTTTATATAATCATTCCATTTTAAATCACCCCTAATGCGTACTCCCAGATAATTTATGGAATTAACTGCTTCCAGTTGCTGAACTGCTATTTTGGAGCGAAATGATAAGGGGTCTATCTTTCTATGTATTCGCAGCACATTACACTTGTCTACATTGAGATTGAATTGCCATTCCCTGCACCATGCGTCAATTCGCTGCAGATCCTTCTGCATTTCAGTACCTTTTTACATTGTTAGAACCTCTCGATATACCACAGCATCATCCGCAAAAAGCCTCAGTGAACTTCCGATGGAATCCACAAGGTCATTTATGTATATTGTGAATAGCAACGGTCCTACGACACTCCCCTGCGGCACACCTGAAATCACTCTTACTTCAGAAGACTTCTCTCCGTTGAGAATGACATGCTGCGTTCTGTTATCTAGGAACTCTTCAATCCAATCACACAATTGGTCTGATAGTCCATATGCTCTTACTTTGTTCATTAAACGACTGTGTGGAACTGTATCGAACGCCTTGCGGAAGTCGAGAAACACGGCATCTACCGGGGAACCCGTGTCTATGGCCCTCTCAGTCTCGTGGACGAATAGCGCGAGCTGGGTTACACACGACCGTCTGTTTCGAAACCCGTGCTGATTCCTACAGAGTAGATTTCTAGTCTCCAGAAAAGTCATTATACTCGAACATAATACGTATTCCAAAATTCTACAACTGATCGACGTTAGAGAAATAGATCAGTAGTTCTGCACATCTGTTCGACGTCCCTTCTTGAAAACGGGGATGACCTTTGCCCTTTTCCAATCCTTTGGAACGCTACGCTCTTCTAGAGACCTACGGTACACCGCTATACATTCCAGAGTTAAATAGCAGACGTTGATTTCATTAACATGATTGCCAAGTAGGTCTATAACAGCTACTCCAGAGGCAACTAAAATGATAAAATAAAAAAATTAAAATGGCTTATTGTTGGAAAAGTTCAAAAAGTGAAGCACGGTGCTAACTTCAGCTCTGTAAGGAATTAAAATTTCACTGACAAATCTGCGACTCGACAACAGTGGTTACTTTCATGCTTGGAATATTAACAAATCTGTTGTGCTGCTGTGCCAGTCTAACGTCCAGGTAGAGCCTGACAATGAACTTATTGAGGATTATTAAATTCGTCGCGAATACCGCAGGTACTGCCCATAAATCTTACCATTGTTGGAGTGTAAATGCGCTGGCTGCGGAGGGCGCCGATGCCTCGCTAATTGCGGCCTGAGTGGCCGAGCGGTTCTAGGCGCTACAGTCTGGAGCCGCGTGACCGCTACTGTCGCAGGTTCGAATCCTGCCTCGGGCTTGGATGTGTGTGATGTCTTTAGGTTTAACTAGTTCTAAGTTATAGGAGACTGATGGCCTCAGAAGTTAAGTCCCATAGTGCTCAGAGCCATTTTGAACTACGCTAATTGCGTCTGTGTGCGCACCGCGACTGCATCGTTCTCGGACGATGTTTGATCCAGGAGTCGGCCAGGCGAACACCGCCATGGACGTTCAGGCCGACGATTCTCCCAGCTGCTTGTGGAACCCGAAGTACCTTTGCCGAGTGTGAAATGTTATGTTGCTCTGCTGCGGACAGAAGTAGAAGTTTCTTCTCTGCAAGCATAACCTGGAGTCAGTCGGAGTAGAACACAAAGTGATTTTTTAACGTCAGTGTAAAAAATTCAGCAGACGTCTCTATACTCCCACCACTGCAGCAAAAATCCGGCCCATCAAGTGTACTTTTGTCTAAAGGTTTTCGTCTTGATATTCGGGCCAGTCCAGAGTTTTACATTTGCCACCTGTTGTTTTCTAGCGTGTGGACATAACAAGAGAAAACTAAAAAAAAGAAAAAAATGTTTAGCTAGATGCCTCAGCGTGTGACCGTTATCCTCAGCGAGTGCCTGTGAGTTTAGAGACATGTATCTCCCACGTAATATTTTCTCTTAAGAATGGCTTGAACACTGGCTGTGCTTTTTGTTACCGAACTCTCCCTCCACTATTGTCCTTAGCAGTAAAAAGTTGCAGAGAGACAACGTATCTCCAAGAAGTAGAGCAGAATGAATGTGCTGTCCTCCCCCTGCGTGCTGAAAACGGCATCAAAGACCGACGAAAATTTCCCTGCTGGCTGAACCACCAGAGATGGGAACGGTTGTTATGTTGAACTTCACTTGTTGCTCTGCACCTGGTAAAGCACGCAGAAAGGCCATACCCAGTACATGCAATCGAATATCTACAAATGCCAAGGTGGAAGAAATGGAAGAAATGGAAGAAAAGAAAAAAAGTCACCTACGCAGTTACAGTTGTATTGTACTTTAATGTAAACATGCATTATTAGTCTTCCCATTTTTGACTGGATTTAATTTCGTATGTAATCTGACTAATTTGTATATCAAAATGTCGCTAGTTTGCATAATTACATATTTCAGAATGAAAACGGAAAAGACATACTTCTTTGACATGTTTCACCAATTTCCGCTCTTATTCCAAATAAATTGTGTGTCCGATAATTTACTTTGTGAAACCTAGTGTGTCCTCTACACCCAAATTTTGTTTCTAGATTGAAGTTATGGGGTGGGCAGAACCGGTCACCTTGCGATGAGTTGAAAAGTTGTGGTGGTCAGGCGAGATAAGTCTTGCGAACTCGTAGAGTATAAAACATAAAATGACAAATATCTAACACAGAGATACCAGTGGGAAGCACCACCACACTCATGGTAAATCTGACCATTCTGAAAAGGCATTTCATTGACGGTTGCCTTTAATTGGTAGCGACTATACTGAAAATTCGATCCAGCTCTGCCAACAACGAAACATTTTTATCTTGACGTGGGTAGGAGTGCCTATTTACCTATAGTTATTACCTAACCACCCATCCTGGAAATCACTGGTGCCAGCCTTATTAACAAGCTTAAGTGAAACAAAATGAAAAAAATAACAAGTGAAGAGGAGGAGGAGATTAATGTTTAACGTCGCGTCAACAAGGATGACAATAGAGACGGAGCACATGCTGGCATTAGGAAAAGATGGGAAAGAAATCTGCCGTTCCCTTTCGAAGTAACCTTCCCGGCGTTTGCACTAAGTGGTTCATGGAAATCACGGAAAACCTAAATCAGAATGGCTGGAAGAGGATTTGAATCGTCACCCTCCCTAATACGAATCCAGTGTGAATATAAACTGATATAACGTCCACGCATGTATGTCTTATCTATATCAGAGCACATATTATGAGAGAAAAGTAGGTGTGAGAAACTCATAAGTTAAGGACACAGTTGGTTGCAATATTAAACCTAGTCAGTGCATTTATAAATGCACAGGTGCATATCATATCACTACATGTCGTGACGTTACAGAATATGTCATTTTCACTGGAGAGAAAATACCTTCCTCTTCGTCATATGTAAGGTATTAATAAATAAATCAAATGTAGCAAATTTCAAGAAATTTACATGTGTGATTTTAGTATGTATGTTTGCGTTGTACACAATGTCATAAAAAATCAGCACGTTTAGTTAACAATGTGTACACATTAAATCCGAATGCCTCTATGTATTGGCTTAGATTATTCAAGCGTGATGTCAAAGAATATTCAAGTAACAAAAGAGCATACAAACAGAATAATAAATATAGAGAAATATAACGTGTTGGTGAAAAGAGAGAGAAAATGTATACCAAATTATCGTAATAGGTGTACTCCTAACAGTAACAAAATCGAGTTTGCTGTTTGCTTCACACAGTGAACAAGTTGAAAGACGGCACAGGCACACAACGGCGAAACATGTTTTTTTTTTTGTCACAGGATTGTGGAAAGAGGTAAATTGTTTAGTTCAAATGGCTCTCAGCACTATGGAACTTAACTGCAGAGGTCATCAGTCCCCTAGAACTTAGAACTACTTAAACCTAACTAACCGAAGGACATCACACACATCCATGCCCGAGGCAGGATTCGAACCTGCGACCGTAGCGGTCGCGTGATTCCAGACTGTAGCGACTAGAACCGCTCGGCCACTCCGGCCGGCAATTGTTTAGTACATGGGGTTAAGGCACACAGTTCCTCGTCGGCTGAAGGCGTCGACAGGGTGGCATATGGGTATGTGCATGTGTCACGTTGCTGTTCCTGCATCTTGGTGGCATGTACAGAAATGAGATATCGTGAGCATGCTCTGGGTTCTTGTCGACAGGTGTCCACGTACTAACATGACACACCCGGTTGTTTCTGCACTGGAGATCCGCTTCACGTTGTCTTCAGCCAAGTTGAGACCCTGTCTGCTGGTGCAACGAAGGTCTGCAAAGACAAATGTGACTGAAATACTGAACTGACTCTTTTGTATGCAGCCCTGCTTGTGGCACAGCCTGCCCATGTTGTCGCTTTCAAGCCAGTTACTGTATCAGGTGTAATTTTAGTTCGCTACCCTGTCATTGTGTGCAGAATTTCAAAAAGGAAATGTCTTTTCCCTGCAGCGGCAGAGGGCGCAAGCACGCACGTGACGAACGGTCTACTCAGAACGCGTGTGAATCTCGTCTGGAACTCCCACTGGTACTTCTTGCCGTGACTCACCAGGTGGCATGTTCGTAGACACTGTGCACCACGCTCCCGAGCCACCCTCCTGTCGCTGGTGGGCCGCAAGGGATTAGCCCAGCGGTCTAAGGCGCTGCAGTCATGGACTGTGCGGCTGATCCCGGCGGAGGTTCGAGTCCTCCATCGGGCATGGGTGTGTGTGTTTGTCCCTAGGATAATTTAGGTTAAGTAGTGTGTAAACGTAGGGTCTGATGACCTTAGCAGTTAAGTCCCATAAGATTTCACACAAATTTTTGTCGCTGGTGGAAGTGTGTCGGTCCAGCTGCCAGGTCGCTTTGCTGTATGTGATTCCACCAGGTCCCTCGTGTTCGCTTTTCCGTCCGTCCATGTGTCTATCTGCACAGAGCTCGTAAGTCCTGCACTAATTTCTACTAATAAAATTGGATATATGTGCAAATTACGATGTCTACAGCTGTTTAACAATGAGAGTACATTTCGTATCGATAAAAGTAAATATTTTTCATTAGAATGAGGAAGTTGCTTATAAAAATGCTCATGATTGAAGTGAGTTGGCCGGTCGGAGTGGCAGAGCGGTTCTAGGCGCTACAGTCTGGAACCGCGAGACCGCTACAGTCGCAGGTTCTAATCCTGCCTCGGGCATGGATGTGTGTGATGCCCTTAGGTTATTTAAGTTTAAGTAGTTCTGTTCTAGGGGACTGATGACCTCAGAACTTAAGTCCCATAGTGCTCAGAGCCATTTGAACCATTTTGAAGTGACTTGTCATAAGATTTCTCTCTCCCTCTTCCTCGCTCTCTCTCTCTCCCTCACATAAACACACACACACACACTATTCGTTTAGTCGGCCCGACTCTCCGTGATCCCGTGAAGCAAAGTGCACCAATTTCTTCTGTCCTGCTCTTTCCCCCGTAGGCTTTCCATGCTGGAACCCATTACTACTGCGATGTCATCGACTTATCTCGTAATCTGACGTCCTCTTCTCCTAGTGCCTGCGGTCTTCCCCAGCTTTAGTCATTTTCCAGTGAAACATGTCTTCTCATAATATGTCCAAAGTAGGACAGCCTTTGTTTTAGTGTAAGACCTTCGAGGGAGCACTCTGCCAATATTTGCTCTATGACTGACCTGTTCGTTTTCTTTGCAGTCGATAGGAGTCTAAGAAATTTCCTCCTACACCACAATTCAAAGGAGTGTAGTCATCGCCAAAACCCTTACAGTATGGATCCCTCCTCCTTAAACCTTGTCAATATTTGACATTGCCCTTCTACCAAGCAGCAGGCGTCTCCTGATTTCGTGGCTGCAGTCACCATCAGCAGATATCTGGGAACCGAGATAATTAAACGTAGAGACTGTCTCCATTGTTTCTCCTCCCATATGCCATGAAATGATAGGTGTAGTTGCCACAATTTTCGTTTTCTTAACATTCAACCTATGACCAGCTCTGAGACATTATTCTCTCACCTTTAGAACAGTATAGTATCATCTGCGTATCTAAAGTCGTTTATATTTATCCCAGCTACTTTAATTCCTCTTAACGGTCTCTGCATACAGATTGATTACGTAAGTTGATAATATGCCGCCTTGCCGTACCCCTTTCTGAATCTTGATCCGTTTAGTTGTTACATACAAGTTCTCATCCTGGCTTCTTTGTCAGAGTATAAACTCCTTATGAGATGAATGAGGTTTTCTAGTACTCCCATATTTTTGTGTACTTCCCATAATTTGTTGTGATCGACACAGTCAAAGTCTATGGTATAAGCAATACAACAGAGATAAACGTCTTTCTGGAATTCTCTTGCCTTTTCGATAATCCTCCGAATGTTCACAATTTATTCTTTGCCATAAGATTTACACATTATTAAATTAACGTATAGGAACCTGTTGGACAGTTAGTGGTTAGACTTAGGGTACTTGGTAGCAATCATCACGAAAGTTGATACAAATCTTCATACCTTCTCCGTGCACTTACGTGATCGTGTTCCACACTTCATTACTATGATTCTGAATCCCTTCTTAGAGTTTCCTTCTTGATGTGTCCTCTTTGTTGTGTCCATTCTGTCCTTGATTATTCATCGTTCTTTGATGCTGGCATCATAACACTATATAATAAAAAAAATACTAGCTCTAGTGGCTCCTTCCGTAAGTTAACGTTCCGTGTAATTGAATTCTGGCTGCTGACTGGTGAGCTTCGAACTCCCAGCTGTGAAGCTGTTGTAACCACCGTTTCTGGTTGACACTTCTCATCGCCATCGTGATGAATCTTAAGAGCTCTTTACAGAGAAACACGCAGAAAGAAGTGTCCTTATCTTCCTCCAAGTATGGGCGCTGGTATCCGACGCTAAACACCCTAAATGTGAATATCATTACTCAAAGTATTACAGAGATCTGTCTCTACATTTGTCTCTCTTCAAGCCGTCGTGCAAATGCTTGCACTGGGTGGGCACCGAACAGCCTCTGCTGGTACCGGTACACTACGCTGACTTCCTGAATACATTCATAATACTTCCTTAATCACTTTCTGTGGAACGTAGCTCTGCCGTGGACACCAATTACGTTGTTGTTGTTGTTGTTATAATCGTCAGTCCTGAGACTGGTTTGATGCAGCTCTCCATGCTAATCTATCCTGTTCAAGGTCCTTCATCTCCCAGTACCTACTGCAACCTACATCCTTCTGAATCTGCTTAGTGTATTCATCTCTTGGTCTCCCTCTACGATTTTTACCCTCCACACTGCCCTCCAATGCTAAATTTGTGATCCCTTGATGCCTCAGGACATGTCCTACCATCCGATCCCTTCTTCTAGTCAAGTTGTGCCACAAACTCCTCTTCTTCCCAATTCTATTCAATACCTCCGCATTAGTTATGTGATCTACCCACCTAATCTTCAACATTCTTCATTTCAAAAGCTTCTATTCTCTTCCTGTCCAAACTATTTATTGTCCATGTTTCACTTCCATACATGGCTACACTCCATACAAATACTTTCAGAAACGACTTCCTGACACTTACATCTATACTCGATGTTAACAAATTTCTCTTCTTCAGAAACGATTTCCTTGCTATTGCCAGTCTACATTTTATATCCTCTCTACTTCGACCATCATCAGCTTTTTTTCTCCCCAAATAGCAAAACTCCTTTACTACTTTAAGTGTCTCATTTCCTAATGTAATTCCCTCAGCATCGACCGACTTAATTCGACTACATTCCATTATCCTCGTTTTGCTTTTGCTGATGTTCATCTTATATCCTCCTTTGAAGACACTGTCTATTCCGTTAAACTGCTCTTCCAGGTCCTTTGCTGTCACTGACAGAATTACAATGTCATCGGCGAACCTCAAACTTTTTATTTCTTCTCCCTGGATTTTAATACCTACTCCAAATTTTTCTATTTGTTTCCTTTACTGCTTGCTCAATATACAGATTTAATAACATCGGGGAGAGGCTACAACCCTGTCTCACTCCCTTCCCAACCACTGCTTCCCTTTCATGTCCCTCGACTCTTATAACTGCCATCTGGTTTCTGTACAAATTGTAAATAGCCTTTCGCTCCCTGTATTTTAACCCTGCCACCTTTAGAATTTGAAAGAGAGTATTCCAGTCAACATTGTCAAAAGCTTTCTCTAAGTCTACAAATGCTAGAAACGTAGGTTTGCCTTTCCTTAATCTTCCTTCTAAGATAAGTCGTAAGGTCAGTATTGCCTCACGTGTTCCAACATTTCTACGGAATCCAAACTGATCTTCCCCGAGGTCGGCTTCTACCAGTTTTTCCATTCGTCTGTAAATAATTCGCGTTAGTATTTTGCAGCTGTGACTTATTAAACCGACAGTTCGGTAATTTTCACATGTGTCAACACCAGCTTTCTTTGGGATTGGAATTATTATATTCTTCTTTAAGTCTAAGGGTATTTCGCCTGTCTCGTACATCATGCTCACCAGATGGTAGCGTTTTGTCAGGACTGGCTCTCCCAAGGCCGTCAGTAGTTCTAATGGAATGTTGACTACTCCCGGGGCCTTGTTTCGACTCAGGTCTTTCAGTGCTCTGTCAAACTCTTCACGCAGTATCGTATCTCCCATTTCATCTTCATCTACATCCTCTTCCATTTCCATAATATTGTACTCAAGTACATCCCCCTTGTATAGACCCTCTATATACTCCTTCCACCTTTCTGCTTACCCCTCTTTGCTTAGAACTGAGTTTCCATCTGAGCTCTTGATATTCATACAAGTGGCTCTCTTTTCTCCAAAGGTCTCTAATTTTCCTGTAGGCTGTATCTATCTTACCCCTAGTGAGATAAGCCTCTACATGCTTACATTTGTCCTCTGAACATCCCTGCTTAGCCATTTTGCACTTCCTGTCGATCTCAATTTTGGGACATTTGTATTCCTTTTTGCCTGCTTCATTTACTGCATTTATATATTTTCTCCTTTCATCAATTAAATTCAATATTTCTTCTGTTACCAAAGGATTTCTACTAGACCTCGTCTTTTTATCTACTTGATCCTCTCCCGCCTTCACTACTTCATCCCTCATAGGTACCCATTCGTCTTCTACTGTATTTCTTTCCGCCATTCCTGTCAATTGTTCCCTTACGCTCTCCCTGAAACTCTGTACAACCTCTGGTTCTTTCAGTTTATCCAGGCCCCATCTCCTTAAATTCGCACCTTTTTGCAGTTTCTTCAGTTTGAATCTACAGTTCATAAGCAATAGATTGTTGTCAGAGTCTACATCTGCCCCTGGAAATGTCTTACAATTTAAAACCTGGTTCCTAAATCTCTGTCTTACCATTATATAATCTTCTGATATCTTTTAGTATCTCCAGGATTCTTCCATGTATTCAATCATCTTTTATGATTCTTGAACCAAGTGTTAACTATGATTAAGTTATGCTCTGTGCAAAATTCTACCAGACGGCTTCCTCTTTCATTCCTTAGCCCCAATCCATATTGACGTACTATGTTTCCTTCTCTCCCTTTTCCTACTGTCGAATTCCAGTCACCCATGACTATTAAATTTTCGTCTCCCTTCACTACCTGAATAATTTCTTTTATCTCAACATACATTTCTTCAATTTCTTCGTCATCTGCAGAGCTAGTTGGCATATAAACTTGTACTACTACAGTAGGCATGGGTTTCGTGTCTATCTTGGCCACTATAATACGTTCACTATGCTGTTTGTAGTAGCTTACCCGCATTCCTATTTTTTTATTCATTATTAAACCTACCCTTGCATTACCCCTATTTGATTTTGTATTTATAACCCTGTATTCACCTGACCAGAAGTCTTGTTCCTCCTGCCACCGAACTTCACTAATTCCCACTATATCTAACTTTAACCTATCAATTTCCCTTTTTAAATTTTCTAACCTACCTGCCCGATTAAGGGATCTGACATTCCACGCTCCGATCCGTAGAATGCCAGTTTTCTTTCTCCTGATAACGACGTCCTCCTGAGTAGTCCCAGCCTGGAGATCAGAATGGGGGACTATTTTATCTCCGGAATACTTTACCCGAGAGGACGCCATCATCATTTAACCATACAGTAAAGCTGCATGCCCTCGGGAAAAATTACTGCTGTAGTTTCCCCTTGCTTTCAGCCGTTCGCAGTATCACAACAGCAAGGCCGTTTTGGTTCATGTTACAAGGCCAGATCAGTCAATCATCCAGACTGTTGACCCTGCAACTACTGAAAAAGGCTGCTGCCCCTCTTCAGGAACCACACGTTTGTCTGGCCTCTCAACAGATACCCCTCCGTTGTGGTTGCACCTACGGTACGGCTATCTGTATCATTGAGGCACATAAGCGTCCCCACCAACGTCAAGGTCCATGGTACATGGGGGGGATACACCAAATATATTGCACTAAATTACTCCATCTTCTCTGCCACCTAGGACCAACCGACAAAACACTGATTGTGCAGAGTTCACCAAACATTGCGTAGCAGAGTTTTGCCCACGCCCCATGGCAATTTTGTTAACACTTCATTATTCCTCATCCCTTGCGGTCGCACTCCGATCGTGAAATCCTCATTATACATACATCCGTTTTGTGATTCATGTTCTCGCCCTAACGTCGCAACAAATCCACTGCCAGTTCCTTCACTCTCATCAGTCGCCATAAATATCGACATAAGCTGTTTGTGGAGACGTGCCAATGCCTCGCTAAGCGCACCTGTGTGCGCACCGATGATTATCCCAGCTGTGTGCGGAATACGATGTGTTGGTCCCAAGTGTAAGACATGAAGTCACTCTGCTGCAGACAGAGGTCGAAGTCTCCTCTTTGCAGGCAGAGCCTGAAGTCACTTTGCTCAGAGCAGAGTTCGTAAGTACTGCGGATGTTTACCGCGTCTCAAGCAGCAATTGTCAAACAGAAAATAACATTTTTGTTCCGCCAAGGAAAAAATTAAGCCAACGGCTCTGTAGTCCCACCACAGTTGGAAAACTGCTGCCCTTTCAAAAAAAGTGTACTGAAACCTCTATTAGAGACGCTTCCATGTAAACATTTTACATCACAATAGTCCAGTCACTGCAGATGTCTTATTTTGGCGGCTTTTGCCTGCTGTTTTCTATCGTTGGAACACAGAAAAAGAAAAAGAGAAAAACTCAAAACCTTGAGCTAACTAACCAACAGGCGCCTGAAGCGTGTGACCGTCATTCCCAGCGTCTGACTCTGTCTTTTAGAAAACTTTAGAGATCGATATTTTCTCTAGGAAGTGTTATCCTAACTATGGCTCAAAAACTGGCCTTCTTATTTGACAAGTCCTGCTGCCACAAGGAAACAGTTTTGCAGATTGTCCTTAGAAGGAGATGGTATAGCGTGCTCTTGAGTGACAAAGTCTTTTCAGGAAGCAGACAGAGCACATAAAATGGCTACCTCCAGCTTTTTTCTCTCCCTACCTGCTGAGTTTAGCACCAGAGGCCGACAATTTTCCAGCCCGCTAAAGCAGCGGGGTTTCTATTGAACTGCCTTTGTTGCTCGGTGGGTGGCACATCACGGAGAAAGTATATGCATTGGAAAATCTAGAAGTATCGAGATGAAAGAAATGAAAAAAGGAATAAATCACCTATACCACCACTGTTGTTGTATTGAAATTGAAATGTGTTTCTGCAAACTCCCCATTTTCCGCTGGATATAATTTGAAATGTAGTTAATTTGCACATCAAACTGACCAATTTTCATTAACAATCTGGCTAGTTTGCATAGTGGTGTACTGCAGGATGAAAAGTGACAGGGCCTACTGCATCGACACTTTTTGCAGAACTGTGAGGAGACATAAGAGTAAAACAAGAGAGCCATCTAAAAAAAAAAAATGGCTCTGAGCACTATGGGACTCAACTGCTGAGGTCATTAGTCCCCTAGAACTTAGAACTAGTTAAACCTAACTAACCTAAGGACATCACACACATCCATGCCCGAGGCAGGATTCGAACCTGCGACCGTAGCGGTCTCGCGGTTCCAGACTGCAGCGCCAGAACCGCGCGGCCACTTCGGCCGGCTAAAATCCATGCCCGAGGCAGGATTCGAACCTGCGACCGTAGCGGTCTTGCGGTTCCAGTCTGCAGCGCCTTTAACCGCACGGCCACTTCGGCCGGCAGAGCCATCTATCCTCATTACTATTAAACTACGTCCTCGATGAAACAATAAGAAATGTAAGCAGAGCAGGTGCACTAACACACAGTGTTCGACCCAAACTGCCACGCGGGGTAGCCGCGCGGTCTTGGGCGCCTTGGGGGTCCGTGGGGATCCCCCCCCTCCCCCCTCCTTCGGGCATGGATGTTCGTGTTGCCCGTAACATAAGTAGTGTGTGGCCTTAGGGATCCATGATCTTAGCAGTTTGGTCCCATAAGACCTAACCACAAATTTCCAAATTTCGAACCAAACTCGAAGGTGCAGAATTACGTTGACTGTAATTTGCAGATTGTATAGTATTAATTACCGAATACAATACTGAATCTCCAGAAAACCTGAAACATTGTAGTAACTGGTAGATGAAATTAGTCTCCTTATTTAATCTGAAAATTTTTTTTACAGCTGTCGCAATAAAAACACCGTTGAGCTCAACTTGGTAATAGCTACGTCCTATTTTTTGTGTGTTAGTGATTTTAAATTTGTAGGTAAATGGACCATTGAAAATTTTAACGAAATGTGCCGGCCGCTGTGACCGAGCGGTTCTAGGTGCTTCAGACCGGAACCGCGCGACCGCTACGATCGCAGAATCGAATCCTGCCTCGGGCATGGATGTGTATGATGTCATTAGGTTTGTTAGGTTTAAGTAGTTCTAAGTCTAGGGGACTGATGACCTCAGAAGTTAGGTCCCGTAGTGCTTAGAGCCATTTGAACCATTTTTAAAGAAATGAGGGCCATAGCATACAAACGTCACAAAAGACAAGTTGCCTTTCATTTAACGAAGAAAAAATTATAACCAAAATAACTTTTCTGGAATTGTTAAATCTGAAATTACGCAACAATGATAAAACCGCAAGGTATTTCTCAACAAAAAACACTGAAACTGCAATTGCAAGTATAGGAAAGTAAAATTATGGGATGCATCTAAGTACTAAGAATAAATAATGGAAAAGTCAATCAAAATGTAGCGCAGAAAGCAAACAGAATGCGTAAAATCACCGTTACAATATGCGTGCGGAGAGACGAACTCATGGGACACTTGGGAATAATGAACCCCACTAATCTAACCCGTAACATTCACGCGTTCTACAAAAATAAGTTTCGAAGACCGAACTACTACAAACGAACAGAAATAAACCTAAAGGAGTTAGATTCGCCAATTTACAGGTACTATACAATGCAAAGTCACAGAATCGTGGGGTTTCGAGAAAGAAGAGAGAAGGACTGAGCAACGTAAAGGCACTCACTCTTTACACATGGAAGAATACTGGACCAAGAAGTACTGATTCGCGTGACCCTAAGGACCATTTTCGAGGCCGGCCGCGGTGGTCTCGCGGTTCTAGGCGCGCAGTCCGGAACCGTGCGACTGCTACGGTCGCAGGATCGAATCCTGCCTCGGACATGGCTGTGTGTGATGTCCTTAGGTTAGTTAGGTTTAAGTAGTTCTAAGTTCTAGGGGACTGATGACCACAGCAGTTGAGTCCCATAGTGCTCAGAGCCATTTGAACCATTTGAACCATTTTCGAAAAAATGGAAGACAGGCAAAAGGAGGTGCTACATCCCGTCACATGTCCATACACTGTGTGCATCAGCACCATCATTTCCTCTTTCATTAATTGTATGTTACCGCCACCAGCAAGCACACTTTCATGTAATGAAATACTCGAGTACTGGGTTACTGGTGTACAACCAGCAAGTAGTATAGTGTTGATCTTCTGTTCACGACAACTTCTGCAATGGAATAATCATTTACTGGCCCAGTTTGCTCTTCACCCCAGAATACAAATATCGATACTGACAATGAACAGGTTTCGCACATACTTTTCCTGATTCAGTGCTCTCGTAAGTTGACGTCAGGTCCGATGAGCCCTCTCTACGACGCACAAAATAAATATGTTTTACGGTTACCACTACAGTTGGTAGTCAAAAGGGAAAAGTGAGAATAAAATGAGGAAATGAATAAGAAAGAGAACTGAAAGAGTAGAAGAACATAGCGAACGAATAGTAGTCGATCTACTTAAATACAACGTAAAATAACAATGAAGGAGGCAGAATATTAAGAACAGGTCGAAATTTGTAAACTGGAAATGAACCGTTAGAAATGCAAAAACAATTCCAAGGGAAGTAAACGAAGGGCCCATGATACAAAAATGAAGGAAATTTTATCACAGAAGTGCAAATAATGTCAGCAATATATTAAAATGTGCTCTACGTCACCGAGGTTGCCCAAAGGAAACTAAAATGTAAAAATGAAGATTGTTTGATAAGGAAATAGAATAAATCCTAGTATTGTACCTAAAAGAAATTTGTAAAGGAATATGGCAAAGACTGAAACTAACATGGGTTTGCAGGGGATCACGTGTTTGAGGGCATCTGTAAACATGTTATGTTTGACTGTCAATCTAAAATCTCTCTTCCTCTCACACTATAAAATAGTTCTAATGGCTCTAAGCACAATGGGACTTAACATCTGTCATAAGTCCCCGATACTTAGAACTACTTAAACCTAACTAATCTAAGGACATCACAGTTCCATGCCCGAGGCAGAATTCTAACCAGCGACCGGACTAAAGCGCCTACAACCACTCGGCCACAATGGCCGGTTCTCACACTATAGGCTGTTGTCTTGTTGCGACACTGTTCCCACAACTCGTACTCTGATATCGGCGCTGTTTCCAGCCAAAGTCTAGTTCATTCGGATCGGTACTGCTGGCTCCGTACTCCTCACAGCGTCGCCTGCAGCAAGCCATAGGACACGTGGGAGTATGTCACGTGTGTCTCCAGTAGTTGCGACAGGAGTATGAGTTTCAGATTACTGGCTCGCGCTCTGCATTCTGCCTCCGACCTGGCGACATGCAATGTCCCTTCGCGTCTAGCACTATCTTAATCACGCTGTAAGGGGTCCTAGAAGCCGCTGGCAGCCACCTCATTTTCCCTAGGCGGGCTCTAATCTGAGGAGCGTTAATAAGTAATGCAACACATTCTTTTTTCTGTAAGCAGGTTGGTTTTATTTACGATTACAACAGAAAACCCTGTTTTTCAGCCGCATCTCGGTTCACTGCGACAGCCTTATGCCACCTTACTGGGAGGGCCTGTATCTCCTCATGATACCACTCTACTGGTCGTCGTCGGAGACAACGTGTTGCTCCATCAATGACTTCCCTACATCCACGTACTGCTTCCCGCGGACTGCACCCTTCATTGGGCAAAAACGGAAGGAAGAATGTGCGATCCGGGCTGCGTGGTGAGGAAGGAAGAACAGGCCAACGAAGGTTTATGAGCTCCTCTCGGGTGAGCAGACTTGTGTGAGGCCTTGCGTTGTGCTGTAGAAGGAGAAGTTCGTTTCCATTTTTGTTCCGTCGTACACGCTGAAGTCATTTCTTCAATTTACTAAGGATAGAATAGTACACCTCCGAGTTAATCGTAGCACTAAGAGGGAGAACATCAAACAGAATAACCCCTTCAGAGTCCCCAGCAGACCGTCGCCATAACATTACCGGCTCAGGGTACGGCTTTGACCTCTTCTTCGGAGGAGATGTGGTGTGGCGTCACTCCATGGATTGCTGCCTTGTTTCTGGCATATGTTGCATCGCCTGTGACGATGTTCGACAAAGAATTGTCATGATCAGCCTCGTAGCGTGTAAGAAATTGCGCACAGATGGTACTTCTCTGCTCTTTGAGGTCTTATGCTACCCGGCGAGGAACCCAGAACGGTCGCAGCTTCGAGTACCCGAACTGGTGGATGCATGTGTCAGCTCTAACAACAGAGACATCCAGCAGTGCAGAGAGTTGTTTTCAAATGTGATCCGTTTTTCACCTCGAATGAGAGTGTCCGTACGTTCCAACAATTCAGAGGTGATACCTGCTTGCGGCCACCTAGCACGTGGGCGATCGGGCAGATTGAGCACTATCTTGTTGCGATTATGGCAGACGCCTCGTCCTACGACTCACCATGCTTTTGGTCGCTGCCAGGTCTCCGTAATTATTCTGCAAACACCTATGGATATCTGCGACACTCTAGGTTTCCGCCAAAGGAACTCAATGGCAACACTCTGTCTTGGATCGCACTTCCATTACAGACATATCAAAGGTTACGTGTGGTACCGGCACCAAACGGTACGTCATGAAACTATTGGGGCTGAAGCACGAAAAATTCGTTGATCTTGCACAATAAATGCGGCATTTTTTCAACTGAAATTGGCTGAGAACAGAAATGTGTTAGCTTACTTACTGAACGCCACTCATCCTCGTATACCCCATGTCGTAATTGCACCGTGCTCTCCGAACAGCAACACTTCCTGTTCTTGCTTGAAAAGACCAACCCTGCACGACCACTCAAAAGTCCTTCCCTCACCTTTCTGCACACGCGTATTCGCTATAGAAATATGTGTTTTCATTATGTGAAAAATGGTTTAGTTTGCTATGTTGAAACGAAATCACTTGCGTTATCTAAAATGTTTGATGTAGTTGGTAGGATCCTGCACTTAACTTAGGATCCACTTAGCAACTAAAAAATACACGAAACCCTCCGTTGCCAAATTTACCTTTATTGTAATTTTATTTAACGTGGAAGCCATACAAACACCAAACATGGAGGCAAAATGTACGCATCTAAAGGCTACCCAAAAAAAAAAAAAAAAAAAAAAAAAAACTTAAATTTATTTCCAGAAGAGGAGAATACAACGTCCAAATTCTGACCTCGCTAACGATTTACTGACATTAAATATAATAAGGTAAATAATCATAAATGTGACGAGAACAAATGAGTAACACTATCAATCTTTAAAGATGAGAATACGACTATATCCACGAAGGTTCGCGCCCTGGCGTGGGAGATACTTAACTTCAACATATAAGGTGATTACAGTAAGCCCTAATTCCACTCGACAAATGTAGTAACGATATAAGCGAGACAAATGTACTGAAGGAAGATAGGCGGATGTGCCGTAGTAAAAAGGGCCGCTATGTACCCCGTCATGACGTGACCCCGGTGAACACGTCAGTTTCAGCTACCTGCAACAAACACAGAGTCATTTGTAGCTTCTTAAAAACAATTAACATGGAAAGGCGCAATGCGTAATACACTAATAAAATATAAACGGCTACTTCACAGAACTAGTTCGCCTTTAGACAAAGCAAACAGCAGAATATTAATAACATGTAAAATACTACTAGTCTATAATAAACTAAGGTACCAAGTAATAGAATATCGTCTTGAGCCCATAGAATACTGTTTGACTTGCCTATTTATAGGTCTTACAACTCAAGTGTCAGCTTAAGCAAACCCAGGAATACAAAACTCGAAATATGACAGGAATAATGGTTGAATCCACTGACAATGCTAGGCTGCCACACAGAGGAGACAATGGTAAATTACAGCGGCTTACAACCAACCTTACATCTCCAATTTAGTATAATCAGAATAAACAATTTTGTGTATAATAATTACTTACAGTACCATGACAACCTCCGAATAACACTTATTACCCAAGGTCGGTGCTGGTATCGAAAGGTACCGTTAGTAATACGGAGTTCGAGTGTATTAACTTATTGGAAGCGTTTCAATTTTACATCCCTTTCCATATAGCTCCCTGTTTACACACTTCTATAACTTCTGCAACTAAAGAAGGACATATAAATGCACATATACCTGACACAGATTTAAGCAGAATAAAACAGTACCTTAGTATGGCGCAAATGGCTTCATTTGCTTTACACGTGGGATATCTTCTCCATTCAGTAATTCCGAAATATATTCAACAACGCGTGAGAGCAAGACGTCGCCGTGGTATCAGCTATTTACTTCACATAATTTCCTGCACAGACACAAGGCAGGCGAAGCGTTTCCACATGCAACAGCCGCGAGCATCACACATTTCCTTCGTCACGCCAGGGACATATCTCAATTTCAGTGGCCAATAACAAGAACCTATACATGCCCTCGCAGCAGAAAAGCCCCAAAACACAACAGTGCACCACCGCGATCCCAAGCCCGAGGTCCCATCAAGTCACTGCCGGGATCTCTCGCTGACCCTGCCCATAGCGTACAGACCTCGTACCACAGGCCTCACGGTAAACGTAAACAAGCCACCTCCGACCCTGCGAATCCACTCCGCTGTCTCTTTTCTCTCTCGTTAACCACCCGACCACCGGCCTGAACCGCGGAAGGCAAAGATGGTGGCCTTATAATCAACGGCAGCGAAGCCATTCCAAGTGTGAGAACACCGGCCCCAGCCGCGCCACGGCTCAGGAGAGAGATGCCTAAACTGCACCACTTACGAGATTTTATTTACTCTCAAGCGCCAAATAAACTGGTATAGTCATGCGTATTCAAATACAGAGATATGTAAGCCGGCAGAGTACGGCGCTGCGATCGGCAACGCCTATATAAGACAACAAGTGTCTGGCGCAATTGTTAGATCGGTTACTGCTGCTACAACAGCAGTTTATCGAGATTTAAGTGAGTGTGATCGTGGTGTTGTACTCTTAGTCGGCGCACGAGTTATAGGACACAGCATCTTCTAGAAGGCTATGAAATGTGGATTTTCCCGTACGACCATTTCACGACTGTACCGTGAATGTCACGTTTCTGTAAAACGTCAACCATCCGACATCGGTGCAGCCGGAAAAAGATACTGCAAGAACGGAACCAAGAGAATCGTACAACGTGACAGAAGAGCAATCCTTCCGCAGATTGCTGCAGATTTCGATGCTTGACCATCAGCAAGTGTCTGCGTACGAACCACTCGACAAAACGTCACACATATCGGCTTTCGGAGCCAATGGCCCACTCGTGTAGCCTTCATGACTGCACGACGGAAAGCTTTACGCTTCGCCTGGGCTCGTGAACACCAACATTAGACCGTTAACTGGAAACATGTTAGCTGGTCGGACGAGATTCGTTTCAAATTGTATCGAAGAGATAGACTTGTACGGGTGTGGAGACAGCCTCATGAATCCATGGACCTTGCATGTCAGCAAGGGATTGTTAAAGGTGGTAGAGGCTCCCTAATGGTGTGGGGCGTGTGCAGTTCGAGCTATATGAGACCCCTGATACGTCTAGATACGACTCTCATAGGTGACACGTACGTAAGCATCCTGTCTGATCAACTGCCTCCATTCATGTCCATTGTGCATTCTGACGGACTTGGGTAATTCCAAGAGGCCAACGCGACACCCCAGACGACCAGAATTGGAACACTCTTCTGAGTTTAAGAACTTTCGATGGCCACCAAACTGCCCAGACATGAACATTATTGAGCACGTCGGGAATGCCTTGCAACGTGTTGTTCAGAAGACATCTCTACCTCCTCGTACTCTGACGGATTTATGGACAGGCCTGGAGGATTCATGCTGTGAATTCCCTATAGCAGTAATTCAGTCATTCGTCGAATCCATACCACGTCGTGTTGCAGCACTTCTGCGTGTTCGCGGGGGCCGTACACATTATTAGGGTGGTGCACCAGTTTCTTATGCTCTTGAGTGTATTATAGTCATGAAGGCAAGTTAAGATTATTAGACAATGCCACCCTCAACAGCAGGATGTAGTTCTTGGGATATTATTTTAAAACTGGAGATTCTGGAAAAATAAGCACACTAAATTCAATTTTCTAAACATCTGCATGTCGTACAAATTAGGATCTGATATCCCAATTTGCATTTTGGTATATATTTCCTGCATGACTCTTAATTGTTGGCTTAGGCACATAATCCACGTTTACATACACTATTACATCTGTAACAGTACAACTGTTACATCTGTGCTCCCCTTTCCATAACGCCTCTCTGTTGCCATACTGTAACATAAAATAACTATAAAACTATGTAACTAAAACTATACTATATAACTAAAACTTAGAATGAAGAACACGTTAGGAGATTCACCACGTCATTTATAAACACTAAATCCAACTAATAACGCTAAACGAATTTTTCAAAGTTCACTATACGAGCAAGTTTGCCGAATTCTACCGCTACAAAATCGGTAACTTACCGCTATACGTTAAAAGCTAAGTCGCCATTTTCTGTTTGCCACTTTCCTGTAAGCGAACCACAACGAATACAGATACATGACTGTCTGAAAACTAAGATTATTTTACATATTTTGACCCATATATAACACATTACGCTGCTGTGTACTTTACAAGACTAAGTCTCTTTGCCACGTACAAAATAACTTAGGTGAAAAGTACAAGAAAACCAACGCTGTCTTCAGACGATCTGTTCCACAACACGTACACAGATCTCTTTTGTGGCAGTATGGCTCCAAGAAGCGCGCGGTTCAGGGTGATCTTGCTAAGTAACGTTTAGTAAAAGAGGAGCGAATTTTAAAATATTGCTACAAATTAAGAACAGGTAGAATACAGGGAACTGTTCCCTGTGTCAAAAAACAAGTAACAAAGTGGTTCTGAATTATAGAAAAGAAAGCTACACAGATAAAAAAACTACTATGTTAGGCCTGCTACATCTAATCTAACGCTGCTGTGAAGGACAATTCAATTTTAGTAAGAGTGATACAAGTATCAGAGTTAGACGATAATGCATCTCTTGTAGACGAATCGGTTTAAAACGATCTAACCGTCTGGAAGATTTCTCTTCAACCATTGGAACAATTTATGCACATCTTTAGACAGCATCAGATTAAGGCAGCACCTCCTTAGTATCGATGAGGCTGATACGGAGTTGACGAATTATTGAAGCCTAGTTGCAGCCACATATTTCATTTTGGTTTACTCTGCATTATTTTTTATTGGCATGCATTCGTATAGTCGACGGATAGTTTCTAGCGTTCCGTCCATCGCCGTCAAACTTCATAATATTCGAATCATGGTCTATGAAGCTACGCCGTGTGCTTCTTTACACAACACTGAAAGTTTTCCCACAAAATATGAGCATATAATGTGTTGTTGGCATTTACGTGAAGGCGTGTACTATGACAGGCTCTATCTCCACAATAACTTGAACAAGAGCTTACAATCAATTTCGGTGAATTCTTCGGAATGCGGGTGATCGAACATTAGAAATAAAAAGAGTTGTAAATATGAGATAAGCCCTCATGTCACACTAGGTGATAAACTGAATCAATTTTCATGTTTTGAAATGATTAATTAATTATAGAAATGCGTTTAATTGCTTTTAAGATAAAGGTACTGTAAATTCTTTCTGGCAGTGATATTGTATTGTTCTGAAAGATTATTGTTTATCTGAATGACAATTCCTTACATGTGGTGTGAGTTTCTGCAAGTTTAGCGAGCAATACTTGAAGAAGTAAACACAGGGACAGGATATGTCGCAGCGATTTTCTACGCTCTGGAAATGGTTTTCTCATTGCTTTCAGACAACCCTTTTCACGCATCATTTACCCTGCGTTCTACACACATCCGGATATAGGAATCAGAAGTAGTTCTGCAGTTCTCGTATGGCAGATATTCTTCGTTGGGCAAACAACGGACAGCGACGAAGCATTTGCGTTCCAACTTCCGCCTCCCAAGTTTTGCGACCTACTTCGCTCCATGTACTATCCTCGCCCGCGCTCTGTACACTTGCTGGAAAGCTTTCTTTCCGTACCTATGTAGAGGTTCTAGGATTTCTCATGTTGCTTAGCTCTTTGATAAACTGTGTTCAACATTTTTCGTTTCACTGAGTCCATATTGTCCCGATTACCTCGACATCTTCTAGAAAAACTAGTTTTCTCTCGTGATGACGTCGTTATAATCGTCATTCTTTTAACAAGAAATCTAATTATTCCATCAGTTATACGAAATATCTTTCTGACGCTCGCTGTCATTTCTAGATCTGCATGACTCGAAATATCGTAATAATTTGATTGATATGAAGTACTTGTGAGGTGCATCACGCTAGAAACGTAAGAGCAGTTGTTACTATTAATTATTCCCTGACAATGATTAGTAATAACTGTGTGTGAGTTACGAACATGGTCATAAAACAGTCTTGAGCAATGTGATTACAATTACCTGCTATAATGGAGAAATGGTGTTTTTATTCCCATGGAGAATCGGACAGTTCGCCGAATCATGTATCCATAGACCTTGTAGTGTCTATTAGCTTGACAATCAAGAGCAGAATTGGAAGTAACTGACTGAAAGTACATCAGCAATTCTCGAGGTTAGTACGTCCGCAGCTCGTGGTCTAGCGGCTGCCGTTGCTGCCTCTGGATCCTGATGGCCTGAGTTCGATTCCCGGCCGGGTTGGTGATTCTCTGTTCCCTAGGACTGTGTGTTTGTGTTATCCTCATCATTTCATATTGCTCATCATTCGTGACAGTGGCTGGATTGGACTGTATAAAAATTGGGACTTTGTACGGGCGCTGATGACCGCGCAGTTGAGCGCCTCACGAACCAAGCATCATCATCATCATCATCATCATCATCATCATCCAGGGTAGTACAGGTGCCGCACAGATCACTTGCTGGAATATGGAAGCTGTATGCCGATTTGGGGAATCGTCTGTTACCGTGATTTATCAACGTGGGCAACAGAGTATTGATGATGTTGTAGATGACGTCGACTGCTGTGTTTCGTTTTGTAACACTGGTTAGAGTAGCCACCAACTCACAATCCGATTCAGCTCTGGACAGTAACAGCTGAAAAAAGTTTATACTAAATGGGGCCATATGCCCACTATGGGGTTCAGAAGCGACTGTGTACCTCTCCCCACCGCTACTCAAGTTCACAGTTCCTAACATGGATGAAGTATGGTCGTAATTAAATGCTTTATTTATTTATTTATTGCTTACTTAGCCTGATCAGATTAGCTTCAAGCCCTCTCTTACATCTGAACAAGTACAGCACGAACCAAAGATATTACAAAATATACAGACGAATGATAATAATATCAATTATAATAAAATAATAATGAATAGCAATAATTGACAATAACAACAATACTGAAAATGTGGACAGCAATAATGATAACAATAACAATACTGAACGGTATTAAGATTGATATACATTTGTCTAGCACATTTGAATACATGTCTAGTATTATAGAAGCATAAGGGATAAAGAGGAGAGGATTGAAACGACAGTGACAGTGGGTGTTAGACCGGAATTTAAATGAAGAACTCTGTGAACACGGGGGGAGAGGGAAGTTTCGGTGGAATGGGGGAGTGTTGAGAAGGAGCTGCAGACTGGTGTACTGGAGAGATGGATACTTGTGACAGAAGATACGCCACTAACAATGTGGAGACTGGCCATTTACAAGAATACTGGGGCTAGGAAAGTGGCCATTTCCGCCGTTATTTAAAGCGATGCTCCCACATACGTATGTTCAAGAATAATACATATTAAAACAGGACCTAACTTTAAGATTTATTTTTCATATTTGATAGATCACAAAATAATAATAAATGATGACACAAAGTATATTTATCCTCCGAAGAAAACAGTACGAGGTCAGTTATTGAGCAATTTCTTCCTCTTGAGCATCCAAAATTTCTTGGTCACTCAAGAGAACATGACGTATTTGTGCCAGTATTACAGGAAACAATGAAACCTAGCCAGTACACGCACTATATTACGACAGTGTCATTGTACCGGCTCATCCATTCGCGACAGTAGCTGTTACGTTTCCAAATGTTTGTTCCGAAATAACTGTACAAATCCGCAACAGATGGCAGCACCAGTCAAGGGACGGGTGGCGAGACGTTTGCACGTTGTTCTCATGCGAAGTCCAATTTTCGAACGATAGGTGGCTTGCGCGTAAAAGAAATCACGGCCCGACCTGTACACGGGCGCTGTCTTTTTAACACAATGTTGTGGTCCGACCTATGTTCGAGCTTAGTCACCAAATTGAGAGTGTTTTAAAGTTAGGGAAGGAATTCAATTTCTCTGATATTTTAAAGAAGACTGTTCCAAAGGCCGTTCCTTATTCACAAAATGATGTTATGTGATGGTCAAAGAAAGTTTTACATTGTTGAGAGAGAGTATTTCTGCTTTGATATTTAGACAGTAGTATAATAGTTGAAGTTAAATACGATGGAGTGCAATGACAGGAAATGATCACTTGACCTGTTATATATGTTGCGATAATCTCCCTCATGAACTATGGACCCTGCTGATGTGGAATTGATCGTGTGCCTCGACGATACAGATAATCATACCGGATGTGCAACCTCAGAGGTGAAATTGGCATGTGGTTTCTGGCGATAGTCAGCACGTTTTCTTAACGAGTTCAAGGCATGGTTCATGGGTTTCGTCTTGTAACATTGGCCATCATGGCATTGGTATGCTGGTGTGCAAGTGCCTGAAAGAATGGGGAACAGCAGCCGTTATTTTTTCCTTAGGCATACAGATCTACTCTACGGCTAAACGACAATGGAACCCCCTAGGATAAATACTCCGGAGGTGAAATAGTCCACCATTATAATTCCTGGAAGTGGACTACTCAAAATGATTTCGGCCTCTTTTGTAACATAAGTGGCTTTCTACAGGTCTGAGTGTGAAATTCTAGATCAGTTTATCAGCTAGGGACGTTAGACAGTGTAGAAAGTAAACTGATAGGCTGAAGAAGTAAGATATAGTGGAGTTTTGTGATATGAGATTGGAGGAAGAGCTGGACTTAGTCAATAACACGTTGGTCCAACACTAGACCATATCCAGGTAGTCATTCGGCTTGGCGTTAATAGAGTTGTTGGATGTCGTCCTGAGGGATATAGTTCCAAATTTTGTCCAACGAGCGCATTACGTCATCTAAACCCAGAGCTGGAAGGAGTTTTGCTGTCCATAATACTCCAGACGTTGTTAATTGGCGAAAGATCCAGCGACATTGACTGGCCGCGGTAGGTTTGGAAAGTACGAAGACAAGCAGTCGAAACTCTTTCCGTGAAGAGGCAGACATTATCTTGCAAAAATGTAAGCCCAGGATGTACAGTGTCGCCGACATACCGATGTACTGCAGGGGTACCATGGATTACAACCAAAGTAGTCCTGCTAAGAAATGAAATATCACCCTAGATCATTACTCCTAGGCGTCGGACCAGTGTTAGGAGCGTCTCTAGACACGTCTTCATTGGTAATTGGGGCTCGATTCAAAGCAGATCTCATTGCTGAAGACAATTCTACTCCAGTCAGTGAAATTCCAGTCCCCAGCGACCTGCGAAGATGTGTCTGGAGACGGCACGGAGAGTGGTGGGATACCAACCTGATTGTCACCAGCTATAAGGCCGGAAAACGTGGAGTAATGGTGTGGGGTGCCGTTCTACTTCCTAGGAAGACATCGTTGGTTGTCATCCGCGGCAGCCTTACAGTACAACGATACGTCGACGATATGCTATGCTCCGTTTTGTAGCTCCTGGGCTTACATTTCAGCAAGATAATGACAGCCTGCTCAAGGCGAGAGTTTCTACTGATTGTCTTCGTTCTTACCAAATGTTACGTTGGCCAGTATTGTCGCCAGATCTCTTCCCAATTGAGATTTTTTGGACCATTATGGGCATGGCCTCCAAACAGCTAGAGATTTTGATGATCTAACACGCCAATTGGAGAATATTTGGCTCTATATACCTCCGGAATACATCTAATAATGAAAAAAAAACAGTAATAAGTGTAACCCAGTACGAGCAACATAGTGAATACATCATCGTAGCTATTGCAGACATGAAGCCAATAGTCACCTCAACAGTACACGTTTATGCGCCTACTAGGTTCACAGACGATGATGAGATTGAAGACTATAGTCAGGTAATTAAGAGAGGCAAAAATTAATCGTGATGAGAGAAAAGAACTTGATAGTATGGAAAGGCTGGAGCAGAACAATGTTTAATGATTGCAAACAATTGTTTTTAGACCTACGAATGAAGGGTGCATACGTTGAAGTATCACTTAGGTTGTATGAGAATTATGGTAAAACACAATAAGGGACAAATGTGGATTCGAATCACAATTTGTTGGTTATGAACTTCAGATGAAAGTTAAAGAAATTACACAGAGGTAAGATGGTAAGGAGATTGGATCTGGAACAGCTGAAAATGTCAGAGGTTGTTGAGAGTTTCAGAGGAGAAAATAGACAACGATTGATGGAAATAGGGGAAAGACGTACAACACAAAACGATTGATTTGTTTTGAAACTTCAGATACTTAAAGCTACAGAGTAACATATAGGAATAAATAAAGATCTGTTGGAAATCCTCAGATAACATAAATTTGATTGATGAAAAGAGAAACTATAGAAAAGCACAAAATGGTTCAAATGGTTCAAATGGCTCTGAGCACTATGGGACTCAACTGCTGAGGTCATTAGTCCCCTAGAACTTAGAACTAGTTAAACCTAACTAACCTAAGGACATCACAAACATCCATGCCCGAGGCAGGATTCGAACCTGCGACCGTAGCGGTCTTGCGGATCCAGACTGCAGCGCCTTTAACCGCACGGCCACTTCGGCCGGCAAAAGCACAAAATGAAGTAGACGAAGATGTGTAAAAAATGAAACAGATAAAAAATGTATAATATTTAGGTAAACATGCGTAGAGACCAAAAACGTCTTTAGAACCACCTATGCTTAGGGGAACGATGGCTCCCGCCTGTAGGAAAACTAAGGATAACTTTGAAGACAGGAGAAGTAGCGGTACGAAAATCAAGACCTCAGATTGCAAGCTAGAGCTAGGGCAAGAAGAGAAATCAGAAATGCGGAAGGAATAAAGACAGTACGAGGGCTATGCATGGGTACTAAACTTGTAAAGAACACAGTTGAACCGAAATTTAAAATAAATGTAGATGAAATGTGAGACATGATGGTGAGAGAAGGAATTAAAAGAACCATGAAAGACCATAATCAAAACAAGGAAAAAACACTATTACCACAGAACTACTGAGACACTTAGAACATGACGGGCGTGTTACACTTGTATGTATATGTACAAAGGGCGTTGAAAAGTTATGCACAGTCTATTATTTATTTATTTATTTATTTATTTATTTATTTTGCAGGAGGAGAATGAAATTTTTTGCGAACATACTTGGAACATTTAGGTATAAGTTGTTGTATAAAAGTATTTCTTTTTATTTACCGGTGAGCCATAATGGACCTTGAAGTAGATGTCAGGTTGTGACAACGGTCGGTGATAGAGTTCCTCTTCAAGACTGGCGATGATTGTGCCACATAGATTCACAGGAAGTTGCTCCCTGTTTACGGGGGAGGACACAGTGGATCGCAGCACTATCTACCGGTGATTACCGAGGTTTAAAGAAGGTGATTTCTCTCTACTGGACAATCCACGATGCCGTAGACCATAGACGGCAGTGAGTGATGTGAATAAGGACAAAAATGGTTCAAATGGCTCTGAGCACTATGGGACTTAACATCTGAGGTCATCAGTCCCCTAGAACTTAGAACTACTTAAACCTAACTAACCTAAGGACATCACACACATCCATTCCCGAGGCAGGATTCGAAACAGCGACCCTAGCCGTCGCGCAGTTCCAGACTCAAGCGCCTAGAGCCGCTCGGCCACTCCAGCCGTCGAATAAGCACACCATTGATCAAGTCATCCGAAATGACAGATGTGGGACGACACGACAGCTTACTGAAATGACTCGTTTGTGGTATCACTGGTACAGTCACTAGGGTACAGAAAAATCTATGCACGTTGGGTGCCTATATTATTGACAAGAGAAGTGAAAACGATAAGGAAGAATGTGTGCGAGGGTCTTGACCTTCAATGTTATGACGACGTCATTACCCTGGATGACACATAGTTGTTTTTGTCCGAACCTGAGATCAAACCCAAATCCATGGAATGGCGTCATCCGGAATCCCCTCGGAAGAAGAAATTGAGACTTTTACGAACAGCAGGCCGAAAGGTGACGGCCTCCTTTTTCTGGGATCAGAGTGCCGTCAGTTTCATTGACTTGGCTCCACAGTTAACCAGGACCGTTAATGTTTGTTTCTGGACAAGCTGCGACGTGCCATCAAGACCACAGACCACATTTTCAGGGTCAGCTCAGCAGACAACACCATGACAATCCCAAACCCAATATAGCCCTTTGACGCCAGAGAAAAGCAGGAAAAAGGGTTGGAAAATTGTTCCTCATCCACGCTACAGTCCGGACTTGGCTCCGTCTGATCTTTACCTCTTTGGACGTCTGAAGGCCCACCTGTGCGGTAAAATATTTGATAGTGAGAAAGACCTTACTTCCTGTGTCATGCGATAGTGTAAAAGTAAATCCCCAGAATTTTACCAAAGTGCATTTACATCATGGAAAGAACGTTGGGCCAGATGCGCCACAGCTGTTGGAGGCTACATTGAGTATGCCGACAAAAAATTTCATTCTCCTCCAGTAAAAAATTAAAAAATTATATACGACTGTGCAAACCTTTGTGAACGCCCTTTGCACATATAAGCTAAGCGAAATACCCTAAAATTTCAATAATAATTTAATGGTACCATCCAAAAATGGCAGACGGAGGCAGGTCGGTACTAATATAACAATTGCAAAAAAGGCGTATGGTTGTAAGTGTTAATATTACCGAAGTATCACTTTCGTAGATCATTGTCGCAACATAGTACCTCGAAAATTTAAAGAAGAATGGAAAAAAATTGGCAGAATTTGATCTCTGGGAATACGAGAATGACATACACCAAAAGAAGTTCTGAATCACCTCGCTTCCGAGAGTTCCGGAACCTGTACAGAAAATTGGAATAGAGATCAACATCAATTCCGCCCTTTTTATTGCTAATGAAAACCACACATTGCATGTTGTACCACCACACAGCGAAACCTTCAGAGGTGGTAGTCTAGATTTCTGTACATACCGGTACCTCTAATACCTAGTAGCACGTCCTCTTGCATTGAAGCATGCCTGTATTCGTCGTGGCATATTATCCACAGCACATCCACAGGTTCATCAAGGCACTGTGGGTCCAGATTGTGAACACACCGACAATTCCGCGTAGATCCCTCAGAGGGGATTGTTGGTTACGGTTCTGGGCGCTACAGTCTGGAACCGCGCGACTGCTACGGTCGCAGGTTCGAATCCTGCCTCGGGCATGGATGTGTGTGATGTCCTTGGGTTAGTTAAGTTTAAGTAGATCTAAGTTCTAGGGGACTGATCACCTAAGAAGTTAAGTCCCATAGTGCTCAGAGCCATCTGAACCATTTTTTAAAAATGAAATCGCTTTGTAGCCCCAAGTGGAGGCACAAGGGTGTGCTGAAAATTATCTAAACAATCTGAGTTTTTGCGTCATGTTCAAAAGTATTGACCTAAATTTCTACATACAGGTTGTATATTACAGTGTTTTCATATCTAAAATATGCCAGCAAAGTATACAAACAAATACACACATAATTTTTAGACCGTCCACTTAGAGGTAAGCAGCAATTTTGAACTTCCTAAGTTGGATCCTCGTGCAGTACATGGGGTAAGGCACGATAGACTGTAGATCTGAACATTTCCTGCGTCCGATATATTCTATGATGCTTGTCAATTCTTATAGTGGTATCTCCATGTACAAAATAAGGAAAAGGTGATCTGATATCAATCCAGAAGTTAGCAAGCACCATTTCTTTTGGGGAAGGGGTGAGGGAGAGGATAAAGTATCATATTGTATACTAGAAAATAAAATCGATTTTATTAATGGACTAATATTGCTTTTTGCTTGAATTAGAACTTAACGAATTGAAGTTAAGTCAAAATGAGCTTTCAAAGAAAGCTGCAATATTTACCAGCTGAACTATAGTGCAAAGGCCCTTTAGAACATTTACAGACTGTTTATCCTATCGTAAACTAGTAAGTAACATCACATTCTACACTAATTATGTGATGTGAGAAAGGAACATACAAGGAACAGAGAAGGTGTTTCGACAGGAGTTTATTACAATGTATCACCTAAACTGCATATTTACCTACTACACAAGGAGAGCTCCGTAACAGTATATGTTTACATTCATAACAATATGACCAAAGATTGTTTTGGCGAAACATAACCAATAACGATGTTATAAGAAGACAGAGATGGAAAGTTAATATCGCAAAATATGACCTGTGGAACAGAATAAAAATTATTTGTCATTTTTGGGGTAAGTTGATACAATTTCAGGACAAGTGGCCGGCCGAAGTGGCCGTGCGGTTAAAGGCGCTGCAGTCTGGAACCGCAGAACCGCTACGGTCGCAGGTTCGAATCCTGCCTCGGGCATGGATGTTTGTGATGTCCTTAGGTTAGTTAGGTTTAACTAGTTCTAAGTTCTAGGGGACTAATGACCTCAGAAGTTGAGTCCCATAGTGCTCAGAGCCATTTGAACCATCAGGACAAGTAGAAGCAGTTTCTATGGCAAAGTTATTGGGTTGGTTCTGCGGCGGATGCCAAGGAATAGGTCAGAGATGAAACAGAAAATAATGAGAGATACATGTAACATGTTCTTAATTCTTCAGTTCAGTAAGTTTAATTGAATTATAATAGTTCCTTAACACAAACAAGTTTGTCGTAGCTAGTAACAACAGAGAGGTGAGGCTAACTGGCAGGCTTCGAATGCAGTGAGTGAACTCCACTATCCGACAGGGCTGGGGCGGTGTGACGTCTTCATATATTGACTCAGTGGTGGTGTGCTACACGCGAGTGAAGCAGAATGTTTGTCTACGAGCTGGCCACCCGTTGGCATCGCAATCACATGAGTTACCGCTAATACCGCGAAGTTGACTGTCTGGAGTGGTGCCGATAGTGTATGACACCACATTCCCCTCTCCTAAAACTCGTCACTGGTGACGTGTGCTGGTAGCGCCGCAAATAACAGCTAGGGTGTTGGGGTAGGGGAGGGGGTGCTGCAAGTCTGGGTGAAAGTGCCAATGAGGCGGTAATCGGAAATTTGGCAATTTTATGGTAAGAACTATGGGACCAACCTGCTGAGGTCATCGGTTCCTAGGCTTACACACTACTTAATCTAACTTACGCTAAGGACAAAACACACACACGCATGCCCGAGGGATGGCTGGAACCGTGGCAAGGCGCCTTAGACCGCACGGCTACCCCACGCGGCAATGAGGTGGCAGGTGCCGAAAATTCAGCAGATGACAAGCTCCTGTTTGCTACGTGACAGTCGTCTTGCAAATGGCTCACATCCAGGGACGGAAGGAACATCATCATCCATGAGCAAAGGCTCAAACAGACATTCATCTTGCAAATGGCTGGAAGCATTTTATGAAGAAACCAGCCAAAGGGTGCACACCAGCATCCAGGGACAGATCATCATCATCCATGGGCGAAGGCGCAGTGGCTACTCGTGGACCCACATCTAAATTTACATCTACATGGATACTCTGCAATTCACTCTTAAGTGCCTGGCAGAGGGTTCATCGATCCATTTTCTTACTACTTCTCTACCATTCCACTCTTGAATGGCGCGTGGGAAAAAGGAACACCTAAATATTTCCGTTCGAGCTCTGATTTCTCTTATTTTACTATGATGATCACTTCTCCCTAAATAGGTGGGTGTCAACAAAATATTTTTGCATTCGGAAGGCAATGTTGGTTATTGAAATTTCGTAAATAAAACTCGCCGCAAGGAAAATCGCCTTTGTTTCAGTGACTGCCACTCCAACTCGCGTATCATATCAGTGACACTTTTACCCCTATTGCGCGATAACACGAAACGAGCTGCCCTTCTTTGCACTTTTTCGATGTCCCCCGTCAATCCTGCCTGGTAAGGGTCCCATACCGTGCAGCGATATTCCAGCAGAGGACGGACGAGTGTAGTGGGTTTGTCGCATCTTCTAAGTGTTACGCCAACAAAGCGCAGTCTTTGTTTCACCTTCCCCACAATATTGTCTATGTAGTTTTTCCAAATTAAGTTGCTCGTAACTGTAATTCCTAGGTATTTAGTCGAATTGACAGCCCTTAGATTTGTGCGATTTATCGTATACCCAAAATTTATCGGATTTCTTTTAGTACCCATGTGGATGACCTCGCACTTTTCTTTGTTTACTGCCAATTGCCACTTTTTGCACCATACAGAAATTCTCTCTATATCATTTTGTAATTGTAATTGATCGTCTCATGATTTTACTAGACGGTAAATTACAGCGTCATCTGCAATCAATCTGAGGGTGTTGCTAAGATTATCACCTAGATCATCACGAACAGCAGAGGGCCTATGACACTACCTGGCGGAACGCCACATATAACTTCCGCTCTACTCGATGATTTACCGTCTGTCTCTACGAACTGTGACCTGTCTGAGAGGAAATCACGAATCCAGTGACACAACTGAGACGATACCCAATATGTACGCAATTTGATTAATGGTCGCTTGTGAGGAACGGTATCGAAAGCCTTCTGGAAATCTAGGAATATGGAATCGATCTGAGATTCCTTGTCGACAGCTCTCATTACTTCATGGGAATAGAGAGCTAGCTGTGTTGCACGAGAACGATATTTTCTGAATCCGTGTTGGTTATGTATCAATAAGTCATGTTCTTCAAGGTGATTCATAATGTTCGAGTATAGGATATGCTCCAAACTCTTACTGCAAATTGAGGTCAGTGATATGGATCTGTAATTCAATGGGTTACTCCTATTTCCTTTCTTGAATATTGGTGTGACCTGTGCTACTTCGCAGTCTGTAGGAACAGACCTTTCGTCAAGTGAGCGGTTGTATATGATTGCTAAGAAAGGCTCTATTGTGTCTGCGTACTCTGAAAGGAACCTGATTGGTATATCATCTGGACCGGAAGACTTGCCTTTCTTAAGTGATTTGTTTCGCAACACCTAAGATATCTACTTTTATGTCACTCATGTTAACAGCTGTCTGATTTCGAACTCTGAAATATTTACTTCGTCTTCTTTCGTGTAGGAATTGCGGAAAACTGTATTTAATAACTCCACTTTAATGACATCATGATCGGTAACATTACCATCGCTATCGCTCAGTGACGGTATTGACTGTTTTTTTTTCCACTGGTGTACTTTACATACGACCAGAATCTCTATGGGTTTTCTACCATATTTTGAGACAATGTGTCATTGTGGAAACTATTAAAAGCATCTCGCATTGACGTCCGCATTAAATTTCGAGTTGCTGTGAAACGTAGCCAGTCTTGGGGATTTTGCACTCTTCTGAATTTGGCTTGCTTTTTTCGTTGCTTCTGCAACAGTGTTCTGACGTGTTTGTGTACATACATAATGAGCTTGGAAGGAATGGGGACTCTCTCTTAGGAAAGCATCAAGCGAATTTTTATCTGCTGTTTTAAATAGATATATTTTGTTTTTATTTTTTGGAGTTTTGGTTGATATGGCTTTAAGCCTTGCTACAATGACCGTGTGTTCACTAATCCCTGTATCCGTCATGACGCCCTCTATTAATTTAGGATTATTTGTGGCTAAGAGGCCAAGTGTGTTTTCGTAACCATTTACAATTCGTGTTTGCTCATGAACTAATTGTTCAAAGCAATTCTCAGAGAAAGCATTTAGTCTGTCTTCCACCGGCTTTGAACTTGTATTTTCGCCAACACATCGAGGGTGGACTGAAGTCTCCACCAATTATAACTGTATGAGTGGGGTACTTGTTTGCAATGAGATTCAAGTTTTCTTTGAACCGTCCAGCTATTATCTCATCTGAGTTGGGGGGTCGATAGAAGGAGCGAATTGGTCCGGCTGTTGAGTATAATCTCTACCCACAATAATTCGCAGGAACTATCTATTTCAACTTCACTACAAGATAAACAACTACCAACAGACACAAACACACCACCACCTACTTTATTTAATCTATCCTTTCTGAATACGGTTTGTGCCCCTGTAAAAATTTCGGCAGAATTTACCTCCGTCTTTAGCCAGCTTTCTGTTCCTGTAACGATTTCAGCTTCAGTGCTTTCTATCAGAGCTTAAAAAAATGTTCAAATGTGTGTGAAATCTTATGGGACTTAACTGCTAAGGTCATCAGTCCCTAAGCTTACACACTACTTAACCTAAATTATCCTAAGGACAAACACACACACCCATGCCCGAGGGAGGACTCGAACCTCCGCCGGGACCAGCAGTGCTTAAAGCTCTGGTGCTTTGCCAACACAGCTACGACAATTTACATTAGCGACTGTTGCTTGGTCGATTCTCGTAGTTTCTTTGTCCTGTACCCTTCGAGACTGGAGCCCTTTTTGATCTTTCCCGAGACTGTCTAACCTATAAAACAGTCCAGTCCACGCCATACATCCCCTGATACCCGTGTAGCCGCCTGCTGTGTGTAGTGGACACCTGACCTATTAGCGGTGGGCCAATGGAAGGCAGAAGGGCGAAGTTGGGTACCTCTTGCGGCTGGGGCTGCTGGCACTGTGGTGACGGCAACGGCGCTGTGTGGGCGCTCATTGTCTGTCCGTCCAGCGCTGGTGGCCAGTTTTCCGAGGGAGGTGAAGCTGGATGAGACTCATGGGCCTGCCTGGGCTAGGAATCTGCGAATGAAAATCGCGACTGATTACATTTTGATATTCGGAGTTTCCCTTGGATTGTGGTATGTGTTTAGACGACTCGGCTACGACTTGCGCTTGTGTCGGTTATTCGTTCATCTCGTGATCTCTGCTGTTTTTTCCTGCCGACACGATTGTTTTCGTTCTTCCGGCCTCCACGTCGCCATCAGTAGTTGTTATAAAATGTATTTGTATCTATACAGAACACAAAACCTGTGCTGCTTCTGGTGACGCTTCTGCACCCCAGCGGGACACTGTAAGACATACAAAGAGAGGCCCAAAACTTTGAAGACTTTGGTGATAAGGTCCCCTGCCCAGCACCTGACTCTGCAAAAACTCAGGAAAAGACCAGGCCATTTGAATTAAACTTAGACCGCTGCGGAAGATGGGCTGATTGCTGCGGAGAATGCAGCAACTGAAGCAGTGTCCTACGTCGCTACCCATGCAAAAACTCCATTGATGAATCGTTGTTGCATGGCTGGGAACGGTATGATGACAGGAAGACTGCTGAGCTTCTAATTAAATTGTGCTAGCTATTACGTTATAACGCCATAATACCTTAGTTTCATTAACTACGTTCCACTTGTTTGGTAATGAACGATGTAAACTTACGTTAACTGAATCTTCTGTCGGTTCTTGGTACAACTACATTATAATAAATGAAAAGCACCAGTTTGCTTTTGTTGTACAGTGGTGCTTTTCATTTATTATGATGTAAACTTATTTTACCCACAGGTTCTGTATAGATGGCGTCATTCAAAAAAAATTTAAAACAATTTTAAATTTGTCTTGAGCTCTTAAGGCAATTACACTAATCGATAACGATTTAACGGACTGCGGCGGCTCATGTGTAGCTGGGAATTAGCAATCAAAGTACGAACTTATTTTCAATCTTGGTTTGGGAGATTTAAAATCATTAATCTAAAAAGTTCACCACACCGCTTGTTTCCAAAGTTCACAATAACAACAAACATGACATACATTTGTGTCTGCGGTGGATGAATTGTAAGTTGCCGTGCATGGTAGATAAACAAATTCATTCAATAGTTCCATAATACGAAGTAGTTTGGTATCTACATCTACATCTACAACCATACTCCGCAGGCCACCTGGCGGTGTGTAGCGTAAGGTACTTTGAGTACCTCTATCGGTTCTCCCTTCTATTCCAGTCTCGTATTGTTCGTGGAAAGAAAGATTGTCGGTATGCTTCTGTGTGGGCTCTAATCTCTCTCATTTTATCCTCATGGTCTCTTCGCGAGATATACATAGGAGGGAGCAATATACTGAATGACTCCTCGGTGAAGGTATGTTCTCGAAACTTCAACGAAAGCGCGTACCGAGCTACTGAGCGTATCTCCTGCAAAGTCTTCCACTAAAGTTTATCTATCATCTCCGTAACGCTTTCGTGATTACCAAATGATCCTGTAACGAAGCGCGCTGTTCTCCATTGGATCTTCTCTAACTCCTCTATCAACCCTATCTGGTACGGATCCCACACTGGTGAGCAATATTCAAGCAGTGGGCGAACAAGTGTACAGTAACCTACTTTTTTTTCGGATTGCATTTCCTTAGGACTCTTCCAATGGATCCCAGTCTGGCATTTGCTTTACCGACGATGAACTTTACATGATTATTCCATTTTGAATCACTTCTATTGCCTACTCCCAGATAATTTATGGAATTAACTGCTTCCAGTTGCTGATATGCTATATTGTAGCTGAATGATTAACGATCTTTCTTTTGAGATTCAATTGCCATTTCCTACACCATGTGTCAATTGGTTGCAGATCCTCCTGCATTTCAGTACAATTTTCCACTGATACAACCTCTCGATATACCACTGAATCATTCGCAAAAAGCCTGAGTGAACCTCCGATGTTATCCGCAAGGTCATTTATATATAATGCGAATAGCAACGGTCCTAAGACACCCCTCTGCGGCACACCTGAAATCACTCTTACTTCGGAAGACTTCTCTCCATTGAGAATGACTTGCTGCGTTCTGCTATCTAGGAACTCTTCAACCCAGTCACACAATTGGTCTGATAGCCCATATGCTCTTACTTTGTTCATTAGATGACTGTGGGGAACTGTATCGAACGCCTTGTGGAAGTCAAGAAACACGGCATCTACTTGGGAACCCGTGTCTATGGCACTAGTCTCGTGGACGAATAGCGCTAGCTGGGTTTCACGCGATCGTCTTTTTCGAAACCCATGCTGATTCCTACAGAGTAGATTTCTAGTCTCCAGAAAAGTCATTATACTGGAACATAAAACGTGTTCCAAAATTCTCCAACTGATCGAAGTTAGAGATATAGGTCTATAACTGTGCACATCTGTTAGACGTCCCTTCTTAAAAACGCTACGCTCTTCTAGAGACCTGTGGTACACCGCTGCAAGAAGGGGGGCAAGTTTCTTCGCTTACTCCGTGTAAAATCGAATTGGTATCCCATCAGGTCCAGCGGCCTTTCCTCTTTTGAGCGATTTTAATTGTTTCATTCGATGGTTACATTAAAACTAATGTGTCCGTGATCTGTTTACCTGTTTCCGAGTACGACAGACATGAAGCAGGCGAAAAAAAAAGTAATGCTGGGTTGTATGAGCAAGCTTTACTACGGGAAGAAATGGCGCCTTGAATGTTGCCTGTTAAATTTGTCAAGCTTCAGACAGTTTGTGTTATGCGATCCTTAACTCGCGAGCAGTCTTTGCTATGATAATCAGCGCCCAATAATCGGTATCTGAGGTATTCCCGCTCCGGGAACAGCTGTCTCGGTTTCCCGTAACGGCAGTCGTTGTGGCTAGCGGGTGCTTGCCCAATACGAGTTGTAGTTAGCCTGAGTATGGAGTATGGCCCATAATTCGATGTCCGACAAAAGGTTCTACTGAGGGCGATCTAGTCTTTCGTGCGCTGTCGTGTGGCTGTATGGAGGAAGCGTGGTTGCTCTGATAGATATTTAGAGAAATGGAAAGTGGTTGATGATTGGGCTCTAAGTCTGAATGTGAATGCTTGTAACGAGGTTTGCGGATTCTGTGTGAATGAGTGGCGCAAGACGAGGTAATATTTTCTGAGATGAGTAGTTTGGCCAGCTGTATTGATGCAAAGTGTTCACGTCTGTACTGAGCCATTGTGAGCAGTGTCGTGGGACACTCTGTTTCCATTAGTGTGGCTCAGAATCTCTTCTTCCACACTTTACGTTTCATATGTAAAAGCTAAACAATATTCATTCACCACTAACCTAACGATTTGTTGCCTTCTTCTGTGTGCCATGAATAGTTTGTAAACGCAGTCTTTGTCTTGCCTTGGCATAGCTATCACGTCCTTATAATAGTGACTCCGTATTCATGTAAGACGATTGTACTTTTGAGTTACAATAATTAACAAATGATACAATTCTACATTTATTCACACACAATCCTATCGTTAAACTATATACATGGTGAATGACAAAGATATGCAGATATTTTAATATGGTATTCTACTAGTAAAAATAAAGAAAAAAGTTCGTATAAACATAGGTCCGCGGAGTTACCACTAATAAAAAATTTCACCTGAAATTTAGCTACTTCGCTAATATGAAGCTATCGCAAAACTGTACTAGGTTAAAGTAAAGCACGATTTCAATTTATTTTGTTGTTACTGGTCTGGTGAATCTAATAAAACATGTCCCAGACGCATATCTGCAGTAGTTTTCGAGAACATCCAGAGAAGCAAAGACGTAACTTCGTAAAATTTTTAACTGTTTAACTACTTGGGCCACTTTGTTTTTTAAATTCCAGACAATTGCTCAAAGTTTTCAAAGATATTGTAGAGAATTTAATTTCGGAAAAATGATGGTAATAAAGTTAACTGAAACTGTATGGACGGCCGAAGTGGCCGTGCGGTTAAAGGCGCTGCAGTCTGGAACCGCAAGACCGCTACGGTCGCAGGTTCGCATCCTGCCTCGGGCATGGATGTTTGTGATGTCCTTAGGTTAGTTAGGTTTAACTAGTTCTAAGTTCTAGGGGACTAATTACCTCAGAAGTTGAGTCCCATAGTGCTCAGAGCCATTTGAACTATTTTTTTTGAACTTGTATGAATGTGTCACATAATCTGCTTTTATTAATACAAACTACAACATTTACTACGTGGTTTCACTTAAATATTCTGTTGTTATTATGTTCTTTCACTGAACAACTCGTTTCAATGTCAGGAAACGACTGAAACAACTCACTATCGGTTGCCAACAATGACATAAACGTTTTTACATCTTTAATGCAAAGTAAACAAATCTACTTGTATAATATGACAAAAAAGTTTCAACATTCTTAATCGAAACTAAATAAATTTACTTCTTTAATAATCTCTTATATTTATGAGCCAAACACGCACGCTGCCCACAAAGTGAGACATGGTCAAACGGAAATTCTTTTCTTAGGAATCTTAGTCATTATATTAACCACTCTCTGTGCCCTATTTAGCCACTATGCGAAATACGTTCTACAAGTGTTAAGTGTTTCATGAAATAGGGTGAGATTGCGTTATCACAGTACTTTCACAGAGTTAAAAGGGAAATTTTAATCAAGGTACATTTCAATAGGCGTATTTGGTATTTTTCTGATTAATTACGAGCACAGGTCAACCCCACCCCCTTTCCTCTCGCCCAAAGAAAAGCAGCTCTATCAACACTAAGAACTGAGACGGTGAACCACCATTACACAAAGTAGAGAAAACTGAAAGGTGGAAGGAATATGCAAAAGTACTACTCGAAGGTTCCCGGAGTAGACGACGTTCCCGTAGAATTATTAAGGTACTTAGGAGAGCCGTAAACGACACACCAGACACACCAGTCCCACCTGCTCTGCAAGACATATGAGACAGGCGAAGTACCCTCCGACTTCAAGAAGAATTTAATAATCCCACTTTGAAGCACGATAGGTGCTAACAGGTGTGAATACTACCGACCGATCATATTAGTAGGTCATAGTGGCGAAACACTGACAGGAGTTATTTACATAAGTATGAAACATCTGGTGGAAGCTGATCTCCGGGAACATCGGTCTGAGTTCCAGGGGAATGTAGGAGCACTCGAGGCAATACTGACCGTAAGATTTATCTTAGAAGATAGGTCAAAGAAAGGGAAATCTAAAGACTATGTACACACCGTACAGATACAAGACTCAATTTGTAAGAGCTGAATGACAAGAAATCAGTTGAGAATGGATGAGAGTTGAGTGAGACAGTGTCGGTGATTATCCTGAATGTTATTCACAGTGAGCAAGCACTAAAAGAAACAAAGGAGAAGTTAGGAAGGGAAATTAATGTCGAAGAAGAAGGAATGAAGATTCTGAGGTTGTTCCTGATGAAAAAAAAAATGGTTCAAATGGCTCAGAGCACTATGGGACTTAACATCTATGGTCATCAGTCCACTAGAACTTAGAACTACTTAAACCTAACTAACCTAAGGACAGCACACAACACCCAGTCATCACGAGGCAGAGAAAATCCCTGACCCCGCCGGGAATCGAACCCGGGAACCCGGGCGTGGGAAGCGAGAACGCTATCGCACGACCACGAGCTGCGGACTGTTCCTGATGACATTGTAGTTCTGTCAGAGACAGCAAAGGACTCGGAAGATCAACTGAACGGAATAAATAGCGTGTTTAAAACGAATTGTAAGACGTACGTCAATAAATGTAATACATTGTTAATGGAATATACACGAATTAAATCAGCGATGCTGAGAGATTTAGATTAGGAAATGAAACAATAAAAGTAGACGAGTTTTGCTTTATGGGCAGAAAAGTAATTTATGATGGCAGAAGTAGAGCGGATGTAGATGCAGACCCACCATAGTCGGAAAAACATTTGTCAAAATTAAAACTCTGGTAACATCGAATTTCAATCTTTGTGTTAGGAAGCTTGTTGTGAAGGTATTTGCCTGGAGTGTAGCGTTGTCGGGTGTGAAACGTGGACGATAAGGATTTCAGGATCTTTTAAAAAGGGTTTGCTATAGAAGGAAGGTGAAGATTTTTACTGGTAGAAACTGTAATTAAGGAAGGGGTACCGAATAGAATTTGGTGCAAAAGGGAATTAATGATACTGTCTAATTCAGAGAAGGGATCGGTTGATACGACTCACTCTGAGACGAAGGAGTTGTCAGTTTAGTAATGTAGGGAAGTGCACTTTTACAAGAAGATCATGGTGTGAATACGGCAACTAGGCTCAAATGGGTGTAGCTTTCAGCAGTTTTTCAGAGTTGAAGAGACTTGCACAGGGCAGCTTAGCGTGGAAAACTGCGTCAAATAAATCTTCCGACTGAAGACTGTGCTGTTCTGCATTTAAGTGCAGTCTTCTTGTCCGAGACTTTGATTTCATACCTGTGCAAAAATCCCGCAGCATCTATGAACAACAATTTGTTTCTGACACGAGTTGTGATCCGTACAAAAGGGCTGAACGGTTGCGCGAGTATATTCTTTTGTATATATGTTAGACAGTTGGTGAACACCAGTAACGCAATCCTTTAAGTGTAATATTAAGTTCAAATGCTTTATTTGA
Source organism: Schistocerca nitens (assembly GCF_023898315.1). NCBI lineage: Eukaryota > Metazoa > Arthropoda > Insecta > Orthoptera > Acrididae > Schistocerca > Schistocerca nitens. Next base: position 634,594,285 of record NC_064619.1, read on the forward strand.
TTCTTGATACTCCCGATGTAAATGTATGCATCAATATCATCCACTTTTTCATGTCTTCATTTATGCTGCAGATTTGATTGATGACTTTAGAATTTCCATCCTTAGTTTCATCATGCACTGTCTCACATAATATATACATTGCTGCTTCTGTTGACAATCTTGTGGCACAAATGCACCACACAGACATGCGCCCGTGCATTAACAGTCTCACTGAGGTGCGAGTGTCCAAAGTTTTCGTGTACTATGTACGTCTTTAGGTGCGTAGTTTATCGCTGTAAGTTACTGTAGTTATGTTGGCCAAAGAACGTATTTGATCATATGTGGAAAGTCATTTTATTTGAACTGAATTTGTAGTTGACAGCTTTGTTACTAGCTTTATTTTACATCTCTAATAAATCTGGTCTGAAAAGAGTGCGGTAGGATTGTGTCTTTTTCCGACAATAAGGAGATAGGCCAGAGCTTCGTCGTGTCAATCTTCGCAGAACTGTGGCAAAGAAGAGCGTGGCTTCCCACATGATTTGTTTTCCTTCGTTAAGTCTCCTGACAGTTAATTTCTGCGATAGCTGGCTACGGTAATGCCCTGCAGAAGAAAGAGCGAGATGCGCAGGTGAACAGAGCACCGAGAGAGCTTCGTGACTAGCCCGCATTACTTTCCGTCTAAACTCGAATATCCCGTGACAGCTCGAAATGAACGTCCGTCATCCAGAAGACAGAGGTCGACACACATCATCTCGACTACAGGTCCCACAGTGAGGAGAGAACCAGACGTTGATCTCTTTTCGTCTCTCGTTTCGCCACATCGCGTCAGGTGCTACTCCGCTCTTAATCTGCTGTCTTTGTGTACATACGGTAAGAGACACCTGAAAGAGCTCATTTCTCTGTGACGTACTTGAAGTAGTTGAAACCTGATGCACAGTTACAGATCCCTCTATTCTTCATGTTTGGATGCGGAGGTTGTGAACTACGGGCAGGTGGTCGAATGAATTAGGTAAGAAGTGTGAATAATTACCAGTAATAAAATCAAGTGTGTTCCAGAAATTTGTCGCACTACACCTCAAATCAGTATATTGAGAATCTGAAGTGACAATGTGATTCACAAGACTAAGGCAGAAACTTTGGGTTGATTTTATTTTACTAAACTAAATGTTTGCCTTGGTGCCAGCTGCAACTTTCTGGTTCATGTCATTTCCATTGGGTTCCTTCCTGTTGCAGCCAGCTCGTTCGTTCTTTTTTCAGTCTTTATAGGATCGATACGAAAAATCACACAACTACGGAAGGAGTTAAGCGTTCTTCGCGCGGTTCAGTCACACTGTGGTCCAGAATACGGCTCCGCACTTCCTATAGCGCAAGAAGCTTAGCAGTTCGGCCCTATATTCCCAGTTTTGTAAAAGGTCGATGAAAATTTTTATCCTAAAAGTAAGAAGTAACCCAAAGATGCACGTGCGTACGTATGAAGTCTATAACCTTGCAAAAACAGATGGTTCTTCACAAACTAAAAACAATATGGTCCTATTTACGTCTATAAAATCATTCCAAATTACTATCTTCATTCATCTAGAAGATATAGTCTTGTGAAATTTGATAAATCTTTTTGAAACACCCTGTATTATTTACGTTTGCTCGTTTGTCGTCGTAGGCACCATGGAGGTAAAAGTAAATACTGTAGCCCCTGCCAGCCGGTGTACATCAAATTAATGACAGGCCAGGCATAACTTTGTATTGAAAATGAGGTCTATTATAATAAAACTAATTATAGTAAAATCTAAGATAATACAAAAAAATAAGAGAAATAAGTTGAACCACACGCGTCATGGGTTCCAGGTGACGATAATGCCGTAGCTTCGAGAAATATCCCGGAGATGTATTAGGACAGTCAACCATGAAGGAGAGAAGCGAGAAAAGGCATCACCATTTTTTTAAAGAGTGAAATAGCATGAATTGTTTTGCCAAGAAGCGTACACCTTGTAGCTTTTCAAATTTATTAACTGAGATACACACCTTGTCCCCTCATGAACCATGGACATTGCCATTGCTGGGGAGGCTTGCAATAGAGATAGCCGTACCGTAGGTGCAACCACAACGGAGGCCAGACAAACGTGTGGTTCCTGAAGAGGGGCAGCAGCCTTTTCAGTAGTTGCAGGGGCAACAGTCTGAATGACTGACTGATCTGGCCTTGTAACACTAACCAAAACGGCCTTGCTGTGCTGGTACTACGAACGGCTGAAAGCAAGGGGAAACTACGCCCGTAATTTTTCCCGAGGGCATGCAACTTTAATGTATGGTTAAATGATGATAGCGTCCTCTTGGATAAAATATTCCGGAGGTAAAATAGTCCCCCATTCGGATGTGCGGGTGGTGACTACTCAGGAGGACGTTGTTATCAGGAGAAAGAAAACTGGCGTTCTACGGGTCGGAGCGTGAAATGTCAGATCCCTTAATCAGGCAGGTAGGTTAGAAAATTTAAAATGGGAAGTGAATAGGTTAAAGTTAGATATATTGGGAATTAGTGACGTTCGGTGGCAGGAGGAACAAGACTTTTGGTCAGGTGAATACAGGGTTATAAATACACAATCAAATAGGGGTTATGCAGGAGTAGGTTCAATAATGAATAGGAGAATAGGAACTCGGGTAAGCTACTGCAAACAGCATAGTGAACGCACTAATGTGGCCAAGATAGATACGAAGCCCACGCCTACTACAGTAGTACAAGTTTATATGCCAACTAACTCCGCAGATGACGAAGAGAGTGATGAAATGTATGATGAGATAAAAGAAATTATCCAGATAGTGAAGGAAGACGAAAATTTAAGAGTCATGGGTGACTGGAACTCGATAGCAGGAAAAGGAGAGAAGGAAAAGTAGTAGATGAATACGAACTGGGAGTAAGGAATGAAAGAGGAAGCCACCTGGTAGAATTGTGCACAGAGTATAAATTAATCATAGCTAACACTTGGTTCAAGAATCATAAAAGAAGGTTGTATACGTGTAAGAAGCCTGGAGATGCTGGAAGGTCACAGATAGATTATATAATGGTAAGAAAGAGATTCAGGAACCAGGTTTTAAATAGTAAGACATTTCCAGGGACAGACGTGGAATCTGGCCACAGTCTATTTGTTATGAACAGTAGATTAAAACTGAAGAAATTACAAAAAGGTGGGAATTTAACATGGGACCTCGTTAAACTGACAGAACCAGAGGTTGTAGAGAGTTGCAAGGCGAGCATTAGGGAAAGATTGACAAGAATGGGGGAAAGAAATACAGTAGAAGAACAATCGGTAGCTTTGAGAGATGAAGTAGTGAAGGCAGCAGAGGATCAAGTAGGTAAAAAGACGAGGGCTAGTAAAAATCCTTGGGTAACAGAATAGATATTGAATTTAATTGGAGAAAGGAGAAAATACAAAAATGCAGTAAGTGAAGCAGGCAGAAAGGAATACAAAAGTCTCAAAAATGAGATCGACAGGAAGTTCAAAGTGGCTAAGCAGGGATGGCTAGAGGACAAATATAAGGATGTAGAGCGTATATCACTAGGTGTAAGATAGATACTGCGTACAGGAAAATTAAAGAGACCTCTGGAGAAAAGAGAAACACTTATATGAATATCAAGAGCTCAAATGGAAACCCAGTTCTAAGCAAAGAAGGGAAAGCAGGAAATTTGAAGGAGTATATAGGGGGTCTATACAAGGGCGATGTTCTTGAGGACAATATTACGGAAATGGAGGAGCATATAGATGAAAATGAAATGGGAGCTATGATACTGCATGAAGAGTTTCACAGAGCACTGATAGACTTGAGTTGAAACAGATAGCAGTTATAAGAGTCGAGGGACATGAAAGGGAAGCAGTGGTTGGGAAGGAATGAGACAGGGTTGCAGCGCATCCCGGATGTTATTCAATCTGTATATTGAGCAAGCAGTAAAGGAAACAAATGAAAAATTCGGAGTAGGAATTAAATAATATGGAAGAGAAATAAAAACTTTGAGGTTCGCCGATGACATTGTAATTCTGTCAGAGACAGCAAAGGACCTGGAAGAGCAGCTGAACGGAATGGAGAGTGTCTTGAAAGGAGGATATAAGATGAACATCAACAAAAACATAACGAGGATCATGGAATGAAGTCGAATTAAGTCAGGTGATGCTGAGGGTATTAGATTAGGAAATGAGACGCTTAAAGTAGTAAATGAGTTTTGCTATTTGGTTAACAAAATAACTGATGGTGGTCGAAGTAGAGAGGATATAAAATGGAGACTGGCAATGGATAGGAATGCATTCCTGAAGAAGAGAAATTTGTTAACATCGAGTACAGATTTAAGTGTCAGGAAGTCTTTTCTTAAAGTATTTGTATGGAGTGTAGCCATGTATTGAACTGAAACGTAGACGGTAAATAGATTAGACAAAAAGAGAATAGAAGCATTCGAAATGTGGTGCTACAGAAGAATGCTGTAGATCAAATGGGTATATCACATAACTAATGAGGAGGTATTGAACAGAATTGGGGAGAAGAGAAATCTGTGGCGCAACTTGACTAGAAGAAGGGATCAGTTGGTAGAACATATTCTGACGCATCAAGGGATCATAAATTTAGAATTGGAGGGCAGCGTGGGGGGTAAAAATCTTAGAGGGAGGCAAAGAGATGAATGCACTAGCAGATTCAGAAGGATGTAGGCTGCATTACGTACTGGGAGATGAAGAAGCTTGCACAGGATAGAGTAGCATGGATAGCAGAATCAAACCAGTCTCTGGACTGAAGACCACAACAACACACAAGTAGTTCCAGCCTGGGCAATGTCAGGTAATCCGACATTATTAAATTCTGCAAGTACAATGTTGTATTGGGCATTGTATTACAACAGTGTGTCTGTTAAGTCTGTTACATCCTGAAAACGCATGTTCCTGACAAAGTGGTGCAGTGGTCGTCTAGTGATACAGCATGCAGCAGTGCTGATCAGTACACGAAGTCAGCCAATGGTCATTGCCTGACTGAAATCTAAGAGGACATTGTCAGGAACTCTACTGATTATTAAAGTATATAAAGGACATGAATTTATACTGAAATTGTTTTAGTCTTGTTGTGTAATCCCAGTGCTGTAAAAAAAGGGAAAAATCTGTGTCGGAATTAGCTGTGAGATAGACCCACTCTTGACAATCCGTGCTGGAATGTATGTGCACAACGTATTAAATTAACGACCTTCTATGAGACCTGTGTGTGTGAAAGCTCTGATTCTGGTAGAGGGATGTGTTTGAAAGAGGATGACGCCATTATCTGCCCAATTTCAAGCAATTGGCTATGTGTTGATCTTACAGAATCGAGGCGCACGCTCTGCATTATCTCTCAAACTATTTTACAAAAACTATCAGCTAAAGAATTTAATTCTTGCGAAATTGGGAAAGTTTGCGATGAAGAGTAGGGTCGCTATGATTTTGCATTTGGTTCATACTACATAACACGTTGCTGCATATAAAATTTAGCTAATACATCGAATTTTTCTTTAGATTTAAATGGAGGTCTCTAGAGGAAATTTATCTTACGTAGCTCACCAATTTGCGATCGCGTGCACCAGCACCAGTTTTATATCCAGAAAGAACTATTTAAAACGTTCCTATCATCTCAAACAGTTTCTGATATCGAAACGAGATTTTCGCAAATGATAGCACGCGAAGAGTAGAGTATTTTGCCATATGGTTAACATGCGAAACTTCATTATCTACTGTGTTATTCCAATATCTACAGACTTTTTCGATGAAAGAAGGTAATTAGTACGGGTCATCAAAGGCTAGCGAAATAAGAAATGCTGTGGGTCGTGGAACAACTTAAGATATTACACGTTCATTTTTGTGCTGTGGATGTCCTATTCCGTCAGGTTGAAACTTCTCAATATAATTTTACTTGAACTGAAACAACAGAGAAGGTGAAACTTCTAAATTTAATTCTGCAACTGCTGACGGAAACTGAACGTATTGACACTTGCTTCTGTTTATCGTTTCAATTCTGACCAACTGAATTATTCCAGACAAATACAACTCAAACTTATTATATTCATTTATAACCCGCAACATACAAAGATGACGCAATCTGACTATTGGCACAAAATATTGGCACTGAATTAATAAAAATTCCTAACAATAACCCATACATTACGTACGCCACTTACCTCACAGAAAATCTTCATGACACAAATTACAGCAAATGCACCAAGTATACAGCCAGCTAAATAAAAAGAGTCTAACTACAGTGAGCTCTACCTATTAATAGGCATTCTGTTGCGGAGCAAATAATATATTTAGCAGATTTTACCTGATTCATGTTACATCCAGTTCCAAAAGTTATACAATCATCCATAATTCCATTATCATTTTACAATCCATATCCAACCAATAGTAAATCTTCATGACGGACACACATCCAGACCCTCCACTGCCGCTACTAAAACTTCTAGCCTCCATCGCTCCTAATCATTAACCTGCAAGTTCTATCACTGCTGACAATTACCTTCTAACTTCCGTCACTGTTGGCTATTCACTTCTAAAAATAAAATAAAAAAAATAAAAATAAAAAACTGCGAGTACGACCAGCCACAGAGTCTCTTACAGAGGGCGCACAGCGCTTTCAGAGCTATTAATGCAGTCTATCTCGGTCCCAACAAACACACATATAGACAGGCTACTTACAAGGTGTTTACCTCACTTGTCCTCAAAAATGGTTGAAATGGCACTGAGCAGTATGGGACTTAACATCTGAGGTCATCAGTCCCCTAGACATAAAACTACTTACACCTAACTAACCTAAGGACAGCACACTCATCCATGCCCGAGGCAGGATTCGAACCAGCGACCGTAGCAACAGTGGGTTTCCAGACTTAAGCGCCTAGAACCGCTCGGTCGCAAAGGCCAGCTCACTTGTCCTCAGTTCCCCACTTAATAAACTTAACAAACCACTGTTTCAGGATTCTCTGACAACTGCGTCTGTTCATCATGTTAGTGAGGTTACATTGTGTAGACTTTGCTGTGTCTTCTCAAAAGAAGCAAGTTTTTAACTTGACAACAAAGAAAATTGTATGTTTTACTTAAAATTCAACACCCATGATGCTTCTCTGAAGGTTCTAACGGTTAGCACGTCAGGCCAAAATAAATCGCTGCTTTCCTTGCGTTTTCAGCGAAGTTGTTTTTTAGATGCTAGCCAAATCAGCAGTGAATGAGCCATGCCGCTCAGCTTCCTTCCAATTCCCGGGCTCTGTCTGTCCTTTGTTTGTTCGCTTCTTGTTCTGGCGGAGGCTCTCGTCTCGCGGTGGCAGCTCGATTTCAGGGACAGTGGCCACGAGAGGGCGCGGTTGTTAGTACGGCGTCAGGTGGAGTGGCTTTGACTAGTCGGAAGTGGCAGCAGGAGCTAGGATGGACCGCCAGAACAGACAGGAAAGAAAGGGCCACAGGTGTTGGCGTCGGGTTGGAGGGGATCATAGCCCACCGTGGCCGTCTTCCCGCTACTTAGTGGCATCAACTTCCGTTATCTGCTGGAGCGCTGTGGTGCTGTAATACCAGAAACAAATTTTGATCCTAGTTACAAACTCTGACTGCTAGGTTAGCTCATTGCTTACGTGAATTCGTTAAAGAGTAATCCTGGATATTGCCTCCTTACTGACGGTTGTGTTATATTTATCCATTTAATCAGGAGGCGCATCTGGTGTTTCGTTCTGGAGACTGCTCGACAACATCTTTGGGAAAATGGTTGTGTATCATACCAACCTCCCCACCTCCCGTGAACTGATGAAGTAGCTGCCTCTTCCGAGCTGGCCGAAGTTGGGCAACTGCTTGGTTCAACCTTTGCGTCTGTCGACCACCTCTTTAGTCGTTCTGGTTCTCTGTAGCAGCTCTCCGGTGTTTTGGTTTGATACTGCTGTATCGAGTTGTGGGCCTTTGTTTCTGTCCGTTGCAACTTGAGTCCTGGTAGCTAGGCGTTTCCATGTTGACTGTGCGTTTACAAAGACACTGTCCTCTTTCACTCCGGACTTATACGAGGATAAGTCAAATATTATCCGCAATTTAGTTATCTTTTTGTTTATTTCGGTAGTACTGTCGTTTTACGTTGATGACGCATGCTTTGTTTATTTGTTGCTATATCTTTGCAATTTTCAAGGTGCTAGTTAGTGCTGTTAATCATGGCTGCTCCGGTGTGTATTAGCACCAAAGAAGAGCAACGTTCAGGTCGGAAAGCGTATCAGGGGCCGAAATTCAACGAAGACTTTCGTTACAGCACAAGAACAGTACTTTGCCACAACGGAGTGTCTACGAATGGACTGAAAAATTCCGAAATGGTCGCACAAGTGCTACGCTCGATGAAGGAGCCGGACGACGGTTTACCGCCACAAATGAAGAAACCATTGAGCGTTCACGTTGAATGATTCTCTTAGACTGACGATTAACTGTTGAAGTGGCGCATCATCTGCAAATTAGTCACGGTTCTGCCTACGAAATCATCCACATCAGACTTGGGTTTCATAAAGTTTGTACAAGATTGGTCCCAAAACAACTCACAAAGTTGCATGAGCAAACGCGCTTTTACATATGTGAAAAACATTTGGATTTCTGTGGTAACGAAGGGGACAACTTCTTAGACAGGTTAATTACTAGTGACGAAACATGGGTCCATCATTACAAGCCGGAGAGTAAGTGGCCGAATATGGAATGGAAATATCCAGATTCGCCGTGCAAGAAGAAGTTCAAGACCCAACCGTCCGCAGGAAACTGATGCTTACGGTTATACGGGACGCACAAGGTCCAGTACTGGAACATTATGGAGAAAGGGGAAAAACAGTAACAGTGTACGTTACATCTAGATGCTTACTGCCAGGCTAAAGCCTGAAATTCGAAGCAAACGCCAAGGATTGCTGTCAAAAGGTGTTATGTTGTTGCACGACAATGCCCGTCCACGTACTGCTGCCCACACTGCTGAAACGCTCCAGAAACTCAAGTTTGTAGTACTGGATCATCCTCCATATAGTGCCGATCTTGCCCCTTCTATCACTTGTTTGGACCACTCAAACAGGCATTAAGGGGCCGTCAATTTGTCTCGGACGAAGCAGTGAAAGAAGCGCTGCACTCCTAGCTCACAGCTCAACCGAGAACCTTCTTTCATGAGCGCATCAGGAAGCTTGTACAACGATGGATCAAGTGCGTTGAAATGGAAGGAGACTATGTCAAAAATGATGTTCTAGCAAGTTTTCTATTTGATTACAATAGAATTTTATAACTACTTTGCGGATAATAATTGACTTACCCTCGAACTTTTCTCCCATGTGTGTTTTTTGAAACTGCTTCCTGATTAGTGGTATGAACTCGGGCGTTAACACACGCCTTAGTGTGTTCTAGTTTAGCGGGCACGAGGGCTACGCCTTGTAGAAGAAGCCACAGCTTATCTACCCTTTCATAATTACTTCGGAAGGGATGGAGGTTGTCTCTTAGTGATATCGTCAGGCCAATTTTAATGTCGTTTTTTTAAATAGAACTATTTGGCGTTTAGTTTTAGTGTATTTGGATGTTACGATACTCCGCCTCATTACAACGTTCTTGTGGTCACTAAACCCTGCACCTGTCATAATGCTCCCTACTTGTTCAGTATTGCCGAGAAGTCGGGTACGTTTACGCAGCCATTTACACTTTGAATGGGCTCCTGAACTAACCGTTTAAAATAAATTTCGAGGAAAGCATTCAGTACGATTTCGGAAGATGTTTTATGCTTACCACCGACTTTAAAATGTATTTTAGGAAACATATAGATGGTAGATGGTCGTCACCACCAAATATAGTTATACGATAGTGTGTTGAAATGAAACGCTTGAGCCTCTGTTATACCTGAGTCGGTAAGTCGGTAAAAGGGAAGCAATCGTTAAGTTATTTCGGCTGTCAACTCACGGAACTATCTATTTCGATTCCGTTACAAGTTAGCCTATTTCTAACAGCAATAAACACGACACAACCAGTTGTATTTAATTTATCCTTCCTGAACACCATTAAGTCCTTTATCAAAAGTTTCAGGGGAACTTACCCAGCTTTCAGTACCTATAATTATTAGGATTCAGTGCTTTCTAGTAGCTCCTGGAGTTCTGGTTCTTTCCCAGTACAGGTGCAACAACTTAGTACTATAATACCTAGAGCTCTTAGGTCAAACCATCTCAAGTGTTTGACCTGCACCGTTTGGGACTCTTTCTCGGGACCGTCTAACCTAAAAAAACCGTCCAGTTCACTCCATAAAGTCCCTACTACCCACGTATCCACGTGTCTAGTGGACCTTTAACCTATTAAAAGGGACCCTATACCACACCACTGTACGGCGCAAGTAGAGGAATCTGCAACACACACCTTCTCAGAACCGTTTGAGCCTCTGATTTAGACCCTCCACTCAGCTAGGAATGGAAGCTCTACAATCCTGTCGAAGATGCTACAGATGGTGAGCTCTGCCTTCATTCTGCAAGCAGGACTGGCCGAGTTAATCAGTTCTACTATCCGCCTACATGCTGAGAGAATCTCTTCTGATCGAAAGTGGCACACAACATTAGTTGTGAGAATGAGCCACAACCTGCCATTGGCTGCACCCTGTGTTCTTCAGGGAATACTGTAGGACCCATTCCACATCTTGGGTTACTCCCTCCGGCGTACACACAGATTGTACACTGTATTTATTTCCACCCTTGGCAGCCATGTCTCTAAGGGGCCGCATTGGAACTCCAAACGACCAGCAGTTCCACTCTTCCCGGATCTTCAGGCTGAGACACTTCCCATAGGATAAGTGACTGAATCTGGCTCAAGATCTTATAAGCCACAGATGGTGCCTTAAACGTGTTTTTCAGATTAACCAGGGAAGCCTTTCGATTAGCTCATTGGAAAGTCTTTCGCTGTCTGCTACAGATTTGGAGGACCTCCCACTCGACAATGGGTGTGAGATGAGTGTCAGTGCGGGCAGTAACTGGGGCATCAATCGCAGTTGACCAGTCGGGGTAAACTCAGGACGTGCTGGACGCCCTCGGATCCCCATGTCCGGTTCCCCACACTGACACCCACTGTCAACAGCCCCAAGCCGCGTGACCAAAACCAGAACCAGCTGGAGTTGTGAAAGGTAACCAACTTAACCTGCAACCGAACGCAACAGTCATGGTCCCTGTCCACATTAAAGACGGTACAACTCTACACTACACAATTAAAAAAACGCGAGACTGTACCTAGTAAGCCCACAAACAAGCGAGAAATTTAGAAATTAAACTAGTAACCACACAGGTAACTGAAAATAAGTCGCTACTGTTTGGAGTTCGTAAAAATAACTCTCAAATGAACGCTGTACCCGTCTGCGCCGCTGCAGGAACGGACGCAGCCGCCTTACTGATCGATTTCTTTCATTACTTTCCTAGTTTCTTGTTTAGTTTCCTTTGGTTCCTGTGCTTCTTTCCTCGATTTCTTCCTTTCTTCTTCCGCTGCTTTCCTTCGTTCTTAAGCCTTCCCATTCGTTTTCTTCATTAATTCTGAGATGCAAATTTTCTTGTCCTGTTTCAGTTCACCTCAACCAAGCATCTCTTTGTGATGGCGTATCTGGTTTATCATTCTCTTCTACTTTTTAGTTTATAATTTTCACGATCGCTTGGACGTGTTGTGAAATATTGCGTCTTCTTCTCGGTACCTTGTTTCATTCCATGTTACCTTCTGCTCCTATTTCATTACGGCTTACTTTCAGATTTTCTCCTTTCTTGTTTTTACTCAAACCCTTTTTTGATTTTGCTCTGTGTTGTCTAACTGCTTATTCTTAGTCTGTTTCTGTTCCAATCTTGACTTACTGCTCTTTTTCGTTCAAATAATTAATTAATGACCCCCTACTTTAGCAGAAACCAAGTCAAAATAATGCCTCAAACTCAACGAAATATACTTTCAAATCACGAATAGGAAAAAGAAAATACCTCTGAACTTTTCAACGCTAGTCGTAACGATGGTGGTAACTAAACAAATAAAACAGACTCCATAAAAATATAAAAACTGAAATTAGAGCACGTTTGTTAACTTTTGATACCAGCAATTTTTCAATGAAATTGTGGTGCTAAATGTTCACAAAAGTAATAAAAATTTAGTAATTGTAAAAAGTTTCATCTCCATATTTTACTTGAGTACTGGCAGAGAACATGCCAATTTATATAAAATCCGCGTGTGACGGAAAAAAAACTATTTTTCGGAATTAACTATGAGACAACCCTATCATACTGAATCAATACTCAATTAAATGTGCGCAATGGATTAAACTAACGCATTAGTAGATTGTGGCCCTAGCAATAAGACTTAAGTTGGTCTATTCACAAATTATCAGCCAAATAACACTCATCATGAGATGATTACAATGTTAATCAGTAGCGTAATTTGCGTGAAATCTGAATTCATTACAAAAGTTTATTTAAACAACAAAATATAATGGCGTAACATGAAGTTACCTAATGCGCAGTTAAACACTGATTAAGATGAAAATGTGATGGTTAAAATAACGGCTGGCTATGTTATTTTTTGGTGAGTTGGTATTTCCTAAACACCATATCCCTTTCCTAATGAATTTATCTTAATCCGCCTACACATAAATAACAGTAATTGTATGGATTGAAAGAGAAAATGGAGTTGTCCGTGCAACTGTGACTGTACTGTCGAACATCGGAAGGCTAAACCGAAAGTGATGTGAAATCTGTAAGCTCCATTCATCCTAATGTGGCGGCGTAGCAAGTTATTCTCGCCATACTTGCTGATGTAAAGTGAGCAGAGCGCTGATGGCGAGGCTGTCTGCCATCAAATGTCCATCCTTCGGCTTGGACTTCTATACACAACAGCGATCATTTCAGTAAGTCATCATAAATACTGAAATAGGCGTTATGATTGAACTCGCTTTGCTCGTTGAGGATTAAATCCGGGTCTTTCTTCTTATGGGTGTATATTTCAACTTCTTCTAAAATGTTAAGAAACCGTCCTTATGTAGGATTTCTAAGTTTTGTTCAATGTTCGTGGCTTAGTGTTTTAAGGCAGCCATATGTGCCCCAAACGCTGTTTTGTTTTGAGAGTAGGTGTGCTCCATAAATCTAGTTTCAAAGTTCCTACCAGTCTGCCCTATGTATTGTTTACAGCAGTCATCACATTTGATCTTATATACACATGAATCCTGAAATTTATTCCGACTATTACATATTTTTTACCGGAGTTTCGATTTTAGCGTGTTAGTTCTTCGGAACCCTATTTTAACGTCGGATTTAGGAAAGCATCTTTCAGTCTTACCTGTAATTCTTCAACTGTGAGAGCCCCCTTTTTTTTCTTGTTTGTCTTAACTGCGACTTCACTTCCACCTATTTGTTTCGTTTGCCTCTTCTTTATCTTATTATAAATATTCATCACCTCCTTACTCGTATATCCGTTCGCTACGGCCACTTGTTTTAAAATACTTAGTTCTTTTTCTACTTCTTGTTGGTTTAGTGGTAATCATAGTTGCCTGTATACCATCGAAGTAAAATATGCCCATTTGTATCGTGGAGGGTGACAAGAACGCTCATTAATAACTGAATCTGTACACGCAGGTTTTTTGAAAATGCTGAATCATGTTTCCCATCTTTCTTTATTAGTGTTAAATCTAAGTAATCTCTACTGTTGTTATCTTCAAAATCCATAGTGAATCTAATTTTCGGGTGTTGAGAGGTCATTTTTTGTACTACGTTATCGATATCATTTTTATTCCCTTTGTATAATAAAAGAGAGTCGTCAACATATCTCCTGAAATATACAATTTTCTCAGCGATCTCAGGATTTTCGTCAAGGAATTCCTTTTGCAAGTGCTTTACAAAAATGTCAGCCAGCGTCCCAGCCAAACTGTTATCCATTGCCTATCCGTCTTTTTGTTGATAAATTTTACCATTGAAAGTAAAGTAATTGAACGACAAGACTTGTTCCAACATTTCCACTAGTTCAATCACTTCCCCCAGTGCCAATTTACCATGAGTGAGGAGATTGTTCCTAATGATCTCAATCGTTTCCTTTACGGAAATGTTTGTGTACAGATTGGTGATATCCAATGAAGCTAGTGACGCATTCTGAGGTATAATTACGTGTTTAATTTCCTCAGCGAATTCGTAGCTGTTCCTAATGTTGAAAGTCCGACGATATGAATATGCCGCCTTCAATCTCTTATTTAGCTCTTTATTTAATTTATAACTTGGTCTACAGGTATTATCTACGATCGGGCGAATCGACTTTTCAACCTTATGGAGCTTTATTTGTGACCGTAATTCGGGGATTCACGAATTCATTACTTTCAATTTAAATTTTTCCTCCTCCGTGAACAGAAACACACTGTTATCTATTTGTTTCCGTGTATCTGTTTGAAATTTTTTTGTAGGATCTTTCTTCACCTCTGCTATACCGTTTTCCATAAAGAAGTTTTCGGTTTCTTCTATATAATTTGTATCATATATTAAAACCATAGTGCCGCCCTAATCAGCCTTTTTGACAGTAGCCTTCTCTGATTCTAACTTCTTATTCAAGCCCTTAAGAATTAGCAGTTCGTTTCTGTTCTTGTGAGCAGAAGCATCCCATCTACAATCGACTTCTTTACTGTAACTGCCGTGTTGGTAGGTTCGTATCTGTTCATATTTGCGATAACACATGCAACTTTAACTTCTGCGACAGTCTTATTTATTGTATTTGAGTTGATTTCGAGATTTAGGTTATACTGCAACCCTTCATTTCATACATTCTGCTCATCCTATGTTAATTCTATGTCAGGTAAGTTCACGACCCTCTTATAAAATCTATGCAACTTTTTATGCGCCATTTCGTTATCAATATTAAAATTTACCCCTAGGTTAAACAGCTTCTTCTCATTTCTGTTTACAGTTAATTCTCGCTCCCTGACAATTGTGGTTTCAATCTCTCCAAATACGTATGTGAACTGTAGTGCAGAAAAATGTTACCTCGGATCAAGTGAAGATTAAAAGCTTCTTTATTTAACTTATCTTTCGTTTTATATGCTTCACGAATTTGAATTTTAACCCAAAATAATTCACTTTTACGTTTTACTATTTGCGCTACATTTGTCACATTCCTGATTTTTACTTTTGCGTAATTAGGAGTAACCCCTGCATCCAAGCATGTTTTGTTAAATTTTATTTTTAAGTTTTCTTTCATTATCTTTGTCCTAATAGCTAAGAACTTCGTAATGCATCCCGAAGCCTGACGTGGCACAAACTTTGCAAAAACAGACATAATGTCTGCAGGGATACCGCAATCACATTTTTTTACACTGTTACTTATAATCCGTCTTGATTGCAAAAATGTTTATTGACATGACCAGTTTCGGTTCCTCTAGAACCATCTTCAGATCTGAAATGACAAGGATACTAGTTTACTATTTCACAAATGCAAACCTATTTTGTCCTACCTGATCAACATCAAATGTAGCAGAACGTACTTGCAATTTCGGTTACAGGCGTAACACGTCCACACACAGCAACCTTCACATGCTGCGTCACATTAAATTGGTTGGCAGAATGCCAACGTCTTATGATGACAAAAATTTCTAAAGATATCCTTCTGATTTCGCCATACCTTTTTTGTAGCTCTGTGACAGAGCTAGTAAAATGTTACTCTAGCACCAGTCTGAAACTGAGAGCTACTGCCTCTTATTCTTTACTGTGCCTCGACATTTCCATGGAGAAAGCGGCCAGATGCACTGTTCATCGCTTCCTCATTGCTCTGCTGATGGCTGATACAGATTATTCGCAATATAGATAACGAGATTAGTTGCAGTTGCTGCGTGACAGTAATCTCCCCTTCCTGTAAACATGTATTTGATATGTCGATGATAGACCAAAGTGGAATTCATATAGAATCTTTGATAGCTATACCACGAATATATCTAATGGCTCTTGCAAGAGCATTCTCTGTCATTCCAGAAAGTAATAGAAATAACACACGATGAACAGATATGTTTCAGTATGTTGTCATGACCGTATCATAGTCGTATCATGACGATTATCCTGCTACAGGCTATGTCTTTCTTGAGTGGGGTAAAAATGCAGGACTGCATTTTGTGCATCACCGATGCAGCGGCTTTTCCTATGACATCATGAGGAATATTCTCGTATTTATGGTGAGAGAGAAGAATAGAAAGTGGCACAGACAACCACAATACATACAATACAAAATAGATGTAATCCACCGAATTATCGATCCATTTAATTGGCGTCGACGTCCAGCAGGACGTGTGAACAATACTTTGCCCTCAGGTTATGAAATATCCCGGAATATATTACCTATTGAGATAACAGCAGCATGTATTTGGAAAACATCACTCTTGTCAGACACAGCTGAGACTTTATTACCTTTGTATTTCTAGAGCTCCAAAAAGGCTTTTGATACCATTCCTCATATGCGGCTTTCAACCACATTGCTTTTCCCCGGACTATTGTATCAGTTGTGCGACTGATAAGTGATTTCCTGTCTGGAAGGTCACAGTTCACAGTATCTGATGGGGTGTCACCTACTGAAACAGAAGTGGTGAGAGCAATTCTGCAGGTAATATATACATATAAACCATTTAGCAGAAAATCAGAGCACTTCTCTTAGATTTGTGGCAGGTAATGCTGTCATCTAGTAAACTCCTCAGAAGTGCAAAGCGAACAGCAAAATGGTTTTGAAAATATATCCTCGTGATGAATACGTGACAATTGATCCTAAACAATAAAATGTTGAAGGTCTCCACATGAATACAAAGACATTTCCGTTAAAGTTGTCGTAGACGAGAAATGAGCCACATTTCAAGGTTGTCGATTCAGTGAAGTATCTAGGAGCTACGATTACGAACAACTTAGACTTGAACCGTCATATTAAAAATGTTTAGGGGAAGGGGAACCCAAAACTCGCGTTTAATTGGCAGAATACATTGAAGATGCAACAAGCCAATTAAAGTGACCGCCTCCAATACACTTGCCTCTCCTCTCCGTGAGTATTCCTATGGGGCGTGGGGCCCCTACCACGTAGGACTGACGGAAGACATCGCAAAAGTTTAAAGAGGGGCAGATCGTTTTGTATTATCACGACACAGGGGAGATTGTGTCACGGACATGGTAAACGAGTTAGCATCGAAATCATTGAAACATAGGCGTTATACATGGCGGCGAGGTGATTCCACCAAATTCCAATCTCCAAGCGCCTCCGTTGAATGCCGCGATATTTTATTTGCCCCGACATACGTAAGAGACATGACCATTACGATAAGGGACATCAGTGGTTGTGCGGTAAGGTTTAGTTGTACATTATTTCCACGCGCTTTTTGGGAATGGAACGGTGGAGAACACCCTGCACAGCACTTCATTATGAACTGCAGAGTATTCATGTAGGTGTGGGTGCAGATGTGAAGGGAGGGGTAGTAGAAAGGAGGGTGGGCTTTAGGAATGGATAAGAGTTCAGATATGTGAAATATGAGTGAAAAGTTTTCAGTGTATTTCTTAAATATACATACGCCACAGTTCCTTTTATCTTAGAGCAGAGAGAAAAGGAAGGTATGTTTTCAGAACGAAGAATGGATTATAGGTAACTCGACATAAAAGAATACGGTTTGATAGGTTTTGATATGAAGCAGAAATTCAATGAGAGTGTATAGTTTCAGTGGAAACCACTACGTCTGTTATAACATTTCGGAAGAATGGGGTAGAAGGGCAGCTGAGGTGATACGTGTGGGAGGTGAGATAGAGTGACGGAGACAGTGAAGAGTGAGTCCCGTGGTTCCAGACTGAAGCGCCTAGAACCGCTGGGTCACAACAGCCGGCTACTATATTCAAAAGAAACTCACTTCTATCTCGAGTTAACCTCCCAGTGAGCCATTGCAGCAAATGAACTCATGATTATTTCTGCTTGCTAGGCTTATATTGATGCCAGGAGATGAAGTAAACATATTTATGTCGAAAGGAGCGGCAGAGGCAGAGCGATGTGCTGCGGTCATGCTGGCTCACCCCGGGCGGGTGAGCTGTTGGCCCGCCACCGCTGGTTCGCTCGCTTTGGTCTTGCTTTGGCACCAGGCTGTAGCTGGCTTGCCTGCCCTTCAGCCATCCAGCCTGGCTGGCCAGTAGGTCGTTAGTCGTGTCTAATACAGGTCCAGGCCACTCACCATTTGAAGGATGAAACATTTCATCTACTCTACCTAGAGCTATTTTGCTATACCATGAACAGGCACATCTATGTTTGATATTTCATTCGAATATTTAACGAAAAGTTAAAGGATACACTCATGATAAATGCAGCTACCAAAAAATATGTCAGCTAGCTGGCAGTCGCACGACGCAGGTAACTATTCTTTCTTGAAGCACTCTGCATAAACCCTGCCTTAATAAAATATGTATTCTACTGCGATAAGTAAGTGAATTTTAAAAGTTAAACACGTTTGGTGGGAATCTTGCCGAATAGTTATGTATACATAAAATATCATTCACATTGTGGGTACTTATAAAGTGCACTCAGTGTCTCTGGAACAACAAGTTTTTCACGACGGAAATTAGGTTCTGCTGGGGCACTTCATTTACATCGCAATGATACACGGTAAGTCTGTAATTCACAGTTAAGTGTTTCGTAAAGTGTTTATACACTATTGACCATTAAAACTGCGACACCAAGAAGAAATGCAGATCATAAACGGGTATTCATTAGACAAATACACTCCTGGAAATGGAAAAAAGAACACATTGACACCGGTGTGTCAGACCCACCATACTTGCTCCGGACACTGCGAGAGGGCTGTACAAGCAATGATCACACGCACGGCACAGCGGACACATCAGGAACTGCGGTGTTGGCCGTCGAATGGCGCTAGCTGCGCAGCATTTGTGCACCGCCGCCGTCAGTGTCAGCCAGTTTGCCGTGGCATACGGAGCTCCATCGCAGTCTTTAACACTGGTAGCATGCCGCGACAGCGTGGACGTGAACCGTATGTGCAGTTGACGGACTTTGGGCGAGGGCGTATAGTGGGCATGCGGGAGGCCGGGTGGACGTACCGCCGAATTGCTCAACACGTGGGGCGTGAGGTCTCCACAGTACATCGATGTTGTCGCAGTGGTCGGCGGAAGGTGCACGTGCCCGTCGACCTGGGACCGGACCGCAGCGACGCACGGATGCACGCCAAGACCGTAGGATCCTACGCAGTGCCGTAGGGGACCGCACCGCCACTTCCCAGAAAATTGGGGACACTGTTGCTCCTGGGGTATCGGCGAGGACCATTCGCAACCGTCTCCATGAAGCTGGGCTACGGTCCCGCACACCGTTAGGCCGTCTTCCGCTCACGCCCCAACATCGTGCAGCCCGCCTCCAGTGGTGTCGCGACAGGCGTGAATGGAGGGACGAATGGAGACGTGTCGTCTTCAGCGATGAGAGTCGCTTCTGCCTTGGTGCCAATGATGGTCGTATGCGTGTTTGGCGCCGTGCAGGTGAGCGCCACAATCAGGACTGCATACGACCGAGGCACACAGGGCCAACACCCGGCATCATGGTGTGGGGAGCGATCTCCTACACTGGCCGTACACCACTGGTGATCGTCGAGGGGACACTGAATAGTGCACGGTACATCCAAACCGTCATCGAACCCATCGTTCTACCATTCCTAGACCGGCAAGGGAACTTGCTGTTCCAACAGGACAATGCACGTCCGCATGTATCCCGTGCCACCCAACGTGCTCTAGAAGGTGTAAGTCAACTACCCTGGCCAGCAAGATCTCCGGATCTGTCCCCCATTGAGCATGTTTGGGACTGGATGAAGCGTCGTCTCACGCGGTCTGCACGTCCAGCACGAACGCTGGTCCAACTGAGGCGCCAGGTGGAAATGGCATGGGAAGCCGTTCCACAGGACTACATCCAGCATCTCTACGATCGTCTCCATGGGAGAATAGCAGCCTGCATTGCTGCGAAAGGTGGATATACACTGTACTAGTGCCGACATTGTGCATGCTCTGTTGCCTGTGTCTATGTGCCTGTGGTTCTGTCAGTGTGATCATGTGATTTATCTGACCCCAGGAATGTGTCAATAAAGTTTCCCCTTCCTGGGACAATGAATTCACGGTGTTCTTATTTCAATTTCCAGGAGTGTACATTCATGTCCGAGGCAGGATTGGAACCTGCGACCGTAGCAGCAGCGTGGTTGCGGGCTGAAGCGCCTGGAACCGCTCGGCCACAGCTTCCAGCAATGCGCATGCCTATACCAGTTTCTTTGACGTTTTAGTATATATATATATATATATATATATATATATATATATATATATATATATGTGTGTGTGTGTGTGTGTGTGTGTGTGTGTGTGTGTGTATTGTAGCTGTACTCCGTTAAACCTGTAATAAAAGAATATACTTGATGAAGGGTAGATTATGATAACACTTGCAATTTTTAAATTCGGCTAACAATTGTACGTAATATTTACAATAAAATTTTTGCGGCCTTGTAAGCTATTCCGCAGGAAACATGCAACAGTGCCCCGTGCATGATGCAGCAGGCTGCCCCTTCAGTAATGTATTAAATGTACGTCACCATTTACGGTCTAACGTCTTGAAGTTTTCTTTTAATAAGGTAGTTTATGTTGGGTTTTATCTGAATGCTGTTGAACATACACTTTCATTAATAACTCGAAAATAATTTGGTAAGAGCGTTGAGGTTCCAATACGAAAGTTGTCATTCGAACTGCCATGCGATTAATACCGAGGACCGACGTTTCGTTTTTTATAATAAAGGTCCAGAAACACGGGAGTAATAATTTAACAAGTATAACTGGGAGCGACGTGTAGACAACCTCCAAGATGGTGCTCCCCGGGCAAGGCTGCAGTAAAATGCAACGGCTAAAAGTCTACACAATTCCGGCGACCGGACGCTCAAATGCCTCCTGGTCCACAAGAAGGCAAACGATTCAGAAGCGGAATTACTCCACGATGATGGTGAGAGTGTGCCACTTCAATATAGAAGGCTACACAAGGACGAAAGGAGAAATCCTTGAAAAAAATGTAACAAGAGAAAGAGTAAGGTCGTACTCTTCCAGGAGACACACCTGACGGATGAAAACATCGAACGATTATGCATACCAGGATTCACCAATGTGAGATACTCAGGACACGACAAACATAGTATGGCGACCCTGGTGAAAAATGAGCTTCTAGGAAACCTCGAGAACAATGTGGAATCGGTTCCACACGCAATAGGCATTAAACTGGGAGAGATGACAATCTACAATGTCTACAAACCACCTTCGCAGCAATGGCCTATAGGAATCTTACCGCAGGCTAATCATCCAGCAATCTACGCCGGCGACTTTAATTCCCAGCGCACCAGATGGGGATATCAGAGATCCACTCCGGAAGGCGTTGGACTAAGTGACTGGGCTGACAACCGGGACCTACACCTCCTGTTTGATCCCAAGGACAGAGCGTCCTTCAATTCAAAAGTATGGGGCACAAAGACGACACCTGACTTGACCTTTGTCACACGCGGCGCAACGGGCGTACCAATGCAAGCTACAAGAAGAGTCCTCGAAGCTTTCCCACGGAGCCAACACCTCCCGATTATTGTGGAGATCGGCCTTTCCATCCCGATCATAAAGAGCCCCCCGATTCCACGGTGGAATCTGAGAAAAGCAGACTGGGGGAAATATAAATCTTTTATTGACAAGACAATAAATCGAATACCACTAAGTCCAGGGAACTACCAAAGGTTTGTAAACCTGATATATAAAGGGGCCCTAAAGGCTATCCCCCGAGGGGCCCGAGGGAATACATTCCTCGCTGGTCAGAGGAGTACGAGTCATTGTTACAGCAGTATGAGAGGAGTGGGGAGGACGAGACTGCAGAACGACTGATCAACACTATGAACGAGGAACGTAGGAACAGGTGGAAGATGGCAATGGAGAATCTGGACTTTACCCATTCTAGCAGGAAGAGCTGGGGTCTACTACGGAAACTGGGTGGTTCCACAACACCACGAAGATTGGCCGCGGGTGTGGGCCCATCCGAAATAGCGACTGCCATGAAACAGACCTCCAAAATACGCCTGAAGACTGAGGAGAAGAAAAGGATCTCCAGGAACCTAACCAAGGAATTAGCCAATAATCCAACTAATCTAGATATTGTCAAAGCAGTAGATGCCGAGGAGATTACCCAGGCCCTAACACTAATGAGAACAGGGAAAGCAGCCGGACCCGACGAAATCCTCCCAGAATTTCTGAGGGAGCTGGGACCCGTTGGGAGGAAATGGATGGCCAAGCTCTTCACGGAATGCATTAAATCAGGTGCACTCCCGAAGTTATGGAAAGAAGCTTAGGTAATAGCGGTACTGAAACCAGGGAAGGATGGAGATAATCCAAAGAACTATAGACCGATCTCACTGCTCTGTACCTCTTACAAACTATTTGAGAGAATATTACTGGCCAGACTAGCACCATACAATGAGGCGAATCTCCCGGACTATCAAGCAGGGTTCCGTGTGGGAAGGAACTGCTGTGAACAAGTTTTGTCCCGTACAACATATATAGAGAAAGGCTATCAGAACAAGCTGAAAACGGGCCTGGTATTAATAGATCTTACATCAGCCTATGACACTGTCTGGACCGAAGGACTACTGCTTAAGCTTATTCGAATTATCAAATGCAATCAGACGTACACATTACTAAAAATATGCTGACAGGCAGGAAGATCAAGGTCTATCTCCATGGAAAGAGCAGCAAAAGTATGGTCATAAACAATGGCCTGCCGCAGGGGTCAGCCTTGGCGCCGACCCTCTTTAATTTATACATATCTGATATGCCGAGCACCAGGTCGCGTAAATTTGCGTATGCGGATGATCTGGCCATCGCATACCAAAGCAAAAATTTCGAAGATCTTGAAAAAACATTGAATGCGGACCTCGAAGCGCTGAACACCTACTACCTTAAGTGGCATTTGCATACCAACCCCAATAAAACGACCAGTACCATAATGCACATTAATAACACAGCTTCAGGCAGGAAACTACAACTTTCCCTGAATGACCGGCATATCAGACACGAAGATAAGCCCAAATATCTGGGAGTAAAATTAGACCGCAAACTAACGTTTAGCTCCCATCTGGAAGACACCAAACAGAAATTAAAATCTCGAAATGCCATTATGTCTAAACTGGCCGGAACATCATGGGGGTGCGGAGCTAATACACTAAGGACGTCAGCATTAGCCCTCGTGTACAGCGTGGCTGAATATTGTTCACCAGTCTGGACGAAAAGTGCGCATGTAAATAAAGTAGACACCCAATTGAAAGAGACGGCACTTTTAGGGCTACCCCATGTGACTGGCTCCCAGTCCTTGCCAACATAGAACCCCCTGATATAAGGCGCTCCATGGCGCCTCAAGAATATATAGGAAGATCGTACACAATCCAGAACTCCCTATACACCAAGACTTATCACCCATCAACAGGCTAAAATCTAGGTCCCACTTTTGGAAGATTGGCAGGGAATTACAGGACTTCGACCCAAAGCTAGCCTTATGGGAATCATGGCGCAAAGGGACACACAAGAACCAAAAGCTTATCGATGACCCCAGCAAGAAGATAAATGGTTTTGATCTCCCTCGGAAGCTCTGGGTTGCCTTAAATCGCCTTAGAACAAGCGTGGGAAGATGCAAACATCTAATGAATAAGTGGGGACTTGCGGAGAGTCCCGTGTGTGAATGTGGTGAAATCCAGACAATGGACCACCTACTTGTGTGTGAAGTGGTAGGATATAGTGGTGAACTGAAGGACATACATTACTTGCCTGACCTAGCCATAGATTGGCTCAAAACTATAAGTAGCATTCTGTAGTGTTGTAATTTCCTGGTGGATTGTAATGACACTGTAATATTTGCCTTGTATATGCCGAACGAATAAATAAATAGATAAATATAACTGTAGTCAGAAAAAATCATTTCTCTTATGACTTACATTTGTTTCACAGGAATAACGAAATGAAATTCAAGAAGAAACTCTTTCAATATTGATCTCTACTTCCCATACATCATTTTGGGAATCAGTTGGTGCTATATACTATACACCGAGGTGACAAACGTCGTGGGATACCTCCTAAAATCGTGTCGGATATCGTTTTGCCCGGCTTATTGCAGCAGCTCGAGGTGGCATGGATTCAACAAGTCGATGGAACTCTCCTGCAGAAGTATTGAACCATCTATAGCCGCCCTTAATTGCGAAAATGTTGCCGGTGCAACTGATTTCTCGTAAGTGTTCGATGGGATTCATGTCGGGCGATATAAGTGGACATTTCTTTCGGGCGAATTGCCCACACTGCTCTTCAAACCAATCGCGAACAATTGTGGTCTGGTGACATGGCTCATTGTCATCCACAAAAATTCCATCGTTGTTTGGGAACATGAAGTCCGTGAATGGATGCAAACAATCAATGATTGGTTCAGTTGGACCAGAGGAACCACTCCATTCCATTTAAACGCAGCTCACAGTAGCTTGCACACTCGCTTGTTGACAAGTTGTGTCCATAGCTTCGTAGCTATGGTCCATAGCTCAAATCCAGGATCAAGTCGTACCAACTTAAATCGGGACTTATTTACCCACTCCACGACTGGAGTCCAACCGATACGGTCACAAGTCGAGGTGAGGTCCTGCAGGAGATGTCATGCTGTTAGCAAAGACATTCCCATATAACTCTTCAGGTTTTCCCCGCGAAATTTTGACATGTGGAATAATCGGGTCGACTGCCGGACGGTTGCGTCGCTCTGGCACAATATTTCGGCCACGTAATTCGTTGCCTTCTTCAGGCGCTACCTGAGACTGCCGTATCGGAGGATCGTGTCCAGTATTCATGCTCAGAGGCCACTGGGTGCTCTCTCTGCCGTCCACGCCCGCCTGGCGCTACCCACCCAAGTATAAAATTTACTATGGAGCTAGAGAAGGATAGACAGCTCCCATTCTGGGATGTCCTGGTCAAGAGGAAGGCAGATGGCACTTTGGGGCATAGTGTGTATCGTAAGCCCAGCCGCACTGACTTATACCTTCAAGCCAGTAGCTGCCACCACCGCCGGCCGAAGTGGCCGTGCGGTTAAAGGCGCTGCAGTCTGGAACCGCGAGACCGCTACGGTCGCAGGTTCGAATCCTGCCTCGGGCATGGATGTTTGTGATGTCCTTAGGTTAGTTAGGTTTAACTAGTTCTAAGTTCTAGGGGACTAATGACCTCAGCAGTTGAGTCCCATAGTGCTCAGAGCCATTTTTTCTGCCACCACCCGGCACAGAAGAATGGAGTCTTGAAAACATTAGTTCACAGGGCTCGAGCTCTGTCAGATACGGAAAGTCTGGCCAGAGAGATAGAACATCTACAGCTGGTGTTCATCAGAAATGGATACTCCTCCACAGACATCCAAAGGGCACTTCGTGCTACCAGCCAACCAAAGGGTACAGAAGAAGAGCCATAGGATGCGAAGAAGGTGGCATATCTGCCATATGCTGGACCTATTCCTGCAAAGATCAGCAGAATTCTCTCAAAAAACGATATAAAGAGTATCTTCTGTCCACCCTCCAAAATTGGGACAATGGTAGGGAGTGTGTAGGACGACCTGGGGCTACGTAAACCAGGCATTTACAACATCCCGTGCCAGTTTGGAAAATCATACATTGGCCAGACAACCAGGACGGTGGACGTCAGGTGCAAAGAACACCAGAGGCACACCAGACTCAGACAGGCAACCAAATCTGTCATAGCGGAGCACTGTCTGGAGCTCAGTCACTCGATGGACTGTAACAACACCAAAATTGTGACACAGACTCCAAGAACTTGGGACAGTGTCATAAAGGAGGCCATCGAGATGAAGGCCACAGACAACCCAATAAACCGAGACAGCGGTTACCAGCTCAGCTCGGCGTGGAGTCCGGCTCTGGAGCTTATAAGGGCCAACGAAAGGAAAGAAGAACTCCTCAAGAAGTAGCAACATCGCAGCAGGAGCAGCGCTAGGCGGGGGAGGACCGCGAACGCAACTCCCGACGCAGGACGGGTCTCTGACAGCCGCCACGACCGCCGATGATGGACGAGCCGAGCGCGGACGACCGTCAGAGCACCAGGGAAGTGCCAACACCACAGAAGCAGCGCCAGGCGGGCGCAGACCACGAACGGAACTCCCGACACAGGACGGGCTTCAGACAGCTGCCCAAGTCGAGCGCGGACGTCCGAGGGAGCACCGGGGAAGAGACAACACGTTACAGGCAGCACCAAGCGGGCGCGGAGGGCAGAGAGAGCACCCAGCGCCCTCTGAGCATAAATACTGGACATGGTCTTCCAATACGGTCGCTCTGGCACGATATTTCGGCCACGTAACTCGTTGCCTTCTTCAGGTGCTACCTGAGACTGCCGTATTGGAGGATCTTGTCCAGTATTTATGTCCAGAGGGTGCTGGGTTCTCTGAGGCCTGTCGCGTGTCGGACGTTCCCAGAGTAATGTCTTCATTACTTAGCTTGA
This sequence comes from Schistocerca nitens, assembly GCF_023898315.1. Classification (NCBI taxonomy): domain Eukaryota; kingdom Metazoa; phylum Arthropoda; class Insecta; order Orthoptera; family Acrididae; genus Schistocerca; species Schistocerca nitens. Next base: position 634,620,788 of record NC_064619.1, read on the forward strand.
AGAAGAAGCCAGAAGACTGTGGACGGAGAGAGGACAAGATCCTCCAATATGGCAGTCTCAGGTAGCACCAGAAGAAGGCAACGAATTACGTGGTCGAAATATTGTGCCAGAGCGACACAAACATCCGGCAGTAGACCCGATTATTCCACATGTAAAGACATTCCCGTCGATCGTCTCTTGTCATAGTTTAATAACGCCAAATTCCGTTGCACTGTACTAATGGATACGTTCGTCCTACGTCGCTCATTGACTTCCGTGGTTATTTTACGCATCGTTGCTTGTCTCTTAGTACTGGAAACTCTTCGAAAACGCCACTGCCCTCTATCGTTGAGTGCAGGGCGTCGGCCATTGCATTCTCTCAGATGAGAGCCAATGCCTAAAATTTGGTATTTTCAGCACACTCTTGACCCTGCGGATTTAGGAATACTGACTTCCCTAACGATTTTAAAATTGAAATGTTTCCAGGCGTACATCTCCAACAACCACTCCCCGATCAGTCTGTTAATTCCCTTCGTGTGACTATATTCACGTCGTAGCAACACCATCTGTGTCTCATGACTTTAGTCATCTCACTATAAAACTTCCTGTGCTGCTGAGGAATAAACGGCATCATCCTCAAGATGTTGTTTTGTATTGCAACTGGTAAACATAGTTGGCCTTTCAGATAAAGTTGTAAGTAGGCTGTTTATGTGTTTGTATGTTTTCAAATAACTTCCGGGAACTGAGCCAGGTAACACTTTCAGCGACTGCCGATATTTCGGCGGGAGAATAACCCTCCATTTTCAACGCAAACTGCAACGGGCAGGCATATACGTTGCAATTTGACTTGAAAATGGAGGGTTGTTCTCCCGCCGAAATATCGGCAGTCGCTGAAAGTATTACCTGGCTCAATTCCTGGAAGTTACTTGAAAGTTGTATACGCCAGGAGAAACTCAGGTCTCACATTGTATGTTGGCAGCGCTATTTAGCACTCTGCATTTATAACCCTGACAGCGCTGTGCGCCCTCTGTAAGAGACTCTGTGGCTGGCCGGACTAGCACTTGGAGGTGAACAGCCAGTAGTGACGGGGGTCAGAGGTTTGAAGTGTTAGCGAAGGCGGACGACCTGGGCGTGTCCGACTTGGAGATCGAATATTATTCATGTATATATAATTTTTGAAACTGGATGTCACATTCTTATGGTAAATACATTGTTTGCTCTGCAGAAAAATCTTTGCTTTGCTAACCACATGCCTATTAGTAGTTAGAGCCTTCTGTAGTTAGAATCTTTTATTTAGGTGCCTGTATCGGGGCTTGCTGTGTGGGAGTAGTTCGTGTAATGAAGATTTTAGTGAGGTAAGTGACTTCAGATATGTATAGGCTATTGTTAGAATTTCCTCTAATTCGGGGCCAGTCTTTTGTATTAATTATTTCAAGTCAATTAATTATGTTTAAAGCAGTCAGATTGCTTTGCGCTAGGATATTGCGGGTCAGTGTTGAAATTATGAGAATACGTAAAGAGAAAGTAGGCCCAGTTAGGTTAAGTTTCACTCAACAATATAAGCAGAAAACTTAAGTAAGGAAGTTTGAAAGTAAAGTATGGCGTAGCATTCGTGAGTGGTGGTCAATCCTCTTTGGAATAAACTGAAATTTTTCTATTCTTCTACTTCAGAGAAAAATAACTGCTGTTAGATCGTTGCCCATCTTGTAAGGATGTTGCTGGGTACGTTGTGCTGAAGCCTAATCGTTAAAATGAAAATTCGATACAATGCGCCGTATCCGAATTAATTTGCATTTGCATTGAAGTTAGCCAGTCAGGTCGCTGCGAGAGTATATTCAAGCAGCCCGCCAAATACAGTTAGTGTCAGTTGTTACTACAGCGTAGACGATAGCGCACGAGACCCGTCAGTTTTTGACATGGGCTAGATCGTTATTACCGTCTCACGTGCAATTTTTGTATTGCAAAGAACACATTTGGCGGCATCGTCTCTCGTGCTCCGTTTCGATTCTAGCGCTAACAGACCTGATGGGCTATCTTCAGTGTTAATCGCAAACGGCACGTCGTTTCGAGTTTTTTCTTAACAATTATTTATCAACACAACCTACTCTGCAACACCCTTACAAGCTTTGCAGAGTGGTTCTGACCACATTGTATTTCCATAACTTTTTTTCTTGTATTAGTGGGACGGACCAGTCCGATCCATCATTTCAACATATAGTTCAAATACTAGATCAGTAAGATTCAGGTGCCCTGTTGACCAATAAATTGGAGCATCCAACAATTTGTTGGGCTGAGTTCCTTGCTCGCGACTTGCCCATTAGGCATCAGGCGCGCGCCACGCCATATCAACACTTCTCCACGCCACTTGAACAACTCTCTACACAGGTGGCTACACAGAAAATCAGAATTAAGTCATGCCCTCGGTGCTATTCACGACACACTGCCCATTCCGACACACACAGTGTTACGCTCGTGGCAAGAAAGGACGTACACAATCCATATGTTTGCAACAGAACAAGCCCACTCACAAAAATCCCAATAAAAGTCCCATGTAATTAATGCAGTGTAATTAATGCTGCAGGCATTAGCAAAACTAGCAAGTGCATAGTTTCTTCAGTGCTACGCCAGTCCAACAAACTTTTTGTTCATTTGCTAATTTTTGGAAAAAGTGTGAGATTTCAATTGCGCATGGGTGCCTCTGTTACATGCCTGAATGGTAACACAAATGAACTGTTAGGCTCCCCACACGTATCTAAAACCAGCACCCACCTGACGGCTTCTAATGGACAAAACATTCCAGTTCTCGGAAAACGTACTTTGCCTGCCATGTATCACTCGCATACCGAACAGTGCTTTTTACGGTGCTCAAATCACGCGATTGTGAGAACATATTTGGCCTCGATTCTTTTGATCTCTTTGGCTTTAAAATTGCGGACAATGTGTTGTCAGTGTCTGCATTCAATGCAAAAGACAGTGTATCTAGATTGCTGAAACAATTCACGGAACTCTTTTCTGAAGGTTTAGACAAGGCTAAAAATTTTGTTGTACATATTACTCTGAAAGACAATGCTGTTCCCATTGTATTATGGAACAAAGTCACTGCTGAACTTAAAAGAATTGCAAGATAGCGGAGCTGTTGCGCCTATGCAAGCTAGCCAATGGGCAAGTCCACTGGTTTTGCTCCCCAAACCTCCAGGTCGCATTCGTCTCTGCGTTGACTTTAAGTGTACAGTTAACCCACAAACTGTGATTGATACTTACCCATTTCCACGCCCAGAGGATCTCATGGTCAGATTACGCGCTGGTCGTTACATTTCTAAAATTGATTTGCGCGACGTCTATCTTGAAATACTCTTCTATGAAGAATATCAAGCCTACTCATGTACGTTTGTTTAAATATTTGAGTTTGTCTTTTGGCAGTGCCTCCGCACCCGCCAGTTTACAAAATATTTTGAACAGCCACTGCTAAAGTATTTCAAGCTATTAGGACGATATTATTGTAGCAGGTCATACAGATGAAGAACAAACTGCAAATATGCACGCTTTTTTTCGTATGTTATCTGATGCAGAACTGTAGACTAGACAAGTGTGTGTTTTTTTAAATCTCAATTTCTGTATCTTGGTCATGTCATAAACAGTCAAGGTGTACATCTTCTTCTGTCTCATTCGTTAGCCATACGAGATTTACCAGTTCCCCGCAATGTCACAGAATTGCAGTCAGTTTTAGGGAAAATGAACTATTATACTCGGTTCACACCGAACACTGTACATATCGCAGCTCCATTGCATAACTCACGTCGCAGGAACGTTCCCTTGTTTTGGACAGATGAGTGCAAAGATTCGTTTCAAAAACTTAAAGATGCATTGTTCAGTGATCGCTGCTTAGTTCACTTTGATCTTAACAAACCAGTTCTACATCTACATCTACATCCATACTCCGCAAGCCACCTGACGGTGTGTGGCGGAGGGTACCTTCAGTACCTCTATCGGTTCTCCCTTCTATTCCAGTCTCGTATTGTTCGTGGAAAGAAGGATTGTCGGTATGCCTCTGTGTGGGCTCTAATCTCTCTGATTTTATCCTCATGGTCTCTTCGCGAGATATACGTAGGAGGGAGCTATATACTGCTTGACTCTTCGGTGAAGGTATGTTCTCGAAACTTTGACAAAAGCCCGTACCGAGCTACTGAGCGTCTCTCCTGCAGAGTCTTCCACTGGAGTTTATCTATCATCTCCTTAACGCTTTCGCGATTACTAAATGATCCTGTAACGAAGCGCGCTGCTCTCCGTTGGATCTTCTCTATGACTTGTATAAACCCTATCTGGTACGGATCCCACACTGCTGAGCAGTATTCAAGCAGTGGGCGAACAAGCGTACTGTACGCTACTTCCTTTGTTTTCGGATTGCATTTCCTTAGGATTCTTCCAATGAATCTCAGTGTGGCATCTGCTTTACCGACGATCAACATTATATGATCATTCCATTTTAAATCACTCCTAATGCGTACTCGCAGATAATTTATGGTATTAACTGCTTCCAGTTGCTGACCTGCTATTTTGTAGCTAAATGATAAAGGATCTATCTTTCTGTGTATTAGCAGCACATTACACTTGTCTACATTGAGATTCAATTGCCATTCCCTGCACCATGCGTCAATTCGCTGCAGATCCTCCTGCATTTCAGTACAATTTTCCATTGTTACAACCTCTCGATACACCACAGCATCGTCTGCAAAAAGCCTCAGCGAACTTCCGATGTCATCCACCAGGTCATTTATGTATATTGTGAATAGCAACGGTCCTATGACACTCCCCTGCGGCACACCTGAAATCACTCTTACTTCGGAAGACTTCTCTCCATTGAGAATAACATGCTGCGTCCTGTTATCTAGGAACTCCTCAATCCAATCACACAATTGGTCTGATAGTCCATATGCTCTTACTTTGTTCATTAAACGACAGTGGGGAACTGTATTGAACGCCTTGCGGAAGTCAAGAAACACGGCATCTACCTGCGAACCCGTGTCTATGGCCCTCTGAGTCTCGTGGACGAATAGCGCGAGCTGGGTTTCACATGACAGTCTTTTTCGAAACCCATGCTGATTCCTACAGAGTAGATTTCTAGTCTCCAGAAAAGTCATTATACTCGAATATAATACGTGTTCCAATATTCTACAACTGATCGACGTTAGAGATATAGGTCTATAGTTCTGCACATCTGTTCGACGTCCCTTCTTGAAAACGGGGATGACCTGTGCCCTTTTCCAATCCTTTGGAACGCTACGCTCTTCTAGAGACCTACGGTACACCGCTGCAAGAAGGGGGGCAAGTTCCTTCGCGTACTCTGTGTAAAATTGAACTGGTATCCCATCAGGTCCAGAGGCCTTTCCTCTTTTGAGCGATTTTAATTGTTTCTCTATCCCTCTGTCATGTATTTCGATATCTACCATTTTGTCATCTGTGCGACAATCTAGAGAAGGAACTACAGTCCAATCTTCCTCTGTGAAACAACTTTGGAAAAAGACATTTAGTATTTCGGCCTTTAGTCTGTCATCCTCTGTTTCAGGCCGGCCGAAGTGGCCGTGCGGTTAAAGGCGCTGCAGTCTGGAACCGCAAGACCGCTACGGTCGCAGGTTCGAATCCTGCCTCGGGCATGGATGTTTGTGATGTCCTTAGGTTAGTTAGGTTTAACTAGTTCTAAGTTCTAGGGGACTAATGACCTCAGCAGTTGAGTCCCATAGTGCTCAGAGCCATTTGAACCATTTGAACCTCTGTTTCAGTACCATTTTGGTCACAGAGTGTCTAGACATTTTGTTTTGATCCACCTATCGCTTTGACATAAGACCAAAATTTCTTAGGATTTTCTGCCAAGTCAGTACATAGAACTTTACTTTCAAATTCATTGAACGCCTCTTGCATAGCCCTCCTCAAACCACATTTCGCTTCGCGTAATTTTTGTTTGTCTGCAAGGCTTTGGCTATGTTTATGTTTGCTGTGAAGTTCCCTTTGCTTCCGCAGCAGTTTTCTAACTCGGTTGTTGTACCACGGTGGCTCTTTTCCATCTCTTACGATCTTGTTTGGCACATACTCATCTAACGCATAATGTACGACGGTTTTGAACTTTGTCCACTGATCCTCAACACTATCTGTACTTGAGACAAAACTTTTGTGTTGAGCCAACAGGTACTCTGAAATCTGCTTTTTGTCACTTTTTCTAAACAGAAAAATCTTCCTACCCTTTTTAATATTCCTATTTACGGCTGAAATCATCGTTGCCGTAACCGCTTTATGATCGCTGATTCCCTGTTCTGCGTTAACTTTTTCAAATAGTTCGGGTCTGTTTGTCACCAGAAGGTCTAATATGTTATCGCCACGAGTCGGTTCTCTGTTTAACTGCTCAAGGTAGTTTTCAGATAAAGCATTTAAAAAAATTGCACTGGATTCTTTCTCCCTGCCACCCGTTATGAACGTTTGAGTCTCCCAGTATATATCCGGCAAATTAAAATCTCCACCCAGAACTATAACATGGTGGGGAAATCTACTCGAAATATTTTCCAAATTATCCTTCAGGTGCTCAGCCACAACAGCTGCTGAGCCAGGGGGCCTATAGAGACATCGAATTACCATGTCTGAGCCTGATTTAACCGTGACCTTCACCCAAATCATTTCACATTTCGGATCTCCGTCAATTTCCTTCGATACTATTGCACTTCTTATCGCTATAAACACGCCTCCCCCTTCACTGTTCAGCCTGTCTCTGCGGTATACATTCCAATCTGAGTTTAGGATTTCATTACTGTTTACGTCTGGTTTCAGCCAACTTTCTGTCCCTAGTACTATATAGGCGTTGTGACCGTTTATTAATGAGAGCAGTTCTGGGACCTTTCTATAGACGCTCCTGCAATTTACTATTAGCACATTAATATTGTTATTCCCTGTTGCATTTTGCCTACTCCTACCTTGCCGCGACTCAGGAGGCGTATTGTCGGGCCAAGGGAGGGGATTCTCTAACCTAAAAAACCCCCATGTGCACTCCACACGTACTCCGCTACCCTTGTAGCCGCTTCCGGCGTGTAGTGCACGCCTGACCTATTCAGGGGGACCCTACATTTCTCCACCCGATAGCGGAGGTCGAGAAATTTGCACCCCAGATCTCCGCAGAATCGTCTGAGCCTCTGGTTTAAGCCTTCCACTCGGCTCCAAACCAGAGGACCGCGATCGGTTCTGGGAACGATACTACAAATCGTTAGCTCTGATTCCACCCCGCGAGCGAGGCTTTCCGCCTTCACCAATTCCGCCAACCGCCTATACGAACTGAGGATGACCTCTGAACCCAGACGGCAGGAGTCATTGGTGCCGACATGAGCAACAATGCAACATTGCAAGTTGATGCTTCCTATTACGGAATCGGTGCAGTGCTTTCACACAGATTTGGTGATAAAGACAGCCCTATGGCTTTTGCATCGAAAGTGTTGTCCAAAGTTCTGTGTAACTATTCACAAAGAGGCATTGGCTATTGTCTATAGTATCATCAAATTTCACCACTACTTGTATGGGAGAAAACTCTACTTATTAATGGATACAAGCCCTTGCTGCCATTGTTTCATCCGGCGAAATTGGTCCCTATACTAACTGCCCAAAACTTGCAAATATGGGCTTTGTTGTTGTCTCAATCTCAGTACGAGATTGTGTATTGTCCGACAGCTAAACACGGAAACCCAGACGCACTTTCACGTCTTCACATTGGCCTTGATAGAGACTTTGAAGCTCCTTCTGCATCTTGTTGTCATATCGATAGGATTCTGAATTATTTCAATCCTTTTTTCTGAACTATAGGAAAATGGCAGAGGTCACGGAAGCTGATTCAGGTTCGAACAATTCCCGACAGTACATTCGCTGATACTTTCCACTTCGGTATAGCCTCGCAATACATCAAGGTGTGATTCTTGCTCAAAATGACAGTGGAAAGTCATGTTGCTGATTCCTAAAGTCTCGCTGAAATATTGTGCGGTTTCTACAATATTATCCGGCGTAATTCCCGGGAACCTATGAAGCAGATGCAGCGCCGGGAAAGCCTCAAACAGCACATCGGAAATACTGTAGTTACTTCAACAAGGACACAGGGTATCATTCGCACGAAACAGTTAGAGCGTCGACACCGTACTTGGCAGCATGTGGACACCCAAATAAAACAGATGACGTCACAGAGTCATGCATGAGCGGAAAATCACCATGGCAACGTGTGCACATAGACTTTGTGGGACCTTTATGGAATACTCGTTAGTTAATTACGGTAGACTCGTATAGCAAGTTTCTTTTTGCTGTACCAATGGACTTCTCAACGTCACGTAGCACAATTAAATATCTTTTTAAAGAACTGTTGTTCACGATAATTTCGACCTTCCCGTCATTCATTAACCCTTCCGTATATGATGACACTAAACATGGCTTCAAATAAAATAAAGTAATCAATATTAGTGTTCCGGCGTAGCGTCAAGAGCCAGCACGACGGTCAAGAACGGTATAGCAGAAATAGCTGTGACAGTGCGTCGGCCAATACTACGCTGACCGACCGTCTCTAGGACGACACAGAGACGGTAGCGCCATCCACACGAAGAGAACAGTCTGTCGCCCATTCCTTGCGACACTTCTGAATTTCACGAAAGTATTGTCAGTTGTCTTACTGTAATAAAATTTCATTAATACGATTTGCTTGTATTGTTGCCTAGCGATTCGAGTTGTCAGAATTCCTAGGCATCCTATATTAGGCGAGTGAGCAGAACACAAAAACGTTAGTCATCGTTAATAGTCTTTACTACATAGTTGTTTTCCTGTATCCTGTCCTTCTCTGTACCGCTTCAGCTGTCAAGTATTTGGTCCGATTATTTCTGGATTTGCATAATTTTGGTGAGGACGAGGACTTTTCGATTACTGATCAGATACGTTACCCCTAGACCACGGGTGCAGACTGTACCACTAAAATGGATGTATGCACGTAACTGAGAATGTTTTCTAATTTTTCTGGTAGGCGTTGTTACAAGACCCAAGTACCAGACGCCCTTGTCTAATCTTAAATGAAACAAGTTCACTGCTACCAGTAACTGTTTATTTATTTTCACGACGCGTTTCAAAGGTTTAAACCACCATCATCAAGAGGATTTACACTTGTAAGTATGATATGTGTGTGCCAGTGTGTGTTGTATTACGATTCTTTGGAGGAACTTGTGGCACTCTATAGTGGAGAAAAAAGAAAACACTATTTCAGAACATGGATTTGGGCTTCTTTTGATAAAAAACTAAACGTATGCCTAACGGTAAAAATATAATAAGTAAAATAGAGTACCTCAAGTGGTCAGAGGCACACTCCAGATGTACAAAAAATAAACAAAACAATCTGAATCCATCTTAACTGACAAAAACAACAACTTTTACAATAGTATTATCTGTTTTCAGCAAACTGCCTACGCTATTAAATTACTATTCACACACACACATCTTAATATTTACCACAAATCTTTCGTTATGTTACCATGACGTTCCCCGAATGTACAAAGGATTGACCTCATTTATAAATGTATCATCACACCAACAACTTGTACCCCTTGTCAGCTTGAAAATATATGTACAGCAACTACTGGCACAAATTATACATCCGTATGCATATTTTAAATCGTTTGTTAATATATTACCCGAACTTTCAGGCCGTTATTACATGTAACAGATACAATCTTAACAACCCATGGCTTTGAAAAGTTTGCTCTCATCCAATGTTCCCTTCCACCCTCTGTCTCCCTCTCTCTTCCTCTTCCTATACATCTGCCTGCAGTCTTTTATATCTATTTGTGAATCCCAACCGAAATTCTTATTTGTGTATAATTTTACCACTGTAACCAACATAATTATTCTACTTAAAGTTTGTAACATGTCACCTGATTATATAAACGAGTTGAAGTTCAAGCTTTACTGAACTGACAAAATTGGATTTTGCAGTGATTTTGCGTAGTGGGGCGACCACTCTGTTGTAGAACTAGTTCAAAAGCCAAGATCGCTTAAATTCTGTTTCCTGGATAAACGGTTTCAACACACTAAAGGTGCCATCATCGGATCTTAATGGTTTATAAATGTTAAGCTACATTCAGATCCGATGATGGCACCTTTAGTGTGTTGAAACCGGTTATCCAGTAAACAGTATGTAAGCGGTCTTGGCTAATGAATTATTTCTAAAATCGGATTTATATCCCGCCTGAAATAATTATTCCGACACATATATTCAACACAGGGAGCGAAAGGCTATTTACAATTTGTACAGAAACCAGATGGCAGTTATAAGAGTCGATGGACATGAAAGGGAAGCAGTGGTTGGGAAGGGAGTGGGACAGGTTTGTAGCCTCTCCCCGATGTTATTCAATCTGTATATTGAACAAGCAGTGCAGGAAACAAAAGAAAAATTCGGAGTAGGTATCAAAATCCATGGAGAAGAAATAACAACTTTGAGGTTCGCCGATGACATTGTAATTCTGTCAGAGACAGCAAAGGACTTGGAAGAGAAGTTGAACGAAAGGGACAGTGTCTTGAAAGGAAGATATAAGATGAACATCAACAAAAGCAAAACGAGGATAGTGGAATGTAGTCGAATTAAGTCGGGTGATGCTGCGGGAATTAGATTAGGAAATGAGACAAAGTAGTAAAGGAGTTTTGCTATTTGGGGAGCAAAATAACTGATGATGGTCGAAGTGGAGAGGATATAAAATGTAAACTGGCAATGGCGAGGAAGGCATTTCTGAAGGAGAGAAATTTGTTACCATCTAGATGTAAGTGACAGGAGGTCGTTTGAAAGTATTTGTATGGTGTGTGGCCATGTATGGAACTGAAATGCCAACGATAAATAGTTTAGACAAGAAGAGTATAGAAGGTTTGGAAATGTGGTGCTACAGTAGAATGCTGAAATTAGATGGGTAGATCACATAACTAATGAGGAGGTATTGAATAGAATTGGGGAGAAGAGCAGTTTGTGGCAGAACGTGACTAGAAAGGATCGGTTGGTAGGGCATGTTCTGAATCATCAAGCGATCACCAATTTAGTAGTGGAGGGCAGAGCTGAGAATATGTATAAACTTTAAATGACACGACGAACCGTCTCGTTCTATATATGGATACAAACCCAGGTCAGGCTGACTAAGCAAAGACTTCGTGACTGACGGAAACTGACAGTCATTCCTGATTAGGCATACCGAGAGTGATATACCTCGATTTTAGACAGTATCAGTTAGCAAATACATAATGTAAATATTTTTAACGGACGCGAATTCCTACCAAGCATCTATTGTCCTTGTTAAAGAACTACGAGAGATGTTAAATATCGCTTCTTCACAAGTAACTTACTTGAAATGCCGTGAGGTAAGGCTTTGTGTTGGACAGGGATTCGAACCCAGAACCTAATCGGATTGTTATCGAAGCACAATCAACTGGGACAAACCGGATTTTCTCGGCAGTAGGTAAATGTTTTAACTGAAATGACGAGACGAAACATTAATTTTTTCCTTCCCAGGACTCCAACCTGGCACCTGGCACTGTTATATTCTAGAGAACACGAACGTTAAATATGGGTTTCTTGCACCAGCAGCGACTTGTGAGCATGTTTGAACTAGAAATGATATGACGAAGAGTTCAGTGCTGACTGGAAATCGAACGCCACACATATCGTTGTTAACTGCACACAAAGAGACGTAAGCTACCGACGTTTTTTCCACCAGCACCTCTTAATAACATCCTAGAACTTACACTGATCTCGCAAATAGTTCTGTGTCTCAAAGGGCGTCGAAAACGTCACATATCATTAGTGTTGACAACGAATTAAAACACATTACAAATCAAAATTTTTATCCACCAGCAGACTGGTGTTCTCATGGTAGAGATCGATAATACACAATGAAAATTTTAGTGCCGGGCCAGGATTCGAAACCATTCACGCGCAATATATGGAGATGTTGAGGAATCTGCAGTTTTGAACAAACAACAAATTGAAGTTGAGCTGTGTTGCCACGAAGGGATCAAATTCCGCGTTAAGGGTGTGAGTTGCATTCCCAGGTCAGCACCAATTTTATCGACATACAGAAGCTCAAGTAAAAGATGGAATAAGTGTCCTATGACCCTACATAGCGTTTGTTTCGTCACTAGAAATAAGTAACTACTCTAAGGAAGGTTACTGCTGATAGAGTTTCTACGTGTCGCGACTCCTGACTATTGTGGTTGAACCTAACGTCTACTTGGTAGAGAAGGAATACCATGTTTAACGTGCATTTCAGACCACAATGCCATTATACCTTCTTCACCTGGCGTAGCCAGAAGAGAATAGGATCTGTCTGTCCTTATCAAAAGTCATCAGCAGTTGTCAGTACCGAACCCAGACCATAAATATATGAAACTATCATCAATCCATCTTTTTTTTCTGATTTGTTTTTTTTCCCAGACCCCGCCGGGAATTTTTTTTTGGTTTTTTTTTTTTAAGTAGTTACAAGAGTGTTCAGTTATGAGTAGGTGGAGACAAGGCGGGCAGGGGTCGGAACCCGAGGCCTGGCCGCGATGTCTCCCCCCCCCTCCCGTCCCTGAATCACTCCGGCAAAGTAGCTTTTATTTTTATTTTATTACTAAGATGATTTTTTTTACCAGGAACATGGTAAATTAACAAAAGATCTTTATTGGTACAAACTTAAATACAACAGAAATGCCATCCTTCCGGCGAAAATAACAAGACATTATACTCGTGCCAGGCGAGCAATTTTTTTTGTTTTTATGAACAAGGTGTAGGAAGAAAAGAATAATACTCCTGATGTAAGCAAGAGGTGTGAAGCAATATACAGTGGAGTGAGGGAAAAACCACTGTGTTCTGGTATAGTGCATAAAAGAAAGGAGGCGCATGTCCATGCGCCTACTCCACTGTGGGTTACAATATAGAAAGTATCGCGAGGAGTCTCAGATGTCAGCAGGGGGGCGGGAATGCTGTCGGCGTGTGGCACCATCCAACTGAGCGGGGGTGACGTAAAGATCGCATGTAGGTAATTGGCGAAGAAGGCGCGGTAGCGCGGTCGGTGTTCGACTTCACTGTGGGCGGTTTGTAAGTACTGCCAGAAATCAAGGCGTGATTTGTCGCCATCATTATACATGTAGGTGATCGTCCATCCCTTGACCCATACAATCGCATGATTTTTGGCGGCGGGGAAATAAGTAATCTCAGGATGGATAAAAGTCCATGGGTCAATCGAGTCCGGCGGAACGCGGAGGTAACAGGCAACGAACTGTCGGGCCAGATTCCAGACGGCACTGGTGGCAGCACAAGTCACTTGATGGACATCGTCATCCACTAGGTGGCAAATGGAACAAAGTGGAGAGTCCAGTAGTCCGATGGCGTGAAGGCGATGATTTGCGGCGAATTTTTCATTTGCGACTTGGTACCATGTTGCCCGGACGTGGGAGGGAAGAAAAGGATGGTGAATATGACGCCAAACCGTGGGCCACCGCTTGGACGGATGTCTCACTTCGATATTGTTGCTGGATATGGAACGAAACAGTGGGGTGTAAAAATCTTTAGGTTGAGGAGAACGCGTGGTCGGTAAGTGTGTGTGAGCGTAACTGAAGTCGACGATGAAATCAGAAATGTGCGCCAGATGGTGCTTGATGTGTCCGACAGGTACTGGTGGTGTTATGGTTGCGGGTACAAGAATTTCCAGCAAGCTGCGCGTAAGGGAGGTGCCCCCGTGCCACTGCTTGTGCATGGTGGACATGTACAAGGACGCCGCTCGGAGTCGCACATTGACAAGGCCGAGGCCTCCCGCTCGCGTGGGAAGGGTGAGCGTGTCGTAGCGGACCTTAAAGAGCGTACCGGCCGTAAGGAAGTATCCGAAGGCAACCTGGAGGCTGCGTCCAATTGTTGATGGCAGCGGAAGGACCTGTGCGATGTGGACCATTCTGGACGCCACATGTTGATTGAGGTATTGGACACGTTGTAAAGAATCGAGTCGTCGGAGAAGATTTTGTCGCACCGTCGTGCGGATAGTTTGGAGTGCACGCCGAAAATTGATGGCAGCGGAGCGGCGCACGGTGGAGGTGAAAATAATACCAAGGTATCGTAGTTTTTGTACACACGGGAGAGGTGCTAAGTCGTCGTGTGAGAGGCCGCGTCCAATGGACATCGCCGCGGATTTAGCCACATTCATGGTACTGCCCGCTGCAGTGCCGTACGTTGATATCAAATCGAGTACCGTGTGTGTTTCACTCCGTGAGCGGATCAAGAGGAGGAGGTCGTCCGCATACGCACGACATTGAAAACTGTGCTGTCGCAAAGTGAGACCAGAAAGGTGGCTAGTCAGACTCCCGATGAGTGGCTCCAGGCTCATGGCATAGAGTAGGGTCGAAAGTATCCATCAGACCATCAAGTCCTCTTCTCTTTGACTCAATTTTCTATCATAACAACATTGCGCCACACTGGATGAGAAATCTGACACACAGGGTCCCTGTAGTGTTTTGCAGCATGTTCAGTACATTCATTTACTTGGTTGACCGAATCGCCATGAACTAGCTGCCTCGGCTACCCAGTACATACATTCGACTCTGTTTTGTAATCACCGAAATAAAATCACGTAACTGCCACCTACACAGAACTGCGAACAGTGTAGGCTGCAGAAATTTAAATAGGAAGTGATCCTTTCCACTCGAGCTACTCTATTGCGCTATCTGTTTGTTGAAAACGTCGTGCAGTGCAAAATAAAAGCTGTAGCTGTCTCTCAGAAGTCTAGATCGGGCCATATCCATTATCTCACAGCACTGTGGCATGCAGAAGTTCTGGAGGAATTGTTTTTGACTTTTGGAGCACCGATACCTAAGTGTCAGTGATAAGCGTCGCGCACTGTGCGTGAGACGACCCGAGTTCGAGTACATTCACTTCTACATTTTTTTAAAGCGCAATGCTACTGTCTGCTGAAGTTATCAATCTAATGGAACTTTGAACATAATTCTCTTCACTTCTCAACCCAAAACAGTTGCATCTGGAAAAAGGGCTGACTTCTGCAACATTTTGTTATTTTCAGGTTTAATAGATGGCCAGGCAGCAAATGCATCTCGAAACTTTTGTATTACGTATGGGGAGAGTGTATCGTGCCAAAATACATCAGAAAAGTATTTTCTACATTAGCTGTCGTGTGGTAATTGCGTATTATCCTTCGTGAGACCTAGTTTGACATCTTTAACTCAGAACAAGTTTTCTACATGCATGTAATCAATAAACTGCATGTGCATTGTCAGACTCTTATAGATAACATCAGAGAATTCTCATATATCATTGATGATTAATTTCTCTCTCATGTTTACTGTTATTTAACAACACTAAAAGAAACCTTTCGAAAACTGTGCACTGTATTATAAGAAATGAAATAAAACTACCCACGATAACCTTACGACGAAAGTCTGTTTCAATAAAACTGAGTATCTGTACACAAGCGTGCCTCTATCGACACGAATTAGTAAAATACTACTCACTTAGATTTCGATTGGGTCTGTGTTTGTTTGTTATGCTGTGCCATACTCAAGTGGTATGCAAATGTGGCATTTCATAAATAAAGTTATGTATTCCTAGAAACCCAAAATTTGCTTGTCAGCAGCGGAAGGAGCTGTTACTTGTTGGGCAGCAGTGTAAGTTTTTCACCATCGCACTATGAGCCGAAACTATTTTCTTGCGATTTCCTCATCGATGCTTGATCTGACTGCCTGTAGCTCTTTCACAGAAGGGATAAAAACGTTACTTTCAGCTAGACTGGAATCGTAAACCACAGCAGACGCTTTCTCACATGTCAGCACGTGACCGAGCTAGGGAAGAGACATGCGTCTAGGTTTCCTCTTACGAGGCCAATAGTGGCTAGAACTCGTAAACCACTATTTAAAGGACGGGATTAGTTGCGATTTCCACGTGCAACGACTTTCCTGGGCTGAAAACCGTAAATTTACAATCCTTTGTTACTCCTCAAGCAATAGTAACTCACATTATTCAATGGATATGACAGGAAAAATCAAGTGAACTTGAGGCTTAATTCCGTGCACACCAGGAATTAACTCGTCGATCACAGAGTTGCCAAACATACCTTGCCTTGTTGTCAAATCTCAGTTACATTACCAGCAGAAAGAAAACGAACCGATGTGATCTTACAGCAGTCTGGGGAGTGACAATAGCTGGCGTCTCAAAGTCTCGGCTACCACTGCCTGCAATACGTACTCTGTCCGATTCATTTCTGTAAATATGTTTGGGACTGGAACGTATTTACCATTAATACTCAGAGCTGACTGCAAACTAAGCATCATAAATCATTAACTCTCATAGTTGTTTTTATATATCTCCGGGCTCCTATCAAGACAATTTCGTCCCTGTTAACTAACCACGATGATGTCCGATATACCTCCATTCAGAAGAAACAAAGTGTGCATGCATTTAAAGATGAAGGGCTTGATGTAAAGTTCTGTGACGGAGATACGAACCCAACACGTAATCGGATTGTTAACTAAGTAAAATCAAATGTTACATATCGGTTTTTATTACCAGCTACTAGGTGTTTGAATCTATGAGGATACAAATTTTTGTGCCTGAGCGACAATCGAACCGCACACCTACTGTCCTTCCTTATCATCCACGAGTATAGCTTAAGTGTCAATTGCTTACTCACTAACGTTAAAATATGTGCGTGTTTTACTAGAAATAATAACACTTAATGCGATTGTTGGCAAAACATGAACAAGCATTAAAAATGCACCTTAATTTCGCTAGCGGGCCGGTGTGCACGTGATAGGGCTTGAAATGAAATTATGAATGTTTTTGTACTGGATCAGGATTCGGACCCACATAGTGAGCTTTGGAGGAGACCTAGAGATGATTGCAGTCTTGGGAAAAGGAATGAAATGATCGAACTATACTGTTCTGAGAGATTCAGGTCCTCGAATTTGAGTCGCAGTGCAGCACGAAATTTTTCAACGTCTCTAGTTCAATCAAATACAAATAAAATAAGAGCCCTGTTCCTTTAAATGGCTGTCGGTTCACCAAGTAAAATAAAATTTTCTAGTGTAAATAATTTTACTGGTGACAGTATTTCTGTTTACCATGACTTCCGCCTATGTCATTTCCCAACGTAAACCGGCTCTGCCAAGCTGGTAATGAAGGAACGTGATGCTTAATGCGGATTCTGGATTATAACGTCTTTCTTTTGTGGTTACCATAGGTAAAGTAAATCTGTTTGTGCCTCTTAAAAGTAAATGCCTGAACCCACGCATTGCACCTGTGGTAGTTCGTTCCACGAGACCATTGTGGCCACATTTCACAGCCCCAGGAGTGTGCTGTAATGGATGATATGCTTAGCTTACAAAAATAGTCACGGTCGAAAAAAGGCGGGTCTATTAAATGGTTAAGTAGAAGCAAGCATCTGACGCGGAGATTATGCTATTCTCATGTCAGCAGGATGTAAAGACTCTTCTAGGCATCATAGCCTCGATATGAAGCCATTTTGAAGTAACAATTCTTCCATATGATTTGGTCGACGTGACCTGTTTCAAGTTGTGTATGACAGAGAATGTTTTAGAAATTCAATTGTTTTCCTTTGCAATAAACAGAAAGATTTTCATCTAAGCTACCTAAGTTCAAAATTTTCGCAATATTAGTACATATTTAAGACGATTTCTTTAAACATTGTCGTAGCTTAAGGAATTTAGTTTCTTCGTAAATCATCTTATGCAGCAACGTTCACAGATATCTCAAATAGGAAAAGCTCTTTATCCAGGTAAGGAGATTGTAAGACATACTTCCCACAGTTTGTGTCAGGTTGATCTTTTCATCTGATAGCACTGCATAACTATTTTGTCTAAGAGGTATCACAAGTAGTGTTCCTGTAGCTTGGTAATCATTGGTTGAAAACGAGTGTAACACCAATGGGTACAGTATTGCTAAATATTCAAAATGTTTATCAACCTAAGTCTAAGTTGATCCACAAACTGAGGCATATTTATAATATTGAAGCTAGACTGTGTATCCCTTCCTTGAGTGGGCATTGGAAGGCATTTACACACATGTATACAAAGCTATGAACACTTCGAACGCTGTAGCTAACGTTGCTCTCATAAACCAATTTTCTTTTGTTAATTCTTCTGGGTCTCCATCGTGCAGTATGTGTTGCAGATACAGTCTTAGACAAAAAAATTGACCGCTGAGTCGTTCACGTAAGGTGGGCAATACAGTCTTGCTCCCCTCAGATTTCTATGTCCGGCAATATGCTCAATCTGGCAACATTGTAGACTGGGGCACTTCCCGGAGGTAATCTTGACTCCAGTCTATGTCACTCTTGACTATGACCATAGTTTTGAGGTAAAGCGTGAGACTAGCTAATAGGACGTCTGGCAATCGAAAGCACACATCGACAAAGTTTTTATTGCCCCTTTCCTCTCGGTGGTGAAGCTATGAGTGTATTTCAAGCGAATCTACAAAATATTTCGGTTTCTGTCTCATTGGTAATAACAGTTTGGTTCAGCAATATTTTAGCAAGAGATTTCTGGGCCGACCATCTGCCTCTGAACACCGCATACGTCTGAGTTCTCAGGGACCCTTTTGCTGCCTACTGGCGGGGGCTGAGGCACTGCACTCCCACGCCTTCTGCTAACAACGTCTGCTCCACCCCTCACTCTCGACGGTGTAAAATGCTTAAATGTTAAGTGGTATACGATTCGTGTTTCACATTCGATAGCAGTGGAGGCATAAAACCGTTTTTATTTGGTCAGTATTTTATTACACTAGTATGCAATACATCAATGTGGCACTGACTGATTTCATTGTTTCTGATCCAGTGCGCTATAATTAAAGTGTCATATCATGTTCTTTTTCCTTTCACAGGAGATTCTTCAAATAATTAATTTTTGTCATGGATTTATATCTGTTAGTCAAGGCACAGAGAGTAAATGCAATGTAATGTGTTTGGTTTCTTTCTGTGATTCCCTATGGTAAATGCATGCGAAAGAATGTGTCAATACCTTTCAGAAACTGCTCTATAGCTACTCAGGCAAACTGCTTGTTTTGAAATCCATAAATTAATTAATGGAGAAGTGAACGCTGTTCAAATGTGATATTTAAAATATTCAGTTGGATTTAAGGCGACAAAATTGCCCATATTTGAAGCTAACCAGAGGAAAAGTAAATTGCTAGAGCCCCTGTTAGCAATGTTTGCAGAGAGTTCATAATTGCAACTGTGGAAATTTAGCATAGAGTCCTTATAGTTATCAAGAGGTTCATTTCCTTGATACTTATCACCCTGGCATGTGAGTCTTAAGTTAAGAACAATATTGAAATTCGTATCGTTGACGGTCGATTCGAATTTCTTCAGAGGCGCTTGTTCTGTGAAGCAGCTCTCCAGTCAGAAAGGCGAGACCTATGACCATTAACACAACTTACTGAGTCGAGCTACCAAGAGGACTTGATGTGTAAAGGTTTTCTTCCAATTTCGTTGCAGAATCTTTTCTGGAAATTCGTTGTTCCATAAAATAAATCACAAAAACGAGCTCGGACATGCTGGACCCTACCACGGTTAGAACTGACGTCTCATTAATCTGTTGCGACACGAGACACGGCGGTACCATAGGCCTATGGATACAATGCTGCCAGCACGCCTCTCTCATCATGGTATTGGTCGCTCAGCCTCATAACGCATCTTGAAAGATAATTAAAGTTGTCACTTTATAACACTACAACAGCGTATTTACGTAGCGTATACTATGAAGTACCAAGTTTGGTTTATTACGTAGTATGCCCCAACAGAACAAAATAGTCCTGTCACGGAAAAGCCACGTATAACACTCCTAACTGCTACCGCTACACCATAACCTCAATGCTAGAAACAGGTTGTGACATAAAACTCTTTTGTAAAAGCTATTATAGTGCAAATCAACAGAGCGGTGTTACCCTCTGAGAGGAATTTTGTTATGTTGACCGTGTTGTCCTTAACGGAAGTGGCTTATCGGAAATGAAAGTCAGAATTACGTAAATATTTGAACAGTAACAAACGAAATTTTGATTATCTGCACTGTTTAATGAATAACGAAACCGGTCGCCAGCCTAACTAGGCATGAGAATGATTAACATTCTCATTCAAGAAAATAGTTATTATTAATTATAACGGACAAACACAACCTAGACTTGACCACACGCGAGTGCAATGAACTCTGACACACCTGTGTTTTAAGATTGAAACCAACAGTTGGAACAGCACAAAGTATTTGCAAAATTATAATAGCTACCGAAACACATTATTACTTTCAGGGTTTACACAAAGTGAGTAGTCTTTATACTGTTAATATGCACACAAGAAAGACAAACACTTAGTAATCATGAACATATAATTTCCTACTATGCAATTTTCCACTTTTAGTGGCATGAGACATAAAATTAACATTTATGTAAGATACTAGCTCACTTTCTGCGATTAACAACAGGTAGTAATGTGATCACTTACTAAGCAAAACTTTATAAATCTCAGTCTTGAGAAATTTTAATTTGAATTTGGCAACAACACGTTAAAAATCAGTTTTACTAGGAAAATTATTTCAGCAAGCATCATTAACTCTAACTCACTCTCTTTCCACATTAACTTTAACTTTACTCTGTCCAATAGGCATTAATTAGCAAACTGAGTTTTAACGTACTTTTAGTAAGGACACTCGGTAATCACTTTACTTCGAACGGAGAGGACCCTGAGAGGTGTTATGATGAGGAGAAAAATCAAGGTAGGTACATAAATTCAGATACACATTACCTTATATTTCAGCACAATAACGCATCCATTAAGCTGATCCTTCACTGTACATCCTTACAATATAACGTTGCAATGATTGCGCAATGTGGTGGCAAGTGCATGTTGGTAGGTGGATTTGCAGACAGAATTGCTGGACTCTGTCATTTCTTGGTGGCGAAGATAGGTACAAATTCCAGAATAGCCCAGCTATTTATCCATCCATCCGAGGCATTGGGAAATAACAGAAAAGCCTCTCTCAAAACCAGCACTATGCAACTTTTACACAGCAGTGCACGGACTCGTAGCTCATCTCTGACTGCTGGCTCGTCCCCGACTGACTGCTCGTCCACGACTGACTCTTATTCCACCTTTTCCACCTAGGCCAACCACAATTTGCGCGCGCTACACAGTTCCGTTCCCGAGAGGAACCACTACACCTTTTACATACAGAATAACTAAGAGCCCTAAGTGAGGATCAGCAGTTTACATAACAGCAAACAAATACATTAAATAAAACAAAACATTTACACATATTGACATCTCTACAAAAAATTAATCACACAAAATTACAATCATATACAGTAAGTTTTGTTCCCTCCAAATGGGACAAAGAATATAAATGACAGATATGCTACACAGCATACAATCAAATCATGACATCAAAGTTTGTATAAAGAAAGGAGTATACAATTTTATATCATCGATTCAAACAAACACATTTACCGAAGCTCAATGATGAAACATAAAATGAAACAGAGACAAAATAGATCAGTAGAGCATTAGAGCCATGGTGTTACACATGCCCCATGTTTCGTTGAAGTTTCCTGTAAGGGATACTTCAAGGAAACATCCATAACACCTAAGTGGTGTTGGCTAAAGAAAAAAAATTGTACCATCCAACTTCAGTTGGGAGAAAAAAAATACACATATTACAAATATACAGTATATACACTAAGAAATGCATATATTTCTTTCAAAAACACCCTCAAAGTAAAGCATTTATAGCAATTTTCATTTTCAGACTAGTTTGCGGAAATTAATTTTGCATCTTTACACAAAATATCTTTAAGCATGTTCATTTTACACACATACAGTTCAAATAATAGACAAACAATACACAAAATAAATCTGCATATTAGGAGAATAGGTATAGCCTTTAAATAAAAGAAAAGGAAATAAACACACATACAATAGCACAGAACATTTTAACTCAACAAAACAGAATTTTGCGTTTCAATGTTTTTTAAAGAATGTAACTTTCAGAGACACACAAGTATTCTCATGATCACAGTACATTTTGCTAGATTCAGCAATTCATGAAATATTGAAAATATCCGTTTGCATCCACATATGTACTAATATTCACACAAAACAGCTATGAGAACTTTTTCCCACTGACTCTTTAAATACAAAAGTAACTTTTCAAGGTTTTCTCAAAACAATTAACTTTAAAGCTGCTCTTCATTAATAGCAGTCCAAAATGTTTGTTGAACATAAACACATTAACCTATTCAGAACCTATCTTTAATCATCACTGCTGTGTTTACAACAAGGCAGTCCAAAACTTTAAGTTATTCCAAAAAACCTAATATCAAAAACATCTACATCCATTTGAATAGGAATCCATACATATTTTGTAATAACTTTTCACTAACTTCAATAAGAATAGTTAGTTCATAACACATTGACCAATAAACCTAACGACGTTCACTGGTTGCCTCAGCACTAGCAGTTTATGTTACACATTCTGCCCGCTGTTGGTTTGGCAGTCTTTATATGTAAACATTTAGACACAAAAACACAATTTACATTAAGCATACTAAAATACAGATTTTTTATTTTGACACACTGCCCCATCCTCTAGGTTTGGCAGTTCATGTCCACTTATCAGCTCCTTGCCCCACAATGGCAAGTCCTTTGGCTGTTGCTCAACACAGCATATTTGGTAGCCCTCAACTTCAGGACCACAGCATTTTTATTGTTTTGTCTTGTTTTGCTGCCCAACAATATATTTTTGAGCAGTTTATGGTCATCATCTCCAAGTTTTTTCCTCTTTATGTTACATCTTTGGAAAAATTTGCTTTAATGGTACAAAACATATAACCTGTAACTTTGAAACAGTAATTAGACACTGGCAACAAAACCATTTCTTTTCAAATGACAACATAAGGTAACATACACATTAATCAAGTAAATTTTAAATGACATGTTTGGTATAAGGACAATGATCAGGGGTTATTTGAGAGTCCCTGATTTGTGGTTTTTCTCCCCACTTTCTTACTCAGTAATATTTCTTTTAAAGTCAGTAACAAGTTGAACTACACATTTAGGTCATTAGATATGTCAAGCTCAGAACAATAATTTTACATCCTACTGTGAGTTCTGCCCACTTTTGGTGGCATTAGACACATACCTCTCTAATCTATATCATGTACACTAGTCAGGTTTATCCCCTCAGTCTTAAACACACAACATTTTTCATCACCGTTCTTACCCATTTCTGTACAACCATCTTTAGACATTAATCATATTAGATTATTCACTTTAAACATTACCTTTATTCACACTGGTATTTTTCTGCATAGAAACATTTATTCATTTATTTTAACTGCATGTTCCTATTTTCTTTTTCTGTACCCACTATACTTTCATTATTCCTGGCCATTTTCTAGTGTACCCATATTATTTATTCAATTACTTTTCTCAAAAACATTTATCTTTAGTCACATTGCACAAGGAAAATTTAGCATTATTAATATTTTCATCATCTTTCAAATTCACTACAAAAATTTAAATAATTATACATATATATTTTTTTTGGGGAACCTCACTTTAAAATAACTTTCAATTAGTGTTAATCTTCAAACTTGTAGCAATTGGTTCGAACCGTGGCGTGGACACTAGGAGTCAGTTATTTTAAAGTTAAGTTTACCTCTTGTACAACACGATTCAATATAAAAGGGAAGAAAGAAAGAAGATAGTAAAAGTTCCGAATGAAGAAGAGGAAGGTTGCCAACACAAAAAGAAACGGAAGTAGTGCTGGCAACAACTCGGGTCCCTGGTGCTCGTCAGGCACCTGACAATGCAAAGAGTGCATTGTCCCCTGTGGGTTGAACAACCCTCATCTGAGGACATGAATCTTTAAATAAACCACATACTGCAAACATAAGCCCTTTCTGATTTTTAAGCATACTAGAAATAAATTATTGTCTTGTAGAGTTCTTTGCACTTTCATTAAGTGACCATAAGCATCATTATTCACAAAGTTATCAGGTTTGCTACACTACATGCCCCTATCTTCATAATTAGGCTGGCAACAATATGTATTCAATTGAAAATAAACAGCTCCTAAGCAAAGACAAACAGTGCACTACAGTAAATAAACAACAAACTTCCACAGGCCTCAAGGTCAACAAAACAATAATTCACTTTCAGATAACACTCAGATACAATAATAATACTAAAGTCATGCATTATATTAACAGAGTATATACATACATCCTGCCCCCAGTCTCTTTATTAACAAGGCAGTCTTTTATGGTTCACTAACAGTGACTTAAATCTGGTGGCTTTTTAGGCCTATTACTTTCTACATCTTTCACTAAACTATTCAGATCTTGCCAACGTTTTGTTTCATCAGGTGGCTTTTTAGGTTTTGGAATTTCAAAGTCTTTAGCAAGATACAACATCTCCTGTCCTGCTATTATTTTATCAGGTGGTTCTTTTTGTCCCTGTAATTCACACTCCTTCAAAACATTTGTTAAGGCTTGCCCCAGTATAGTATCATCTGGAGGTTCCTGCAAATTATGCCCCTGTGTTACATTACTAAATAACTCATTCGGTTTTGGCCCAGTTCTACTTTCTGTGTTTTGCTTTGGAAAAATGTCACTAATTTTTTCGTACCCTCTGTCAGTAAAAGTATATTCACTTTCGTTTACACCTGCAAATTCATCGTCACTAGAGTTATCCCTACTCTCTTCCTCACCATCAGATTCACTTAAGTACGCGACTTTTGAACAATAGGAAAAGTTAGTATACTCATTCTTATCTGTATTCATATACCCTTCATCATCTGAACTATCACTGATTTCATTTTCGTCATCAGATTCTAGCAGGAAAGCAACTTTTAAACAGTGAGGCAGATTATCATTAGACGTTTCCGCCACTTCGTTTTTCGACTCATTTTCTACACAATGCACATCGTTTGGACACGCAGGCACTTCAGTTGTATTATTTTGAACAATTTCAGCCTTAGTTTCGTACATAGTATACTCGTCATATACATTGATGACCTTCGTTTCACTGATTCCATTACTATCAGTTTCAGATAATCGTGCGAAATCCCTACCAGACACTTCTGCATTCGAGCCACAAAATACCTTTCCATCAACAATAATTTCACCTGCACTGTTTATGATGTCATGTTTACTAACGTCCTCCTTTACACCACTTTCACCTATTATTAGCTGTGCACACGTTTTTTGCGTGGCATATTTCATCATAACCTCCCCCACATCCACGTCATTGACCTCATGCACATCATTAACAGTACAATTATCCTCCTTTTCACTCGCATTTTCTGGCTCACTTTCATTATTTAATAATACCTTTTCACACGATTCTGACCGTGAAAGATCATCATTGAATGACATATCAATTTTTTCGATAATTCTGTTGCATTGCATTTCGATTTGTTTACTTTGTGCTGCCATTTGTGCAGACATATCATCATAATACGCTGTCAATTGTGTAGAAATATCGTCATAGTGCCCTGCAAACTGTTGCCCCAGTGCTGCAATTTGTGTAGATATATCGTCTTTTTGTGCAGACAGTATTCTAAGAACGTCAATCAGATCAAGTGTCTTTTCACTTTTAGATTCTACTGCCTTTTCGTGTTCAGATCCTACACCCCTTTCTGTTTTTGGTGATTCGAACATATCCCACGATTCATTAGCATAGCCATAGTCTTTGGCAACATCGTCTGTTTCATCCTGTTTAGTGTGTGCAATGTTCGTAGCTTGGATCGGTTTGTTTACGTCCGCCTGTACTCGCACATCGCACGTGGTGCCATCTATTGCTGTGCTGCCTGAACTGCTCTCGATTGCATTCTGCTCTCGCGTATTTAGATTCATTTCTAATTCCCTGTCCATTTTAGCTATTACTAAGTACTGATACCTTTAATTTTCAATTTAAACTGAACTTTCACTACCAGTTCTGTCAAGTAATGTACAGGTTCGTGCCGCTGGACGTTTTATGTTCGCTTAATGTTTGTAAAATGCTAACTACTTATAATTTTTTCGTCTGTAGATGCAAACTGAACAACGTCCTGTCATGCGGCGCCTTGTATAACACTACAACAGCGTATTTACGTAGCGTATACTATGAAGTACCAAGTTTGGTTTATTACGTAGTATGCCCCAACAGAACAAAATAGTCCTGTCACGGAAAAGCCACGTATAACACTCCTAACTGCTACCGCTACACCATAACCTCAATGCTAGAAACAGGTTGTGACATAAAACTCTTTTGTAAAAGCTATTATAGTGCAAATCAACAGAGCAGTGTTACCCTCTGAGAGGAATTTTGTTATGTTGACCGTGTTGTCCCTAACGGAAGTGGCTTATCGGAAATGAAAGTCAGAATTACGTAAATATTTGAACAGTAACAAACGAAATTTTGATTATCTGCACTGTTTAATGAATAACGAAACCGGTCGCCAGCCTAACTAGGCATGAGAATGATTAACATTCTCATTTAAGAAAATAGTTATTAGTAATTATAACGGACAAACACAACCTAGACTTGACCACACGCGAGTGCAATGAACTCTGACACACCTGTGTTTTAAGATTGAAACCAACAGTTGGAACAGCACAAAGTATTTGCAAAATTATAATAGCTACCGAAACACACTATTACTTTCAGGGTTTACACAAAGTGAGTAGTCTTTATACTGTTAATATGCACACAAGAAAGACAAACACTTAGTAATCATGAACATATAATTTCCTACTATGCAATTTTCCACTTTTAGTGGCATGAGACATAAAATTAACATTTATGTAAGATACTAGCTCACTTTCTGCGATTAACAACAGGTAGTAATGTGATCACTTACTAAGCAAAACTTTATAAATCTCAGTCTTGAGAAATTTTAATTTGAATTTGGCAACAACACGTTAAAAATCAGTTTTACTAGGAAAATTATTTCAGCAAGCATCATTAACTCTAACTCACTCTCTTTCCACATTAACTTTAACTTTACTCTGTCCAATAGGCATTAATTAGCAAACTGAGTTTTAACGTACTTTTAGTAAGGACACTCGGTAATCACTTTACTTCGAATGGAGAGGACCCTGAGAGGTGTTATGATGAGGAGAAAAATCAAGGTAGGTACATAAATTCAGATACACATTACCTTATATTTCAGCACAATAACACATCCATTAAGCTGATCCTTCACTGTACATCCTTACAATATAACGTTGCAATGATTGCGCAATGTGGTGGCAAGTGCATGTTGGTAGGTGGATTTGCAGACAGAATTGCTGGACTCTGTCATTACTTGGTGGCGAAGATAGGTACAAATTCCAGAATAGCCCAGCTATTTATCCATCCATCCGAGGCATTGGGAAATAACAGAAAAGCCTCTCTCAAAACCAGCACTATGCAACTTTTACACAGCAGTGCACGGACTCGTAGCTCATCTCTGACTGCTGGCTCGTCCCCGACTGACTGCTCGTCCACGACTGACTCTTATTCCACCTTTTCCACCTAGGCCAACCACAATTTGCGCGCGCTACACAGTTCCGTTCCCGAGAGGAACCACTACACCTTTTACATACAGAATAACTAAGAGCCCTAAGTGAGGATCAGCAGTTTACATAACAGCAAACAAATACATTAAATAAAACAAAACATTTACACATATTGACATCTCTACAAAAAATTAATCACACAAAATTACAATCATATACAGTAAGTTTTGTTCCCTCCAAATGGGACAAAGAATATAAATGACAGATATGCTACACAGCATACAATCAAATCATGACATCAAAGTTTGTATAAAGAAAGGAGTATACAATTTTATATCATCGATTCAAACAAACACATTTACCGAAGCTCAATGATGAAACATAAAATGAAACAGAGACAAAATAGATCAGTAGAGCATTAGAGCCATGGTGTTACACATGCCCCATGTTTCGTTGAAGTTTCCTGTAAGGGATACTTCAAGGAAACATCCATAACACCTAAGTGGTGTTGGCTAAAGAAAAAAAATTGTACCATCCAACTTCAGTTGGGAGAAAAAAAATACACATATTACAAATATACAGTATATACACTAAGAAATGCATATATTTCTTTCAAAAACACCCTCAAAGTAAAGCATTTATAGCAATTTTCATTTTCAGACTAGTTTGCGGAAATTAATTTTGCATCTTTACACAAAATATCTTTAAGCATGTTCATTTTACACACATACAGTTCAAATAATAGACAAACAATACACAAAATAAATCTGCATATTAGGAGAATAGGTATAGCCTTTAAATAAAAGAAAAGGAAATAAACACACATACAATAGCACAGAACATTTTAACTCAACAAAACAGAATTTTGCGTTTCAATGTTTTTTAAAGAATGTAACTTTCAGAGACACACAAGTATTCTCATGATCACAGTACATTTTGCTAGATTCAGCAATTCATGAAATATTGAAAATATCCGTTTGCATCCACATATGTACTAATATTCACACAAAACAGCTATGAGAACTTTTTCCCACTGACTCTTTAAATACAAAAGTAACTTTTCAAGGTTTTCTCAAAACAATTAACTTTAAAGCTGCTCTTCATTAATAGCAGTCCAAAATGTTTGTTGAACATAAACACATTAACCTATTCAGAACCTATCTTTAATCATCACTGCTGTGTTTACAACAAGGCAGTCCAAAACTTTAAGTTATTCCAAAAAACCTAATATCAAAAACATCTACATCCATTTGAATAGGAATCCATACATATTTTGTAATAACTTTTCACTAACTTCAATAAGAATAGTTAGTTCATAACACATTGACCAATAAACCTAACGACGTTCACTGGTTGCCTCAGCACTAGCAGTTTATGTTACACATTCTGCCCGCTGTTGGTTTGGCAGTCTTTATATGTAAACATTTAGACACAAAAACACAATTTACATTAAGCATACTAAAATACAGATTTTTTATTTTGACACACTGCCCCATCCTCTAGGTTTGGCAGTTCATGTCCACTTATCAGCTCCTTGCCCCACAATGGCAAGTCCTTTGGCTGTTGCTCAACACAGCATATTTGGTAGCCCTCAACTTCAGGACCACAGCATTTTTATTGTTTTGTCTTGTTTTGCTGCCCAACAATATATTTTTGAGCAGTTTATGGTCATCATCTCCAAGTTTTTTCCTCTTTATGTTACATCTTTGGAAAAATTTGCTTTAATGGTACAAAACATATAACCTGTAACTTTGAAACAGTAATTAGACACTGGCAACAAAACCATTTCTTTTCAAATGACAACATAAGGTAACATACACATTAATCAAGTAAATTTTAAATGACATGTTTGGTATAAGGACAATGATCAGGGGTTATTTGAGAGTCCCTGATTTGTGGTTTTTCTCCCCACTTTCTTACTCAGTAATATTTCTTTTAAAGTCAGTAACAAGTTGAACTACACATTTAGGTCATTAGATATGTCAAGCTCAGAACAATAATTTTACATCCTACTGTGAGTTCTGCCCACTTTTGGTGGCATTAGACACATACCTCTCTAATCTATATCATGTACACTAGTCAGGTTTATCCCCTCAGTCTTAAACACACAACATTTTTCATCACCGTTCTTACCCATTTCTGTACAACCATCTTTAGACATTAATCATATTAGATTATTCACTTTAAACATTACCTTTATTCACACTGGTATTTTTCTGCATAGAAACATTTATTCATTTATTTTAACTGCATGTTCCTATTTTCTTTTTCTGTACCCACTATACTTTCATTATTCCTGGCCATTTTCTAGTGTACCCATATTATTTATTCAATTACTTTTCTCAAAAACATTTATCTTTAGTCACATTGCACAAGGAAAATTTAGCATTATTAATATTTTCATCATCTTTCAAATTCACTACAAAAATTTAAATAATTATACATATATATTTTTTTTGGGGAACCTCACTTTAAAATAACTTTCAATTAGTGTTAATCTTCAAACTTGTAGCAATTGGTTCGAACCGTGGCGTGGACACTAGGAGTCAGTTATTTTAAAGTTAAGTTTACCTCTTGTACAACACGATTCAATATAAAAGGGAAGAAAGAAAGAAGATAGTAAAAGTTCCGAATGAAGAAGAGGAAGGTTGCCAACACAAAAAGAAACGGAAGTAGTGCTGGCAACAACTCGGGTCCCTGGTGCTCGTCAGGCACCTGACAATGCAAAGAGTGCATTGTCCCCTGTGGGTTGAACAACCCTCATCTGAGGACATGAATCTTTAAATAAACCACATACTGCAAACATAAGCCCTTTCTGATTTTTAAGCATACTAGAAATAAATTATTGTCTTGTAGAGTTCTTTGCACTTTCATTAAGTGACCATAAGCATCATTATTCACAAAGTTATCAGGTTTGCTACACTACATGCCCCTATCTTCATAATTAGGCTGGCAACAATATGTATTCAATTGAAAATAAACAGCTCCTAAGCAAAGACAAACAGTGCACTACAGTAAATAAACAACAAACTTCCACAGGCCTCAAGGTCAACAAAACAATAATTCACTTTCAGATAACACTCAGATACAATAATAATACTAAAGTCATGCATTATATTAACAGAGTATATACATACATCCTGCCCCCAGTCTCTTTATTAACAAGGCAGTCTTTTATGGTTCACTAACAGTGACTTAAATCTGGTGGCTTTTTAGGCCTATTACTTTCTACATCTTTCACTAAACTATTCAGATCTTGCCAACGTTTTGTTTCATCAGGTGGCTTTTTAGGTTTTGGAATTTCAAAGTCTTTAGCAAGATACAACATCTCCTGTCCTGCTATTATTTTATCAGGTGGTTCTTTTTGTCCCTGTAATTCACACTCCTTCAAAACATTTGTTAAGGCTTGCCCCAGTATAGTATCATCTGGAGGTTCCTGCAAATTATGCCCCTGTGTTACATTACTAAATAACTCATTCGGTTTTGGCCCAGTTCTACTTTCTGTGTTTTGCTTTGGAAAAATGTCACTAATTTTTTCGTACCCTCTGTCAGTAAAAGTATATTCACTTTCGTTTACACCTGCAAATTCATCGTCACTAGAGTTATCCCTACTCTCTTCCTCACCATCAGATTCACTTAAGTACGCGACTTTTGAACAATAGGAAAAGTTAGTATACTCATTCTTATCTGTATTCATATACCCTTCATCATCTGAACTATCACTGATTTCATTTTCGTCATCAGATTCTAGCAGGAAAGCAACTTTTAAACAGTGAGGCAGATTATCATTAGACGTTTCCGCCACTTCGTTTTTCGACTCATTTTCTACACAATGCACATCGTTTGGACACGCAGGCACTTCAGTTGTATTATTTTGAACAATTTCAGCCTTAGTTTCGTACATAGTATACTCGTCATATACATTGATAACCTTCGTTTCACTGATTCCATTACTATCAGTTTCAGATAATCGTGCGAAATCCCTACCAGACACTTGTGCATTCGAGCCACAAAATACCTTTCCATCAACAATAATTTCACCTGCACTGTTTATGATGTCATGTTTACTAACGTCCTCCTTTACACCACTTTCACCTATTATTAGCTGTGCACACGTTTTTTGCGTGGCATATTTCATCATAACCTCCCCCACATCCACGTCATTGACCTCATGCACATCATTAACAGTACAATTATCCTCCTTTTCACTCGCATTTTCTGGCTCACTTTCATTATTTAATAATACCTTTTCACACGATTCTGACCGTGAAAGATCATCATTGAATGACATATCAATTTTTTCGATAATTCTGTTGCATTGCATTTCGATTTGTTTACTTTGTGCTGCCATTTGTGCAGACATATCATCATAATACGCTGTCAATTGTGTAGAAATATCGTCATAGTGCCCTGCAAACTGTTGCCCCAGTGCTGCAATTTGTGTAGATATATCGTCTTTTTGTGCAGACAGTATTCTAAGAACGTCAATCAGATCAAGTGTCTTTTCACTTTTAGATTCTACTGCCTTTTCGTGTTCAGATCCTACACCCCTTTCTGTTTTTGGTGATTCGAACATATCCCACGATTCATTAGCATAGCCATAGTCTTTGGCAACATCGTCTGTTTCATCCTGTTTAGTGTGTGCAATGTTCGTAGCTTGGATCGGTTTGTTTACGTCCGCCTGTACTCGCACATCGCACGTGGTGCCATCTATTGCTGTGCTGCCTGAACTGCTCTCGATTGCATTCTGCTCTCGCGTATTTAGATTCATTTCTAATTCCCTGTCCATTTTAGCTATTACTAAGTACTGATACCTTTAATTTTCAATTTAAACTGAACTTTCACTACCAGTTCTGTCAAGTAATGTACAGGTTCGTGCCGCTGGACGTTTTATGTTCGCTTAATGTTTGTAAAATGCTAACTACTTATAATTTTTTCGTCTGTAGATGCAAACTGAACAACGTCCTGTCACGCGGCGCCTTGTATAACACTACAACAGCGTATTTACGTAGCGTATACTATGAAGTACCAAGTTTGGTTTATTACGTAGTATGCCCCAACAGAACAAAATAGTCCTGTCACGGAAAAGCCACGTATAACACTCCTAACTGCTACCGCTACACCATAACCTCAATGCTAGAAACAGGTTGTGACATAAAACTCTTTTGTAAAAGCTATTATAGTGCAAATCAACAGAGCAGTGTTACCCTCTGAGAGGAATTTTGTTATGTTGACCGTGTTGTCCCTAACGGAAGTGGCTTATCGGAAATGAAAGTCAGAATTACGTAAATATTTGAACAGTAACAAACGAAATTTTGATTATCTGCACTGTTTAATGAATAACGAAACCGGTCGCCAGCCTAACTAGGCATGAGAATGATTAACATTCTCATTTAAGAAAATAGTTATTAGTAATTATAACGGACAAACACAACCTAGACTTGACCACACGCGAGTGCAATGAACTCTGACACACCTGTGTTTTAAGATTGAAACCAACAGTTGGAACAGCACAAAGTATTTGCAAAATTATAATAGCTACCGAAACACACTATTACTTTCAGGGTTTACACAAAGTGAGTAGTCTTTATACTGTTAATATGCACACAAGAAAGACAAACACTTAGTAATCATGAACATATAATTTCCTACTATGCAATTTTCCACTTTTAGTGGCATGAGACATAAAATTAACATTTATGTAAGATACTAGCTCACTTTCTGCGATTAACAACAGGTAGTAATGTGATCACTTACTAAGCAAAACTTTATAAATCTCAGTCTTGAGAAATTTTAATTTGAATTTGGCAACAACACGTTAAAAATCAGTTTTACTAGGAAAATTATTTCAGCAAGCATCATTAACTCTAACTCACTCTCTTTCCACATTAACTTTAACTTTACTCTGTCCAATAGGCATTAATTAGCAAACTGAGTTTTAACGTACTTTTAGTAAGGACACTCGGTAATCACTTTACTTCGAATGGAGAGGACCCTGAGAGGTGTTATGATGAGGAGAAAAATCAAGGTAGGTACATAAATTCAGATACACATTACCTTATATTTCAGCACAATAACACATCCATTAAGCTGATCCTTCACTGTACATCCTTACAATATAACGTTGCAATGATTGCGCAATGTGGTGGCAAGTGCATGTTGGTAGGTGGATTTGCAGACAGAATTGCTGGACTCTGTCATTACTTGGTGGCGAAGATAGGTACAAATTCCAGAATAGCCCAGCTATTTATCCATCCATCCGAGGCATTGGGAAATAACAGAAAAGCCTCTCTCAAAACCAGCACTATGCAACTTTTACACAGCAGTGCACGGACTCGTAGCTCATCTCTGACTGCTGGCTCGTCCCCGACTGACTGCTCGTCCACGACTGACTCTTATTCCACCCTTTCCACCTAGGCCAACCACAATTTGCGCGCGCTACACAGTTCCGTTCCCGAGGGGAACCACTACACCTTTTACATACAGAATAACTAAGAGCCCTAAGTGAGGATCAGCAGTTTACATAACAGCAAACAAATACATTAAATAAAACAAAACATTTACACATATTGACATCTCTACAAAAAATTAATCACACAAAATTACAATCATATACAGTAAGTTTTGTTCCCTCCAAATGGGACAAAGAATATAAATGACAGATATGCTACACAGCATACAATCAAATTATGACATCAAAGTTTGTATAAAGAAAGGAGTATACAATTTTATATTATCGATTCAAACAAACACATTTACCGAAGCTCAATGATGAAACATAAAATGAAACAGACACAAAATAGATCAGTAGAGCATTAGAGCCATGGTGTTACAACTTATGTGAAGAATAGCATTTCTTTAGCCAAAAAATTGAATTTTCAGTCTCAATGGCTTAGTTTGCTTGAGAATTATATAGCAAGAGTCATTCAATTGGAAGGGAAATGTCAAGTGAATTTAGCGATCACAGTGTTGCCAAATGTTTGTGACGATGTTGCCAATTCTCAGCTGTGCTAAGAACAGCTGTGTTGTGGTATGTGGAAAGAATACCATGCTTGTGTCATAGGAGGATACGGAGAGGAGGCATGGGGTTTGGTTAACATGCAGCATTTTCTCCTACCAGTTATGTCAAACATTCAGATGTATAATCTTCCATCAAGGTTACAGTTTCCCACAAAATATATACGTATAAAACACTTATCTTGTTACTTTGTGACAAAAGATTGTTTCAGTACAATAAAAAGTCTTTGGAAATCAACTTTGCCCACCTGTCACGATAAGTAAGATAACAAACACTTTGCACCTCGAAATCGATTGCATCTATATGCATTCTTGTGATCATACAAGTAGAATTTCATGAATTGCACGAGAATGAAGAAAAATGTTGGTATGAATGGAAGTTATAAGAAACACATCTAACTAATTATTCTGTGCCACGTAATAATCAATTTATTTGAAAATTAAGAAGAGAAGAAACTAAAAATTATGCCCATTAAGACAGAAACTGAAGTGCAGATCTGAGCTGTTTCAATTTCAGACATATACAAATAATGTATACTAACCAGCATATTCATTGCTTTCGTTATGTTTCACTCTTCTTTAGTCTTCTAATGATGAACTGGAGCCTCACCCGCGAGTGTGATTGTTTCTTTGTGTCCTTCTATCTACCATCTTTATGTGTTATTGTTCAGCGTTCAAAAAGCAAAATATTATGCCCGCTTCAACGAGGTATTAGTACGAGGTTGCAAAAAGGCTAACGAATTATAACCCATACACACTGAGACACCAATTCGTCTGTTGTCATGGTGTTAAGTCAGCATAAATAGTTGGGTATTATTGCCTGCATCACCGGCACCGGCACCGGAGGAAAGGGCCGATAAAAATTTTGTTGGTGTCTGCTTTCGGTTGTCAGACGTCCTATTAGCTAGTCTCACGCTTTACCTCAAGACTATGGTCATAGTCAAGAGTGACATACTCAGACTGCAGTCAGGACTATCTCCGGGAAGTGCGCCAGTCTACAATGTTGCCAGATTGAGCATATTGCCGGACATAGAATTCTGAGGGGAGCACGACTGTATTGCCCACCTTACGTGAACGACTCGGCGGTCAATTTTCTGTCTAAGGCTGTATCTACAACACATATTGCTTGCTGAAGACACAGAAGAATTAAAAAAAAAATTCTTTTATGAGAGCAACGCTAACTATACCGTTCGAAGTATTCATAGTATTGTATACGTGTGTGTAAACGCCTTCCATGCCCACTCTAGGAAGACGAGGAAACATAGTCTAGCTTCAATATTATAAATACGCCTCAGTTTGTGAAGAACTCACACAGCAGTAGTGTACCCATTGGTGTTAAACTCGTTTTCAACCAATGATTTCAACAGCAACAGGAACACTACTTATGATACCTCTTAGGCAAAATACTTACGCACTGCTATCAGACGAAAAGATCAACCTGACACAAACTGTGGGAAGTTTGTTTTACAACCTTCTTACCTGGATAAAGAGCTTTTCCTATTAGAGATATCTATGAACGTTGCTGCAAAAGACGATTTACGAAGAAACTAAATTCCTTAAGCTACGACAATGTTTAAAGAAATCGTCTTAACGGCACTAAATCGTGGTTGTGAATCGTTTACTGGCCTTACTCTGCCGCATTTCGCTGGTTGGAAGGCAAAAAGCTAGCTCACAAATTTCACAGAAGGAAAAGGGGGACGAATTGTCCCCAATTGGAAGTCATATTGTTTTATTTAAATGATTACAAAATCAGCTAAAATGAACAGTGAGGTTGTCTGTGTAGGCACATTACTGTTGTCAGTATGATGTTGCACTGCCGTGGGGCCTGTAATGATAAAAGGCCCGTTTAGGTTAGGGATATTGTATACAGAAGTGGAAGAGAGCACCACTAAATTCTACAATCCGTATGCATTGTATACACATAGAAATTACTGTTACAGTGTACTGGTGGAGCCCAATGAGTGAAGTGCGTATTTTCCGGTGAGAAAGAGCACTGGCAGTCTTCGCTACATTAGGTTACTTAAACTGGTTTCACTCTGAGATAGAATTTATGGTCAGCGACTAAGTGTAAGGTCAATGAGTCGGATACGGGTTTTGCGACTATGAAATACTTTCCTAAATTATAGAAGCGAATATTAAATCTGGACTAATATTGCGAAAATTTTGAACTTGGGTAGCTTAGAATGAAAATCTTTCTGTTTATTGCAAAGGAAAACAATTGATTTTCTAAAACATTCTCTGTCATACACAACTTGAAACATGTCACGTCGACCAAATCATATGGAAAAACTGACATTGATGTGTATCGGAAGGCAGTAAGATCCCTTGGCTTTTGGTTTGGCAGTAATGGACAGCCATTTCTAGGCGCAAGTAAATGAAGACAGGCAGCGCGTTTTTGTTATCAAGTAACGTCTTCGTCAATTACTTTAATGTAATCTACGAGTAATTGCTGATGTTTGATATTAACAATAGAAGGATACTGTAGACAGGGAAAAAACCTCTTCTTGGTCAACTACGTCTATAATGACCAAAAACGCAATAAATGAACCTCAAGCACATGTGTTCCAGCAATGGTATGAAAAAAATGCTATTAATAATGACGGTAATAGTCGAACTTCACACTTCACAATAGATTTTATCGAACTAAGAAATTTGTTGAATTAGTGAACATTTAAAATGGCTTTACATCGAGGACCTATCACGTGCACACCAGCCTGCTAGCGAAAATGAAGGTGCTTTTTTAATGCTTGTTCATGTCTTGCCAACAATCGCATTGTTATTATTTCTAGTCAAACACGCACATATCTTACTGTTAGTGAGTACGCAATTGATACTTAAGCTATATTCGTGGATGATAAGGAAGGACAGTAGGTGTGCAGTTCGATTGTCGCTCAGGCACAAAAATTTGTATCCTCATAGATTCAAACACCTAGTAGCTGGTAAGAAAAACCGATATGTAACATTTGATTTTACTTAGTTAACAATCCGATTACGTGTTGGGTTCGTATCTCCGTCACAGAATTTTAATCATGCGCTTCATCTTTAAATGCATGCACACTTTGTTACTTCTGAATGGAGGTATATCGGACATCTTTCGTGGTTAGTTAACAGGGACGAAAGGGTCTTGATAGGAGTCCCGGTTTATCACAAAAGCTGTCGTCTTTTATTTTCAAGTTTAGATTTGGTTACTGATATTGGCGAAAATTTCGGTAATTCATGACTTTTCTTGGCTAGTCAGCAATATGATATGATTGCATTAGATTAGATTTGATTATATTAATGCTTGTTCCATAGATCACGAATATGACATTTCGTAATGATCTGGTACGTGTAACTTTAAGGAAAAATATCTTTACATACCATGATTCATGATTCCATTACTTTACAACAATTTTTTACTCTTTCTCTTTCTTTTTTATTTTTCTCTCTCTCTCTTTCTCTCTCTCTCTCTCTCTCTCACACACACATACACACACACATTTTCTTTTTTTTTCTTCTATTTCTTTGTTGTGCTCGCCTATTGGTGAGGCACGAAAACATCTGTCAATGAGTTTCTTAGTTTTGAGTACACTTACGAAAGAGATACAAAAACAACTGTGAGAGCTATTGATTTATGATGCTTAGTTTGCAGTCAGCTCTGAGTATTAATAGAAAACCTAGTTACAGAAATGTGAATCAGACAGATTACGTATTGCAGGCCGTAGCAGCCGCGTCTTTTGAGATGCCAGCCATGGTCACTTCCTAGCCTGCTGTAGGATCACATCGGTTCGTCTTCTTCCCGCTGGTAACGTAACTGAGATTTGACAACAAGGCAAGGTATGCTTGGCAACTCTGTGATCGACGAGTTAATTCCTGGTGTGCACGGAATTAAGCCACAAAGTTCACTTGATTTTTCCTGTCGTTTCCATTTAATAATCTGAGTTATTATCGCTTGAGGAGTAGCAAAGGATTGTAAATTTACGGTTTTCAGCCCAGGAAAGTCGTTTCACGTGGAAATCGCAACTAATCTCGTCCTTTAAACAGTGGTTTACCAGTTCTAGCCACTACTGGCCTCGTAAGAGGAAACCTAGACGCATGTCTCTTCCCTAGCTCGGTCACGTGCTGACATGTGAGAAAGCGTCTGCTGTGGTTTGCGATTCCAGTCTTGCTGACAGTAACGTTTTTATCCCTTCTGTGAAAGAGCTACAGGCAGTCAGATCAAGCATCGATGAGGAAATCGCAAGAAAATACTTTCAGCTCATAGTGCGATGGTGAAAAACTTACAATGCTGCCCAACAGGTAACACCTCTTTCCGCTGCTGACAAGCAAATTTTGGGTTTCTAGGAATACATAACTTTATTTATGAAATGCCACATTTGCACACCACTTGAGTATGGCACAGCATAACAAACAAACACAGACCCAATCGAAATCTAAGTGAGTAGTATTTTACTAACTCGTGCCGATAGAGGCACGCTTGTGTACAGATACTCAGTTTTATTGAAACAGACTTTCGTCGTAAGGTTATCGTGGGTAGTTTTATTTCATTTCTTATAATACAGTGCACAGGTTTCGAAAGGTTTCTTTTAGTGTTGTTAAATAATAGTAAACATGAGAGAGAAATTAATCATCAACGATATATGAGAATTCTCTGATGTTATCTTTAAGAGTCTGACAATGCATATGCAGTTTATTGATTACATGCATGTAGAAAACTTGTTCTGAGTTAAAGCTGTCAAACTAGGTCTCATGAAGAATAATACGCCATTACCACACGACAGCTAATGTAGAAAATACTTTTCTGATGTATTTTGGCACGATACACTCTCCCCATACATAATACAAAAGTTTCGAGATGCACTTGCTGCCTGGCAATCTATTAAACGTGAAAATAACAAAATGTTGCAGAAGTTAGCCCTTTTTCCACATGCGACTATTTTTGGTTGAGAAGTGAAAGGAATTATGTCAAAGTTCCAATAGATTGATAACTTCAGCAGACAGCAGAATTGCGCTTTAGAAAAATTAGAAGTGAATGTACTCGAACTCGGG
Source organism: Schistocerca nitens (assembly GCF_023898315.1). NCBI lineage: Eukaryota > Metazoa > Arthropoda > Insecta > Orthoptera > Acrididae > Schistocerca > Schistocerca nitens. The sequence continues at coordinate 634,660,371 of NC_064619.1, forward strand.
TCGTCTCACGCACAGTGCGCGACGCTTACCGTTATGCTACTCACTGACACTAAGTTACCGGAGCTGATGATTTTTGATAAGGACAGACAGATCCTATTCTCTTCTGGCTACGCCAAGTGAAGAAGGTATAATGGCATTGTGGTCTGAAATTCACGTTAAACATGGTATTCCTTCTCTACCAAGTAGACGTTAGGTTCAACCACAATAGTCAGGAGTCCCGACACGTAGAAACTCTATCAGCAGTAACCTTCCTTAGAGTAGTTACTTATTTCTAGTGACGAAACAAACGCTATGTAGGGTCATAGGACACTTATTCCATCTTTTACTCGAGCTTCTGTATGTCGATAAAATTGGTGCTAATCTGGGAATGCAACTCACACCCTTAACGCGGAATTTGAACCCTTCGTGACAACACAGCTCAACTTCAATTTGTTGTTTGTTCAAAACTGCGGATTCCTCAACATCTCCACATATTGCGCGTGAATAGTTTCGAATCCTGGCTCGCCACTAAAGTTTTCATTGTGTATTATCAAGCTCTGCCATGAGGACACCAGTCTGCTGGTGGTAAAAATTTTGATTTGTAATGTACTTTAATTCGTTGTCAACACTAATGATATGTGACGTTTTCGACGCCCTTTGAGACACAGAACTATTTGCGAGATCACTGTAAGTTCAAGGATGTTATTCAGAGCTGCTGGTGGAAAAAACTTCGGTAGCGTACGTCTCTTTATGAGCAGTCAACAACGATATGTATGGGGTTCGATTCCCTGTCAGCACTGAACCCTTCATCATTTCTAGTTCATACATGCTCACATGTCGCTGCTGGTGCAAGAAACCCATATTTAACGTTCGGGTTCTCTAGAATATAACAGTGCCAGGTACCAGGTTGGAGTCCTGGGAAGGAAAAAATTAATCTTTCGTCTCGTCATTTCAGTTAAAACATTTACCTACTGCCGAGAAAATCCAGTATGTCACAGTTGATTGTGCTTCGATAACAATCTGATTAGGTTCTGGATTCGAATCCCTGCCCAACACAAAGCTTTACCTCACAGCATTTCAAGTAAGTTACTTGTGAAGAAGCTATATTTAACATCTCTCGTAGTGCGTTAACAAGGACAATAGATGCTGGGTAGGAATTCGCGTCCGTTAAAAATGTTTACATTATGTAATTTAAAGTTGATATTTGCTAACTGATACTGTCTAAAATCGAGGTATATCACTCTCTGTAGGCCTACTCAGGAATGATCGTTAGTTTCCGTCAGTCACGAAGTTTTGCTTAGTCTGCATGACCTACGTTTGTATCCATATGCAGAACGAGACGGTTCGTCGTGTCATTTAAAGTTTATACCCATTCTCAACTAGCCGCTTTGAATAACTTAAATTTTTAATGTAATTTTGTGTTAAATAACAAGTACGGTATGTTACTTTGAAGAGGAAATCATGAATATGACGAACTTACTACGTGCATTACTTATCTGTCGTAATAATGAGAGTGGTAACATTTCAGGTATGCCATTTATTGTATTTAATGCGAACTTACAAGCCTTATGGACAGTCTTATCTGTGATAAGGTGTTCCCTGATATTTGTAGTACCTTGGTATTACTTTATATCTTGCGTTATTGCGATACAGAGGAGTGTTTTCTAGTGGTGACTTGTTGGAACCATTTTCAATAGTCAAACGACTGTACCGAGGAGCGATTAGAGGACCTACTAGACAGCTGCGTTACGTGGGTTGCACGCGAATCAGGCGAAATGCAATTCAGGCTGTTCGGCATGTACATATGCATGTATGTATATAATCTGTATGTATGTTCCAAATTCTTCCTAAACCATTGGCAAGTTTTCAACATAAATGCAGTATAACCGCTCTCTTATAAATGTAACTGTTAATGCTGCTCTCGGCCAGTTACCTTCTCTGTATAATAATTTTATTTTATCGAACTGTAACTGTGACTCAATATCCAATCCTCTATCAGAAAAGTAACAAAAGCAATATTCTTTTCAATGGAGAATACGACAAACTCTCTCACTCAACCTTTAGTGCGGATCTCAGTCAATCTGGAAGCAGTTGGTGCTGTGTTTCTAATAGATAAATAATCCTTGCGAGTTTCTAGGAAGGTATGCAAGAGATCACTAAAGACACTTTGATCTAGTGCTTTTGATACATTTCGATTGCACTCTATATTCTATAGATATCCCGTGTGACCATATCATATCTGGATTTTTATCGAATTTTCCCCATTTGTCGGTATTTATCCGTTTTCTTCCATATTCCATACGGAAATGCATATGTGTATTTGGTCTTACTGCTCACACAACCAGGTGTGGCTTGCGTCTTTTTATGCCGTCCAAATCCAGATCTAGGCAGGGTAATGATTTTTCCCTCCAAATCCCAACCCAAAAAGCTGAAGCAAATGATTAGACACACATGCATGTATATGGATTTCTGTGGGGGTGGAGCGCTTATGTAAGTCTGTTGTAGACACACACAAACACTCTCACTCTCACTCTCACAAACACACACAATATACATACACTCCTGGAAATGGAAAAAAGAACACATTGACACCGGTGTGTCAGACCCACCATACATGCTCCGGACACTGCGAGAGGGCTGTACAAGCAATGATCACACGCACGGCACAGCGGACACATCAGGAACCGCGGTGTTGGCCGTCGAATGGCGCTAGCTGCGCAGCATTTGTGCACCGCCGCCGTCAGTGTCAGCCAGTTTGCCGTGGCATACGGAGCTCCATCGCAGTCTTTAATACTGGTAGCATGCCGCGACAGCGTGGACGTGAACCGTATGTGCAGTTGACGGACTTTGAGCGAGAGCGTATAGTGGGCATGCGGGAGGCCGGGTGGACGTACCGCCGAATTGCTCAACACGTGGGGCGTGAGGTCTCCACAATACATCGATGTTGTCGCCAGTGGTCGGCGGAAGGTGCACGTGGCCGTCGACCTGGGACCGGACCGCAGCGACGCACGGATGCACGCCAAGACCGTAGGATCCTACGCAGTGCCGTAGGGGACCGCACCGCCACTTCCCAGCAAATTAGGGACACTGTTGCTCCTGGGGTATCGGCGAGGACCATTCGCAACCGTCTCCATGAAGCTGGGCTACGGTCCCGCACACCGTTAGGCCGTCTTCCGCTCACGCCCCAACATCGTGCAGCCCGCCTCCAGTGGTGTCGCGACAGGCGTGAATGGAGGGACGAATGGAGACGTGTCGTCTTCAGCGATGAGAGTCGCTTCTGCCTTGGTGCCAATGATGGTCGTATGCGTGTTTGGCGCCGTGCAGGTGAGCGCCACAGTCAGGACTGCATACGACCGAGGCACACAGGGCCAACACCCGGCATCATGGTGTGGGGAGCGATCTCCTACACTGGCCGTACACCACTGGTGATCGTCGAGGGGACACTGAATAGTGCACGGTACATCCAAACCGTCATCGAACCCATCGTTCTACCATTCCTAGACCGGCAAGGGAACTTGCTGTTCCAACAGGACAATGCACGTCCGCATGTATCCCGTGCCACCCAACGTGCTCTAGAAGGTGTAAGTCAACTACCCTGGCCAGCAAGATCTCCGGATCTGTCCCCCATTGAGCATGTTTGGGACTGGATGAAGCGTCGTCTCACGCGGTCTGCACGTCCAGCACGAACGCTGGTCCAACTGAGGCGCCAGGTGGAAATGGCATGGCAAGCCGTTCCACAGGACTACATCCAGCATCTCTACGATCGTCTCCATGGGAGAATAGCAGCCTGCATTGCTGCGAAAGGTGTATATACACTGTACTAGTGCCGACATTGTGCATGCTCTGTTGCCTGTGTCTATGTGCCTGTGGTTCTGTCAGTGTGATCATGTGATGTATCTGACCCCAGGAATGTGTCAATAAAGTTTCCCCTTCCTGGGACAATGAATTCACGGTGTTCTTATTTCAATTTCCAGGAGTGTATATGGATTTACCCTATTTTTGAGTGTTAACCTCTCTTCTGTGGCTCCACGAACACCAGAGGCACTGTTGGAGTCCACAGGGGACGGCGGAAGTGGTGGCAGCAGCAGCATTTCCCGGGTGGGGTTCAGAGCTGCATCCACAAGGTGTTAGATGCAGGATATTTCTAGTAGTGGATCTAAAACACAGTATGTCTGTGGAATATTATCTTTTTGTCTGGAGTCCGTGCTGAGGCGCCATTTGTTGTGGCTTCTCAGCTCGCCAAATACCGGTGACCATGCTGAGAGAGTGCGACCCGGTCTTTATGAGATAGCATCCGATTTTTCCATAACTAGCACTTTTTTTTTTTGCAAATGATAGCACGCAATGAGGCAGATAGATATGTTGCACAATAAATAGTTGAATCATTTTTTTCACCAAGATATGGGAGAAACTTACCCATACCAGTGAGAGATCGCTGCTCTTTGCGCATACAGTCATCCATAGCAATGTAGGAAAAGCCAAATCGCGCATGTAAACAGCAGCTATGGAATAGTGTTGCAGGATGTGTATACTTGTCGACGGCAGAGAGGGGCTTGTTAGGTGTGTATCCAGCATGCACTACCTCCAAATTAATTTTCTGGGGTGGATTCACCTGCGCTAAAGCTGCGATAACGATACGTATAATCACGGGTACCGTCTGAAAGGACGATCCAACAGCGCTGCATCAACGGGTATTATTCGGACTGCATGTGGCATGCAATACATACAGAAAACTCTTTGGGCTAGATGCAGCACGCAATACATTCGGTAATACCGCTCAGGATAGATCCACCTGTGCAAACCCCGAAATAGTTCTCGGAATGAATCATCTCACCCAAAACACTTCTGGGGTTATGTTCGTATGATTGGGGGTAATATCCTCCTAGGCCCACGCTACCTTTATCCAACCTTTGCCACTGCTGCTGCCAACTCCGACAGTACCTCCTGCGTTGGTGGATGGAGGGGGTGAGGTCCCCAAGGATGAAGTCCACACATGTTATAGGGTATCTGTGCTCTGTGTCTTTGTTCTCATTAGAATACTGTAAACACTCTACCCTCGTAACAGCTATCAATGTACATTCGTATGTATGTGTTTCAGCATTGGCTTTGCACTTAGTGTTTACTATTGGAGAAATAAGTAATACCCAGGCTGGGTTTTGCGTCTGTGTCGAAGTTGGGTGGTGTTAAAACAAATTGCAAGCCACAACTGCTTACGTAAGCAATGAGAGCATACATATATTTGTACATTGCATATGGGGTATGGAAAAATGGATAAATGTAGAAAAAACTTGGAAAATGTAAAAAAAAAATTCAGTAAAAGTGGTATGGTCACAGAATATCTGCATTTATATTATAGAGTAGTCTAAATGTGATATAAGCACTAGCTCAAAGTGTATGAACACAACTCTCCTAGAAACTTGAAAGGATGAGTGATCTACTAGAATCACGGCTCCATTTGCCGCCAAGTATATTGAGATGCGTACTAAAGACTGACTGAGAGATTTCGTCGTTATACCCTTGGAAAAAGGTACTGATCTTGTTATTTCTAGAAGGGGAGGGACAGACACGGAATCGCAGTTACACTTCGAAAAAACAAAATTATTATATAGATGAAGTAGTCGGGCGAGAGGAGCTTTAACATGTAGATGTATAACAGGGGAGTGATACTGCATATACCTTAATAGCGGAATGAAGGCGCATTCTAGAGGAACGAGATGAAATTGTCTACAACGCCTGCTCAGATTGTCTCCTAAATCGTTTGAATAGATAAGGAACTACGAAAGGTCTATTACAATAACTTGTGGAAAGCCAGATATCACTTGTCTTTTACTCGATGACTTTATGTCAGTTACTACGAAGTGTGACCTCTCTGACAGGAAGTCAAGAATCCTGTCGCGTAACTGAGACGATATTTCTTAAACACTCGGAGTACGAGCCGTTTGCAAGGTGCAGCGTCAAAAGCCTTTTGGAAATCTAGAAATACGAAATCAGTTTCAGTTCCCTTGCTGATAGCAATCTGAGTAAAGAGTTACTTGTATTTCACAAGAATAATGTTTTCTAAATCGGTGTTGACTACATGCCAATAGACCGTTCTCGTAGAGGTAATTTGAAATGCTCGAACACAATGTGTTCCAAAATCCTGCTGCATATCGGAATTAGTGACATGTGCCTGTAATGTAGTGGATTAATCCTAATATATTTTTTGAATATTGGTGTGACCAACTGTCAGGTCTTTGAGCACGGATCCTCGTCGAGGGAGCGGTGGTATTAGATTGTTAAGTATGGAGCTATTCCACCAGCATATCCTGAAAGGAACCTAACTGGTGTTCAATGTGGACCAGAAGACTTTCTTTTATTAAGTGATTTAAGTTGCTTCACGACTCAGAGAATACCTGCTTCTAAGTTACTCAAGATATCAGGTGTTCTTGATTCGATTTCTGGAATATTTACTTCGTTTTCTTCGGTGTAGGAATTTCGGTAGGCTGTGTTTTGTAGCTCTGCTTTAGCAGCTCCGTCAGCGATAGTATTTCCATTGGAATCGAGCAGAGAAGACACTGATTGTTTCTTGCGGCTAGCATACTTCACATACGACCAGAATCTCATAGGGTTTTCCTTCTGGTTCCAAGACGCAGTTAATGAAGCTGACATGTAAGGATTATCAGCCAATATCAGTAATAAATACCGAATACGCAATATGTTGAAGCTGTTTCAGCTGATGATAATTTTACATATTGAAGCATGCCAGGTGTGACCATTATTAAACGCAGGGGGAACTAAAGAGTCAGACTAATGTAAATGTTGTATTCTCGCTTGGTTTTTGTTTTAGAATGGGACAGTAATGAAACGGTGGTTTCCTTCAGAGTATTCTTTAGAAATTCTGCATAGTTCGACAAACAACAGACGCACTGTACTTAGACTTCATTTTCTCACTGAAACAGCCGTCTACAACTATGCCTAAATTGGTATTTAGTTCATTTCTAACACTTTCCTGTCATATACAAGAACTAATAGTGAGATGTCCGCTTTCCCCTTCTATTAAAGCGATCGATGCCCTATCGTCAGGAGTTAGCCTCAGTAAGATGCAGTCTTCCTTGACTTCTGTAAGGCATACGACACAGTTCCGCGATGCCGCTCAATGAACAAAATACGAGCGTTCGGAATATAAAACCAACTGTATGATCGGTCTGAAGAGTTTCTAGTAAACGGAGCACAGTATATCGTTCTTAATAAGGAGGGGGGGGAGAGAGAGGGGGAGAGAGAGGGAGTGGGAGTGAGAGGGAGAGAGAGAGAGAGAGAGAGAGAGAGAGAGAGAGAGAGAGAGAGAGAGTGGCAGACGTCAACATGACTTCGGGTGTACAAGGGAGTGTTGTAAGTCTCTTTTCGCAATATATACAGGGTGTTTCCGTAAGGCCATGCAAAAATTTAACAGGACATAGAGGATGCTCCACTGAACAATTTGAGGTAGGGAACTTGGGGTCAAAGAAGTCAGCTTAAGGAGGTAATAGGGATAAAATGACATTACGTGAATTGACATTACAGTATATTTACATTAGTTAACTGCAAATATCATCACCGACACAGTGAACGTTCATTTGTACTGTGTCTTACAAAGTGTGCTGAAACTGACGGTCATCAACATCAATGCAAGCATGCCATCGGTGAACAAGATTCTGACGCAACTTGACAAATATCTCTGGTGTGATTCGAATCGTATCACAGGCAGCTACAATTGTGGCAACTAATTCCATCTCTATATCCACTAGGGTCTCATACACAAGTGACTTTAGATATCCTCATAAGAAACAATCAAGGGGATTCAGGTCAGGTGACCTCGCAGGCCATGGAATAAGACTCCCCCTCCAACCCAGCGACCAGGGAGTACTGTACCGGTACCGCTCCATCGTTCTTTACGTCTCTGAATAGCACTGAATAATGAATGGGTCTGTCGTGGATTCAGAGCATATTCTGTCATGCTACTATGTAAATACGATACAACAGAGCCACCTTATGGACAAGTAATGTATACGAAGCCGCATAATAAGTTCTTGGGAATCAGAATCGTCCTTGTTTCCTTGCAGGAAATAAAGAATGTAAGTGTAAATAAACAACACACTATGCGTAAACGTGTACGCTTATTAGTTGTAAATAAGCTGGAAAACAGTAATGCTAGACAAAGATGTAGACAAGTTTACTTCCATACCTCCTTAAGTTGGCTTCTCTGACCCTAGGTTGCCTACATTGTTCAGTGGAGCATTCTCTATGTCATGCTACACTTTTGCAAGCTTTTACTGAAACACCCTGAATAAATAACATAATAGACAACATCGGAAGTTCTATGAGGTTTCTCACGGATGACGATATTAACTACTGAAAAGTCGTAAAGAAGAAAATTCTAGAGAAATGCGGGAATAGATGCTGAGCTTCGACGCTTGGTGTAGGCTGTGGAAACTCACGCCCAGCATAAACAAATGTAACGAGCTCCGTATAGATAGACACAAAGATCTATTTTAAAATGGTTCAAATGGCTCTGAGTATTATGGGACTTAACATCTGAGGTCATCAGTCCCCTAGAACTTAGAACTACTTAACCTAACTAACCTAAAGACATCACACACATCTATGCCCAAGGCAGGATTCGAACCCGCGACCGTAGCGGTCGCGCGGTACCGGACTGAAGCGCCTAGAACCACTCGGCCACACCGGCCAGCGATCTATTTTCGTATGATTACACAAATACAGAAGAAAAACTGGAAGCAGTTACTTACATAAAAAATCTAGGGATATGTGTACGGACCGATGTAAAGTGGATGTACCGCATAACACTAATCATAGTAAATGCAGGTTCATTGCAAGAATCGTCAGGAAATGTAGCCTATTAAGGAAGGAGGTAGCTTACAAAAGTCTCGTTCGAATAATACTTGAATATTACTCTTCAGTACGCGATCCGTTCCAGAGTGGATTAAAAGAGGAAACAGAGAACATACAAAGAAGAGCAGCGGTTTTATTAACGGATCATTTGGTGACCACGAATGCTTCACGGATATGATCAAAGAAATCTACTCATAGACGCCTCAAGAGAGGCGTTCTGCATCCCGGTTTGCTTTATTTAATATTAAAGCTACGAAAGCGTATCTTCTTTGAAGAATAAAAATCTATATATTTTTTCCTCCTATGTACGTTTCTGTAAAAGACGATGAAGAAAACAATTACAGAGTTTCGAGCTCACACAAAGGTTTACCGGCAGTCGTCCTTCTCGTGAACCATTTGCAACTGGAACACAGAGAAATGGGTGTGGCGGGGGGAGAAGAGGAGGGAGGTGGCATTGCGGCATTGCGTGTCCTCCGCCACACACCGCATTGTGGCTTCCGGATTATAGATGCAAATGTATATGTAAGAAGTAAAAGGAGGGGAAATTTGTAGGCTTCACGGATCGTAATCGAATTGTTGAATTTTTTCTGTTTTAGACTTTCCTCATCTCAAAACTTTTGCTTGGTATACGCTAAGTCTACAATTTTTAATATAAAAAGATTCTGTAGATCAATACCTTTCCGGATAAGTTAAGGATGTATTTTTATTCAAATTACTTCTTTCTCTGTGCAAATTAAGCATGAAAATAGTACAGTGGAAACTTAATTTTAGTTCTCAGTGGAACAGTTTGTTTTGAGTTGCTACACTGAAGAGCCAAAGAAAAGCGAGCACCCAGAAGTGACGCAACACGATGTGGTATGGACTCGAATAAAGTTTAAAGAAATGCTGGAGGCGACTGACACCATGAATCCTGTAGGGCCGTCCATAAATTTGTAAGAGTACGAGCGGATGGAGGTATCTTCTGAACAGGACGTTGCAAGGCATCCCAGATACGCTTAATAATGTTTAAGTCTCGGGAGTTTGGTGGCCAGTGGAGGTACTTAGAAGAGTGATCCTGGAGCCACTCTCTAGCAAATCTGTGTGGTGTCGCATTGTACTGCGGGAATTGCCCACGTTCGTCGGAATGCACAATGGACATGAATGGCTGCATGTGATGAGACAGGATGCTTACGTACGGGTCACCTGTCAGAGTCGTTTGTAGACGTATCAGGGGTCCCACATCACCCCAACTGCACACGCCCGACACCATTACAAAGCCTCCACCAGTTTGAACAGTGCTCTGATGACATGCAGGGTCCGTGGATTCATGAGGTTTTCTCCAATCTCCAAACACGTACAGGTCCTTCCGCTCGATGCTATTTGAAGCGAGACTCGCCCGACCGGGCAACATGTTTCCAGTCGTCAACAGTCCAATGTCGCTGTTGCCTCGCCCAGGCGAGGCGTAAAGCTTTGTATCGTACAGTCAGCAATGGTACACGAGTGGGCGTTCGACTCCGAAAGCCCATATCGATGATGTTCGGTTGAATGGTTCAGACGCTGACACTTGTTGATGGCATAGCATTGAAATCTGCAGCAACTGGTCTAAGAGTTGCACTTGTGTCACGTTGAACGATCCTCTTCGGTCATCGTTGGTCCCGTTCTTGCAGGATCTTTTTCCGGCGTCTGCGATGCCGGAGATTTGATGTTTTACCGGGTTCCTGATATTAACGGTACACTCGTGAAATGGTCGTACGGGGAAGTCCACACTTCATCGCTACCTCGGGAATGCTGTGTCCCACGGCTCGTGCGCCGACTATAACACCACGTTGAAACTCACTTAAATCTCGATAACGTGCCATTGTAGCTGCAGTAACCGATCTAACAGCTGCGCCAGATGCTTGTTGCCTTATATAGGCGTTGCCGACAACAGTTACGTATTCTGCCTGTTTACGTATGTCTGTATTTGAATACGCATGCCTATACCAGTTTCTTTGACGCTTCAGTATACAAGAAACAGTTGTGAAAGATGTTTGCGAATAGGTCGAAAAAAAAAAAAGAAAACTTAGAGTCGTGCTTCGTACCAGTACTTGTCATTGACCCATGTGTGGCTCGTGTTCGAGCCATCTCTTATTTTACATCCTGTTTTTTTTTTTCTTTTTCTTTTTTTTTGTACCATACTGTCACCTCGTTATGTTAGTTTCAATTTCTGTTGTCAGTGAGTTGCTGCTTTTCCTCCCCGTCAGCGGCGGCACACGCTTATCGATAATATAAGCCCTAGCGTATTATCTTTGCTGAATGCTATTACTTCCCTGTTGTCGTGTGTTATGAGTTAGTTAGGATCTGTCAGTGAGTTGGGAGGCGCTCGCAATGAGGTTCGGACCTGATAGGATTTGACTTAGGACGCGGCAGAAGTTCAGTCGGCGCGCGGCTGCAGTGAGGTCCGGACAGCCAAGACTTGCCCGATGGTTGCCGATACATTTCACTTGAGTGCGGACCACCTTAGTTGGTCGTCAGTCGGTCGTCTTGTCGAACGACGTGTATGTTGGCTGGCGATCGCTAATGGGTTGCCTGCGTGTGCCGACTCGTGATTCGTCCTTGTTAGTGCACAGTCGCTGCCGTTAGTATTGTCCAGTCCTTCGTGCAAGTGTTCGTGGAACTGTGTGTAGCTTGTGATGTCGACTGCTCAGTTATTTTAGTGCTGTCTCCATGCTGACGTGTTGCAGTCGGTCGGTTGACGTGGAGCAGCGAGGAAATCTCCACAGAGCGTTGTTTGGCCGGGCACGACGCAGTGTCGGAGTGTGTGGGGCTGTTCCCACTGCTACGAGGTCCGTGGCTCATCGACTCTGGACACGAAAGTTCAGTATTTAATTTATCAGCAAGTGATTGCTTTTCACATTGTGCCGTCTGGTTCTGGTTGTTTGCTGTTGGGACATTCCCGCGAGCAACAACGTGTGTGTTCTATTGGCCGAAGGTTTAGCCACCGCCCTGTGTTGTGTAAGTGTGTTTGGTTATTTGAAATTTAAGTGCACCAGCGGAATTTTCTGATTTGTGGCCGTTAACGTTCCGCTTTTCAGCCCTGGGCGTTGACGTAAATTCAGTCAGCGTCGTTTCCTCACCGTTTTGCCTCTGTCCAGCACGGTGCGTAGTTTGACTGCTGAATGTATGCTTGGTTGTGGGCGTCCATGCCTTTTACGTTTGCATTGAACTCCCGGTTGTGTGCTGGTCGAGGGAAGCACAAGTTACCTTGTCGCTGGGTCCGTTGACTGCCTGTTGTTTGGGTTGTCGTCGGATCGAGAATGGTTGGGACGACTACCTGTCTCACCCAAGTGAACGTTAGTATTTCATGTGCTGGCCGACCCCCGAAACTTCTGAGCGCCATCAGCTGCACTGCCTTTTCTTATTTTCTGTTGTGTATATTTGTATCGCTCATAGCCGATGGTTTTGAGTTAAAGCTGAATTGTTTTTAGTGGTGTCTTAAGTGATGGGCCTTCAACCACTTTAAAATTAAAGTTCCTTTCTTTTCAAGTGTTACATTCTTTGGGCCTTCATCCTGATTAAAATATTGGTAAAGCCTTGGGTCTTCTGTCAAATAAAAATTATTTTACTTGTTTTTTAAGTCATGGGCCTTCAAGCCTTATAAGGTTAAACTTCCTTGCTTGTCAAGCGTTAGATTGGTTGGGGCCTTCAGCCTACTTTAAGGTAGGGCTTTCTCGTTTAAATTTATTTTACCTTGAGTTTTAAGTCATTGCGCCTTCAGACGTTTTTAGATTAAGGATCTTTGTCTTTCGATCATCAGACTGTTTGGGGCCTTCAGCCTAATTGCCTTCTGCCTTATGTTTTTTTTATTTAATTTTACCTTGAGTCTTAAATCATTGGCCTTCAGCCGTCTTTAAATTAAGGTTTTTGCTTTTTAAGTGTTAGACTTTAGGGCCTTCATACAAATTATAGGACTTACTTAACCTGAGGCCTTCTGCTCTCTAATTATTCTCTTTTGACGTCTGAATTTTGAGTTAATGGCTTTTAGCCGTTTTTTTTTTTTTTAATTAAGTGGTTGCGCCCTTAAGGCATAAGATAGTGTGGCGTATTCAGCCGATATCTAAGTTCAAGAATTTGTACTGTAATGTTTAGTCAAATAAATAAAGTTATATGTGTTCGAGTGTAACTGACAGCCGCTCATTTTGGAACCTTTCCACATTTCCACCTACCTGTCCTGTCCTGCGGGTTTAGCAGGGTCTCAGTCATACAGGTGAAAACATTTTCTCGTATGGAATGAGTGTCACATTAGCTTATTCTCGCGTATGTAAACTGTAGTAACTGTCACATCGAAAGACCCGAAAGCTACCCTTTCTGGGAGTCGTACGAAATGTCAGGGAAGGAGTACCTCTGCCCTTAGCTGAGACCTCGAGTTGAGACACCGGAGCCCTTGCAACAGAAGCCGTGTGCGAGGCTTGAATGCAAAGCGTCTTTGCTAAGTAGCTGGGCGAGGACGCGCGCGTTGCTCAAGTTGAGCTGTTACACAGCTCACGGGGCGGACGGAAAGCGCTTGAACTAAACTCCGGCTGGCGTGGCGAAAGGAACTCCGCAATCCGACGCCAACTTTGCGCTCGCATCGACCCGGCCCAGTTACCGCAGTTGTACGATGGGGCGTGGTTCCTCTCAGAGAAAGTAAGTTTACCTAGACTTCCCATTGTTACTGTGAGTAGGCGTTCTCAGAAGGGATCCACTTGGAAAATAGCAGGATTTCCACAAGCAGTTTACTACGAACAAAACTCAGGATGTGTCACACCGACCGGCAAAAACTACGTAGTGCGGTAATGTCTCTATTTACCTGAGTGTACACGAGAAATAAACTTCTTCCAATAATCGATATTAAGTGGAAGTGAAACAGTAAAAGTTACCATTCTTCTATTAATATAAATTGGCATGAGGAAAAAAAACGTCTTCGTAATACCATAAAAATATATCGGTTATAAGAAAAAAAATTACTGGGATGCAGTATTGTGAAATAACCTGTTAAAAGTTTTTGCCTGTAACATTCATGAACTTTAGAAATATTGTAGATCCAACTGGGAAATACGACGTACTTACTTCATTCACCAGGCAGTTCTAACTATCCACTGTTAATAACGTTTATGCAAGATGGTCTCTTTTTCCTCAAAATAATTATTTTCTTTTTAATAGTGCGTTGTGTCACCGCCAGACACCACACTTGCTAGGTGGTAGCCTTTAAATCGGCCGCGGTCCGGTAGTATACTTCGAACCCGCGTGTCGCCACTATCAGTGATTGCAGACCGAGAGCCGCCACACGGCAGGTCTAGAGAGACGTCCTAGCACTCGCTCCAGTTGTACAGCCGACTTTGCTAGCGATGGTTCACTGACAAATTACGCTCTCATTTGCCGAGACGATAGTTTGCATAGCCCTCACCTACGTCATTTGCTACGACCTAGCAAGGCGCCATTATCATTTGCTATTTATCTTGTGATGCATGTACCGTCAGACCGATGTGCACCAATTATGGATTAAAGTTAAGTATTCCAGAAGCTCCGTACTTTTTTTACTAGACTCAACTCCTTTAACTGTTCCACACCTCACGCCAGCCTGCGTGATCTTAAACGCGTGCCTTTCGACTTCCTCTCCTAGTGGCTTGGCTGTCTTGCCAAGTCACAACATAGTGCTCGTTCTCAAATCGAATACTCTTGATGTACAAGGTGAGTCATGAGGCCGGCCGCTGTGGTCGAACGGTTCTAGGTGCTTCAGTCCGAAACCGCGCTGCTGCTACGGTCGCAGGTTCCAACCCTGCCTCGGGCATGGAAGTGTGTGATGTCCTTAGGTTCGTTAGGTTTAAGTAGTTCTATGTTCTAGGGGACTGATGACCTCAGATGTTAAGTCCCTTAGGGCTTAGAGCCATTTGAACCATTTGATTCATGAGGTTTTCCCCCGGTTTCTGGAAGATATTCCTTAGGTTATTTGGAACAAAAAACGTAAATAAATTATTGGGATTAGATCCATAATTAAGGGTCATTTAGCTACACTGCAGCAGGTCAGCAACTGTAAGCAGTTAATTCCATATATTATCTGGGAGTAGGCATTAGGAGTGATTTAAAATGGAATGGTCATATAAAGTTGATCGTCGGTAAAGCAGATGCCAGATTGAGATTCATTGGAAGAATCCTAAGGAAATGCAATCCGAAAACAAAGGAAGTAGGTTACAGTACGCTTGTTCGCCCACTGCTTGAATACTGCTCAGCAGTGTGGGATCCGTACCAGATAGGGTTGATAGAAGAGATAGAGAAGATCCAACGGAGAGCAGCGCGCTTCTTTACAGGATCATTTAGTAATCGCGAAAGCGTTACGGAGATGATACATAAACTCCAGTCGAAGACTCTGCAGGAAGAACGGTCAATAGCTCGGTACTGGCTTTTGTTGAAGTTTCGAGAACATACCTTCATCGAGGAGTCAAGCAGTATATTGCTCCCTCCTACGTATATCTCGCGAAGAGATCATGAGGATAAAATCAGAGAGATTAGAGCCCACAGAGAGGCATACCGACAATCCTTCTTTCCACGAACAGTACGAGACTGGAATAGAAGGTAGAACCGATAGAGGTACTCAAGGTACCCTCCGCCACACACCGTCAGGTGTAGATGAAGGAGCTACAGTAATTGAAACACTCAGGAAAATGGCAGAAAAAATGTTTATTGTTCGATTTCACTATCAAAAATTCACATAATAATTAATTTAAACAATTTTGTAGCAGTCTCTTGCATTCAGAGTGGATTTAAAGCAAGTGTTCAAAATTTCCTCCCAGAATTTGAAGGCAAAGATTCTCACGCAAGTGAACCGCGCGAGTAGCATTTCGTAACTTCGCACGCTCGTTCCTTATTGAAGCTGCGGCATCGAAAATATTTTGTATCAATTCTTCTGGTGTTTCCACCTTAACTTCCTACACGATGTCTTTCATCCACCACCAGACACAGTAATCTAGGCGTGTTAAATCTAGGGATCTGGCAGGCCAGTTGATAGAGCCCCCTTGACCTATCCACCGATGTGGGAATGGCTGATTAAGATACGCTGTTACCACATGGATGAAGTGTGCAGGTCCCCCGTCATATTGGACGTACATGTGGCGTCTTGTTTCCAGAGGGATATCTTCAAGAAACTGCGGTAAGTCTTTTCGTAAAAAATTACCATACATCTGACCATTTAAATTTCCGTGGAGAATAAACGGCCTCAGTGACTGGTCACACAACACCACACCAGAAGTTGACACTGAATCTGCGTTGAAATTGAAATACTACCGTGGCATGGGGATTTTCGTCTGCCCAGACATGCATATTATGCATTGCTGATACCATCTCCGTACTCCTACGATAAAAACTTGTACGGTATCGGAAGTGTATTGTAGACAAGAGACAATAACAGTAAACAGTGACTGCAGTGGCAACAACATTGTTGTTATACAGACGTAGCACTCGATGTACATGTCTAAGAGTGATCGTGCGTCCTGTGAACACAAGTGTAGAGCTCCATACATCGTGGCACTTTTCGGAACTCTCCTTAATTATGGATCTGACCACATTACTATACTACTGGCCATTAAAATTGCTACACCAAGAAGAAATGCAGATGATAAACGGTTATTCATTGGACAAATATATTATACTAGAACTGACATGTGATTACATTTCCACGCAGTTTGGCTGCATAGATCATGAGAAATCAGTACCCAGAAAACCACCTCTGGTCATAATAACGGTTTTGATACGCCTGGGCATTGAGTCAAACAGAGCTTGGATGCCGTGTACAGGTACAGCTACCCACGCAGCTTCAGCACGATACCATAGATCAAGAGTAGTGAATGGCGTATTGTGATGATCCAGTTGCCCGGCCACCATTGACCAGACATTTTCAATTAATGAGAGATCTGGAGAAAGTGCTGGCCAGGGCTGCAATGGAACAATTTCAGTATCGAGAAAGGACTGTACAGGACCTGCAACATGCGATCATGCATTATCCTGCTAGAATGTAGGGTTTCACAGGGATCGCATAAAGGGTAGAGCCACGAGTCGTAACACATCTGAAATGTAACGTCCACTGTTCAAAGTGCCGTCAACGTGAACATATCGTGACCGAGACGTGTAACCAATGGCACCCCATACCATCACGCCGGGTCATACGCCAGTATGGCGATGACGAATACACGCTTTCAATATGCGTTCACCGCGATGACACCAAACATGGATGCGACCATCATGATGCTGTAAGCAGAACCTGGATTAATACGAAAAAATGTTTTGCCTTTCGTGCACCCAGGTTCGTCGTTGAGTACAACAACGCAGGCGCTCCTGTCTGTGATGCAGCGTGAAGAGTAACCGCAGCCATGGTCTCCGAGCTGATAGTCCATGCTGCTGAAAACGTCGTCGAACTGTTCGTGCAGATGGTTATTGCCTTGCAAAAGTCCCCTTCTGTTGACTCAGGGATCGAGACGTGGCTGCACGATCCGTTACAGCCGTGCGGATAAGATGCCTGTCAACTCGACTGCTAGTGATACGAGGCCGTTGGGATCCAGCACGGATTTCCGTATTACCCTCCTGAACCCACCGATTCCATATTCTGGTAACAGTCATTGGATCTCGACCAACGCGAGCAGCAATGTCGCGATACGATAAACCGCAATCACGATAGGCTACAATCCGACCTTTATCAATGTCGGAAACGTGATGGCAAGCATTTCCCCTCCTTACACGAGGCATCACAACATCGTTTCACCAGGAAACACCGGTCAACTGGTGTTTGTGTATGAGAAATCGGTGGGAAACTTTCCTCATGTCAGCAGGTTGTAGGTGACGCCACCGGCGCCAACCTTGTGTGAATGCTATGAAAAGCTAATCATTTTGATAACACAGCATCTTCTTCCTGTCGGTTAAATTTCGCGTCTGTAGTATTCGTGGTGCAGCAATTTTAATGGCCAGTAGTGTATATTTACATTTTTTGTTCGAAATAACCTAAGGAGTAACCTCCAGAAAACGGGGGAAAATCTCGTGACCCACCCTGTACAATTGAACTCCCTCGAAATCTGCGAAAAATTATTGGTTCAAATGGGTCTAAGCACTATGGGACTTAACTTCTGAGGTCATGAATCCCCCAGAAATTAGATCTACTTAAACCTAACTAACCTAAGGACACCACACACATCCATGCCCGAGGCAGGATTCGAACCTGCAACCGTAGCGGTCGCGCGGTTCCAGACGGTAGCGCCTAGAACCGCTCGGCCACCCCGGGCGGCGAAAAATTATTGTGTGTCGTTAACCACATGGGTAAGTAAAGTATTAACTTTTTTAGTTACGAACAGAGACAATAGTCGTTTTTACTGCTTTATTAACCTGATTTTTAGAGCTAACAATTGATTGTGTACGGTGTTTAACGCGCATCAATTTAATTGTAGGTATTGACTAGTTTTTCTTCGATTTTCTTCGTGTACACATGAAGTGTTCTTGTTGCAATATGAAATCCGTATAAAATAAATTTTAAATTACGTGCATAATCAGTGTATGTAATATATCGTTAAATATCAAGTGCCGGCCGAAGTGGCCGTGCGGTTAAAGGCGCTGCAGTCTGGAACCGCAAGACCGCTACGGTCGCAGGTTCGAATCCTGCCTCGGGCATGGATGTTTGTGATGTCCTTAGGTTAGTTAGGTGTAACTAGTTCTAAGTTCTAGGGGACTAATGACCTCAGCAGTTGAGTCCCATAGTGCTCAGAGCCATTTGAACCATTTTTTTAAATATCAAGTTACACGTCCTGGATCGACAACAGAGTACAACATTACGCACGAACTAATACGTGTGACGTAGGTTTACCGAGTGAGATGGCGAAATGGTTAGCATACTCGGCTCACATCCGTGGAGACTACTGTTGAGATCCGCGTCCGGCCATTCAGATATGCTTTCCGTGATTTCCCTAAACCGCTCCAGGCAAATTCTGCGATGCTTCCTTTGAAAGGACACGGAAGATTTTCTTCCACGTCCAGGAAATATTTCGGTATTCTGCTCTGTCTCTAATCACCTCGATGTCGACGGGATGTTGAACCCCAATCTTGCGACCTTTCTTATTTTTCAGCGTGAGATTAGAACAGTGATAATCTCCAAACGAATTTCTTCATTCCACTACGACGAAATAACAAGCATGGTGCCTTTATTTAGAGACGTAAATGCAACAATCTATTAGAAGTTCTAGTAAAAAAGTCTTGACCGAAAAATATGTAGACTTTGTCTGGGAACCGGTTTCGGCAATTTAGGCCATCTTCAGTCAGTAGGCACCATGATGGCGGCCGGTGGCGGTGGACGGAGGAAGATCCGTGAGATTCATCCCCATAGTCTTACGGATCTTGCTCCGTCCACTGCCACCGGCATCAATCACTTTTCCTGTGGCCTGAAGATGGTCTAAACTATCGGTTATCAATCAAACTAGACATATATTGAAATCAAAACTCTTTTACTCAATCCTTTTCGATTTTCTTCCAGCCATCGCTTTTCACACTCCATTGGCATAATTATGTCTAA
Source organism: Schistocerca nitens (assembly GCF_023898315.1). Lineage (NCBI taxonomy): Eukaryota > Metazoa > Arthropoda > Insecta > Orthoptera > Acrididae > Schistocerca > Schistocerca nitens. Next base: position 634,679,758 of record NC_064619.1, read on the forward strand.
GATTTTATAAGCACTTTACCTTTCCTGAGACGAGGAAAAAAGTATAGCATCTGCATATACAAAAGTTATCACTAGAATGAAATTTTCACTCTACAGTGGAATGTGAGCTGATATGAAACTTCCTGTCAGATGAAAACAGTGTGCCGGACCGAGACTCGAACTCGGGCACTTTGCCTTTCGCGGGCAAGTGCTCTACCGGCTGAGCTACCTAAGCACGACTCACTCCCTGTCCTCACAGCTTTAATTCCGCCAGTACCTAGTCTCCTACCTTCCAAACTTCACAGAAGCTCTCCTGCGAATCTTGCAGAACTAGCACTCCTGGAAGAAAGATATTGCGGAGACATGGCTTAGCAACAGCCTGGGGGATGTTTCTAGAATGAAAATTTCACTCTACAGCGGAGTGTGCACTGATATGAAACTTCCAGGAAGTTTGGAAGGTTGGAGAAAGGAACTGGCGGAATTAAAGCTGTGAGGACGGGACGTGAGTCGTCTTGGGTAGCTCAGTCGGTAGAGCACTTGACCGCGAAAGGCAAAGGTCCCGAGATCGAGTGTCGGTCCGGCACACAGTTTTAATCTGCCAGGAAGTTTCAAGTTATCAGTACTTTAACTTTCTCCGAGTTAGATCGTTTGTCAAGTGCCAACCCGCTTGATATTCAATGATATTTACTGAAAACGCAGAACACTGAGCATATGCTGAGCAATATCTTCAGATTTGACAAAATTAATTTTTTGAATGGTGACGAATGAAAGTTACAGCCCTTTTTTGGGTTCTTAAAGTACACTTTTTTTCTTTTTTTTTTAAATTACTGCTCGCCAACGAGTAATATTATACATGCTGCATGCTTTTTATGGACTGTTTTTTTCCACTGATTTATAGGTTAATTTCCGTGTCTGGTCTTAATAAGATTTCCATTACATCAATGATAGACGGAAATTAACCTCTGCAACTAGTAATATTGTAATTCGGGCGTATATCAGATGTAGTGGGCGTAACAGACTGATAAACACAAAATTGAAGGCCTGTTAGAGTGTGTCTTAATGAACAAACGTAGAATGGGAACTTATCTCTGGAAACGTCATCCGACGAGGCTACAGACTACCAACGTTACAGGGGGAAAAGTCCCAACTCTATTAGAAGGAGAAAATTCCTGATTCTGGACCATTCCACCGACAGGAAAATTTATACACTGAAACGTTGCGTAGAGTCTCCACAGTCCTGCTATGATAAAGAGTGGACGCCATCTGACGTTCTGAATCCTGTGAGGCCCTCTCCAAGGTTTCCGCTCCAGGTCTGTTATGTTTACTGACGAAGTGCAGGAGGTGGTCCCTATGACGTCGACACTCTGTTTTGGATATAGGTTCTTCAAGACACTACCTTCAGTTCCATGACCCCTGTCAGTGTCGATTTGTTACACTTTGTTTATCACATACCGAAATTCACGTAAGGTCAAGTCGGTCGGAATCGTTGCAGGCGTAGAAGAAGCTCTCAGCTGAAAGTGGTGGGTAATAATAACATATGGACAGTTGTTTAAATAATGTGCCTGCTAAAACGACTTTCCTTATGTTGCAAGGCACCTACTTCCAAACCCATACTTCAGCAAGCGGAATATTTGCATCATACTCCCGTCCTTACCTGATCCAGCGTAGCATGGGCGTCTGCCCCACGTTTCTTTCGACACTTCCATCACATTTTGGAACGACATCAACTCCAGTTACCCTTCCCCACTCGTAACGTAGACCAGCTCATTAAATTATCAGACCTCTGTAAACACCGAAAACGCCCTCGCCTCTAATGCATCTGCAGTAAATTTGGGGCTGAGCGAGCTGTAATGACTCTGATTCTAGAGGAACATGCTTAATTCCCTAATCTGTATCAACATGTTCCAATGTCCATCCGTCTTCGTACACTGTATATTCTTCCTAAGCGTAGTTTCAGTCGCCTTCCCTTCGCAGAGTATGTAATAATGCCTAAAATCTACCCTTGCTACGAACCCTAACTTACTCAGCTCATCTCCTCAGCCGTTTTCTCGTTCAGGTGATAGGCCACTCATCTCCTAACACTTAACCCAACTATCAGTTCTTCCCAAATAGGGGTTCCTAATCACTTTTCATCTAACAGCTAATACATCTCTCTCCCCAGTTTGTACTCAACATTATCACGAACAGTCATTATATTACCCTCACGATGAAAAGAATATGCATCACTTCACATCATCTTGCCGTAAAAATATCGACAAAACACAGAGTGGTCAAGGACCGTGAAGAATATTATAGAACGAATTGCAGCGGAGTGTGTACTGATCCGAAACTTCCAGGCAGATTAAAGGTGATTGCTGGGCTTGAACTCATAGCTGGGAATTTCGCTTTTTGTGCGCAAGTGCTCTGACTTCTGAGCTGTCCAAGTTCTACCCAAAACCCACCTTCATAGCTTTACTTCTGCCAATTTATAGTTTCTGTTTGTAGACCTGCAAGCTAAGCAAGTTAACCAGGAGTACCCCTGTGAAGTTTTTTCAGATAGGAAAAAAGGTACTATAATGCTGTGAGGGCGGGTCATGCATCGTGTTTGGACAGCTCAACTGGCAGGAAACTTGTTCCACTTCGTCAAACATTATTAATCTGTTTGGAAGTTTTGGTAAAACTGTTCAAGTGAAACTGTGGAAAACACAAAGATAGCAAATATGAGTGACCCCACTGTCGTTTGCACCGTGCTCATTTCGAACAAAACTCTTACAATGTTAATCACAGCCCCCTTTTAGGATTGCAGGTGGTAGCCACATCTAACTGTATGTGACACATCTCAAAAGAAATACGCATGCATCAGTTTTCTTTTCCAGATGAATAGTGAGGATTCTACAGGGTGTTTCAAAAATGACCGGTATATTTGAAACGGCAATAAAACCTAAACGAGCAGCGATAGAAATACACCGTTTGTTGCAATATGCTTGGGACAACAGTACATTTTCAGGCGGACAAACTTTCGAAATTACAGTAGTTACAATTGTCAACAACAGATGGCGCTGCAAGTGATGTGAAAGATATAGGCGACAACGCAGTCTGTGGGTGCGCCATTCTGTACGTCGTCTTTCTGCTGTAAGCGTGTGCTTTTCACAACGTACAAGTGTGCTGTGGACAACATGGTTTATTCCTTAGAACAGAGGATTTTTCTGGTGTTGGAATTCCACCGCCTAGAACACAGTGTTGTTGCAACAAGACGAAGTTTTCAACGGAGGTTTAATGTAACCAAAGGACCGAAAAGCGATACAATAAAGGATCTGTTTGAAAAATTTCAACGGACTGGGAACGTGACGGATGAACGTGCTGGAAAGGTAGGGCGACCGCGTACGGCAACCACAGAGGGCAACGAGCAGCTAGTGCAGCAGGTGATCCAACAGCGGCCTCGGGTTTCCGTTCGCCGTGTTGCAGCTGCGGTCCAAATGACGCCAACGTCCACGTATCGTCTCATGCGCCAGAGTTTACACCTCTATCCATACAAAATTCAAACGCGGCAACCCCTAAGCGCCGCTACTATTGCTGCACGAGAGACATTCGCTAACGATATAGTGCACAGGATTGATGACGGCGATATGCATGTGGGCAGCATTTGGTTTACTGACGAAGCTTATTTTTACCTGGACGGCTTCGTCAATAAACAGAACCGGCACATATGGGGAACCGAAAAGCCCCATGTTGCAGTCCCATCGTCCCTGCATCCTCAAAAAGTACTGGTCTGGGCCGCCATTTCTTCCAAAGGAATCATTGGCCCATTTTTCAGATCCGAAACGATTACTGCATCACGCTATCTGGACATTCTTCGTGAATTTGTGGCGGTACAAACTGCCTAAGGCGACACCGCAAACACCTCGTGGTTTATGGAAGATGGTGCCCGGCCACATCGCACGGCCGACGTCTTTAATTTCCTGAATGAATATTTCGATGATCGTGTGATTGCTTTGGGCTATCCGAAACATACAGGAGGCGGCTTGGATTGGCCTCCCTATTCGCCCGACATGAACCCCTGTGACTTCTTTCTGTGGGGACACCTGAAAGACCAGGTGTACCGCCAGAATCCAGAAACAATTGAACAGCTGAAGCAGTACATCTCATCTGCATGTGAAGCCATTCCGCCAGACACGTTGTCAAAGGTTTCGGGTAATTTCATTCAGAGACTACGCCATATTATTGCTACGCATGGTGGATATGTGGAAAATATCGTACTATAGAGTTTCCCAGACCGCAGCGCCATCTGTTGTTGACAAGTGTAACTACTGTAATGTCGAAAGTTTGCCTGAAAATGTACTGTTGTCCCAAGCATATTGCAACAAACGGTGTATTTCTATCGCTGCTCGTTTAGTTTGTATTGCTGTTTCAAATATACCAGTCATTTTTGAAACACCCTGTAGGTATACTGTAGTAGCTCATCAGATGTGCCATATACATTCGTGTGTGAACAAACAAATTAATTCCTTCGTAAAGTTGAACGTCTGTTCAATACGACTAAGAGAACAAATGCTTCTGTAACTAATATTTTAGTCGGCATAGTGGCCATGTCCATTATAAATTTGTTGAATGATATCAATCTGCCGCACTAGCTATTATTGCTACTACTAAACAATCCTCTTATTTTATATTGTTCACTAACACGTGTCTAGGTCAGTGTAGCCATTCTCGAGTGTCTTCAATACATAAGAGATATAACGTGATTAAAACGCAAAGCATGGAACAACAATCGGTTATTGACTCGATACAATGAAAAGAGAATTCACGGAGTACAGCCCGTTAAATGTAAATACTTGAGTAACAGTCAGCGTACTTGCGTACGTTACACAATTTTGGTAGGAGTTCGTGCTAGGCCTGACATGCATAAAAATTACCACGAATTTAGCAATTTAAATATGATACGCAAGCGACAACACAGAATTTCACGTAATAAGCTGCGTTACAGTGACATATTTACCTACGTTACCGGATTTCATAGTTGTAGACAAAACACCAGTTACCAAATTTTTAAGGCTTTTGTGACTACATGGCATGACTGAACGATCAATGAACACCAGTATCGCAGAACATAAGCGACCTTTCAGGTTGGGCAGGTGGTTAAATCGGCTGTGGCAGATCACGCGCTGTTTGAGACGGACCACGTAGTAAAATTCGCCGACAATGAAGTTCTGGCTGTAGAGAAGAAGTATCACACACGCTTGTTCAGAGAAGCTATAGAAATGCGTAAACACGAGAATAGCTTTAACAAGAAAGCCTCAAGGTAAACGGACCCTGGCTTCCCGTGCTGCAGCGAACGACCGTCGCAGGTAGCGAGAAGAGAACCGCACCGGAAATGACGGCAGAGAAGCCATTGGACGTTGGCGCGACAAGTACGTATAGTTTGCGGCCGCGAGCTCGGCTGCAGTCCACCACCAGCAATGGAGGTTCGAACTTTGGCAATACAAGTACCTTCGAGCATGCAAGATACGAGAACTTAAAATCAGAAAATGATAGTTGATGAACACAGTCATAGCGCCACGTTCAGCTCGTCGTACGGCACCTGAAGAGTGGCGTGCGGGTAGTAGCCGGCTGTCGGGAGCCACTGTAGGGTAAGGAAAATACCGAGCGTAGACTTGTGACCTGGTTGGTGGAAACGTTGTGGAGGTGTCTGGTATTGCACGTGGATTAGAAAGTGAAGGAAATTAATTTTGAGCTCTATCAGACTGCATACTTCCACAAATATCCAAAATGCGATTAAAATAAATACACTCTGACCATTAAAAATGCTACACCACGAAGATGACGTGCTACAGACGCAAAATTTAACCAACAGGAAGAAGATGCTGTGATATGCAAATGATTAGCTTTTCACAGCATTCACACAAGGTTAGCGCCGGAGGCGATACCTACAACGTGCTGACATGAGGAAAGTTTCCAACCGATTTCTCATACACAAACACCAGTTGACCGGCGTTGCCTGGTGAAACGTTGTTGTGATGCCTCGTGTAAGAAGGAGAAATGCCTACCATCACCTTCCCGACTTTGATAAAGGTCGGATTGTAGCCTATCGCGGTTGCGGTTTATCGTATCGCGACATTGCTGCTCGTGTTGTTCGAGATCCAATGACTGTTAGCAGAATATGGAATCTGTGGGTTCAGGAGGGTAATACGGAACGCCGTGCTGGATCCCAACGGCCTCGTATCATTAGCAGTCGAGATGACAGGCATCTTATCCGCATGGCTGTAACGGATCGTGCAGCCACGTCTCGATCCATGAGTCAACAGATGGGGACGTTTGAAAGACAACAACCATCTGCTCGAACAGTTCGACGACGTTTGAAGCAGCTTGGACTATCAGCTCGGAAACCGTGGCTGCGGTTTCCCTTGACGCTTCATCACAGACACTAGGGCCTTCGATGGTGTACTCAACGACGAACTTGGGTACATGAATGACAATACGTCATTATATCGCATGAATCCACGTTCTGTTTACAGCATCATGTTGGTCGCGTCCGTGTTTGGCGACATCGCGGTGAACGCACATTGGAAGCGTGTATTTGTCATCACCATACTGGCGTATCACCCGGTGTGATGCTATGGGGTATCATTGGTAACACGTCTCGGTCACCTCTTGTTCGCATTGACGGCACTTTGAACAGTGGACGTTACATTTCAGATGTGTTATGACCTGTGGCACTACCCTTCATTCTATCCCTGTGAAACCCTACATTTCAGCAGGATAATACACGACCGAATGTTGCAGGTCCTGTACGGGCCTTTCTGGATACAGAAAATGTTCGACTGCTGCCCTGGCCAGCACATTCTCGAGATCTCTCACCAATTGAAAACGTCTGGTCAATGGTGGCCGAGAAACTGGCTCGTCACAATACGCCAGTCACTAATCTTGATGAATGTGGTATCGTGTTGAAGCTGCATGGGCAGCTGTGCTTGAACACACCATCCAAGCTCTGTTTGACTCAAAGCCCAGGCGTATCAAGGCCGTTATTACGGCCAGAGGTGGTTGTTCTGGGTACTGATTTCTCAGGATCTATGCACCCAATTGCGTGAAAATGTAATCACATGTCAGTGTTAGTATAATATATTTGTCCAATGAATACCAGTTTATCATCTGCATTTCTTCTTGGTGTAGCAATTTTTATGGCTAGTAGTGTAGATAAATAGGGACTGGAGTGGATTGGATCTCGCGACTTCGTGACTACATTGCGCGATGTTTACCGCTTTTTTCTGTTTTAAATATCATTTTGTTCGTTACTGCTCGTTGCATTTGTTCGTGGCGGGTATCCCATGACATCCGCTCAAGTTCATCGTTGGTCTATGCACCCAGGTTCTTTTTTAATTACAGAGAGCAGTTAACACTCTCATCACCAAACACGCTGAGGCACTATGCTGGCGAATGTTTGTGAGAAGTAAAGTTTTATGTTTGAAATAGTGTGTACTCTAGGGTGATTTGATGGAGGGGACCAAAAAACGAGGTCATTCGTCCCGTAGGATTAGGGAAGGACGAGGAAGGAGGTCGTCCCATGTCCTTTCAAAGGAACCATCCCAACATTTGCCTGAAGCGATTTAGGGAAATACGGAAAACCTAAATCTGGATGGCTGGACGCTAGCTTGAACCGTCGTCCTCCCGAATGCGACTCCAGTGTGCTAACCAGTGCACCACCTCGCTCGGTGGCACTAGACGGCGACCAGTTACGGCTTGGCAGCCTCTCGAGGAAAGGACAATACTTCGTCCAGACACGTCTGCACTCTAGAGGCTTGTCAGATCGTGCATGCCACCTGATTTAGAATTCTGTGGGGCGGTCGACTTTATTGGCCACCGTAAGTGATCGACTCGGACATAGCCTCTGCAGCGGCCGGACCGCGATCTATATTTTTGTCTAAGACTGTACCTTTTACTTTGTTATGAGAGAAATAATTTCATGGCAGTCTTATTTTCTCTGTCGCAAGCATGTTAAGCACGTTCTTACTGGTGTCTCTTCATTGTATATATTCATGCTTATAAATTAAGGATAATTGCAGAATGTGCACTTAGGGAACACACACGACACAGATCTGTAAGTCCACGGTAGTGGTGATAAGTTGGAAAACCATCCCGTAAACATGTGCTATAAAACGCCACTGTTTCCTGCACTCGTATCCCGACATCAATATGGGATATGATCACCATGCACACGTACACAGGCCGCACAACGGGTTGGTATACTCTGGATCAGGTGGTCGAGCAGCCGCTGGGGTATAGCATCGCATTCTTGCACCAGTGCCTGTCGGAGATCCGGAAGTGTCCTAGGGGTTTGAAGACGTGTAGCGATACGTCGACCGAGAGCATCCCAGAGATGCTCGATGGGGTTAAGTCTGAAACAGGAAGGCCTCTCCATTCGCCTGATATCTTCTGTTTCAAGGAACTCCTCCACGATGGCAGCTCGGTGGAGCCGTGCGTTATCATCCATCAGGAGGAAGATGGGACGCATTGCATCCCGGAAAAGGCAGACATACTGGTACAAAATGACGTCCTGATGCACCTGACCTGTTACAGTTCCTCTGCCAAAGCCATGCAGGGGTGTACGTGCACCAATCATAATCCCACCCTACACCATCAAACCACGAACTCCATACAGGTCCCTTTCAAGGCCTTTTTTTTTTTTTTTTTGGTCATCAGTCTACTGACTGGTTTGATGCGGCCCGCCACGAATTCCTTTCCTGTGCTAACATCTTCATCTCAGAGTAGCACTTGCAACCTACGTCCTTAATTATTTGCTTTACGTATTCCAATCTCTGTCTGCCTCTACAGATTTTGCCCTCTACAGCTCCCTCTGGTACCATGGAAGTCATTCCCTCATATCTTAGCAGATGTCCTATCATCCTGTCCGTTCTCCTTATCAGTGTTTTCCACATAATCCTTTCCTCTCCGATTCTGCGTAGAACCTCCTCATTCCTTACCTTATCAGTCCACCTAATTTTCAACATTCGTCTATAGCACCACATCTCAAATGCTTCGATTCTCTTCTGTTCCGGTTTTCCGACAGTCCATGTTTCACTACCATACAATGCTGTACTCCAGACGTATATCCTCAGAAATTTCTTCCTCAAATTAAGGCCGGTGTTTGATATTAGTAGACTTCTCTCGGCCAGATATGCCTTTTTTGCCATAGCGAGTCTGCTTTTGATGTCCTCCTTGCTCTGTCCGTCATTGGTTATTTTACTGCCTAGGTAGCACAATTCCTTAACTTCACTGACTTCGTGACCATCAATCCTGATGTTAAGTTTCTCGCTGTTCTCATTTCTGCTACTTCTCATTACCTTCGTCTTTCTCCGATTTGATCTCAAACCATACTGTCTATTCATTAAACTGTTCATTCCGTTCAGCAGATCATTTAATTCTTCTTCACTTTCACTCAGGATAGCAATGTCATCAGCGAATCGTATCATTGATATCCTTTCACCTTGTATTCTAATTCCTGAACCTTTCTTTTATTTCCATCATTGCTTCCTCGATGTACAGATTGAAGAGTAGGGGTGAAAGGCTACAGCCTTGTCTTACACCCTTCTTAATACGAGCACTTCGTTCTTGATCGTCCACTCTTATTATTCCCTCTTGGTTGTTGTACATATTGTATATGACCCGTCTCTCCCTATAGCTTACCCCTACGTTTTTCAGAATGTCGAACAGCTTGCACCATTTTATATTGTCGAACGCTTTTTCCTGGTCGACAAATCCTATGAAAGTGTCTTGATTTTTCTTTAGCCTTGCTTCCATTATTAGCCGTAACGTCAGAATTGCCTCTCTCGTCCCTTTACTTTTCCTAAAGCCAAACTGATCGTCACCTAGCGCAATCTCAATTTTCTTTTTCATTCTTCTGTATATTATTCTTGTAAGCAGCTTCGATGCATGAGCTGTTAAGCTGATTGTGCGATAATTCTCGCACTTGTCAGCTCTTGCCGTCTTCGGAATTGTGTGAATGATGCTTTTCCGAAAGTCAGATGGTATATCGCCAGACTCATATATTCTACACACCAACGTGAATAGTCGTTTTGTTGCCACTTCCCCCAATGATTTTAGAAATTCTGATGCAATGTTATCGATCCCTTCTGCCTCATTTGACCGTAAGTCCTCCAAAGCTCTTTTAAATTCCGATTCTAATACTGGATCCCCTATCTCTTCTAAATCGACTCCTGCTTCTTCTTCTATCACATCAGACAAATCTTTACCCTCATAGTGGCTTTCAATGTATTCTTTCAACCTATCTGATCTCTCCTCTGCATTTAATATGGAATTCCTGTTGCACTCTTAATGTTACCACCGTTGTTTTTAATGTCACCAAAGGTTGTTTTGACTTTCCTGTATGCTGAGTCTGTCCTTCCGACAATCATATCTTTTTCGATGTCTTCACATTTTTCCTGCAGCCATTTCGTCTTAGTTTCCCTGCACTTCCTATTTATTTCATTCCTCAGCGACTTATATTTCCGTATTCCTGATTTTCCCGGAATATGTTTGTACTTCCTCCTTTCATCATTCAACTGAAGTATTTCTTCTGTTACCCATGGTTTCTTCGCAGCTACCTTCTTTGTACCTATGTTTTCCTTCCCAACTTCTGTGATGGCCCTTTTTAGAGATGTCCATTTCTCTTCAACTGTACTGCCTACTGCGCTATTCCTTATTGCTGTATCTACAGCGTTAAAGAACTTCAAACGTATCTCGTCATTCCTTAGTACTTCCGTATCCCACTTCTTTGCGTACTGATTCCTCCTCACTAATGTCTTGTACTTCAGCCTACTCTTCCTCACTACTACATTGTGATCTGAGTCTATATCTGCTCCTGGGTACGCCTTACAATCCAGTATCTGATTTCGGAATCTCTGTCTGACCATGATGTAATCTAATTGAAATCTTCCCGTATTTCCCGGCCTTTTCCAAGTATACCTCCTCCTCTTGTGATTCTTGAACAGGGTATTCGCTATTACTAGCTGAAACTTGTTACAGAACTCAATTAGTCTTTCTCCTCTTTCATTCCTTGTCCCAAGCCCATATTCTCCTGTAACCTTTTCTTCTACTCCTTCCCCTACAACTGCATTCCAGTCGCCCATGACTATTAGATTTTCGTTCCCCTTTACATACTGCATTACCCTTTCAATATCCTCATACACTTTCTCTATCTGTTCATCTTCAGCTTGCGACGTCGGCATGTATACCTGAACTATCGTTGTCGGTGTTGGTCTGCTGTCGATTCTGATCAGAACAACCCGGTCACTAAACTGTTCACAGTAACACACCCTCTGCCCTACCTTCCTATTCATAACGAATCCTACAACTGTTATACAACTGTTGATATTACCCGATACTCATCTGACCAGAAATCCTTGTCTTCCTTCCACTTCACTTCACTGACCCCTACTATATCTAGATTGAGCCTTTGCATTTCCCTTTTCAGATTTTCTAGTTTCCCTACCACGTTCAAGCTTCTGACATTCCACGCCCCGACTCGTAGAACGTTATCCTTTCGTTGATTATTCAATCTTTTTCTCATGGACATTAAGGGGTTGGTATCTGGTTCCTGGTTCACGCCAGATGAAAACCCGTCGTGAATCACTGTTCAGACTATACCTGGACTCGTCCATGGATATAACCTGGGACTACTGTTCCAATGACCATGTACTGTATTCTTGACACTAGGTTTTACGAGCTCTCCTTGGACCAGAGGTCAGTGGGTTGCACCTTGCAGGTCTCAGGGCGAATAAATCATGTCTGTTCAGTCGCCTGTAGAGTGTGTGTCTGGAGGCAACTCTTCCAGTGGCTGCGGTAAGGTCCCGACCAAGGCTACTGCGGTACTCCGTGGGCGTCTGCGGGCACTGATGTGGAGATACCGATCTTCCTGTGGTGTTGTACACTGTGGACGTCCCGCACTGTAGCGCCAGGACACGATTCCTATCTGCTGGAATCTTTGTCATTTTCTTGAGACCACACTTTGTTGCACACGGAGGGCCCACGCTACGACCTGCAATATGTGTTCTTTGAGCCATTTTCAACACACAGTCACCATTAGCACGTCTGAAAACGTCTGCCCACTCACTCTCTGCACCGTACTCTGACATGCACCAACACACCTCTGCGTATGTGGACTGCTGCCAGCGCCACCGTGCGACTACTGCAGATCAAATGCATCGCATGGTCATACCCTGAGGTGATTTAAACCCGCAAACCACCTACCAGAGCATTGTTTCACCCTGTATCAGCCATATCCTTTATTTATAAGCATGGGTGTATAAGTAAGTAGATTCAGCCGAAGCCGTGACTTTTATCGGACGACACACAAATTTCATGTTCCTTGTCTATATTGTTGTTAAAAATTAAGTTTGTGTACGTGTGCAATCGTATTATCTTTGATACTGCTAACAGACGAGCATGAAACCAAATCAGAAAACACCAGAGACTCCTCATGCTGTCCATTACTTCCATTGTCCCAGTTCTCCTTTTTTAGTGATTAAGCCGTTGGAACAGAACACGAACTGCACCAAACTCAACATGAAGTACGAGACAGAAAACTGGTCCATTTCTGAAACCGTAACTTTAGATGCAGGGGAAATTTACCGTCGCCAAGGAGTCGAATGAGAAGTTGTACACAGTGGTATGTTGAAAGGAGCTCCACGACTTGCATACAGAACGACAACTGTAAATTGGGAGTTTGTCCTGGAATCAGCGCGAACCCAGACTGGAATAAGGCTAATGAAACCAGGTGTGTTCCGAGGCGCAAAGCAGAAACGTGACGAGCAGACATACGCCACGTGTTTCCTTTAAATCTCCGGTCCCCGGTACGAGTACGAAACTAATTGCCAAGGTGCACTGGTTACCCTTGCGCTATAGTCAGATGAACGTGTTCCGCCCACCTATCTTTTACTACGCCGCGTAATGTCACACTTGCAGACTCACAAAGGTTTTGAGCAGCATATCGCTCAATGTCTCTTTCATGTCTTTCACTGTGAAAACATATAATATTTTGCGAAAGTGAAAAAATAATTGCAATGTGAGACAAGGCATCAGCAGTGACTTTTCGGAGTGTGTTGTATACCACAGTTTTTAAAATCTAGTTTTACACATATTAGGAAATGAATTACTATAATACGGCCCAAGGGTAGCAGTCACAGAGAATTTAATGTGCAACTTGGGATAGAATAAGAGCGAATTCTGAAACACTAATAAATCATAGCATTTAACAAAACTATTACTTAAAAGCAATGGAAAACAAATCTGCACAAATTATCTGTTTTCACATGTAACTGTGATATGTATGATCTATAGCCGTTTTCCTTGCTGCTACAGAATCTCCTACCTAAAAACAATCGAAACGTTTTTCAGGCATAGTAAGCGACTGCACATTCGATTCGCCCCTGGACTACACTATTGTGTACTAAATGCCGAAAGCTCAAACCTACTGCAAGTGGCATTGAGCCCATGAGAAAACTTCCTGCCGTTGGCAAAATAGATGTTCTATAGCACTAACGAAACACAATGAGTTGTGTCTCTTCACTCTGTCAGTTACATCTGCAGAGAGATGGGTAGGTATAATCCGATCGTGACACTTTCTCTGAATATGCTACACAAAAATTCTGCTAATACCGTACTGTTACCAAATGATTTGCGCACTAGCGCTACCCCGTGATTTTCTCAATCGTCAATACCAGACAATATGCGGAGTCAACCACTGCATAATAATAAATGAACACACTCGCCGACCATCTCTTGTGTGTTGTTTGTACGAGGACATAATGTTCAACAGTCACTAACCTGAAACATGATTACGCATCTTTTGAATACATAGTGGGAGAGGCAGTGATCAATGTCTTATAAATATTGACTATTAAAAACAGTCTTGATCACGATTTATCTATCACTAGTGATTCTCCAACGGAAAGAGGTTCCTACTCAATCGTCTGAAGATGACCACAGTAGTGGTCGAAACCGGTCACCTTGATGCATAAATCGTGATCAAGACTGTTTTTAATAGTAAATATTTACGCATCTGCTAAGCTAGCCATTTGAAGTAATGTTTATTCAGCAGACATACTGGTAATCGATTATAAAATACGAGTAAATAATCGGTTTCAGTACTTTTTTGTCGCGAAACGTAGTTACCGATATACTTTAAACAATGGCACCATCTCAATGGTTTTAAAATCAGGTGTTAGGATGTGCTGAAGTTATTGTCGTAATCATTTTAAGTGTGAAACAGAGTGGCTTAAACCGACTATTCATTTTAAAATTGTTTATCAGTATGTATACACAATAAACACTACATGGCATGGCCAAATTATTAGATATGTAAATACGTTTCAGCTTGAGGACTGTTGAACATAGCATCTTCGTACAAACCATACACAAGAGACGATCTGCGACGTGAATCTTCACGTTCTTAGACGAATTAGTTGATTCACAATTTACGAGAATTGAGCCGAAACTACACTTCATATCCTTCTAATATTTGGCTGTTCGGCTCTCTCTGCAGACGATAGAAGGCCTGAATACGAGTAAAAATTGTTGCAGTAGAATTCCTATAATACTATGGCTCAATTAACACGCCTTTAGAACATGAACGTCAATATTACCTACCTCTACATGGAGTAGGTGGCTATAAAGTTTTGCAGATTGGAAAAATGAAGGAAATTAGGGACGAGGCCGTTGAACTGTTTACGCTTCTTATTAATTTGCCTGGACAATACTTTTATTCCATACTTAGCAACTTTAGTACATTTCATCAAGTCTGTTATTACGGGTACAATTTCAAGAATAAATGGTGCTAGTATTATTAAAAACATACGATTCATTCCACGGAAACTTCTTTGGAACTCAGTAGAACGAAAAAACAGTCCAAGTTGCAATTGTTTCCTTTTGTTTCATTATATGACTAGTTCCGAGCCGAGGCATATTTTCAGATCATCGTAGAAAAGTCGAAAATAGTATCTCCGAAGATTTCAGAAATAAGCAATGAACAATTACAGCTATAAAGAGTTATCTGTGTGCACTGGTTTTTCGTTCTACTGATTAACAGAAGTTGCTGACCCAAGCTACTCCAGCATGCTGGAAGTTCGTTTTTTTGAACTGTGTGATTTACATACAGGAATGACCATGGAAGTACTTGTTTACCTATGCAACTGGACTGATGGCTTTACTTGAGCGTAAGCTGATTACCCTACTATAAATAGACTGCGATGAATTAGCGTTTTGTGACTACCTGGCAACAAAGAACAGGTCCCCGTTGTTAATTTGACGGGACGGGTAAAGATTTTAAGATGTTATGTAGACTGTCCTGTGGAAAACATTCAAGTTTCCGTATCAGAGGCGGCGATACCACGGATATTTCGTGAGAATGTGGACACGGTTGATGTCAACGATGATAAAGGAAACATCGCTGTGTCAGCACTAGGAGTAGCAACTGTGTCACTTCTGACGCACTAAGGTTTGTCGAGCATCCTACTTCCCTCCATAATTATCGCAGGACCAAACGATCTACTGAATCTTAATCATTAATGAGGTTGTACGATTCACCAAAATTTTATCACCCTAGCCCACCTATAAGTATGTAAAAGTTACCTGTTATATCTGAAGTACCAAGTGGGTCAATTTTGATCCATAATCAGTTTAACACAGTTTGACATCAATGACAGCGGTTTTCAGACTAAAAAATCTTCTAGTCCTGCTTCGACGTTATTCTTGAGATTTTGGAGTATATTACTATAGTTTAGGACGAAAATATCCCGAAATACGAAGAATTCGGAGGCTCCACGGTGCTTTATATCAGCGCGGCTTTCGGTTCCCTAAGGCCTAGTAACATGCAGATCGTCAAAGAGACGCGGGGATCCCACAGAGCAACATATACAGGATGGAAGCTCCCCCTATACCACTGTTCGGGATTCTGCTCTGCTTCGTGGTCTGTGGTCAAGTCGAGCGGACTGAGGTAGCCTGTACTAGCATAGGGGGGAGGGAGGCTGTCCCTTTGCCCCTCTAGGGAACGAAAAGCCCTGATATAAGACACGGTCAGTACTTATGGCGCTTCACACTGCGTCCAGTTCTCATTTTTGCAGTTTATTTTCGCGAGATTGCGTCATTGAAGCAAGACGATGTAACCGTAAGGAGGCCAAGATTCTCTACTATCTGGACAACGTTTCACTAACGCAGTCGAATGACGAACCTGACAGTGAGACATGCGCGGAGATGGATGGTGGTGGTGGTGTGTTGGGGCTTATGGGCGCTCAACGTCGAGGTCATCAGCGCCCTGACACACATTAAAAGGAACGAATGTGGACAGACCTAAGAAAACTAAAGCACACACTCAAACAAAGCAGGAGAAGAAGGAAAATACTACATAAGAAAGTAAAACCTCCGGAAAGGGGAAACATAGCAACAAGAATGTCACAGGAAATTGTTATTGGCTGGCCACTTACATAAAATACGGGCGAGCTTGTCACACAGTGAGAAAATTAAAATCCTCTCCCTAAAATCTTTGTAAAAACATTGACAGGGCACAGAACTTTAAAACTTTAACCACATTCGTCCGAGTGTTGCCTAAAAGAGATGGCAGGTCCGCTGGCAAGTCAGCCGCGACCCGCTGGTCAGAAAATAAAACGCAATCCAATAAAACGTGGCGCACAGTGACATGGACGCCGCAAGCACCACACATTGGAGGGTCCTCTCGCCGGAGCAGGAAGCCATGCGTCATAGGGCTGTGGCTAATTCGAAGCCGAGTCAGGAGAACCTCGTCCCGTCGATGGGGCTGAAAGGAAGTACACCACACACGCGTTGTGGGCTTGACTATACGGAGCTTATTGTCAGTCCCTTCCAGCCACTCATCCTCCCACCGACGCATGACCCGTGAGCTCAACAGCGAGGTGAGTGCGTGCAAGGGGATAGCACACTGAGATACTTGTGGGGCGAGACACGCCTCCTTGGCTGTGAGATCTGCCCTTTCATTCCCAGCAATGCCAACATGCCCCGGAACCCAGCAGAAAGCTACACCCTTCCCTAGTCGCTGTAGTCGGAGGAGGGCATCCTGGATGGACAATTTTGTCTGCCGGATACAAACGTTGCAATGAGTGAAGGGCACTGAGTGAATCGGAACAGACAAGAAATTTAGGAGAGGAAGAATGTCTCATGTGCTCCAATCCCCTTGTGTCGACCCATCCGTAAAAACAGCTACATAGTCGTGGTGCTCAGATAAAATGTCAGAAAATGCTGCATTAAAAACGGTGGCAGGAGTGCAATCTCTCTTGTACTGCAATAAATCTAAAATCACTCCGGGCCTCTTCAGTAACCAGGGTGGAAGGCGGTTAAAACCTTGGATTTGGGGTTGTACAGACTCCACACCGAGGGACTCTAGTACACGTTGCACACGGATCCCAAACGGCAACGTAGCCCGGGGACGGCGGGAAAAAAGGCGGTCCAGAGGTGGATGGGCAACAAGATGGTGAGCAGGCGATCTGGGAGCTGCAAGAAACTTTCAAGCCTGGCGCACCAGCAGGAGCTGCCGCCGGATGGTAAGTGGCGGTTCGCCAGACTCAGCACAGAGGCTGGGTACGGGACTGGTCCGATAAGCACCCGTGGCCAGTCGGATCCCAGCATGGTGAACAGCGTCAAGGATCCGCAAATAAGATGGCCTCGCTGACCCATATACTGTGCACCCATAGTCCAGCCGTGAACGCACAAAAGCTCCATAAAACTGTAGGAGACGCGCCCTGTGCGCGCCCCAAGTCCTGTGGCTGAGGCACTTGAGGATGTTCAGTGCCTTCAGCGTTCTGGCTTTCAAGTCACGTAGGTGTGGCAGCCATGACAACCTGGAGTCAAAAATTAGGCCCAGAAACCGCACTGTGTCTCTAAAATGTAGGACAGTATCCCCCATATGCAAGGCAGGCAAAGTAAAAAGATGACGAGAACGATTAAAATGAACACAAACACACTTTTCGGCAGAAAACCGAAAACCCGTCTTCGCAGCCTACTCCTCTAACCGCCGCACTGTTAGCTGCAACTGACGGCTCACGGTTGCAACACTGGAGGAGGAACAGGAAACAGCAAAGTCGTCCACAAATAAGGAGAACTGTACTGGACTCCTCACTGTAGACGTTATACTGTTGATGGCTATGGCAAAGAGGGTAACGCTTAAAATACTGCCCTGGGGGACACCGTTCTCTTGCTCAAAGCGATCAGACAGTGTGTTACCAACGCGGGTCCGAAAAAACCGCTGAGATAGGAAAGACCGAATGAAAATCGGGAGGTGGCCACGAAAGCCCCATTGATGCATTTGTGCAAGAATACAGTGTCTCCAAGTAGAATCATATGCCTTACTGATATCAAAGAAGAAGATACCGATACAGTGATACTGACGGAGAAAAGCCTGCTGAATAGCCACCTCTAGGAGGGTCAGGTTGTCGACCGTGGACCGAAATTTTCGGAATCCACACTGAGAGCGGCTAAGGAGCTGACGAGACGCCGGTTAACCATCCGTTCCAGGGTCTTTCCGACACAGCTTGTCAAGGCGATACTACGATAACTACCGGGACATGTGCGGTCCTTTCCTGGTTTGAGGAGAGGGATGAGGATTGCCTCCCTCCACGAGGTGGGGAACACTCCTGTCTGCCATATGAGATTAAAACATTCGAGGAGGATTTCCTTTGACGCCGCTGGCAGATGTCGAAGCATGGAGTACCGGATGCGGTCGTAACCTGGTGCAGTGTCAGAAGTCTCAGTAAGTGCCGATTCAAGTTCCCACATGGAGAAAGGGGAATTGTAGGCCTCAGAACTGTTCGACCGAAAGTCCAAGGTCGCTCTTTCGACAGTCGCACGGTAGCGACGAAACGCTGGAATCTGATTTGCAGTGGCAGTACTTTGTGCAAAATGCTCTGCCAGCGTCTGAGCAATGGCTGTGGGTGTCGTTTGGAGGCATCCCTGGTTCAGGACAGCAGCTATTGGTAAACGGGTATGTTTACCGGAAATCCTCCGGATGGCTTCCCATACTCTTGTGGAACAAGTGGAACGGTTGATGGAGTCCAGGAACTCCTGCCATGACCTTTTCTTGCTCTCTTTAATGACACGGCGTGCCCTGGCTCTCGCGATTCGAAAGGCGGTAAGATTGATCACTGTTGGGCGGCATTTAAATCGGCGAAGAGCCGCACGCCTGTCCCGGATGGCTGAACGGCACTCTTCCGTCCACCAAGGCACAAGGCGCCGCTTAGGAGGGCCAGAAGACTGTGGTATGGACAGGTCAGCAGCATGATGGACCACAAGCGTGATGTGATCCACCCATTCCTGTACGTTATTGTGGCGGTCAAAGACAGCCAAACGAGTGAACAGTGGCCAGTTAGCCCCGCCAATCATCCACGATGGTGGCCGCGGCTCCAGCAATACACCATCCAGGAGATGAATGCGGATAAGGAAGTGATCGCTGGAATGAAGGTCGTCAATGACCTCCCAGTGAACATAGTCGGTGAGGGTTGGAGAGCAGAAAGATAGGTCAATGGCTGAGAATGACCCTGTAGCAGTAGAGAAATGAGTCGGAGTACCTGTGTTGAGGATGCACAACACTTGAGATGTTAGGAGGCTCCCCAAAATTCGACCTCGAGCGCAAAGAGAAGTGGAGCCCCACAGGACATGATGGGCATTGAAGTCTCCCAGGAGAACAAATGGGCGGGGGAGTTGGTCGATAAGATCTGTGAGAGCGTCTAAGGTCATTGCATCCAGAGGGGTTAATAAAGGGAGCAAACGGTAAGCCTCCGAGGTGAATGAATTTCAACTGCAACTGCTTGCAGGTCAGTATCCAGGGGGAGGGCAGAGGAGTGGTGGTCATTATTGACAAACACAGCTACTCCGCCTTTGGCCCTTTCTCCAGTCAGGTCATCTTTGCGATATGACGTATAGTCCCTTGGTACAGGAGCATCAGATGGTTTTAAATGCGTTTCCTGTAAACACAAGCACAGGGGGCGTTGCCGTGCTAGGAGGTTCAGTTCGTCCACATGTGCCCAGAATCCATTCATGTTCCACTGTATAATGGGAGCCATCTATCAGGGTGGGAGTACCTTCACTCTCACTTTCTGTTGGGGAGGAGAGCCCACAACAGGTGGAGGCTCAATTTTGGGGCGAGATGATTGCCCCAGTCTGACATCAACCTCCATCGCCTCAGAAGAGGAGTCGAGAGAGACGTCAGAGAGAATGACATCCACATCAGGAGACTGTATAACTGCAGTCTTCTTTAGTGGGCGAGTCTTCACCTTTGTCTTTGGCTTCGATGTTCTGGCCTGAGGTGGCATTGGAGCCAAAACCTCAGAAGCAGTAGGGGGTGTAGCAGTGCTGGGCAGTGCACAAGACTGGACCCGGGAAGGGGCAGGAAGTTCCCTGAAGTCAGCTACCACGGCCTGGTCAGAAGGCCGGGGGGAGAGCAGCAGGCTTCACAGGAACGGCAGCAGCACACGTACATTGACAAGCGCAGGTGCTAGTGCTGACAGTAGCAACCTCCGTTTGTGTAGCGGCATCGGTTTTCAAGACTGGTTGTTTGAGAACGGAAGAAAAGGAAGCAGCGAACGTGGGCGGCTGCATGGACTTGTAGATTTTCTTCGCCTCACCATACGGGATGCGTTTTGTAGTTTTTAGTTCCTGGATCTTCCGTTCCTCAAGGAAAACTCCGCATTCCCTACTCCACACAGGGTGATCCCCAGAGCAGTTGACACACTTGGGAGGAGAGGAGCAACCAACTCCCTCATGGGCGGCTTTACCACAATTCCCGCAAGTGGCTTCCCCTCTACAGCCGAGAGTAGTGTGTCCAAAGTGTTGGCATTTAAAACACCGCATGGGGTTGGCGTAATAAGGCCGTACACTGAGACGTAGGAAACCTGCCTTCACGTGCTCTGGCAATTTGGTGGTGTTAAATGTAAGGATAAATGAGTCAGTCTTTATGAGAGCACCATCCACCCGTTTCATAATGTGTTGCAAGTCGACAATTCCTTCCCGGGACCATTCAGCCTTCAGTTCGTCTTGGGGAATGTCAACGAGATCTCTGCAAGTCACAACACCCTTGCTGTAGTTCAAGGTGTTTTGAAATTCAGTCTCTATCGCAAACTCTCCAAGAAATTGTGCCTTCTGAAGGTTCTGGACTTGCTGGAAGCTAGATGTTTCAACCAACAAGGTGCCATTTCGCAAGCGCTTTACAGATTTTAATGTACCAGCAATACCTTCTAAGCCCTTCTGTATATAAAATGGCGAAACTTTTTCAAAACTCCCATCTTTTCTTTTAATTATGAAAAACACATTCTGCGAAGCAGCATGCGTTCTGTTACTACTACCTGAATCAGGAGGACTGGCTACACGAGCCCTCTTGTTGGATTGGGTGTTAGAACCCACCAGCGGTCCACCCTTTCCGCTGGCAGGAGATGAATAAAAGTTCCAGGGTTCCATCTCGGTGCCACGAGCAGCTAGGGAACTAGAAGTCCACCTAGACAGAGCCCCGCATGCCTAGGTAAGCCTTATACAACTGGGGCGCGGCAGGTGCCCCAGAGGTTGCCCGCTTGCGACTGTTCCACCCCAACAGCCATGCATCTTATAGGCGCGCAGCACACCGTAAGATTGAGGGGTTTTTATAGAGGTTTACCTTCCTCATAATCCAGGCGGTCAAGCCAAGATTACCATTCCCCGCAGCACACAACATTCCACGGAGATGGAGACGACGTAACCATGAACCACTCTACCTAAGTCTTAGAACCTACGAGTCAACTGCATGGCTTTGTTTATTCTGTTAATGAGATGTCGGATCCTCGGACACTAGACGAGGGCGTGGACGCCGCCCCCGACGACGAGCAAAATCCACAAGCAATGCAGGACGGGGCATTCGATGAGGACAGTGGGACTGAGGAGTTATCGGTCAGCTACCAGTAAGTGATTGATAAGTAAATATTTATTTAAAACTTAAACGCAGTACCACCGATCATCTGACGTAAGTATGTAAGTCAAATTTCCCCGTGGCCGGCGTTTTGCCGTCTTTCCCTATCTCTCACTGATTACCAAGAATTTTGACGTAGGCCGGCCGGGATGGCCGAGCGGTTCTAGGCGTTACAGTCTGGAACCGCACGACCGCTACGGTCGCAGGTTCGAATCCTGCCTCGGGCATGGATGTGTGTGATGTCCTTAGGCTAGTGAGGTTTAAGTAGTTCTAAGTTCTAGGAGACTGATGACCTTAGAAGTTAAGTCCCATAGTGCTCAGAGCCATTTCAACCAATTTTGACGTAGACTTATGGCTCAGTCTGCAAGTGACAGTGGTGATGATTCAGGTATTGTGAATGACTCGCAAGACAGCGATGGCGTGGCGGTCGGTGCAATTAACGGAGCGGACAGAAAAGGGGATGGTCGCGAGCATTGGGTGCCCCTCATGGTGCAGCAGCTCGTTTTGGGCAAGGTACATGGTGCCCTGTGCTTCATTCACTCCCTGGCGAGGAAGTGGAGAGTTCCAATGGCACCAAGCGGCTGTCGATATATTTGGTGGAGTGGCCAGAGGAGGATGTGGTCGCAACCACTGATTGCCCATCATTGCTCAGCAGTTCATCGTGGTACAGGTACAGGAGGCGCCATCACGTGCAACTGGTGCCCGTTAAGGTGCAGCAGCTCATCGTGGTATAGGCACAGAAGGCATCGTGCTTCACCCACTCCCTGGCGATGAAGCTGAAAGTTCCAATGGCACCAAGTGGACGCCGATTGAGCCACGTGACAGAATAGATAGTCGTAACGCGCAGAAAGTGTTGCAGGAGGCACCCACGATGTCGGGACAACTTGAGAATAAACATCAGGCTTATGTTTCAAGTACAACAACCATGTGCGCAAAGCTACGTAGCCAATTTCTGAACTGTGTGCTCATCCCAGCTTAGACAATTCTGTCCTCTACTTGTGTATATGTATTTCCAAATATTTATAATTCTAGAACAAAACCGTTGGCCTTCATGTCAACTTCAGATGGTTTAGAAGTGGATAAACATTGGACATACTGGTTTTCAATGGGTTCTTATACCAACCTTCGTGCAAAATAGTGGAAAGCTGAGATAGCGATTGTAGTGAACTGACAAGGCAGCCAGTCCACAGTGACGGGTAGCCGAAAGGGCACACGTACACACACGCCGACTGGCGCGAAGTCTGGAACAGGATTCGTAATGAATGTGATAAAGAAAAGAACGTAGCTACTAGAACACTTAACTTTTATATCGTCCTTTGGTATACAGCATTGTTGATGATACAAGTGAGACTATCTTGAGATACATGCAATGGTACAAATGGCGCCTTGCTAGGTCGTAACCATTAACTTAGCTGAAGGCTATTCTAACTGTCTCTCGGCAAATGAGAGAAAGGCTTCGATCAGTGTAGTCGCTAGCAATGTCGTCGTACAACTGGGGCGAGTGCTAGTACGTCTCTCGAGACCTGCCGTGTGGTGGCGCTCGGTCTGCGATCACTGCCAGTGGCGACACGCGGGTCCGACATGTACTAATGGACCGCGGCCGATTTAAAGCTACCACCTAGCAAGTGTGGTGTCTGGCGGTGACACCACAGCGATAATACTCCCTTCTCTCTAAAGTGGGTGTTCAACAGTGTTGAGATATGGTGATAGTAGCGACCAGGCGACAATCTAAATTTCATCCTGGTGCTCAAAAAACCAGTCCTGGATGATACGAGCTCTGTGAACCGGTTCCCTGTCGTCTTGGAACACTCACCTCCATTGGGAAACAAACATTGTACCATGGGATGAAAGTGATCTGCCACAATTGTCAGAAGACCTTGGCGATAACGTGACCTTCCAGAGTAACTGTGTAACACATGGAATGTTGTGAAACAGGTGCCCAAATTATGATCAAACCACTGCCATATTTCATTCTTAAAATGTAGACTGGCCAGAAGTTGGGAACCGTTTGAAACAACACTCATCTGACCACATTTTTTTTCCTCGATTGCTCCATAGTCAAGGTTGCATTGCTTTCGCACCACTTTTGCCTCTGATGGGCATTTGTATCACAGGTGTGTGTCTTGAAATTTCACCTCATCCTAAAATTCCCTGCTTATGGAGAGCTCTTCGTGTTGGTTTGGTGCTAACAAGGTTTCCTAGTGCGGTATTCAGTTCTGCAGTGATTTTTATAGCTGCCGTCCCCTCACTTTCCATCACAACCCTCTTTAATGACTGTCTGTCACGGTCACTCGACACACACACACTTTCATCCACTTTTTCCGCTTTCCCTGTATGTGGTATAGACTGTCGATGGGGAGCCACTTGAAACACTAATCATTTCGGCCACTTTGTCACGGAAACGCCCTCAACACGCGCATCAACCTTCTTCACACGTCTGAATTCACTTAGCTCCGATATAATGCACTTAGAACTACACATAATTCTGTTCAGACTGCCACTGAGATTAGCAACGTATTGAAGACATTTCACATGTGCCGTACATGGTGACCCACTACAGCGTAACCTGCAGACTTAACTAGCATCTTCCTTTGTGTTTAAACACGCATTTTTCGCGATGTTTCTATATTTTTGTTCATTGTATCAGTACTGACAAGGAGCAGCTGCAGCAGCGAAACTCAATGCAGCAAAACTCAATACAGCGAAACCCTGGTACTCAGTAAAGATCAGTTAAGGGTTCCGTGAAAATGATGAATCATTCTCGGTAACATTCCAGAAAGTAATTTAATACACTGCGGGCGGACGCGGGGTATATTCGTGTTCCTCGCGTCAACTGTTGTGGACGGATCACCAGATAAGTCTTGTTTAATACACTCTGCGTGCACACTTCGTCTAGGTAAGAGTTTACACCCATAGACATATAACGTGTGCTTATTTAGCAGTATGTTATTTTGCAATTTCAAACAGTTACCATTTCCATCTTACAGTTTCTCCTGCTTTTAGAGATGGCCCTGTTGAGAAAATGGAAGGAATGAACGGCTACGACACACGTTAGGAAGTTCTTGCCAGTGAGTATTCTAATGTTTCTAATGCGTACGAAGATCTAGATTGTTTGAAGGAAAGTATTTATGGTTCTTAGGACTATTCAGATGACAGTGACATTTGTAAATCTGTAGAGAAGGGAAACGTGTTAGTTTTGCCAAATGATTCCTACAATAACGATAGTGGTGATGCTGCTAGTGTAAATAATTCGTTTTGTCTTAATGGTAGCAACTATTGGTGTTAAACTTACATTCAGCCGCATTTGTACTCATTTGAATGTCATCTTCAGGTCACTGCGTTTTCAACGAAATGTGACTCTCTAGCCTGATGTCTGGTAACAACTTGTTCGAACTGTTCTGCAACGAGTTGTGCACCTATCATTATCACACTTCAGTGAAACGTAAAGCGTCGCTTAAAGAGCTCGCGTACACTCCTGTTACAGAAAGAAAGGCAAATACTTTCTTCTAATGGCACAAACAAGACAAAAAGACAGAAAAATTGTTGGTCAAGAGACCCTCTGACAGCCAAGCCAGCATTTTCTATGACTGTGCACCGTAAAAGACTTGAAGGAATTTGGACCGTCTCCCACTTTGATGCAAAACTATGTTGAACAATCGCGCTTGGAGACTTTTCAGAGTTCAATCTCTGCTGGATTATTTTCTCCATAAATCCTGGACACTTCATAAACGAAAGCAACAGTTGCTTCTGTGCGAAGTATTGATTCCATGGAGAGGACGTCTGAGGTTTTCAATGTACTACCCTGCAAATGTTGACAAGCAAACGTACATGTCAGGACGGTCTGTGACACAGGCTGTATCTACAAGGGATATTTGTCCTGGTGAAGGCAAGAAATGTGAAGAATTTATTTGTAACTTCTTTGCTCGTGTCTTGGTGCCTAGTACCATACGTACCTGGATAATTATTCGAACACTACCTCTACTGCACAGTTACTGCTCCGTCGTGTTATTACCATGAACAGAGGTTTTTCGCAAACACTGAAGAAGACTGAATAAGAGTGACAGTTTTCTATGAAAAATTTAGCAGTCTTGTCCTTGTATAAAAGTACAAGCGGGATGTCAGTAGCAAATCAGCACTTCATGACGTTTCTGTCTCAAATCCAGGAAAGAAACACAGAAAAACCAGAGGGGATATATCGAAGGCTGCTTCTATAAATCAGTACAATGCCCACATAAAAGGAGTTGATGATGTGTATCAGTACCTTCCTTGGCACGTTGTTCATAAATCGATAAAATAGACCAGAAGATCAGCATACATTAAGAAGTACTAGGACTGTTACTTTCGCGTACAGTAAATGTGAATGGTAAGGTCTCCTCGGTAACTCAGAGGTCTCAGTTATAATACTTGCCAATTGCCTACTGTGTCTCAGTTCTGTACTACGTGTAGAGTAACGATAGTAACTGTTATAAGTAGGGAGCAGATCAACAAACATACCTTGCAGAAATAAATATAATTTTGTTTTTGTGGTGTAACTCATTTATTGTAGTGTTCACGAATATGGTGAATTATGCTTATATGTAGTTTACAATTACATCACAGTTATAGCTTATGCATTAATTTATTATTTCTTAATGTGAAGACAGGTTTTATGTTCAAACACTGTAAGTTTGGAATAGAAACTATGAAAAATTGAAGTGATATAAGTTCGTTTAAAACAATACAAGTAGCAGAAACAACACCGTGATGGCAAACGACTGACAGAAAGTAGATTAGAGGACCTGCATGACTAATACATTGTGCAGGCTGCACACAAGTCAGGCAGTATGAAATACCCGCCATTTCATCCTCACGGTTTTAACAAAAACAATAAAAAGTCAAGGACTCTATTAAATTAAAAAACTGTTAACAACTAACGTGGGAAACTCTGTATCGCACACCCCTCAGATTCAGTGGTCAGATGGCCCAGTGAATAGCCCATCAAAAACTGAACACAGGTCAAGCATGAAAACAGAAAGAAGAAGTATTTAAATGTTAAAAAAGAAGCGAAATAGTATACATTAGGCGGTTCAAGATCAATATGCCCAAAATCGAGTGAAGAGCCACGGGGTTATGGTTGTGTGGTTTCGGTCTTGCACTGCAAATGGGGGAGATTCTTGTTCGAATCTCCCTCGTGCCCCATTTCTTTTCTCACAAAACTGTGAGTTATCCGACCGGTCATCCATGTGTCTGCTCTCTGTATTCAGAATTGTTTCTGTGCCATGGTGGAACGTCCGTTTGCGACAGTCAGATGTACAGAACGGACCTCCAGACGTATGTACCTCCTATTTCTTCTATGAAGGTACCACTTGTTATGACCCTTCCATTCCGTTTTGGAACTCTTGAATCTTTATTGTAACGTAGTTCATTTGTTCCTTTCATTCCTGTGACAGATCTATGCAGCATCTCGCCTACTCTCAGTATTCATCACATTTACTTGCGATGGTATTATATTCTCACCACCTAACTCATCTTCTGTATCCAGTGTATTGTGTGACAACTGCAAAGACTACAGAAGGAGAGCAGACACATCAGTGACCAGAGGGACAATTTATAATTCCATGAGAAAAGAAACTGGGGTGCAAGAGTGATTTGAACACCGATCTGCAGCTTTTCAGGCCAACGCCATGACCACACAACCACAGAGTATTGTTTTTGCCATTTGCTTCGGGTTCCATATCTTGAGGTTGGAGTGTTCACTGTTTTTACTTTGCTTGTTTCCTCACAGCTCAGTAGTTCAGTACACCTTCTTCCTGTTTTCATGCTTTACCTGTGCTCAATTTTTGAAGTCTACCCACTGGGCCATCTTATAACTAAATCTGATGAGATGCAATGGGGAATTTCCCTTGCGAGTCTCTCTTCTGAAAAACAAAAATTTTTATGTACATGAAGGAATAGTTTCAACATTGATTATGCTTTGCTACTTTGCAAAACTAAACCAAAATAAGTTAAATTTAAACTCAATAAAGGACAGTTAAATAGTATTGACAAGTGTTTAGCCGACTCACAAAAAAGAAAATGAGATAAAAACTGGTAGCAACTTACTCAAACACTTGGTATTCACATTGTAAAGAAAATCGACTATCTAAGGAAAAAGAAAGGTTTCGCACTAATAAAACATGAAGGACGATATTTCCTTTATTATTGGCAGCATTACAAAATCTAGGAACTAGTTGTTCACTAGCTGATGGAGCAGCTGTTACTGTAAGAGCAGTAAGGGACAAGAAAAAAGATGACAAATTAACTGAAAGGAAATGAAAAGTAAAAGAAATGGAAACAATAATCCATATGCATCCTAATGCATTAAGTAATTTTGTTAGAAAGAAACCTACCAAACAATTAAACATGACTGATGAATTACCTAATAAATAAATAAATAAATGAATCTGCAATAGGTAAGTTCAATACATCTGGTCATGTTGGCACTCTTTGCAAATGTTATTATAAGAATAAAGATAAAAAGTTTGTGTTTGATTCATTTGGGTGCAGGGAAAAACCCTGAAGAGGTGTTTAAATATTTTGGTTCAAGTGAGTTGAACTAAAACAGACAGTGAATACAAATTGTTAAGAAAGTATTTTGTGACCATTTGCATATATTTGTTTTAGAAAAAATTTTCAGATAATTGCAATTTAAATGATATTTTGAGTTTAATAAATAAGCAATTATGAAAATAAGCTGCAAGACGAGTAGCACAAAACATGGTACAGAAAGAGCAGGCATAAAAACGAAGGTAAAGTAGGAACAATAAGAGAATCATTTGAATAGACTTGTCATCATCATAATGAAGCATACCAATGAAACGACATTCAGGCAGAAAATACCCAAGTCAAACAGACTGGAATTCATGGCATTTATAGGGCTACTTATTATTATGGGGAAGGGAAACAACAGTAAGTCATCAGCTATAGGTTTATGGCCCTACACTTCCGGAAGGTTTGTTTATACTTCTACCATGAGTCGAACCAGATTGCAGCAGCTTAATTAAATAATTCACATCATTCTAGATATGAATACAGTACAGTTACTTTAATATGAATGACATTGGAATCCATACCTGTTCTCACCAAAATTATAATGGCAGGTACTTGAAAATGGCGATAAAACCAAAACAGACCATTGTAAATAAAGATTACTTATTATAAGCAGAAATATGGTGTATCTACTTTATTAATCATGTCATTAACAGACATATATTATGCTCCTTGTCCTAAAGCAGAAAAACATAATGTTTTTGTTCAAACCCATGTTCTAATAGTAAACATTCAAGAAGATATAAGAAATATACTCTGCAAAATACTAAAACTAGGAAACCCCATTTTAAAATTCCTTCATAAAACTTTTTATAGAATAAAAGTGTAAAATGGAACTGTTCACAACTGTTCAACTTTGTGATTGTTGTAGAAGAAATAAGCTAAGTGGCTGTACTACATTAAAACAGCTGGTCTAATTATATTCATCAACAGACATCTGAGTGTAAACCTTTGGAACAGGTACTTTATTTAAAAATTGGAAATAATGATGAAATATTTTTTGCAAACAGACAACAAACCTTAAATTTCGATAGCAGTCCAAACTTACTTGACGCAATCTTCTACTTGAATGCATCAAAATCAAAAATTATGGAAGTAGTGAAAGATAATTTAAAAATACATTGTGGACTGGAATATAATTTTGAACTTCTTTATGAGTTCAGAATGCAAACAAATGAAAGTACTATAGAATTTGGATTTCAAACACAAAACTATAGGATCACCAGAGACAGAGAGAGAGAGTTAATTAAAAATTTAAGAATGGTAAACAAAATATTTCATCACAAATGACTAATTTTCGAGCTCATGGATCAGGTTAGTCATCAAATAGAATTATGGGCTTGCACATAGGAATTAATAGATATGTCCCATTAAGAGGTCCATCTTATATTGACTTACCACAAACAATAATAAAGGATTAAAAATATTTTTTACACACTATAAAATCTGCTTTGTTTTGTGTAACTAAAAATACAGATTGAGTCATAAAATATAAACGTTTTGGTATTGATCTTGATCAGAAGCTCCAAAATTCTGAATTTCCTGTAGTGGCTGATAATATATGAGACTGAAATTAATGTATCTGTTAATGTTTATTTATCTGATGAAACATTTAAAGTGTATCCAATAAAGATAATGTAATGTAAGATAGAGAAACATGTATATGTCCTTTATTTAACATATGGAAATAATATATACTTTTATTATTAAGAAATTTATGTAACCTTGTATTGCGTTAGATATTAAAACATGAAGAAGAAAACTGTATTTGTGGTATGTGTTTAATCCATTTCAGTTGCTAAGAAACATCAGATAGTTACACACCACGCTGTTAGTTACTAATACATGACAAGTAGAATTACCAGGAAAAGGTTAACATTCAAGATTCAAAAATTATCAGTATAGTCAGAAAGTGCCTTTTACTATTTATACAGATTCTGGAATTTGGTTTTTAAATGTGGATAATTGTCAGTGAAATCCAGAAAGCTTGTACACACTGAAATATAACAAACATGAACCAAGTAGTTACTGTTATTATGTCAAGTATGTCAATGGACACTATTGGGATCCAGTTATGTATAGATGTCCAAAAATCATAAAATGTATGGAAGAAGAGGTTGAAGAAATTGAAAGAATTTATTTTGAAAATGCAGAAATGAGACTCTTAGACGCTGGAGAGCAATTAAGGCATAATAAATCTAAAAAAATGCTCGTTATGTAGATGCAATTACACAAAGTTATAAAAAGTCGTCATCATGATAATTTAACAGGAAAATATATAAATCCAATATGTAATTATTATAATCTAAAACTAAAGATTCATATATTTATGTAATCTCTCAGGATATGATTTTCATGTGTTCAGAAAGAAACTTAGTTATGATAGGAAGGAAACAGATTTAATACCAAGTAATGAAAAGAGGTATATTAGCATTCGAAGGAAGACAGAAAATTTGAAGATGAGGTTTATTGATACATTTAGATTCATGTTTTTCACCTTTGATAAACTTTCATCAAATTAAATTTTTTTTTTTTTCAGAAAACCTTGGCCAGCCGAAGTGGCTGTGCGGTTAAAGGCGCTGCAGTCTGGAACCGCAAGACCGCTACGGTCGCAGGTTCGAATCCTGCCTCGGGCATGGATATTTGTGATGTCCTTAGGTTAGTTAGGTTTAACTAGTTCTAAGTTCTAGGGGACTAATGACCTCAGAAGTTGAGTCCCATAGTGCTCAGAGCCATTTGAACCATTAGAAAACCTTGTTAATCCAGCAATCAAGAAAGTTATCTATCCTTATGATTATATGCATAGTTGGAAGAAATTTTAAGAATCACAGCTTCCATTTAGACACAAATTTTACGTTAAGCTCAGTGACTGTGAAGTAAGTGATGAATATTATAAATGTGAACAATTAATTTGGGAAAAAGTAGTATCAAAAAGCTTGGTGAATATCATGATCTGTGTCTTAAAACTGACGTATTGTTATTGATTAACATGTTCTAAAATTTTAGAAAAATATATTTACAAGCTTATGATTTAGATCCATCTTAGTATTTTACTGCAACTGGTTCGCGTTTTGATGCAATGCTATTATGACATAAAAGAAATATCAAATTATTTAGCATATTTAGACACAAATAATTTATATGGTTATGCTCTGAGTACAGCCTCCATATTTATAACATACCATAATAAATATACCAATAACCAAATAATTTCGATTCTACAAAACTAAGTGAAATTTCTAACACATCATCAATTGTAACATCATCAATAGGATACATTTTTGAAGTTGTTCTACAATATCAAAAAATGTGCATGATTTACATAAAGATTTACCATTAGCTCCTAAAAATGAAATTGTACCAAGAAGTAAAGTGAATATATTGTAAACTACTCTGGAAAACAAACATAATTATGTAGTACAGTATAGAAATTTTAA
Organism: Schistocerca nitens; assembly: GCF_023898315.1. Classification (NCBI taxonomy): domain Eukaryota; kingdom Metazoa; phylum Arthropoda; class Insecta; order Orthoptera; family Acrididae; genus Schistocerca; species Schistocerca nitens. Next base: position 634,711,663 of record NC_064619.1, read on the forward strand.
GCAGTATCTGTATCTAAGAATGAAAATAACCAAATTACACAGTGTTTTAAAATTTAAACAATCGGATTATTTAAAGGAATATATAGATCTGATCATAGAAATGAGAACTAAGGCAAAGGTTGGTTTTGAGAAAGATTTCTACAAACGAATGATAATTCAGTATTTGGGAATACGATAGAAAGTATAAGAAACAGAGTAGGTGCAAATGTAGTTTGAGGTGCAGACCTAACTTGAAAGGGATAAAAGAAAATTTGTGTTAAATAAGCTAATTTATGCTTGAATGAGTATACTTGATTTATATAAAGAACTGATTTATAATTTTACTTTACAGTTATGAAACAAAAATATAGTGAAAAAACTGAATTATCTTATCAAGATACAGATATTTACGATTATTTCTATGAAGATATGAAATTGATGATTGATATATTTGAAACTAGTTGCCACCCTATAGATAATATATGCAATATTACCCAAAGAGACAAGAAAGTTTTAAGAAACATGAAAGTGGAATGTAACAAAAACATAATGGAAGAATTTAGTCACTTGAGAGCAAAAATGTATGCTTATAAAGTTGGTGATAAAGGAAAGAAAAATCTAAAGTTGCCAAGAAAAGTGTCCTTAAAAATAAAATAAGCTTAGATTATAAATATTGTCTGTTTAACAATAGAGAACACCAGAAATATGAATTTAATACAAAGCATTAAACATGAAATTGAAGTAAATAAAAAGCCACTGAGTCCACATGAATATAAAAGTTCTGTTTTTGGAAAACGAAATAGATGCCAATGCAATAAGGTCGTTATTCATTACTCTAACTAAAATTTAAACAATCGGATTATTTAAAGGAATATATAGATCAAGTAGGTACAAAATCAAATAGAGGTAATGCAGGAGTAGGTTTAATAATGAATAAAAAAATAGGAGTGCGGGTTAGCTACTACAAACAGCTTAGTGAACGCATTATTGTGGCCAAGATAGACACAAAGCCCATGCCTACTACAGTAGTACAAGTTTATATCCCAACTAGCTCTGCAGATGATGAAGAAGTTGATGAAATGTATGACGAGATAAAAGAAATTATTCGGGTAGTGAAGGGAGACGAAAATTTAATAGTCATGGATGACTGGAATTCGTCAGTAGGAAAAGGGAGAGAAGGAAACATAGTAGGTGAATATGGATTGGGGCGAAGAAATGAAAGAGGAAGCTGCCTTGTAGAGTTTTGCACAGAGCATAACTTAGTCATAGCTAACACTTCGTTCAAGAATAATAAAAGAAGGTTGTATACCTGGAAGAATCCTGGAGATACTAAAAGGTATCAGATAGATTATATAATGGTAAGACAGAGATTTAGGAACCAGGTTTTAAATTGTAAGACATTTCCAGGGGCAGATATGGATTCTGACCACAATCTATTGGTTATGAACTGCAGATTGAAACTGAAGAAACTGCAAAAAGGTGGGAATTTAAGGAGATGGGACCTGGATAAACTGAAAGAACGAGAGGTTGTAGAGAGTTTCAGGGAGAGCGTAAGGGAACAATTGACAGGAATGGGGGAAAGAAATACAGTAGAAGAAGAATGGGTAGCTCTGAGGGATGAAGTAGTGAAAGCATCAGACGATCAAGTAGGTAAAAAGACGAGGGCTAATAGAAATCCTTGCGTAACAGAAGAAATATTGAATTTAATTGATGAAAGGAGAAAATATAAAAATGCAGTAAATGAAGGAGGCAAAAAGGAATACAAACGTCTCAAAAATGAGATCGACAGGAAGTGCAAAATGGCTAAGCAGGGATGGCTAGAGGACAAATGTAAGGATGTAGAGGCTTGTCTCACTAGGGGTAAGATAGATACTGCCTACAGGAAAATTAGAGAGACCTTTGGAGAGAAGAGAACCACTTGTATGAATATCAAGAGCTCAGATGGCAACCCAGTTCTAAGCAAAGAAGGGAAGGCAGAAAGGTGGAAGGAGTATATAGAGGGTTTATACAAGGGCGATGTACTTGAGGACAATATTATGGAAATGGGAGATACGATACTGCGTGAAGAGTTTGACAGAGCACTGAAAGACCTGAGTCGAAACAATGCCCCAGGAGTAGACAACATTCCATTAGAACTACTGACGGCCTTGGGAGAGCCAGTCCTGACAAAACTCTATCATCTGGTGAGCAAGATGTATGAGACAGACGAAATACCCCCAGACGTAAAGAAGAATATAATAATTCCAACCCCAAAGAAAGCAGGTGTTGACAGATGTGAAAATTACCGAACTATCAGTTTAATAAGTCACAGCTGCAAAATACTAACGCGAATTCTTTACAGACGAATGGAAAAACTGGTAGAAGCGCACCTCGGGGAAGATCAGTTTGGATTCCGTAGAAATGTTGGAACACGTGAGGCAATACTAAGCTTACGACTTAGAAGAAAGATTAAGAAAAGGCAAACCTACGTTTCTAGCATTTGTAGACATAGAGAAAGCTTTTGACAATGTTGACTGGAATACTCTCTTTCACATTCTAAAGGTGGCAGGGGTAAAATACATGGAGCGAAAGGCTATTTACAATTTGTACAGAAACCAGATGGCAGTTATAAGAGTCGAGGGGCATGAAAGGGAAGCAGTGGTTGGGAAAGGAGTGAGACAGGTTTGTAGCCTCTCCCCGATGTTATTCAATCTGTATATTGAGCAAGCAGTAAAGGAAACAAAAGAAAAATTCGGAGTACGTATTAAAATTCATGGAGAAGAAGTAAAAACTTTGAGGTTCGCCGATGACATTGTAATTCTGTCAGAGACAGCAAAGGACTTGGAAGAGCAGTTGAACGGAGTGGACAGTGTCTTGAAAGGAGGATACAAGATGAACATCAACAAAGCAAAACGAGGATAATGGAATGTAGTCTTATTAAATTGGGTGATGCTGAGGGAATTAGATTAGGAAATGAGACACTTAAAGCAGTATAGGAGTTTTGCTATTTAGGGAGTAAAATAACTGATGATGGTCAAAGTAGAGAGGACATAAAATGTTGACTGGCAATGGCAAGGAATTCGTTTCTGAAGAAGAGAAATTTGTTAACATCGAGTATAGATTTAAGTGTCAGGAAGTCGTTTCTGAAAGTATCTGTATGGAGTGTAGCCATGTATGGAAGTGAAACATGGACGATAACTAGTATGGACAAGAAGAGAATAGAAGCTTTCGAAATTTGGTGCTACAGAAGAATGCTGAAGATAAGGTGGGTAAAGCACATAACTAATGAGGAGGTATTGAATAGGATTGGGGAGAAGAGAAGTTTGTGGCACAACTTGACTAGAAGAAGAGATCGGTTGGTAGGACATGTTTTGAGGCATCAAGGGATCACAAATTTAGCATTGGAGGGCAGCGTGCAGGGTAAAAATTGTAGAGGGAGACCAAGAGATGAATACACTAAGCAGATTCAGAAGGATGTAGGTTGCAGTAGGTACTGGGAGATGAAGAAGCTTGCACAGGATAGAGTAGCATGGAGAGCTGCATCAAACCAGTCTCAGGACTGATGACCACAACAACAACAACTAAAATTTATTCTGTATAAATGGAGAAGGTAAACAATGCTAGCAATTCTGAATAGAATGAAAATGTTAACAACCTACCAGTAAATGTTTTATATAATATTACTGGTTGTGAATAGTTTAATAAAAGACTTGGTGAAAAATTTTGTTTTGGAGCTCTATAACAATTTTAAAATTATTTTGTTAGACAAATACCTGAAATTAATTAGTGGCTGGGATTTTCAGTTTCTTGAAGATGAAAATATTAAATTGAGATAGAAGGGAATGAAAAAACTTAAAAATAGTTTCTATGGATTTCCGTTTTAATCTGTCTATTTTTCTTGCAAATATTTATATGATTTCAGTGGAGAACAATATTCAATGAAAAGAGAACCTATCAAAATGATCTATTTTTCTGTTCTGGATTACAATGCTGTTGTGGATAAAAAGAAATATTAAAGAATGCCATAAATATAAGTATCGAAAAGATGGATTACAATATATGTAAAGAGTGAGTCAGTTGTTATCGTAAGAAAAAACTTGGGTGTAAGTGTAGTAGAAATGTTAGCAAGAGTCATCTGACGAAATATGAAAATTCATTAATTCCTAACAATCTTAGTCTGTTAAAGAAGAAAGAATTACAATACTTCTAGGTATAATAATATAATGAATGGTCACCACTTACATTTTTTCGTCACACTGATTTTTTTTTCCTGAAGAAAAGTTAGAGAAAATTGTTCTTCTAATTTCTTTTCTCTTTATATTCTACATATTTATAATAAAATTTAATTTTTTATAATATTTATATGAAAAAAGTTAGACAAAATTGACGATTTGGGATAGTGAATGGTTTTCGTATTTCTTCCATTTTTTATCTTGCAAAAAAGGTGAGCCGGAATCTATTAAAAGATTACTTTTCTGTTCTGGATTACATCACTGTCGTGGGAAACAACCATTCTCACGAAACCGAACATTTACAGAACGTTCCATTAGAAACATACTACTGAAACAAAGCAGGAGTTCTACTCTTCTAGTGTGCACTTTAGCAGGTTCCATTTACTGTAAAATTTAATAGACGCTGATTCACAAGCAGAACTTGAACATTACAAAAAATATTTAGCGATAACCACTATAGACTATGGAAGATCTGCAGCAGTTTCCAGTTCTAACTGACCTTCAGAAGCCGCTGTGGAAATCTTTTAAGTCCATGAACATCTTTCCGTTCGTAGAGAATCTTTCTTCTAATGCATTTCGTGTCCTCTTTAAACATAAAGACTACTTTTATGTCAGCACCAAAGATAGCCACTCTCGTTGCGTAAATTAAGGATGACTTCAGTATACAGAAAGTAGAATTTATAAGATAATCAGACAGTGTGATTTTGTCGTGCGTTAGATGCACTTTACGTACGGTACAAAAGCGTTGCACAGAACATTCGCACTACACCAGCCTATCACAGCCCGGTAGAGCGGGCCTTTTCCGAACACTGTGTAGAGGCAGGTCGCGAGGACGTCCGGAGTTTCACACCTGTTTCATCCCTCTGGAAGCCAGTATTGACGGAATCTGTTGCAATTTGCATGACGTGCAATTTAATTGATCGTGATAATGGTTTTATACGTGACAAAATGTGGCATCTAGCACTGCCATTGCTCAACACTCGCGGATAAAGGTACTATCTTCTTGTCAACCATAACTTGGGAAACATCGTCATTCACAGAGCGGTCAGTGTAGCTTGTATCTCTTTCTCCTTCCTGCATCGTATTTCTCCCACCATTATTTGCCCTGTACTCACATGTACTGGATGGTTATAATTAGCAGCTACTGGCAGAGGTGCAATGTCAGCTGTAAATATCGTATGGCAGCGAAACTTGGTAGACATTCTAGTGTGTTAATGCGGAACCGATTTACGCTGGAAAAAGTTCCGATTTCGGCAGCCAGGTGCAAACCTGGCGCCGTGAATGCAAGACAAACAAATGGAAATTTTGGCATGAGTAATGGATTGGGAATCGGATGTGGGCCGAGCGGGTGAAACATGTGAGACAGGCATATACCGATTTTGTTATTAACCGCTGCTTATACAAACTGTGCAGCATGAACGCCAGAGGGCGTCGGCGTGATCAACAGTTTCTCGTAGCAGTTCTGTTGAAATCTGAGCAACGTGTTCCTCTATTCCGGCCTTCAGATCGGACAGAGACCAAAAATATCACAGGTGAACGCATTTTTCTTATTTATGGACATAGCCAAAAGTCACATGGATTCAGTTCAACTGATCTCGCAAGCTATTTGTAAATAAAAAGTCCGCGAACGGTTGTCTTAAGCATTGGGCGATCGGCATGAAGAGTTGCCCTACCTTGCATCAAAACATTGGTTTCCATAAAGTTGTACAACGAGGTCTCAATAATGTACGTGTATGTGTCAGTGGTATACTTGGCAGGCCATCTAGGTATACTATGTGCAAAGAAGGGCAGTGGTGTAGAGGTCGGCATTTCTGTTTAGCGAGCAAGGAGACTGGGGTTCGAGTTCTATGCGTCGCACGAATTTTAATTCATTCCTTCAGCTTCTATCACTATCGTAGATAAAGATAAGACTTAAATGTCTCGGGGAAAATTAAAGTATAGGATCACACGTGGTACAGGACTTCCCCATTACGTCCAATTCTGGGTCGCTATTCCAGTGCCGGAGAGCCGTGGCAATTTAAGGGGGAAGTAAGCTGAAGATATGAAGTTAGTGTAGGGAGCGCATTCGACTTGAGTAGATCATGCAGGACTGTTGACAATGCTGTTTCGGTGGTGTAATGGTCAGCGCTTTTTGCATGATATACGAGAAGCCCCGGGTTCGAGTCAAATTTTATTTGATTTCTTCAGCTTCCATCATTATGGTACAATAAAAATCCATTTGAATCAGCTCATTGTAGGAAGGCCTCCTCCCACTATTTTTACCCCTATGTTTACCTCCGTTATTTAAGTCGTGCAATAAATTTTTTTCCACACAGATTCAATTCTGTTTTTCCTTATTAGTTATCTCAACTTCCCCTGTAACCCCAGCATTATTCTTTACTATGACATCTGAAAAGCTTCTTTTCAATTTTTGTCTGTACTATGTATTGCACAACAGAGTAAGTAAAATTCTAATGTTGCAAACCTCCTCCAAGTCTGAGCCGCCTAAACTGTCATTTAATAACAGATTAGTCGCTTGTTTTTTAACTCATGAATCTGGGAGGTGGTTGGTTACTCCTCTGCTGAGACTTTCGACATGGCTTGCCAAGATATCAATATGCATATCGATAGTGCAGGTACCCTAAATCGGAGGAAGGAACATTATAGCATTGAAAAAGTGTGATTTCTGATTTTTGCGTGCAAATTGGTTCTGACTAGGAAGACGACTGAACCGTGGCTGCTTTAATTTTGGCTGACTTGACACTCCGCTGGTGCCACACAGTACCTGGGCTGCTGATATCGATCCTCACTGTCGGGGGATAGGGTCCTTGGTCGAGGTGCGTGTTGTCCGTTTTTGGCGAGCCCTCCTGGCACTGTCAGTTAGCTGGAGGCCACATCGCTGGTAAGTTGTCGGTTTTAGGCGACTCCTGCTGTCCGGTGCGGGCCTCGAGAATCCGCTAGTGGTTAAATCGGTCAGAGTTAAGCCTTGCCGGCTGGATTAAGGACTGATAGTAGCAAGTTGCGGGAAGAGCAGTGGATGGCACGCGCAATGTGGTCCGCAAGTTCTGGGCCCAATCTGCAAGCTTAAGTTTTACGCACTGGACTCGCATTCGGGAGGACGACGGTTCAATCCCGCGTCCGGCCATCCTGATTTAGGTTTTCCGTGATTTCCCTAAATCGCTCCAGGCAAATGCCGGGATGGTTCCTTTCAAAGGGCACGGCCGACTTCCTTCCCCGTCCTTCCCTAATCCGATGAGACCGATGACCTCGCTGTCTGGTCTCCTTCCCCAAAACAACCAACCAACCAACTAAGTTTTACGGCACCTGAAAGACCGTCTATACGGATTGGAGGCAATAGCACCCCTGCTCAGTCCTGGAAGTCACGGTTTTATCACACCTCAGTGGAGTTGTTTTATTCAGCTACTTGTCGCCGTATGGCCACGTCTGTGTTAATGTGGAATTAGACCTGTCCTATTAAATCACGTCCAAGTGATTGTGTGAGTTGTCATCAGTCAGTATAACTAATGATAATTTATTGTTCCTGGCCATATTCTGTGAAAGTGTACAAGCAGTCTCTGTTGTAAATTGATTTGACGAAACTGAAATTGCAACATAGTCTGTGTCTAAGACCGGCCAGAGTGGCCGAGCGGTTCTAGGCGCTACAGTCTGGAACCGCGCGATCGCTACGGTCGCAGCTTCGAATCCTGCCTCGGTCATGGATGTGTGTGATGTCCTTAGGTTAGTTTGGTTTAAGTAGTTCTTAGTTCTAGGAGACTGATGACCTCAGAAGTTAAGTCCCAAAGTGCTCAGAGTCATTTTTATCTGTGTCTAAGGCAAGGCACAGAGATAAGTATGCCCTAGTAATTGGATTTGCAGGCGCTGGTATTTCACCTTGTTAGCTGGAGAGGAATCAGACACGCGAGTGTAACAGGCACCAACACTCACATTAAATGAAAAATTAGCGGCATGTTTGACCTTATCGCAGACTGGCATGATTGATTCTGTACTCTTGTTAATTTCCGTCTGTCTGGAATCCATTCTAACGTAGATCGTTACCAAATTGGATAAAGAAGCTGTAGTGCTGAAGTTCCATACAAACTGATATTTCCTTTGTCTATGTAAGATTGTTTATATCTTACATATGTTCAACCAAGCGTCAAGTATCGTAATAAATAACCACAGTTCTGATTGCAGGTTAATAGTCGTTCTTGATTATTCCACTTCTCTTTCACTTAGAGGGTAATTGCCAGCAATCTGGCAACGAAAATGCATGCTGACTGATAGAAAATCGATTCGTCAGTGACTGGTTGAGCCGGATCTTCCACGTATCCCTTGCGTTTCTTTGCTTTTCCATTTTCAGATCAATCAAAATGTGTAGGGCTTATATATTTTATTGTAACAAATCAGAGTCCAGGACGACTCTTGTACGTGCAGTGAGCGATTTATCCACCGACCAGGTGAACTACGGGAGTTTAAATATTTTCGTGTGTGTTAGCTTAAATACTTTACACTGTCCAGTCATATTAATGTGACCACATGGCGAAAACCTGAATAACCTCCTTTTGCAGGGCGGACTGTGGCCAGACGTACAGGGAGAGAATGAATGAGGTTCTGGAGGAATCTGACACGAGTGTCGAGCCATGCCCCACTCCAGCGTGGTGGCCAGCTGCTCAAGGTTTCTTGATTGAGGATCCATGGGGCATACAGTCCGTTCGAGGTGGTCCCACACATTCTCGATTGGGTTAAAATTTAGGGGATTTGGTGGCCAAAGAGCAAACTCGTCCTTGTGCTCTTCGAAACACACGCGTATATCGCAATATGTGTGACAGGTTGCGATGTCCTGCTGGTTGATGCTACTGTGCCAAGGAGAAACAGATTGCATGTAGGAGTGGACATGGCCCCAATGGATATATACATACGTGTCTTCATCAACTATGCCCCTCAGAATGACGAGGTCACCCAGGAAATGACACGGAAAAATTCCCCAGACCATTCCACTCCCTTCTCCGGCCTGTACCCTTCGAATGACTGAAGGATGTTTGCTTCCAGACGTTTCACGCAGTATACGCCAGCGGACATCTGTCCAATGGAGCGTAAAACGTGATTCACCTGAAAAGGTCACCTGTCACAGTTTCACGGACGTGCAGTTGCTTTATTTGTGCGCAAACTGCAACCAGGCACTTGCTGACGGAGCCCCTACGTAGCAACGTTCGTTGAACGCTCGTTGAAGAGTCACATTTGGAAGACCCTTGGTTTACCTGAGTTGTCAGTTGCTCAACAGTTGCACATCTATTCGTCTGTAAACATATCCGCACCCTTAGTTCACTGATGTCATCTACGGCCCGTGGTGCACCGCAGTTCCCTTGGCGTCGGTTTTGGATAGTGTCATTTTGCCCAGAGGCCAATCATCATGCCCATTTGGACGTCAAATAAATAGCTTCGTTTCCGTTTTACGACACCGACCCCACATTTAACTGCCCCCCCCCCCCCCCTCCCGGCACGCATTATATATCCTCAACTGCTAATGCTGCCACCTAGCGGCTGTGAACGTTAATTACACGTCGATGTCGAACATGTTGGCTACATTAATGTGACTGGACCGTATGGAATTCACCCCCGTCTTTGTGATAACAACGCTAACTTCTAACCAACTAATGAAAGAACATCCTACAACTGCGATAGAAACCTTAGCCTCACTTTACTGTCAATGGTACCTAGCGGTATATTTACGATACCTCCTCCCCGCTCCTGTACTGTAGCGACCAGGCTTGTGATTGCTTCATAGAGGCGTACCATAGGTCAAATTAATAAATCTGTGCACATGTCCTAATGTTTCGTTATTCAAGGTTGTCTTTCACTTTTGTCTCCTATTCGTACTCTTACTTCTCTTCTCTGTTTTTATTGATTATTATTCCTTAGACCAATTTTCATTATCACAAGGATCATATTATACATTCTTCTCCCTCCTATTATTATTAGGTATCCCTTTCCCTACATTCCTCCAGTACGCGATTGTGGTTCATCTCTAAGGAGATCGTCATCCATAGGGCAGTAATGTTTCCAGTTTTCCTCCTTGTTAGTGAAATTTTAACAAATTGCTCTGCACGGGACAAAAGAACATATGAGAATGTAGACGCCAGGGCTTCGTCGACGGTGTGTGAATCGTTGAGGAAGGCCATCAGCTCTCAGCTCGGCCCATGGCTTGGAGCCTATCTTATCGGCTGTGACGTTATCTGCCGCTGCCCGCCATAGTCGTCAAATTTGCACGTAGTCGCCGGCGCGGGTCGTATCTCTCTAAGCGACATTTAATTTACGGTCCATCCTGCAGCTACGTGCATGCATTAGAGAAAAGCAGAGCACTCCAACTACGCAGTTTCATTTGGCGTAAATACAGACAAGATGATAAAGAGCAGCTAATAGGATTACCACTCCACCTGTTTGGTACTCTGTCGTTGGAAGCGCGCAACATATTTCCACACTTCACAAAACGCAACCTTGCATGAAGCGGATTTAGGTAGCAGTTATATTTAAATGAGCAAGCAGTAGAAAAGAGTAAACTGGTGAGGGCAAAGGGTTAAGCACCTCGTTACTAGTGAGAACATTTCTGCCTATGTCCCTAGGCACTAACGTCAGCCACGAGGTTGTTTGCGACAGGGGATAATTAATTAGCTAGTGTTTCTGTCTGATTTTACGGTAATCCTGTTTCACTCGTAAATAATAATGACTCACGTTAAGCTTCGTCAGAGAGAAAGAAAACGGCGTGTTAATTTACTATGCCAAGGGACATGAATGAGAGTGATTATGAATTTTTACGGCCTTAGTCAGGGCTACAGATGTGACAGCATTCTTAATATAACACATGTTTCTAGTGTTTAATTCAATTTGTATTTAGGTTGTCTAGAGTATTCACTGCACAGTATGCTAGAGGAGATTATTAAGATTCCCTCTCCCCCCCCCCCCCCCTAAAAAATGCACGGTAATTGCTTTGAAATATTGTGGTTCAATAAAATGGATTCCTTGTTCTTCACCAGCAAAATTAAAAGCAGTGAGTCCTATTTATAAGTTCAGTGTAAATTTATTTCTGGGTTCATTTAAATTAATTTCATTCACTTTATAAATAGGTTTTTATTGTTTGCTTTTCGTAATCTGTTCCACAAATAATAAAAATTATACTGTTTTCATTAGTTATCTGTGCTGTGCTTTTGTAGCGTTTTTTAATGATGGGAAAGAAATAGGGGGTAATGGGAGAATCAGCCCACTTTGTTAGAGCAGGTTGCATTCAGGGGAAAACTCAATTGATTTGTAACCCCCTCCTCTTAACTTGTTGTTCTGTTAATTGATTCGTAGCCCTCTGCGGATAATCCGTTCTTTCGAGAAAGCCCCTCACCCTTCCCTCTTCCTTTCCAGCTACCCAATCCCTTCCCCTTTCTGATACAAGCACACTTTCAGGCCTGAGTTATTAAAATAGCCCCTTCCAACTCTATTAATTTGATTTAATTAAATTGATCAGTTAATTAGCCCCTCCCCTTGGTAAATGCCTCAGCCCTCCCCTATCCTTCCACACTCCCCCCCCCCCCCCAATCGCACATAAATCTGTAAATTGGTGAGTCTTTGCTGGAGAGGAAGTATTTCGTGATAGAAAATTCAGTTACTATTTATTTATTAAATTAAATTAGCAGGGGTTGGATTTCTCTTGCTTATCACTCTCTGCTGTTGTGTAAAACGCAGGTCTTGTAAAATTCGTCGAAAAGAATAATTAAATCGATCGATTTTTTTCCAGTCACATAAGGATTACCGTCAACATAGCTCACCACACATAATCACACTATTAAAAAACGTTTCGATCATGAAGCATGTGCCCTCCGTTGTTTGCCGGGCCACACCACACACCCGCCACCTTGTGTATAGATGTATGTATAGGGCAGGTGCATGCGGAAGACGCGCTCATCCCCCAAACAGAAGGTGGTGGCACACTCTTGATATTTGATACCTGAGAACATACTGTCGTAACATCTGCTCCCTCTCTCTCTCTCTAGTGGTCAAGTCATGTTGCACGCCACTGCTAAGCCCGCAGCGCTATCAGTCGCAGTCGGAGCCAACCGCAAACAGAGCAGCGTTTACCTGGAAACCCCCAAGACTTTCCCTGTGGGATATCAGCGCACGCCAGAGCTCCTTCCATGGGAAGTGCTTGACAGGGAATCGATCCAGAAATACTGCTGAAATCAATAAATTGATTGACTAGTTAATTTCCATTGAGGCGAATGTAGGGGATGCAAGACAGATGCTGGAGCACGCTGGTCTCAGTTGCAATTAATCTCAGGAAGAAGGAGAACCATTAAGCTTTTTGAGCAGCAATTGATATCCTGATCTGCCTCTTCTTAGCAAGAGAAGGGTAAAAGTAAATATTCCCTACATGTCGTTGCTACTATTACCACATGTAGCAGTTCGTCCTCTTCTTTGTCAAGTTACCTTCCTTTGTTCAACTCCATGTCGTTGTCTGTGGGTGCTTACTGTTTCTTCTTCGTTTCTTCAGCAGCCTCTGATGTGTCCAGATCGGCAGCAGCATCCAGCACATCCAGACCAGCAGCAGCTTGTCATGACCTGCAGCGAACTCTAGCCTGTCAGGGCCAGTAGCCGTACCAGCACTGTGGGATCCTGTAGAGCACTTGACGAACATTTTCCAGCATGACAATGAGCTTCCGAGTATTCTCTGTCTTTAGACATTTCTTTGCTGCTCTGACACTATATATTACATCATTGTACGATGGCGTGACACTCATGGTGAGATGTGGAAGTTGATGCATTTATCTGCAACACTCTACAAACACGTTTGGCTTATGGTTGGTGATACCCCTTGTCCTGGAAACACCGAACTCTGGACTACCATATGTTCATACTGTGTATAAAGACATTATGAACTATCTCCATACATACAGCGTGCATGCAAACAATTTAAAACAGTGCATCTATATGGTGTCGAAAGAAGCAGGTAATGAAACATCTACCAGTTCGATAGAAATACATGCGGAATTTACTGCATACACGAAGCAGTTAGTTGGGAAATACTGTAAAAATGGATCAGTTGTATTTGTTTTTGACGTAATGCAACCTATGTATCATTGCAGAAATATGCTGCTGTGCGTAACACGTGACGCACCGTTCTTAATTTCGTTCTCCTCGGCGTACTGTGTACGTAAAACAGAAACACCTGTCAACTATTGAACGAGATACCCACGAGCCTCACGATAACGACATGTCATTCACCCGCAGATACAACACATGACAATGAGCTGATGTGTATCTGCCAGCGATTGAAAGATACGCGAAAGAACAAATCCCAATGCAATGTTTGTCAAATTGTACCAGAAATTGTGAATCACACGTTGCCGACGGTAACGGAGTGTACAGTCCCATGTTAGGGAATGTGTGTCCTGTAAGCGGAAAGAGTGGTCAACGGCGGAAGTAACACCGCTGCTCACTCTGCCCTACACTCGACGTGTCGACAGCTGCTAACGGCCGCGCCGCAGTGTTAGTACACTACCGTGGCAAGTTTCACTGATGAATAATACGCCGACATCCACCTCACCTACGGGCTTGCAGATAGAAGAGCTAACGTTGCAAGGCAACTGTATCACGAGAGGTTTCCTAGCCGGCGTCTTCCATCAGCAAAAACGTTTTACTCTGTAGACAGGCGCTTGAGGGAGTATGGTACATGTGTAGCACCTCCAGGATTTAGTGGTCGTGGCCGACCATCGACGTACAGTGCGGATGACGAAGAAAAAGTGTTACAAATTGTTGCGGAGGATCGAACTGTAAGCACCAGGTCTCTCACCACTGCGGTCGGAATGTCACAATCTACTGTTACGCGAGTACTCCGTAGAAACCATTACCATCCCTTTCCCATACAGAAGGTACAGATATTATTGCTGAAAGACTACCAGAGGGGTCTGGACTTCTGCAACTTTATCCTCTGGCGTCATATCCACAAACAGCGTTTCTCACGATCAATACTGTTCACCAACGAAGCCTATTTCACGAAGGAGGGTAGCCTGAATTCGCATAATTGGCACAAATGGGCGGAAGAAACCCCCCACAGCACAGTGATACGAGGGTACCGACAACGATGCTGTGTCAGTATCTGGTGTGGTATCATCGATCACCATCTCATAGGGCTACATGTGCTACCAGAAAGGCTTACAGGAGAGCGGCGTCTGCGTTTCCTGGATGCTACATTACCGGAATTGTTGGAAGACGTTAGTTTGGCCTATCGTATGAACCTGTGGTAGATGCATGATGGTGTCCCCGCTCACTTCAGCGGCACAGTGATACGCCACCTGGACAATGCCTTCCCTTCGAAATGGATCGGTCGTGGAGGCCCTGTAGCATGGCCATCACGATCGCCAGACCTGAATCCACTGAATTTATTTTTGAGGGGGCCATCTGAAATCTCTGATTTATGAAGAAGAGGTTGTTGATGTCAACACCCTTCAGCGCAGAATACAACATGCCTGTGATCTTACGCAAAGAGATACAGACATGTTGGATCGTGTACAGCAATCCTTCCTGCGAAGAGTTAAACTTTACCACAGACATCATCGCCATCATTTTGAACAGTACTTATAAACCGCCACTACAGCTTCTTGCCATGTTTTTCTATGTTAGTGTCGATTTGCACAGCTGTACTGTATTCGTTTGTATTAATTGTTACATACCTGTGTAGTAGCATTTTGTATTCTGCATCTATGTACTCGTTTCTTAAAACTAACAAGGGGAGGCCGCCAATTGTGAAATCCAGATTCGATTCATACTGCGCATAATAAAAGCTCATGGCCAGAGGTGTAATGTGGCAAAGCACCAAGATGCACTTCTCAGCCGTTGTCGAGAAAATCGACAGTTAAAAGAAACCGTTCCGGTGAAATACTCTCGACGATTAATAGTTTTGCACAGGGTCGTGGCGCAGCGGTAAGCGCTCGGGTTCGTAATCGGAAGATCGCCGGATCGAATCTCGCGCCATGCAATTTTTTTATTATTAGTTTCTTGTAATATATATATATATATATATATATATATATATATATATATATATATATATATATATATGCATGTTGATGAAGGTGGATCGCTCTCCAATTGTACCGCCTCCATTTTTCCGTTTGTTTTACAGGGTGTACCAAATCTCTCCCGTCCGCAATGATTTTCGACGATGTTATAAGCTGCGCTAGGGACCGCATCTACCTTCTTTCGGAGTTAGCAGGCAACTACGCTGATATGCGGCGGCTCGTTTCGGCCCATTCCACATCTGTCCTTCAAGTGTAACGAGCGAGTAGCGGAGTTTATATTTCATACCTGTCACAGCGAATTTGTGTTTGTGGGGTCTCTATTCTATTTCGAACGTTTGACTTACGCTATACGTATTCGTTTCGGAATATCGTTTCTACGTCTTCCGTTAACTAGACGTGGTTAACATTATGAAGACAATTAATAACATTTGTGAAATACAACTTTGTTTGCGGAAAACATAATGATGTTCGAAGTCGCCAGTTTTTCCACGCCAAACGACATTCAGCAACTTATTATACGCATAATTGTTGTAACTGATTGCCGGGAATTATATATATATGTCGATTTGCACAGCTGTACTGTATATATTTGAATTACAAAAAACAAATACTAAAAAAAGGTTGCATGTTGCGAGATTCGATCCGCCGACCTTCGGATTACAAACCCGAGCGGTTACCGCTGCGCCACGACGCTGTGGAAAATTATTATTCGCAGACAGTATTTCACCGCAGCGGTTTCTTTTAACTGTCGATTTTCTCGACAACGCCTGAGAAGTGCATCTTGGTGCTTTGCCACATTACACCTCTGGCCAGGAGCTTTTATTATGCGCAGTATGAATCGAATCTGAATTTTCGATTGGCGGCCTCCCCTTGTAAGTCTGGGACACAAAAACAAAATTGCAAAACATGCATGTACAGTAGCGCAGCCCCTCCTCACGTTCCTTTCTCTATGCCAACTAGCTACGATATATAATACCGGCCAGCGTAACCGGTAGGAGATAGATGTGGGCGCTGTCATTGCTCGCATTGTCACGCAGACTGTCGTTTGACGTCGCATGCCTCGCCTTCTTGTGAGCGGCTAGACTACCTACAACACTCGCATGTTGTGCCATGTTGCCGACATGTCCCCTTGGCCAATGTCAACGCACAGTATCACCCAAAAGTCCCACTTCATACACTCCTGGAAATTGAAATAAGAACACCGTGAATTCATTGTCCCAGGAAGGGGAAACTTTATTGACACATTCCTGGGGTCAGATACATCACATGATCACACTGACAGAACCACAGGCACATAGACACAGGCAACAGAGCATGCACAATGTCGGCACTAGTACAGTGTATATCCACCTTTCGCAGCAATGCAGGCTGCTATTCTCCCATGGAGACGATCGTAGAGATGCTGGATGTAGTCCTGTGGAACGGCTTGCCATGCCATTTCCACCTGGCGCCTCAGTTGGACCAGCGTTCGTGCTGGACGTGCAGACCGCGTGAGACGACGCTTCATCCAGTCCCAAACATGCTCAATGGGGGACAGATCCGGAGATCTTGCTGGCCAGGGTAGTTGACTTACACCTTCTAGAGCACGTTGGGTGGCACGGGATACATGCGGACGTGCATTGTCCTGTTGGAACAGCAAGTTCCCTTGCCGGTTTAGGAATGGTAGAACGATGGGTTCGATGACGGTTTGGATGTACCGTGCACTATTCAGTGTCCCCTCGACGATCACCAGTGGTGTACGGCCAGTGTAGGAGATCGCTCCCCACACCATGATGCCGGGTGTTGGCCCTGTGTGCCTCGGTCGTATGCAGTCCTGATTGTGGCGCTCACCTGCACGGCGCCAAACACGCATACGACCATCATTGGCACCAAGGCAGAAGCGACTCTCATCGCTGAAGACGACACGTCTCCATTCGTCCCTCCATTCACGCCTGTCGCGACACCAGTGGAGGCGGGCTGCACGATGTTGGGGCGTGAGCGGAAGACGGCCTAACGGTGTGCGGGACCGTAGCCCAGCTTCATGGAGACGGTTGCGAATGGTCCTCGCCGATACCCCAGGAGCAACAGTGTCCCTAATTTGCTGGGAAGTGGCGGTGCGGTCCCCTACGGCACTGCGTAGGATCCTACGGTCTTGGCGTGCATCCGTGCGTCGCTGCGGTCCGGTGCACCTTCCGCCGACCACTGGCGACAACATCGGTGTACTGTGGAGACCTCACGCCCCACGTGTTGAGCAATTCGGCGGTACGTCCACCCGGCCTCCCGCATGCCCGCTATACGCCCTCGCTCAAAGTCCGTCAACTGCACATACGGTTCACGTCCACGCTGTCGCGGCATGCTACCAGTGTTAAAGACTGCGATGGAGCTCCGTATGCCACGGCAAACTGGCTGACACTGACGGCGGCGGTGCACAAATGCTGCGCAGCTAGCGCCATTCGACGGCCAACACCGCGGTTCCTGGTGTGTCCGCTGTGCCGTGCGTGTGATCATTGCTTGTACAGCCCTCTCGCAGTGTCCGGAGCAAGTATGGTGGGTCTGACACACCGGTGTCAATGTGTTCTTTTTTCCATTGTCAGGAGTGTATTTCCAGATTTTTACCATTCAATTGCATTGTCATTTATTGACATAGGAACATGGGGAAAACGAATTTATGTTTGTAGCTCAGTGTGTGACAATTTGCACGACATATACTATTGTATACTATATATATACGAACTATTGCCACACAGAGTAACTCCGAAAGTATGATAGGAGCTGAAAAGATTGTGGGACAAATGTTGCATGGCACAACGGGGGCCATAATATGATGATGGGTTTTGTTGCTAGGTGTGGTCGCATCAGAGATATGAGGAACAAAGGAAAACCTTCTCTTTTTTTTTTTTTTTTTTTACGGTATGCTATGCTATTGTTTGGTACGAGTTTTCTGATTGCAGCTATCAAGACGAATCCCATAATGTGTAACAGTAAGGTGTTTGAAGGTCAACGAAGGTCAAAAAGGTAGCATGATCGTCCAGTTACACAATGTGTCCGAAGTGATGACCATCGGTGTCAGTGGAGTGCTGCAATCTTCTTATCATGGACTGAGTGGTATCCCTTATCACTTTGGCACTTATCGAAGCACATGCTCTGACAATTCTCTCTAGTATGTCGAGCAAATAGTAAATATATGCCGAATACGGCGTATCAGTCTAATGCCCCATTGACATATAAACACCATTCGACAGTTTCGCAATGCAACACAAATCAAGCGAATGTGCAGGATGTATTCCTTCGAAGAACAAGACGATAAGCTTCTCATTGACGGAGAATGCCAACGAAATGCAGTGAGAGCTGGAGATTTATACGCTGAAAGGTATCTTCAACGTACTCACCCTACACGTCGTGTATCATAAATTGAGAACAACTCGATCTTTAACGCGTGGGAAACACATCCGGCAAAAGGAAATTTATTAACAAGGAAACATAAATTAGTTCTCTTGCCACTGTGGTTCGAGATCCTTGTGTTAGTCCGCGTCAAATCGCAAGGGAATCTGGCATGAGCCAGGGTAATGTTGTTGGTGCTCTGCATCGCCATAAATATCATTCTTACCAAATCAGTCTCCACCAAAATATAACTGGTACGGATTGTATGCGTCACACTGAATTCTGCCAATGGGCTCAACTTCAGATTCAGTGGGATGACAGATTTATTAATTTGATTCTATTTACTGACGAGGCTACAATCATGGACTATGGAAATATTAATTTGCATAGCATGCATTATCGGGCAACAGAAAATCTATGTTGGCTGCGGCAAGTTGCACACCAAATACCGTGGTCGGTGAATGAACGGTGTGCGATTCTACAGGACAGAATTATAGGCCCCTATTTCATTAAAAGAAACCTTAATGGTGGGAAGTACACCACATTACTGCAAGAAATATTCGGTCTATTATTGGAAGAAATATCTTTAGGGACAAGGATCAGGACGTGGTATCAACACGATGGGTGTCTCGCACATTTTTCGCTGATGGCTAGAAATGACTTTCAGAGACCATCCCCAAATCATTATTTCGGATGCGGAGGAGATGTGTCGTGGCCAGCTCGTTGGCCAGACTTAACGCCTCTTGAATTTTTCTTGTGGGTATTTATAAAGACGATCCAAGTGCACCTGAAGATATGCGAGAGAGAATTGTCAGAGCATGTGGTTCGATGAGTGCCGATGTGATAAGGAATAACACTCAGTACATGATAAGAAGATTGCAGCACTGCACTGATACCAATGATCGTCGCTTCCAACACTTTCTGTAAATTGACGTTCATGCCGCCTTTTTGACCTTCGCTGGCCTTCAAAGACTGTTGTTACGCATTATTGGATTCGTCACGATAACTGCTATCAGAAAATAAGTACCAAACTAGAACATCCCGCTTAAAACAACAAAGTTGACCTTCATATCTCTGACACGACCCCACCTAACAACAAACAGCCTCCTATTATGGCCCCTGTTGTCCCATGAACTTTTGTCATACAATCTTTTCAGCTCCTGTCATACTTTCGGAGTTATTCTTGAGGGCATTAGTTAGTGACTCAACCTTTATATATATATATATATATATATATATATATATATATATATATATATATATATATATATATATATTTCTGTGATCAAAAGTAACCGGACACCTCGCTAAAAATGACTTACAAGACCGTGCCGCTCTCCATCGGTAATGCTGGAATTTGATATGATGTTTGCCCACCCTCAGCTTTAATGCAGGTTCCACTCTCGCAGGCATACTTTCAATCAGGTGCTGGATGGAAGGTTTCTTCGAATACCTCCGAGAGGTATCGATGTCGGTCGGTGAGGCCTGGCACGAAATTGGCGTTCCAAAACATCCCAAAGGTGATCTACAGGATTCAGGTCAGGACCCTATGCAAGCCAGTCCATTACAGGAATGTTATTGTCGCGTAACCGCTCCTTCACATGCCGTGGATTATGAGCAGGTGGTCGATCGTGTTGAAAGATGCAGTCGCCATCCCCGAATTGCTCTTCAACAGTGGGAAGCAATAAGGTGCTTAAAACATCACTGTAGGCCTGTGCTGTGATAATGTCACGCTAAACAACAAGGGGTGGAAGCCCCCTCCGAGAAAAATACGACCACACCATAACACCACCGCCTTCAAATTCAACTGTTGTCACTACAAACGCTGGCACATGACGTTCACTGGGCATTAGCCATACCCACACCCTGCCATCGGATCGCTACATTGTGAACCGTGATTCGTTACTCCACACAACGTTTTTCCACCGTTCAATCGTCCAGTAATTACGCCCCTTACACCAAGCAAGGCGTCGTTTGTCACTTACCGGCGTGATGTGTGGCTTATGAGCAGCCGCTCGACCATGAAATCCGAGTTTTCTCACCTCCCACCTAACTGTCATAGTACTTGCAGTGGATCCTGATGCTGTTTTTAATTCCTGTGTGACGGTCTGGGTAGATGTCTGCCTGTTACACATTACTACCCTCTTCAACTGTGGCCGGTCTGTGTCAGGACAGACGAGGTCAGCCTGTGTGGTTTTGTGCTGTTCGGATACTCTGGATCACATAGTATATACAACTATATATCAAAAGTGTACTATGTGATCAAAAGTGTATGTATGTGATCAAAAGTATCCGGACACAGCCACAGACATACGTTTCGATATTAGGTGCATTGTGCTGCCACCTACTGCCATGTAATCCATATCAATGACCTCAGTAATCTAATACACCGTGAGAGAACAGAATGGGGCGCTCCGCGGAACTCACGGACTTCGAACGAGGTCAGGTGATGGGTGTCAGTTGTGTGATACATCTGTAAGCGAGATTTCCACACTCCTAAACATCCCTAGTTCCATTGTTTCCGATATGATAGTGAAGTGGAAACGGGAATGGATATGTACAGCACAAAAGCGTACAGGTTGTCTTTATTGTTGTTTAAGTAGTCTGTCATGATGTATGGTGTACCCACTGCATCTTAGTCGGCAAGATGTTTATGCAATCGTGGCTACATATTTTGTCATTACAAGCGTTCATTTGTCTATAAAAGCCCATTGCCCACTAAAATCTGTTGTACTTGGTATCATGATCAGTGTTGTGAAACATCAGGACCTAGTTGTGAGTGACTGGTCTTGTGAAGGGTGGAAGAATACCAGAAGAAGCAGAAGATTAATGGGATACTCCTCCCCAATGACATAAAAGCGACAGCTTTAGTCCCTCAAACTGCAGCAGGACAAATGTTCTCATGTTATTACAAAAACACCTGGAAGGAGGGATGGAATCTACTCTGAGCATATATGAGTATTTGCCAATACTCTGTTTCAACCCAAGTACCAGCTGCTGCAATAGATACTGCAGGGTGTTGATGGTGTAACATACATGACATTCAGTCAAACAGTCAAATTTCCCCGGTAGAAAAACTAGACCCAAACATAGTGTTCATATTTGATGATGACTCTATTGAAACAAAGAGCACATTCTGCGATATTTCTGCTTTGATCGCCGTATGGGTATTGACATATGTTATTTGAGTCAGACATACTACCGAGTTCCTAAACAGTTGGTCAGAGATAGTGTAAATCCCATTGTAGCTTCCAGACAGTACAATTTCAATCCAAAACACATTTATCAGGTGGATATGGGAAAGTGCATGTAGGAACTGATACGTCAATGATTTTGTAAAGATATGTTTGGATTGCTGGAATCATACACAGTATGGGTTTCTTGTTATTGATAAATCAAAAAACTGAATGACTGTTGGTAAAGATGGAACCTCCAGAAGTTTTCGTATATATATATATATATATATATATATATATATATATATATATATATATATATAACTCCGCCTAAGCCGGTCCCAAGCCCGGTTGTAAAAGGAGGAGGGGGAGGAGTAACACCTCGTAAAAAAACCTTGGTTCACCTGGCCCGGGTGATAGTACCTTGTGAGGGTCCCTTGCCAGGGATACGGCGAAGACCTCAACGGTAGTGAAGACGGAGATGAAGATCATCGGTACGGCGGAACTGGCGGAAGAGGCAAGCATTATCAACAAGATAAAGCATATTGAAAAGCCCAGACACGTCTGTGTGGCAACCACCGGTACTCTGGCCAGCGTCTGTTCACCATGTGAGGTGCGGCTGAACACCAAGCTCCAGGAACTAACAATCCCTGGTTCTAACTACCCAGCATTAGCTGGAACTTAATTACAAGCAGTATGATTCGTACAAGTAAAATTAATATTACCCCAGGTGGCCAATCCACTCGCCCTGTGGCGACAACCAAGCTATCGGATTCTGGGGAGCTTGGGCTCGTACGACAGAGAAAGTCGGAGTTCTCTAGTAAACGTCCACGAAAGTCCCATACATTTATTGGCACTTTTAACATTCAGACACTAATTCAGACAGGCAAACTTCATAATCTTACAACAGAACTCAACAAACAGAAAATTCAAATCCTTGCTCTCCAAGAGACCAGATTCACTGATTCAGAAACAATAGACTACAACAATTACCGTATCTTTAAAAGTAAAACAGACAAGAAAATTGGCAAAGGAGCTGCAATATTTGGCATGGCTTTTATTGTAAATAAGGACACCCTTGACTCTGTTATAGACATAAATCAAATCAGTAACAGACTAATGACCATGCGAATCAAGCACACCAACAAAATATATACATTTATTAATGTTCATGCACCTACCAACATTGCCAACAAAAAAGAACCGGAGAAGACAGAAAAATTTTGGGAAAAACTCGAAACTGAAATGTCCAAAATTCCAGAGGAGGATGTAAAAATTCTTCTAGGGGATTTCAACGCGCAAATTGGCAAAGAGAGGAAATATAAAAAAACAGTCGGTAATTACCCTGCACACAAATTCACAAACAAGAACGGCATGAGACTCATCGAGTTATGTCAGCAAAACAACCTAAAAATCGTGACAACATCACTTCGAAAAGACCCCAAGAAACAAAAAACATGGAGATCACCAAACCTTCAGCTTGGTGAATTTCAAATAGACCATGTTGCGATCTCCTATGACTTCCAGAAAGAAATACACGACGTTCAAGTCCGCAGAGGGGCAAATATAGATTCTGACCACTACCTTACCAGAGTTAAAATTAAATTCACTCCAAAAAGGAAACGCCAAAGGAAATCACCACTAATTCCCAAATTTGACTTGAAAAATATCAAGGAATCAGAAATTACAGAAGCATGGGATAAACAACCAACAAACAACTGGAAAGATTTCCGAACGAAAATTATACAGAAAGCAAGAGATTTGATTCCGTTAAAGAAAATATCCAAGCATCCATGGTGGAATTCGAATTGTGATAACGCATTAGAAGAGAGACAACAAGCCTTTTTAAATTACAATTGTGACAAATCAGAAACCACACAACAAACATTTTTCAAAGTGAGAAAACAAACAGCTAAAATACTTAGACAAACTAAAAGAAAATACCTTAATGAACAGCTAAACACAATTGAAGAAAACTTTAAGAACCACAACACTCAAGATTTTTATAAAATATTCGCAAATCAAATCAAAGGATACACTCCACAAAATCTCTGCTTCCGGAAACAGAATGGAAAATTGGCACTAACTAACAAAGAAAATTGCCAAGAACTAGCTAAATATTTCTCACAACTCCTAAATTGCCCACAACCAAGTACAAGATTCCCCAGATTACAACCAGAACACACGAATGACACTTCACTACCACCATCTCAAGAAGAAATTTATAGTCACATTAGAAAACTCAAAAATAATAAATCATCGGGAGAAGATGGAATTGTAGCTGAACTACTGAAAAACCTTGGTCCAAATTCGTTAAAAGAGATCACTAGCATCATCCAAGAAATTTGGCAGACAGAAAATATCCCAGAGGAGTGGAAGTGTGCACTAATTCACCCATTGCACAAAAAGGGAGAGAGATCAGACGTAAACAACTACAGAGGCATTTCACTTTTACCAGTTACCTACAAAATTCTATCTGCATGTCTCCTAAAGAGGGCACAAGAACAACTAGAACATACAATTTCAGATTACCAAGCAGGCTTTCGTCCTAATAGATCATGCCCGGAACAGATATTCAACCTTAAAACTATTTTAAAGATTAAAGCAATCAGGTCAAAACCAATAATCTGCACATTCGTTGATTTCAAAAAGGCATACGATTCCATAGACAGACAGTCTCTATGTCACATTCTCGAAGAACGAGGCCTAGACACTAAAACCCGAAAACTAATTGAACAAACACTAACAGAAACCAAATCAAAAATTAAATTCAGAGGGGAAATTTCGGAACCATTCTCAATTAAAACAGGAGTAAGACAAGGAGATGGGATCTCACCACTATTATTCAATATAGTTTCGGACAAAGTTATGAAAGAGTGGGAAGTAACACTAAGGAAACAAAGCTTGTGGAAGCCAATTGAACTAGGAAGAGGTAAAGGAAAATTGAACATCCCTTATTTAGCGTTTGCAGATGACTTGGCAATTATAACTGACAGTGAAGAAACAGCAGTAAAACAAATTGAGACACTTAAAGAATGTGCTGAGAAGGTTGGCCTGCAAATCTCCTTTGAGAAGACAGAATTCATCTGCTGAAAATTAGATATTTCGAAACTAAAAACAAAGTATGGTGAAATAACTAGAGTCAAGCACTTTAAGTATCTCGGTGAAGTCATTGAACCAACAGGACTTGAGAAAATAGCACAAAAAAACCGATTACAGAAAATCAAGAAAGCATTCGGACTTATTCAAAATATATATAACAAGAAATGTCTATCAAAAGGCACTAAAATCAGACACTACAACACAGTCATCAAACCAACAGTCACATATGCAAGTGAAACACTCTCCCTGAATAGAAAATTAGATTTACACGAAATTAAGAAAGTAGAGAGAAAAATTATTAGAAAAATCCTAGGACCACGATACACACAAGATGGATACAGGCTGCAGACTACCGAGACAACCGAAAAAATATCAAACATCGAGGCAGATATCAGGAAGAGGCGGATGAAGTTTTATGGACATATAGACAGATTACCTGGAAACAGGTTAACTAAACGTCTATTGGACTATATGACATCACTTAAGGCAACAATACCCTGGGTAACTGAAGTTAAGAAGGATTTGAAAAAGGCAAAAATTGACATAACAAACACATCAGACCGGGATACATTCAGAAGAAAAATCGACAAGTGGAAGTTTACTCCAGAGACGGAATCTAAACCCTTCCGACCAAAGTGGACCGAAGAAAGGAAGAAGGCCTTTGGGGAGGCAATGAAGAAATACTGGGAAAATAAGAAGAACATTAAGAAATGTTAATCACCTGCTTATCGTTCTCCCATGGGGACATTCGCTAATAATAATAATATATATATATATATATATATATACATATATATATTAAAGGGATGAGTACGCTAGTATACAACAAACCAACAAACCATGGACATGTTTGCATATATGTCAGGTAGTGAGCCCGAGAGGATAGGTGTGCATAGACAGAGAAGGCACATGTACATAGGTGCAAAAGTATAGAATCTCAAGCAAGTTAAGAAGCTAGAGCCCAGACCCTTCTGAAGCTGATCAACGAATTAAATGCTAAGGTTAAGGAATTAGAGAGTACACTCACATCTGTGAGTGAAATAAAAGCAACCTCATTGTGGAACATAGGAATGATAGTGTTTTTCCCGACATGTGAGTGGATTGGGAATAACAGGCTGCTCTGTCATGACCAACTTGCTTACGAAATAATCAGTTTCTATTGAGAATGATGGTCTGCAGGGTGACACGAAATTTACACACAAGTCGCTACAGGCGAGTTACGGCGAAAAAATGTTAGATATCAGCACGCAAACTGTATTTGTTTCCGACGTAACGGTGGAATGTTATAGTGTTCTCTACTAGGTTAGGTTAGAAGGTTCTATTACAAGGCATGCTCTCATGATTTGATTTTTGCACTTCGTAAACGCCAGTGTGATGTAGCATTGCATTGGCAAAACGGGACCTGCAATACTGTAAAAAACAATAATTGTAGCCTGTTGTTGCCGAAAGTAAATTACATTTTTCTGACATGTGAATAAATTGCTTGAAAGGCTGTATTCTGTAATGTTATTTTGTGTGTCTGAAATGATTGTAATACACATGTGCATGACAATTTATTTATGGACACTGATAGATAAATCTCTTCACACTGATAATTCTGTTTTCTTTGCAGTTTAAATTGTGTCATTTTCTTTACTCCGATGAAAGTTTTGAAATAACGAGGACATTCTGCAATGATCGGTAGCTTTCACAGCGAAATAATGGAAGGTCTATCGATTTTACGCAGGGTCGACATTTATAGGAAACGCAAGATAAATTAATACGTCTGTGAGATGTATCGCTATATAGCTCTGACCTCCGCAGTTTCCTCATCTGTAATTGACCGCAGTACAACGGATTTTTTTTTCACATCGTTGTATGTCGCGAGAATAATGTCATACGAGGGGGGAGAGAGAGAGAGAGAGAGAGAGAGAGAGAGAGAGAGAGAGAGAGAGAGAGAGATGCAAACTTTATCCTGCAGTCGAAAGTAAAAGAACGACTCTACAAATGCCATTCTATATTGATATTACAATCGTCTGCAAGAAATGTAATGTCTTAGTGCACGGCAGTTTTCGTGGAAACAGGACATTTATTATTGTCACAATTGTGCTTTCTTATTTATAATATAATTGTTACAGTGAAATGTCTTGCTTCTAAGAACGGCAAGTGCTTTCAGGGGCGGATACTAGTAGTCTGGGGCACGTCTTACAGGCAGTGTAAGCTGCACTTTTAGACAAACAACATGTGTTCATGGTAGCTGTCATTAATCTCACTTTATTCTGTGTCCTACCACCGGCCGGTGTGGCCGTGCGGTTCTAGGCGCTACAGTCTGGTGCCGAGCGACCGCTACGGTCGCAGGTTCGAATCCTGCCTCGGGCATGGATGTGTGTGATGTCCTTAGGTTAGTTAGGTTTAATTAGTTCTAAGTTCTAGGCGACTGATGACCTCAGAATTTAAGTCGCATAGTGCTCAGAGCCATTTGTGACCTACCGGTTTTGTTCCCATTTTGTGTGCGTGGTTTCTTTCAGCAATGATACTCCGATGCACTGAACAATCTCGACCTTTTCGGGGAAGGCTGTTGAAGGTACTGCCTTCTTGCTGTGCGGGTTCACAGCAGTGGGCAGAAGTATTAGCGGTTGTCTGTTGTGCAACCAGTGGTAGTTTCAAAAAGTATTCTGGAGAGTTCTCCATAGTTCATTGTTGTTCCTGGGGGGCGGGGGTTGGGGGAGGGGAGGGTGAATAACTCCTCTCTGTCTAACATCAGTATCTCGTCAGTTGAACACATTTTCCGCCAAAAATAAATATAGTACCTTCCACTCCAGCCTTTCCCCTGCCAGCTGGTAGGTAACTGGATCAGCCTATCTAGAGATGGAGTAGATCTGCTGCTAGTTTCGTGTTGTATAGAATTTCTTTTTCCTAGCTGGTTGACACCAGTTGTGTGACATCGTTACTTTTTATCTGTATTGCGATTTTAGGCGCTCCTTGTGTAGCGTTATGCATACAGATGTGTAATTGGGCCCAATCTTCAAGATTAATTACGTAATTAGGACCGAATTTTACTTGAAAATAAGGTACATTACCCTAACGTCTCTCTTCTACATCTGGATCGTTTCCCCCTTGTTGGAGACTGCAGCCGGGTTTTCAGTCATGAAGGGTCACAGTTCAAGTCCCTTAAAGGGCTAAACCGTTTTGAATTTCCCATCAATCCCAGGGTGGCGGGTGGGGTGGGACGTCAGCACAGTCCTGGGACAAAGAAATTCCCATCGCATCTGAAATACCTGTCATATTTTTGGTTTCTGCCAAAATTCGAAATTCCCACCAACAGGGCCGGTGTAGAAGGGGGAGGGTGTATGTGGAGGGGATAGGAACAACGTGCCAGCTGGGGAAGCCCCATGACGTCATCCGGGGGTGGAGGTCGGGGACATATTAATTTGCACATCAATTTGGTACCAAAAGTGTCCTCAGAACCACATCATCCCACTAGTGGTGGACTGCCATCACCAAACCTTGGCCATCGCCAAACCTTGGCTCCACATTGCACTCTGGCGTTTTAGCGGTGGAAATGAGGAGCACTCGGGAATTTTATTATGCTGTCATTTGTGGTCTTTAAGATAATACTCGAGATGTGTCTTTAAAAAGTTATGGAAGTTCATCACGTGAAGGCGAAACTCCAGCAACTCAAGAACTGTAATTACACGGTTTTCGTTTGGATTCTCAGTTACGTTCGATTTCCCAGGATGAATTGGCGTCTCTGTGTCTTCTAATTCGGCTTCGAATGCAATCTGAAAGGACGTGTCTCACTACCATTCGTTCTACAGATGGACGTGAGTGGTCATGCCAGTCTCATATAATGCGAGAACTTTCCCGGTATCTTTCCGATTTTTACACTGGAGTGCGCATGGTATACCGTCTGTTGATTTTACTTCTCTCCTCGATAGTGATGTTACGCCAACTTTCCATGAGCACTTTTTGGCAGCTTTTCGCCTTGGTGACATATCTGACTTTGTAGTTCGCTCTTCCTCCCGGATATCGCCAGGTTTGGATGGGCTTCTTAAGTTATTTTATGTTCGGTTTGGTTCTCTGATACGAGATACAATAATACCTATGATGAATGAAATGGTGCAAAGGGTAAACATCGCTCCTTCCTTTATTGCAGAATATTTTTTAATTTCCGAAAAGACTGGACGTCTGCCTTGGATCAAGTCCGACAGATAACGCTTATAAAATCGCAGAGCGGGCGATAAATAGCCGTTTGTCAGTTTTTCTTGCTGACATTTCGTGTGCTATCAAAGTTCTCTCGCGGATAGTACCCTCATGACTCCAGTTGCTGAACGTCGTGAAATCATCTCGTGTCTTTCCACTGTTCCTGTGTCGGGAGATTTACTTTTGATTGATTTTAGTCATTATTTTCTCTTGCAGGTGTTGACAGCTGTTGATGGTAATGATACTGCACGAGGGATACTCTCCTCCCTGTTTTATTTATTTATTTATTTATTGTTCCGTGGGACCACATTTAGGAGAAGTCTCCATGGTCATGGAACGAGTCAATACATGAAATTATAACACGATTGTAGAAACAGGTAAAATGAAATATGAGGAACATATTCAGGCGACAAGTCGTTAGTTTAAATAAAGAAAATCAAGAATGTAACACTGGAATTTGCTTAATTTTTTAGCTCTTCCAGGAGCTCCTCGACAGAATAGAAGGAGTGAGCCATGAGGAAACTCTTCAGTTTAGACTTAAAAGTGTTTGGGCTACTGCTAAGATTTTTGAGTTCTTGTGGTAGCTTATTGATAATTGATGCAGCAGAATACTGCACTCCTTTCTGCACAAGAGTCAAGGAAGTGCATTCCACATGCAGATTTGAATTCTGCCTAGTATTAACTGAGTGAAAGCTGCTAACTCTTGGGAATAAGCTAATATTGCTAACAACAAACGACATTAAAGAAAATAAATACTGTGAGGGCAATGTCAAAATTCCCAGACTATTGAATAGGGGTCGACAAGAGGTTTTCGAGCTTACACCATACATAGCTCGAACAGCCCGTTTTTGAGCCAAAAGTACCCTTTTTGAATCAGAAGAATTACCCCAAAAAATAATACCATATGACATAAGCGTATGAAAATATGCGAAGTATACTACTTTTCGTGTTGAAATGTCACTTATTTCAGATACTGTTCTAATGGTAAATAAAGCGGCATTTAGTTTCTGAACAAGATCCCGAACCTGGGCTTTCTACAACAGCTTACTATCTATCCGTATGCCTAGGAACTTGAACTGTTCCGTCTCGCTTATAACATGCCCATTCTGTCTGATTAAAATGTCAGTTCTTGTTGAATTGTGAGTTAGAAACTGTAAAAACTGAGTCTTACTGTGATTTAGCATCAAATTATTTTCCACAAGCCACGAACTTATATCATGAACTACAATATTTGATAATGTTTCAATATTACACACAAGATCCTTCACTACCAAGGTGGGGTCATCAGCAAACAGAAATATTTTTGAATCACCTGTAATACTAGAAGACATATCATTTATATAAATAAGAAACAGCAGTGGCCCCAGCACCGACCCTTGGGGAACGCCCCATTTAACAGTGCCCCATTGGGACTGAACATCATTACAACTCTCAATATTGCGGAGGATTACCTTCTGCTTTCTGTTCTTAAAGTAGGAGGCGAACCAATTGTAAGCTACTCCCCTTACTCCATAATGTTCCAACTTCTGCAGTAATATTTTGTGGTCAACACAGTCAAAAGCCTTCGTTAAATCAAAGAAAACACCTTACGTTCGCAACCTTTTATTTAATCCGTCCAAAACCTCACAGAGAAAAGAAACTATAGCATTTTCAGTTGTTAAGCCATTTCTAAAACCAATCTGTACATTTGACAGCAAATTATGTGAATTTAAATGCTGCAGTAACCTTGTATATACAACCCTCTCGATAACTTCAGCAAACACCGATGGCATAGAAATAGGTCTATAATTGTCAACATTATCGCTGTCTCCCTTTTTATAAAGTGGCTTCACTACCGAGTACTTTAATCGGTCAGGAAACCGACCACTTCTAAAGGAAAAGTTACAGATATGGCTAAGTACTGAGCTAACATACGTGGAACAATACTTCAGTATTCTGCTAGATACCCCGTCATATCCATGAGAGTTCTTGGTCTTTAGTGATTTAATTATTAACTCAATCTCCCTCTCGTCAGTATCATGGAGGAGCATTTCAGGTAAGAGTCTCGGAACACTTTTTTCTAAGAGCGCTATTGATTCCCTGTTGGGACTAGGTTTCTATTTAGTTCACCTGCTATATTCAGAAAGTGATTATTAAGTACTGTACATATATGCGACTAATCAGTAACACAGACATCCCCACTACGCACTGATTCTATATTCTCGACCTGTCTCTGCAGACCAGCCACTTCCTTTACGACTGACCATATGGTTTTAATTTTATCCTGAGACTTAGCTATTCTATCTGCATACCACACACTTTTTGCCTTCCTAATAACTTTTTTAAGCACCTTACAATACTGTTTGTAATGGGCTGCTGCATTTAGATTTTGACTGTTTCTAACGTTTTGATATAATTGCCACTTTGTTCTACAAGATATTCTTATCCCTTTAGTCAGCCACCCAGGCTGCCTGTTTGTGCTAGTACCCTGTTTTGAACGTTCTAACGGAAAGCAACTTTCAAAGAGCACGAGAAAAGTCTTGAGGAAAGCATTATATTTATCGTCTACTGTATCAGCACTATAAACATCTTGCCACTCTTGTTCCTTGATCAGGTTTACAAAAGTCTGTACAGCAACTGGATCAGCTTTCCTAAAAAGTTGGTAACTATATTTAACATGTGTTGCAGCACAACAATCTTTTAGACTTATAATTTGTGCATCATGATCTGAAAGGCCATTCACCTTTTTGCTAACAGAATGCCCTTCTAATAATGACGAATGAACAAAAATATAGTCTATGGTTGTTCTACTGTTCCCTTGCACTCTCGTTGGAAAGAATACGGTTTGCATAAGATTATATGAATTAAGGAGGTCTACCAGCATTCTTTTCCTTGCACAATCACTTATACAATCAATATTGAAGTCACCACATATAACTAACTTTTTGTATTTCCTACAAAGTGAAACAAGAACCTCCTCTAGCTTTAGCAAAAATGTTGTGAAATCGGAGTCTGGGGATCTATAAATAACAGCAGTAAGAAGTTTAGCTCCACTAAATTTAACCACACCTGCACTACATTCAAACGCCTTTTCAGTGCAGTACTGTGAAACATCAATTGACTCAAATGGGATACCGTTTTTCACATACATGGCTACTCCCCCACACCGCAAAGAGCTCCTAGAAAAGCTGCCAGCCAACCTGTATCCTGGTAAAGGAAGCCTCTGAATTATCTCCTTATTTAAGAAGTGTTCAGAAATACCAATAATTTCAGAGTCAACATCTATAAGCAGTTCACTAACTTTATCTCTAATACCTTGTATATTTTGATGAAATATACTAATTCCCTCATTAATCGGATACCCAAGCTTTGTAGAAAGTGGTTTCTTTGTTAGAGAGACATCCCTTAAGCAGGAATACCTATCAGCTGACTTCAATCTAAAAAAGGTACAGCACTAACACCCACAACTACCGGAATTTTCCCATGAGTGATCCCACCACCCCCACCTATGCTGTCACCTATAAGTTTTGCCAACCTCCCCTTCCCTTACCTGTTGAGGTGTAGGCCATGTCTAGTGAAACCCGTCCTGCTGATAGACTCCACCGACACCACTGAAATGTGACTCATGCCTTCTGTCATCAGCGCACCCCCAAGTCTCATGTTATTGCGCCTGACGGCTGTATTAAGATGAGGCCGATCGTGACGCTGAAACAGTTCCACGAAATGCACATTCGTGTTGCCAGTCTGAGAGGCTATCTTTTCCAGGTCACCATCTATGTCATCCTGCTATACAGACGTTTATTGACGTAAATAGTCTCCTACTTCCCCATGTAAGTGTGTCAAGATGCCCTGCAGGTGAGTTCCCTTTCTATGCCGTTATTCGTATTATATCTGGAGCCATTATTGCGGTCCGAAACTGCTCGATTGATTGACTGGTCTGGAGAAAGACTCATCGTTCGCGCTTATGTTGATGACGTTCTTGTACTTCTTCGTACTCATGATGAAACACCGGTGCTCAAGGACGTTCTGAATGGATTTTGTCGTCTTATAGGAGGCAGGTTAACGACTCAATTTGTGGGGATTTGAAGCGGTTGAGATTCGACGGGATGTGGCGGTCGCCCGCCATCGATCGTTAGATGTTATTATTGATCGTTGTCCAATGAAGATGACTGCGTAAACTGGAAGTCCGTAACTCACAGAATTCAAGGGGCGATGCTTGAACACGAGCCCTTTTTGCGATGATTTGACGAAAGTTATAACGATTATGAAGCAAGTTTATCTGGAGAATGTTTTTCTGGTGCGCTGTGACGTTGTGGTGAGACCCCGGTTCATGGGAGGTTTTGGTCTCTGATGATCTGATCAAAACTTTTGCTCTGTTTCATCGATGCTCTGTTTCAACGTCTCTTCAGGTCACCCAGCTGCTTACTCTCGCCTTTTTGCCTATCTGTTGTCTAGTTCGTCCTATAGATGTTAGTAGGCTAAATAATAAATTAAGGCATGTTCGACAATTTATATTGGTGTCAGTTATTTGGGGGTTAATACCCTTTCCTTTTCGCATCTCTCTGTCAAGACGCTATTTTGTCGCCGAAAGTTTCCAAATGGCGCTTCCTCTGTGGGAGACATATCGCCAGAGACAGACTGGGAGGTCGTTTGGTCTGATGTTAGCCTCACCGTTCTTTCCGATGTAAGTGGCGTCCTCATTAGTGCTAAGTTTTTAATAACCTTCTCCGAAGAAACGTACGACATTTCGCATTGGTCTCAGTGAGACAGACAGTTACAGTCGTTGCCTTGAAACGGATGCGTGATGTCATCGAATGGTCACCCGTGGCCACAGACTTTGGAGATGGGTCCATCGACAGTTGGCCTTTCTTGCCAGAACGACGGACACAACACTCTTCAGTGAGATTCTTCAGCGTCCCTATTCAACCTTCTTTCCCAAAGCGAAGAACAATGCAGTTATGTGGCTTGCCAGACATCATGTTCATTACGTACTGAGTAGCTGGTATGACCAGGAACCTTGAACTTTTTCTAATATATGGTTATGGCCTAATGGACGTGGGAAAGGATGCCACGCCATCGCGAGCTTACTGCGAATATGCAGCATATGGTATTTAACAGCCAAGGAGCTGGATGAAGCGTAGAATCCTTTTTCTGTTTGAATGTTTCATTCCTCTCACCTTGATTTTGGTAAACGTGACAAAAAGAGAAGAAGAAAGAACTAAAACGGAAAAGTTATGGTACCCGGTCCTCTTGGTATTTT
Source organism: Schistocerca nitens (assembly GCF_023898315.1). Lineage (NCBI taxonomy): Eukaryota > Metazoa > Arthropoda > Insecta > Orthoptera > Acrididae > Schistocerca > Schistocerca nitens. Next base: position 634,745,951 of record NC_064619.1, read on the forward strand.
CGTCATGCCCCCTTCCCAGGTGTGTTGTCAGACAGCTTATTTCCTTTTGTGGCCATGTTTTTCTTTTTTTTTCTATAATTAAAACAAAATTAAAAAATAAATACAAATTGCTACAGACCAATACCGAAAATGAACTTGTTCTCTTTTTTTTTGAGTGGCGGGAACCATGTACGATTGAAACCGATTGGGTTTCTTTCTTTTTTGCGTAGCAAGTTGTAAGGGTTTAAAAAAATTACAGAAAGAAAGAAAAAAATTTAAAAAATCCTGTACCATGTGCAGGACCAGACAGTGACAATTGCGGTGGAGTCGGGAGGTGGGGGAGGGTGGGGAATGAGGGATCTTGGTCAGGCCTCGGGAGAAAACAATGAGCAGATTCTACGATTAATTATGTAAAACCACTTTTTGCTGTTTCGCACCCCAATGGATACTAATACTTTTTTCTGCTAGCCCTACTGTCGTCTACTAGTCTCTGATACTTTTTTATTAATTTAATAGTAGAGTGCACTAAAATATTCCACATTATGGTAAGTGTAAGTGCGCTCTTTCTGAGGACTGACTCTGTTCCATTGGCTTTATCTACAAGACCGCTTCCACTACTTGCAGTAGGATATTTAGCACATTTTTGTCCCATGTTTTGTTCTCAGATGATATAAAGTTTTTATCTTATTAGGAGAACTACTGTAAATTTGCATTGCAATGTTTATAATGGAATTTCTAAAAGCCGATGTCCTTATCGAATGGGCATGATACCCTCCTTTTGGTGTTGTTCTTCCAAAGATACTGAAAGTTTTACTTAATATACAGCAGACAGAACAACATGAGTAGCACACGAACAAGGAAATAAAAGTCCGTTTTAACACTAGGTTACATAACCCTCGTAAAATTTGCGATTACAGTTGGGTATAAAACAAGACATTTTCTACTTAATTTGGTATGTCACATGCCACTGTAGATCTAATAATGGTAGTTAACTAACGCATAACCTATAAACTATGACTTCCTTTGAATATATTGTGGAGTAGTAAGCTTTACGATGGTATATTAGCAGTGTAACATTTTCTCCCCTTTAGTTTTCTGGGTTTAATAGAGCTCACGTAGGTGTTTTACTCCCGCCCATTCCGTAAACAGTGTGATTTGCGAGAGAGATACAATCGATAACTGCCGCTGGAGTGCGCTGCTATCACGTACACCACACTGAGGCACAAATATCGGATGCACAAGTCGCATCGTTTGTGAGCATTCTGCAGCACGTTTAAATTGCCACGCTCAACGTTGGCGTTCGAAAGCAAAGTCCGTGAGCCGACGGCTTAACAGTAGGCTCTGCGTGTGCTTTAGTGACCACAGTATGGTTTCACTGTCCATAACTACCAGGAAATTATTTGCAGTTAATATGTTTTATAACTTAGTTCTTGTAGCGTGACACGACTCGAGAAACTCATCCACTAAAGTACATAAAAGGTGAAACGCCCTTCCGGCCCCCTCCCCCCCCCCCCCCCAAACACCACCCACCCCTCCATGTCTGTGGTTAAATTTCAATTTCAGGAGACTCATGACCGGGGACCAAGCTTTTGGGAGATGCAGTTTCGTTGATCATTGCCGTGCTGACAACGAGAACGTCACAGTTTAAGAGCGCGTGTATTTTGAACATGAGTATGGCCGGCCGGAGTGGCCGAGCGGTGAAAGGCGCTACAGTCTGGAACCGCACGACCGCTACGGTCGCAGGTTCGAATCCTGCCTCGGGCATGGATGTGTGTGATGTCCTTAGGTTAGTTAGGTTTAATTAGTTCTAAGTTCTAGGGGACTTATGACCACAGCAGTTGAGTCCCATAGTGCTCAGAACCATTTGAACCATTTTTTTGAACATGAGTATGAGTCAAGCGAGGCACAAATCGGCTTGCGAGTAGAGGTAAGCCGAATCTGGAATGGCATTCAGCTATAATGAACATTTGTGTGAAAAATTAAGTGTAACGAATGTGTACAATACATAAGAAGTGGAAATGTAGGATATGAAGAATATAAATGAGACAATACTGAGGAAATGATGCAAATAAAACGTTATGTACGAAGCTGAGTTCGAATTCCACTGACTCCAGTGTTGAAGATTAATATTCATCCGCACAGGATAAGATACAGTAAATGAACTCTATGATGTTTCATATAATATTTATTGGCATTGTGAATATACCTTTAATGGCACTGCCCAGAGCAGGAATATAAACACTGATGAGCATTGCAGTCGAAATTTTTGTTTAATAAATAGAGATTATATTTCTAAGTGCTACGTCTTAGTTATTAAGTACATAGGAGAGGTATCATTTCTTTCTCTTTCAGTCAGTGTTACATTATTATCAATCAAAACATTTTACGTACTGTAGCTGGTGGCTAATGTCAATTGACGTAATTATCAGTGTATGATATCAAGGAAAAATACACGCATTCTGAAGAACCTGCCAGCAATAAAGTCATTAGAAACTGTTAATGAAAACAGCGTGACAATGACATAAAGAAAGCTGTGAATTGCTGGAATCGCTTCGTGCGTTGTCATGATGTCAGGAACAGTACCCCACGAGAGAAATCCGATTTTGGTGCAGGCAGGACCATTTACGTATTAGGAAAATTTTAAGTGTTGTTCATTTGTGTTTGAAAATTATAGTAATTATAAACGTGGACTATTTTTGTGGTGGATTAGTAGAATGCCAATCGATGAGAGCATACAATTTGGTGACACCGAGAATTAAATAAATGCTATCCATTCTGTAATTTCGACTTTGTCACGCAATAGCGTGCCTATGCGTCCATATATGAATCACGTACAGTAACAGTGCTTCTAGTCGACAGTGACTTGTCAACATCAGCTGCCCAGCCGTTCACTGTGTTGGGACAATTGCGTCGAGTGAAGACACCACGGCACTACAAGTTGAAGAAATTTGAGATCGTTTCCGTGTCATTAAGATCCAACTGCAGCTTCACTACCAATGCCGCGAATACTGTGGACAAAGTGGTAACTACTGTAATGGGAAGTTTGCAGCCAAATAACGACAGAACCTTCACACAGGCTGCCCTATTGTGTATCAAGTGAACAATTCCTCAAACTATGGAAACAAAAGATGGAAACAGTGAAAGGGAATTGCTAGTAAGCACGCGGTGACGTAATGCTTCACCGCTATGCATTCAGAACAAAAGAGATTCACGTAGGCCACACCTGTAGATAATGGGACAAAGGGACAAAGGCAAGTAGGTACTGTTTAGCTGGAGTGTTTGCTTCACTCTGAAAGAGTTCTCCTGCTAAAAGGACTGGCTGACAGCAGGGGATTACTGCTGAACCTCAAACGTCTGTGGCTCTTGCGCGAAGGGTTATTAGTAGTCCAACAAAGCGGGTTTGCAATAGAGTTGCAGCCTTCCTACGAATTAAGGAATGTAGAAAAACACCATAAGGTACTCTTAGCGGTATTCATAAGAAAATTAGGTACAGAAACAGCTAAGAAACCCTCACGTACAGCGCGAGAACAATCCGGGTGCTACAGCGCACTTTCGGATTCTGAAGAGCTGAAATCCTATTGCCCTGCAAGAAGACTGGTAGATGTGGTTATCCAGTGATGATCGTTCATTGGCTGAGGCTGCAAATTGATCAACCCCACCCCCCCCCCCCCACACACACACACACACCAGTAACAAAGCTGCTACTACTGTAAAATCAGTAACCTAGAGCACACAAAGGAAGAAAATTGACGAAACTGCCAAGGAAGCGCATACCAGGACATGTCAGTCAATGGTGGACTCAGAGATGCCTGAAGATAAGTGATATGAGTGTTGATTGGCACAAAGCATTCTAATTTTGCCATCTGAAGCCGAACCAGCCTGTTGTTGGCTCAGTTTTCACACATCGTCTCAGAGCTCAGCACTCATTCTGTCAGTTGTCACTTTCTGATGTCTTCTTTTTTCCATTCCACGTCATATGAATTTTCGTATGGCCAGATATTTGAATTTATAAGTGTGGTGTCACCGCCAGACACCACACTTGCTAGGTGGTAGCTTTAAATCGGCCGCGGTCCATTAGTACATGTCGGACCCGCGTGTCGCCACTGTCATGATCGCAGACCGAGCGCCACCGCAAGGCAGGTCTCGAGAGACGGACTAGCACTCGCCCCAGTTGTACGACAACTTTGTTAGCGACAACACTGACGAAGCCTTTCTCTCATTTGCCGAGAGACAGTTAGAATAGCCTTCAGCTAAGTCCATGTCTACGACCTAGCAAGGCGCCATTAGCCTTAGATAGCTTGTATCTAAAGAGTCTCACTTGTATCGCCACAATCTCCAGATGTCTCATCAAGAACGATGTATACAAAGGATGGATTGAAAGTTAAGTATTCAAGAAGCTACGTACTTTTCTTTATAGCATTCATTACGTATCCTGTTTCAGACCTCACTCCATCCTTCGTGAGTTAGCGCGTGCATCTTGGCCGCCTCTTTCAATTAGTGTGCGTAGTGTTGGCAAGTCTGCCGACACTACAATAAGTGCCTGGCTGTGTGCTTATTGTGTGACCGCAATGTCCAGATAGTACATTGCTACTGCGAGCTAATCACTGCAGACAATTGACACCGTGTCAGCAGACAACGCAACGGCTGTTGGGCAGGCCTCTGCCCGAATGTATTACATACGCCTACAGCCAGTGGAAAGCGAAATGATTCGTCTTGCACAGAGCATCGGAGGATATGGCAGATTATGCAGCAACACAACACAAACGGGATCAGGTCGTAACTAGATGGACCTCCAACCAGGCACACAGTGGCGTTTTGCGGGTGGCCACGCATCAGTCGTAATAGTAGGTAGAAACGCCTGCAGAGCCAAACACCTATCCTTGCCAGCATCGTCTATTGGGACACGTTGCGAACAACAGCGCGCCGTCTTATCTTTGGGGTCTGTGGCAGCCGCTACTAGAGGCGCTGCAATCGCGGGCACCATTTTCCAACATAATGTCACGTGCCAGCTGGCAGACCGCGCCGTACCTGCGCGCAGTGATCGTGTCAAGTGGGGCGGCGCACAGACACGGAATGGCAGTTCAGTCTCAGCCATCGAACCTGTCTTGTACTTCGTGTCCCTGGGCCAGGCACCTACCACAGTAGTGATCCATCAGTAAGGGCTTTCGTTAAGAAAACCACAACGCCGTGCCACCATCAGTCAGCCCCGAATTTGTAGCCAACAGTGACTACCAAAGGCCTCGCCATGACGTGACTTCTACAACGGAGACTGCGGAGACCTTTAGTATTGGCATTCACTATTGTCTCATTCTGTAACTCTTCCACGTCAGAGTCAACTCAGACTTTTTCCGTTATAGGGCCATTTGCCCACTTACGAACTTCTGTAACGACACTGATTAGCACGATCCAGATAAATCCTGTAAACAGCTCACTCCAAGAAGGAACTTTTGTTTATGTGAATTACAAAAAACTTGTTCTGCACTGTTTACCTCAGCTGCCTTCTCACGACCCCTCTATTAGTGCGTGACATACCAACAACGACATTGCATCAGCTGCACATGTCCACGTGTAACATCAACTTCCTCAAGTGGTGGACAGTGCGGAACTGTATCGAACGCCTTCCGGAAGTCAAGAAAAATAGCATCTACCTGGGAGCCTGTATCTAATAATTTCTGGGTCTCATGAACAAATAAAGCGAGTTGAGCCTCGCACGATCGCTGTTTCCGGAATCCATGTTGATTCCTACAGAGTAGATTCTGGGTTTCCAGAAATGACACGATACGCGTGCAAAAGACATGTTCTAAAGTTCTACAACAGATCGATGCCAGAGATATAGACCTATAGTTTTGCGCATCTGCTCGACGACCCTTCTGGAAGACTGGGACTATCTGTGCTCTTTTCCAATCATTTGGAACGTTCCGTTCCTCTAGAGACTTGAGGTACACGGTTGTTAGAAGGGGGGCAAGTTCTTTCGCGTACTCTGTGTAGAATCGAATTGGTATCCCGTCAGGTCCAGTGGACCTTCCTCTGTTGAGTGATTTCAGTTGCTTTTCTATTCCTTGGACACTTATTTCGATGTCAGCCGTTTTTTCGTTTGTGCGAGGGTTTAGAGAAGGAACTGCAGTGCGGTCTTCCTCTGTGAAACAGCTTTGGAAAAAGGTGTTTAGTATTTCAGCTTTACGCGTGTCATCCTCTGCTTCAATACCATCATTATCCCAGAGTGTCGTCATATGCTGTTTCGAGCCACTCACTTCAGTGACAATTAATCCTGGCCGAGATGGAATAACTACTTTTGACACATTATTAACTTTATCGAAATCATGGGCCACAGCCGTTGAGGATATATGGTAAAATAACTCTACTTCGTAACCTCTCATTAACTTGGATAAAATGCGTTGAGGAATTCTGCAATTTTGCTGGAGCAAAACGTTTGGCCACAACATTATTGGAAGGTCACTCGATTTCCACTCAGCAGTGGAGGAGTGCGCGGAATTTAAACGAGGGTCGAAAATTAAAGGTGCACCAAGATACGGAGGCCGGCTAGCTACGCAGCAACTGGATTAAAACCGTGCTTCGGGCCACCAGACGTGCCCGTCCCTATAAACAGTGCTGTTTAAGGAGTCGAGGTGGTAGCATTTAAGAACCAGGAAATCCATTGAGTCTGTGTACATGTACCAATTTGGTCGATGTATCTGCTCGTCTCTGAGACATATCTCGCATTAACGTTGATTCCCAGAGGTCATCCATCAGCTACAATAATTGTTCTTTAAGGAAAGGTTGTTGATAAAGTTGGGTAACAGCTGTACTGAGAAATGTCTTTTGAAAATTACAATTGAGAATACATGATGACAAGACACGAAATAAGAAACTTATTCATTGCGAGCAGTCGGAACAAAATATGACAGTTTTCCATAATTTTATGTATTTCATTCAGTTTAACCTTTCTAATCTCCATTTAAGCTAATCTGCTGGATGTTAATTTAGTGACATATACAGCTTAAAACTGTGTCTCATTAATGTATCTTAAGTGTCTCTAAATAAAAAGCTCTATATTGTAATTAGTTGCACTTAGCTATTCCTGTCCTCTTGTTATTGCTACGTTCTTCACCCAGAAGTTATGACGCACATAGCCAGGTTAATGATCAAAATTTATCTTCCTCTTTTCCACATTAATCCATTTTTTGTGTATTATTTTACTTTCTTGAAGCAAAAAAGTAGTACTTCTACAAAAGCACTGTAGTACTACTACAGTGGTACTCACCTGAAGATGGTCAGAAGACTCTGCGCCGAAATAACGTGGCAGGACGTTACTGATATCCGGCAGTTCTACCGTGTTTTTATGCAACAATCAGTACGCCAGGAAAGCTTTAAACATCACAAAAAATAGTAGATTTGTCTGTCCCAATATTTTAGTCCACAACTTATGGTATATCAATCACACAGAGGACTGTCTCTAGTTACTATATGTGTGGACCTCCATATCGAACTCTATATGAGATATTGTTAGTGGTTTTGTTTACAAGGATATCTTTCATCGGAGATTCGGCTGTAATTTTAGAAGTTATACGAAGTCATTTCAGGTAAATAATGGAATTACTGTTCTATCCAGATTGCACTTCCACCGTAGATCGAAATTCGTTGGTATCTGAAGACACTGATATAAGCAGTGTGTGGAAATCAGAACTTATATCCGTGGAATATCTCCTGTTTCGTATATTCGGAACGTTTGATTGAATAACCAAGCTTCCCCACACAACCCACCGCCCCACCCCCACCCCATCACTAGAAATCTCCAATGGACAATAATATACTTCCTTATCAACTGCCTAACTTTAGTTAGTCATACTCTGCAACTTTTATGTACGTGTAACTAACGCCTTTGACTGTGATTATGAATAAACCACCATTAATGGAAAGGCCAGAACAGTGAAGAATTGGTCATTACTATTGTACAAATTTCCTACGTACCTGTAATATTGCTGTGAGAGAACAAAGAGAATATTTCACAGTTTAGTGAACGATTACTTCATTGTAAATATAAGTGGTACGACTAAGAGTTTTCAAAAATCTCCAGCATTATTTTTAATTGGTGAATGTACTACAAAACGTGAATCACACATAATTTTTTGATTTTTCCACCTCCCAAGCAGCTGCAACAAAAACACCATGAAAATATTTTGCAGTGTTATCAGTTAGTACTGAAATACACGTGTCGTTAATTCCTGTGTACTATGTACATAACCTGTGAATATACCCGTGGACATCCTATGTTATCCACAGACTTGATATAAACTACGCCCTAGCTTCCCCCTGCGCTCTGATCCTCATACTCTCCCATAAATCTAAAACCATATTCCAACTGTACAACACTTCCACACACTCCACATTCTCTGCCAGCAAACCTTTAATCAGCCTCCCTTAATGTCTGTGAAATCCGCATAGACATTATGGTGATGTCATATCATGCCCAGCAGAGCCTGTCCCTCGCCCTGATTACACGGATCCGGTCATCAGTGTTCCACTCCACACACATCCTAACCGTCCGCAGCTCGTGGTCTAATGGGTAGCGTTGCTTCCTCTGGATCATGTGGTCGCGGGTTCGATTACCGTCTGCCCAGGGACTTTGTGTTGTTCTCATCATTCCATCATCACTGGTGCAAGTGGCGAGATTGGACTGTGTTCAGATTGGTATTTTGTACGGGCGCTGATGACCGCACAGTAGAGCGCCCCACAAACCAAACATCATCCTAAGGCTCAGTTTGGAATTTAGTCCCTCACCACCTTCCCAAATCCGTCACCCAAATAGCCATCCTTATAAAACCCATATCACAAACACCCAAAAAACCTCCTAATACCATCATATTCTTACCCCTGGCAGTTTACATACACCCATCAGTTCATTCATCTGTGTAACTATTTTAAACGAGCAACAATTCAGTCTTCAACATTTAACCTACATAGTACACTAATTCTATTTTATTTTGTGAAAAAAATTTCAAACTTTTTGAAACCATGTAAGCTTTTTTAATTTGTTTTAAATTTTTAAAATCGTTTAATTCAAGAGTGCTACATGGCAACCACTGTTAGCACACTCCCCACCAGTTTGGAGCGAATGGGATGAAGTAACAACAAAATAAAGAAAACCTAATACTCACAGATAATTTATTTAAAACTCCTGTATTTAGGGTGATGTTGATGTTGTGAGGGGTCCACATGTACGTGGAGTACGATTTTGTAAAATGTTTCATGAAAAATGACATGAAATGGTTATCACATGGAGAAGAGATTGTATCTTTGACACCACTGAACCAAAGATGTTGCCTGAGTGCCAGACTCGATTGTAAGTAGGGGAGTGTGGAGTGCAATAGCAGTTACAGTTGCATTCTGTTAAAGGTAGGATGTAAGACTTAAAGCTAAGGGCTAGAATTTAGCTGTTGCCCTATGAATTCTGCATAATACAATTCTGTAACGTAATGAAACTGTGTATATTTAGTTTTAAGTATACAGCAACGCAATGTGGATCTTGCTAATTTTACAGTACTGACCCTTCAGTGTAGGAACCAAGTATTTGCTATCAGGTTTAATGTATAGGTTAATTAGGTATACCCGATTTTTAATATTTTGTGTGTTTTGCAATCCTAATGCAGACAAGTTAAATTTTGGAATCTATTTTGTTAAACGATGTTAGACTTTTCTCATGTAACTATCCAAGTATTGTTAACTACGTCACTAAGTGAGAATTGTAGAACAGTAGAGAAGTCCACTGATTATGAAGTTAATGTAAAATGTTTCATATTAGATTTTGTGAAGGAGGAACTTTATTTTGAATACAGGTTTGTAACTGAACTATTCGGTCTTATCATATCCACTTATCAGTTACTCATCCTCTTAAATGTGTTTGTTTAAATCCAACGAATATTTTTAAAAGAAATAATTTTTCAGAGTCAGAAAAATAATAATGTCTCAGAATCAGAAAAGTATTAATGTATGTAACAGCTTTAATGTGGGCGGCATTGCTCAGCGCTGAGCCAATATCCTAAATTATCACTGAACATTTGCAATTTTATTCATTTATCAACTAATCTACTGACATTATTTGTATGAAGCTATTTTAAGGCCGGTATTACACTTCGCAGAGCCAGGATTGAATATTTTGTATGCCTGCTGTGGAGAGGACAGAATACCACTAATACATCTGTTGCGACTCAAGAGCTAAGGAAAATGTATTTCATTTGTTTCTTTGTATAGGGAAATTTACCAGTTTATTACGCAGGGCTATAGACCTCGGTGCTCACGAGGTTGAGTAAATTTAAGAGTGATTGGTTTCATTATAGGCATTACGTACTGGTTTCCCAGATTAAGTTGTTTAATTTTTGTTTGGATTACAGTAAGAGTGTTTATGCCTACCATTTGCTCAACAACACATCACACAGTAAATTTGGATAACACACAGATATATTTATAAAGAACGTTACACTTAGACTTTTTTTGTAAAAAAAGAATGTACAACAAAACCATTCGCAATGATGCAAATAGACTTCACCATGTAATTGCTGCCACACATAACTGCTCCCTTCACGACTGCAGAATGGAACCCACGCGTTGAGTTTATGTTCTTCGCTTGGCTGGACGACATCATGTCTAGATTTCCTCCATAACATTGACCTGAAATTACAGGCAAAATGCTACTCCTTCTGAACATCTTCGTCAGAAGGTTAATCTAGGGAGACGAGATGGCGGATGTCCGAAATAGCCCTGGCTCTGTGTGGTAGGGTGTTAGGTATAGGTCTCTTCTGAGCCGAGGTTCAGGTATTGGACCGTAGGTGTAGGTTTGGTGTTCACTTAACAGCTGAGTGGTCCACCTGCTTAAGATTTAGCGTCTGGCGACTAGGGTACAGGCAATCATCGACGGCTTGGTACCCTAATCGAATTTGACATGGAAAGTTAGCCAGTATTTTTTTTATCTAAAATTCGTGACAAGCGTGAGGGCTTACTGTTAGGGAGGATATAGTATATTATCGAAAGAAGCAAAAGAAGTTTTAATCGTGCTCTGAGTTTGTATACTGAGACCCACGTTCTTTGAGTTGTATGTTACGGGGATGGAGACAATATTAATTTTAGAATTGGAATTTCAGCAGCTGATGCAGTTACTTGTAACGAAGTGCTGTCTGATAAAGCAGTGCAAATATCCCATCTGATCTTTATAAGTTTTGTAATTGATCTAAAGACTGGCTACTTATTTTCAGCGCCCAAGGCCTTGTTACTGAATGTTTCACATAATGTGGAAACGTAGTATCTTATATCAGTGACTCACAGCGGGAATCAGTCAGCTCATACAAATACCTTGGTGTAACAGTTTGGAGACACTTGACATGGAATGATCACACACATTCAGATGGGTCTATAATATGCACCTCCGATCTAGGATGAGTCTGGATTCAGCCGCCGTGAGAAGCGGCCGTCTTAAAGGCAAGTTTACCGTTCTAGTGATTGTACGTTCTTGATACGTCTGGCTCTTTGTTGATTCCTTCCCCCACTTATCGTGTTGTTCACGTGGTTTTCCATGGAGGCGCTGTTTTTGTTTGTCTGATCTTGTTTCGATATGGCTTTGAATTTGAGAAGAGAGACTTTCAGGAAGTCATTACTGTAATGCATGTGACACAGCTTTAGCTGTAACCTTTGTTGAACTCAAGGAATCAAACCTTTGCAACAATGTAAATGAATAAATGGGAGGAATAACGAATTTTAAAAAATTCTGAGAGAAGTGTGCGCGAAGATCAAGTATTTTTTACTGAACTGGGTTTACATACCGTGAAATATTCGAAATTCCATCCGAAATCCCTTACGACCACGGAAGATAAGTTTTAAATGCTTGCGGAGTAACCATTTTCTTTCCTGAAGAAATGGGAGGAAGTGGTTATCCATGGACTGTAATAAATCGTGTTAGAATTAATTTGAAGAAGCACATTCGATCCTATATAAATGTATCAGGGTACCGTGCTTTTGTTATATGTGGCGGACAGAAGAAAATGTCAAATGGCTCTAAGCACTATGGTACTTAACATCTGAGGTCATCAGTCCCCTAGACTTAGAACTACTTAAACCTAACTAACCTAAGGACATCACACACATCCATGCCCGAGGCAGGATTCGAACCTACGACCGTAGCAGCGGCGGGTCCGGACTGAAGCGCCTACAACAGCTCGGCCACAGCGGCCGGCTGTAGTGGACAGCCTGGAGCACGTGTAGTACGAAATTTTACGGAGCATATTCGTTCTGAGTGATCAAGCCACCATCTCGCTCAGCTGCCACCTGAAGATACAATAGCAGATGCAGTCTACGTTGTGAACATCCCACTTTCATGCAGATGGCGTTGTAAGCATTTTGATTTCAGAGAGCTGGCGTTGTAAATATACTTCTCTCGTATAGCTGGCATCAGTGAATATCCCACTCTCGTACAGCTGACATTGTAAACACCATACTTGTCGTACGCGACCGCGGCTAGTCAGACACACCGGCTCCCTTCCGAGACTGCGGTCGCGATGAGATGCGTACCTTGGCCGACAAGTGTGGAACACAGGCCTCACACCCAAAGGATTCCGCTGACTCTTTAAACACAAAACTCTGCTAACGGTGAATCTTTGCTGCTGTACTCGATACCAGGTGACTCAAAAAGGAATGGAATTGAAACTACCGTTGCTGACGTGCGTCGGAATAGAAGAGACGAACTGTATTTCCAACAGCGTAAAGTTAGGCTCCCGAAAGCCGAGAGAAACTGTCTCACATTCGGGCAAAAGACAAATAACCTATTAACGACTGCGCAGGAGAAAAGAAGGAAATTTGAGATCGCTCCACAAACAGTCAAGGCATGCAAGATGTCAGAAACGACCTTTCCCGCAGATTAAATAGCTGAAGAGGAAGGAGGGAAGACTTAGCGTTTAAGAATCATGAGCTGCGAAGAAAGGTATCTGGAGAATGGAAAAAAATAATGCTTCAACTAGAATGAACAGGGATACTGAAGTGAAAGAAGTGGAACATCGTGCAACTACGGCTGATGGCACACCTCAAAATCAGATTTCGCACAGGAATGATTATGAGAGTCTCCTTGCAATGCGTCCAGTTTCACAGCGCTAAATTGCTATGGAAAATATGTGCCAAACATATAATAAAAAGAAACTTCGGAATTTTAAATGTCCAAGAGCGAAATTACTTTTTCTTGTTAAACGGAAAGAGGATCATAATGAACAACAGGAGCTCATAACACAACGACTGTAAATATCAACAGTCCGCAAAAATTAGCCGTGTAGAAAGACTTCTCCTACGGTTCAGATACTAATAATAATAGTGTCGTGTGGCGCACCAGCCTGATACAGGTCTTTCAACTGGAGCCACTACGGCGACTTAACGGGTTCAGATACTGAAACTGCGCTATTGCAGGAAGTAAAGATTCACTGAATAATTAAATTTTAAAATCGGCTTTTGGAAAGAAAATGCATATGAGGCTGCAGTTTTGATCCACTGTAGACTCTGTTAGGTGACTGTCTTGTAAAATTTTTTATGCGAGTGTAGCAGCTAGCGCAAAGGTTGTTAGAAGCGAAACTGTTCACCTCTTGAAAGACAAACTGGGGTATATTATGATCGCGGGAGACTTTAACTGTGTACTGAACACCAAAGCTGAAACCCCTTAAGTTTTTACAAGGAATATGTGAGTTTGTAAGGGACACACATCTACAGGGTGTTTCAAAAATGACCGGTATATTTGAAACGGCAATAAAAACTAAACGAGCAGCGATAGAAATACACCGTTTGTTGCAATATGCTTGGGACAACAGTACATTTTCAGGCAGACAAACTTTCGAAATTACAGTAGTTACAATTTTCAACAACAGATGGCGCTGCGGTCTGGGAAACTCTATAGTACGATATTTTCCACATATCCATCATGCATAGCAATAATATGCCGTAGTCTCTCAATGAAATTACCCGAAACCTTTGACAACGTGTCTGGCGGAATGGCTTCACATGCAGATGAGATGTACTGCTTCAGCTGTTCAATTGTTTCTGGATTCTGGCGGTACACCTGGTCTTTCAAGTGTCCCCACAGAAAGAAGTCACAGGGGTTCATGTCTGGCGAATAGGGAGGCCAATCCACGCCGCCTCCTGTATGTTTCGGATAGCCCAAAGCAATCACACGATCGTCGAAATATTCATTCAGGAAATTAAAGACGTCGGCCGTGCGATGTGGCCGGGCACGATCTTGCATAAACCACGAGGTGTTCGCAGTGTCGTCTAAGGCAGTTTGTACCGCCACAAATTCACGAAGAATGTCCAGATAGCGTGATGCAGTAATCGTTTCGGATCTGAAAAATGGGCCAATGATTCCTTTGGAAGAAATGGCGGCCCAGACCAGTACTTTTTGAGGATGCAGGGACGATGGGACTGCAACACGGGGCTTTTCGGGTCCCCATATGCGCCAGTTCTGTTTATTGACGAAGCCGTCCAGGTAAAAATAAGCTTCGTCAGTAAACCAAATGCTGCCCACATGCATATCGCCGTCATCAATCCTGTGCACTATATCGTTAGCGAATGTCTCTCGTGCAGCAATGGTAGCGGCGCTGAGGGGTTGCCGCGTTTGAATTTTGTATGGATAGAGGTGTAAACTCTGGCGCATGAGACGATACGTGGACGTTGGCGTCATTTGGACTGCAGCTGCAACACGGCGAACGGAAACCCAAGGCCGCTGTTGGATCACCTGCTGCACTAGCTGCGCGTTGCCCTCTGTGGTTGCCGTACGCGGTCGCCCTACCTTTCCAGCACGTTCATCCGTCACGTTCCCAGTCCGTTGAAATTTTTCAAACAGACCCTTTATTGTATCGCTTTTCGGTCCTTTGGTTACATTAAACCTCCGTTGAAAACTTCGTCTTGTTGCAGCAACACTGTGTTCTAGGCGGTGGAATTCCAACACCAGAAAAATCCTCTGGTCTAAGGAATAAACCATGTTGTCTACAGCACACTTGCACGTTGTGAACAGCACACGCTTACAGTAGAAAGACGACGTACAGAATGGCGCACCCACAGACTGCGTTGTCTTCTATATCGTTCACATCACTTGCAGCGCCATCTGTTGTTGAAAATTGTAACTACTGTAATTTCGAAAGTTTGTCCGCCTGAAAATGTACTGTTGTCCCAAGCATATTGCAACAAACGGTGTATTTCTATCGCTGCTCGTTTAGTTTTTATTGCCGTTTC
This sequence comes from Schistocerca nitens, assembly GCF_023898315.1. Classification (NCBI taxonomy): domain Eukaryota; kingdom Metazoa; phylum Arthropoda; class Insecta; order Orthoptera; family Acrididae; genus Schistocerca; species Schistocerca nitens. The sequence goes on from NC_064619.1 coordinate 634,761,179, forward strand.
AAATATACCGGTCATTTTTGAAACACCCTGTAAATACGCTTGCAAACTGGTACACCCCGTATAACATAGATCCTGAAACAAATCGAAATAAGATATTTTTAATGTTTGAGAGAGACTAACACAGTGTCTGTAGACACGACTGCAGTCGTGTTTGTCGATCACTGTGGAGTACACTGCAGCATCAGTGTAACTCGGCCATAGCCGTTCTGGGCCCAAAGACTTTGGAAATTGAATGTTGGAGTTGTTGACTTGAAACAAGTGTCTTACATCAAGAGCAAGATACGGCTCTAATATCGAAAGATGGACTACTCTTGCAAAAGAGACAGTGGATGACAACTGAACGAATGTGGAAGAAAAAAAGTCAAAATTATGAAACGAAACATTAAATTCTGTCACCCTATATTCTTTGAGCAGCGTTCTATGCAAATAAAGAAACTAAAAACAGTTTTAACATAGTTTGCGGAGGAAACTGTCGGCAGTATAATCGAGGTTCCAAACAAATGTAGAAGACGAAATTATCTCCATGTACCATCTGATAAGGTAACGAAATGAAATGAGCGTGCGGCATCGTGGGCCAGGAGTCCCCCATTCGGAGAAGTTTGGCCGCCAAGGGCAAGTTCAAATGGTTCAAATGGCTTTGAGCACTATGGGACTTAACATCTTGGGACATCAGTCTCCTAGAACTTAGAACTGCTTAAACCTAACTAACCTAAGGACATCACAAATATCCATGCCCGAGGCAGGATTCGAACCTGCGACCGTAGCAGTCCCGCGGTTCCGGACTGCAGCGCCTAGAACCGCACGGCCACCGCGGCCGACTGAGGGCAAGTACTTGCTGCGTTGAACACAACATTGGGCGACTTGCGCGTCGGAGATGCGGATGAAATGATGATGAGGACAACACAACACCCAGTCCCTGAGTGGAGAAAATCTCCTTCCTCAGCCGGGGATCGAACCCGGGCCCTTTGGCGTGGCATTCCGCCGCGCTGACCACTGAGCTAACGGGGGCGGACAAGGAAACGAACTTGGAAGAAACACGTTTACGAGTGAGCTGCGTGCCGCAAACAAGGACATTGCTCTAGAACAGAATGAAGCTGATCATAAAATTCACAGTATTTTATGTACTTATCTACTAAGATTGAATACAATGAACAATATCCACAAATAATACTCGAAAGTACTAACACTGTAGTCACACAGAACGGCAACAAAGAGTCGGTGAAAAATATTGCACTGAAGACCTTCTGGATGGCATCAAAGCCTCCAGACTCAGAAGACACCTTGCCGACAAGCTTTACCAATAGAATTTTACAGAAGACTCTGGAATCTCATAGGCGATAAGTTTACTCAAGTGATAAATGAAGTAATCAACAGTAGTCCCAAACCTCCGGAATTTCAAGGTAGTGTCGTGGCGCTGGTACTCAAGTGCGAGGAACGAAAGGAGGTAAACTGCAACGTGTTTGTTTGTTAAATTGTGATTACGCAGTTGGTACACGTGCAATGGATGTCCGCATGACTGAGGTACTGCTACAACTGACAGGAAATGACCGAACTGCCCAAACGCATTGAAGTGTACTTAAAACAGTTAGTGAATACGTTGACATTATTGCAATATTTTTAACTGCTAAAACTAAAGGCTGCCTAATGTTTGTCGAGTTTGACAGTTCCTTTGACAGGATCAATAACTGCTATCTTTTTAAAACTCTTGATACAATGGGCTTCGGAGATAGATCCCTGAAGTCGTTGAGGAATAAGCTTGCTGAGATGACAGCGACAATACTCGTTAGCGCGCAATTCACGACAGTCATCGATATTCTTGAGGGCGTCCAACGTGGTAGCTCCCAGTCGTCAAAAAAAATGCAAATTTGCATCTGGTCTGAAAATTAAATAGTGAACTAAGAGGAGTAAAACAATGTCTGTGAAAAAAAGTGACTCATGTGTAAGTAGGAAAATAAAGAGCTATCTTCTAACACTATTATCTACAATAGTCTTATCTATACTCATGCTCATTAATTTAGGATAACTGCAGGATGTGGTGCCACACAATCTGGCACTACACAAAACTGGCGCTAATAGCATAGGCACATAGGGAACAGACACGACACAGATCTGTACGTCCACGGTACTGGTGATAAGTTGAGAAAACCCGTCGGAAAAACATGTGCTACGAAACGCCACTCCGGATCAGGTGGTCGAGCAGCTGCTGGGGTATAGCCTCCCATTCTTGCATCAGTCCCTGTCGGAGCTCCTGAAGTGTCGTAGGGGTTTGAAGACATGCAGCGATACGTCGACGGAGAGCATCCCAGACGGGCTTTAGGTCTGGAGAACAGGCAGGCCACTCCATTTGCCTGATATCTTCTGTTTCAAGGTACTCCTCCACGATGGCAGGTCGGTGGTGCCGAGCGTTATCAAACATCAGGAGGAAGATGGGACACACTGCACCCCTGAAAAGGCGGAATACTGGTGCAAAATGACGTCCCGATACACGTGACCTGTTACAGTTCTTCTGTTAAAGACATGCAGGGGTGTACGTGCACCAATCATAAGCCCACCCCACACCATCAAACCGCGACCTCCATATAGGTCCCTTTAAGGACGTTAAGGATTTGGTATCTGGTTCCTAGTTCACGCCAGATGAAAACCCGGCGAGAATCACTGTTCTGACTATACCTGGACTCGTCCATGAACATAACCTGGTACCACTGTCCCAATGACCAAGTACTGTGTTCTTGGCAACAGGCTTTATGGGCTCTCCTGTGACCAGGGGTCAGTGGAATGCACCTTGCAGGTCCCCGGGCGAATAAACCGTGTCTGTTCAGTCTTCTATAGACTGTGTGTCTGGAGACAACTGTTCCATTGGCTGCGGTAAGGACCCAAGTAAGGCTACCTGCAGTACTTCACGGCCGTCTGCAGGAACTGGAGTGAGATGTCGGTCTTCTTGCGGTGTTGTACACTGTGGACGTCCCGTACTGTAGCGCATGGACACGTTTCCTGTCTGCTGGGATCGTTGCCATAATCCTGAGAGCACACTTTGTGGCACACGGGGGGCCCGTGCTACGACCTGCTGTGTTTGACCGGCCTCCAGTCGCCCTAGTATTCTACCCCTCATAACGTCATCAATATGTGTTCTTAGAGCCATTTTCAACACAAAGTCACTATTAACACGTCTGAAAACGTCTGTACACTTATTCGCTGCACCGTACTGACATGCACCAACACACCTCTGCGTATGTGGACTGCTGCCAGCGCCACCGTGCGACGACCGCTGATCAGATGCACCGCACGGTCATACCCCGAGGTGATTTAAACCCGGAAACCGCCCACCAGAGCGTTGTTTCACCATGTATCAGCATTATCATTAATTTATGAGCATGAGCGTAAATTTTTTGTCTGTTTTTACTTAATGTGACTTTTGTATATACATGCTATTTGATGTATCATCCACGTGAATGATTTATTCACTATATATGATCCTTTACGTAACTGTAATTTCAAAATAAATGTGCTGTAATAGAATGTGAAAGTTAATACTTTAATTGCAATACTGGTTTATGCATAGGGTAAATACTTTTTTAATCACGTAGATCTTGGTGGTAAGTCCCTCCGCAACTTAAATGACTAGGCGTAAATAGAAAAGTTGGATCTGGCGGTCGAACTGCAAGTATCTTATGTGACTTTAGTCGGTCGGTGCCTATCAGCCAAAGGGTGCGTATCTGGTGACTGAAAAGGAGAGAGAACACTTGCAGGATTATATATTATAGCCTAAGATGCTGAAGCAATTCGGCTTATCATTAGTGGCATACTTTGGTTAGCTCTTGACTATGAAAATCCAACGCTACGAAGAGCTTGTTACACAGCAAGAGCCAAGGATACCTTTGTCGCCCGTTTCGAACAACACAGGAGATCGACACTGCCACCAGCTTCATGTCAAATTATCAACTGGGTACTGTATAATTTCATGGACTAGTAGTGTGACGTTTTCAATAATAATTATGGGTTTTGCAAAATTTGTGTTGAGCCACCGTATTTTGTATTTAGTCATTTACCTAGACATGGTCCTATTCTAGGTGCCCCGATGAATCTGAGTGTATGATTTATCTCGACTGATAACCGATTTTCTTTCTTAACAAAACTTAGTAAACTTTTTGGAGCTTTAAAGTACAAAATTATTTAGCGAACATAGGTTTTGTAAATCTCCATGTAGTTTCCATAAATAGTCAGTTAAAGTTACGTCAGAGTACAGTTACTAAGAGAAGATTTGAAGTATTTAGTTCATAGATATTTCTTACTGAAATAATAGTGTTTACAATATGATGTGTTATGTAGTTATGTAGTGTTTCTCGTATTCTGTTATGATTATAATGCTCAGCCTTGATCAGGGTGTACCGATAGATTAGCTTGAGGTCCCCACGCTCGTTTTAAATGTCATATTACAATAACAGCAATCGAGAATAAGCAACTGTTTATAGATAGTATAGTTTGTACTAGATCCAGGTATCGCAATGTTCCACTTGAGTTAAATAATATATTCCTTGAAAATGAGAATAATGATGAGTACAAAAGATACAATTTCTTCATAACTATTTCAGTAGTAGTAATTTCCTGACAACAGAAACTCCAATTTCTTCATAACTATTTCAGTAGTAGTAATTTCCTGACAACAGAAACTCTTGCCCGAGTCAGTAGTGCTCTAGCATTAGTAATCATTTCTATATGATTATCATTATCTTCCTGCTGTAAAGTACAGATAGTAAGTGTTATTCAGAGCCAGTTCTTGTTTAAACGTATTAAGACTCCTTCAGGGTAGTTCAAGTCAAATCACCAGTAAGTTACTAGCTAAATTTTGCTACTGTCTTGTAGTTCAGTGCCGGCTAGGGTGGCCGAGCGGTTCTAGGCGCTATATGCTGGAACCGCGCGACCGTTACGGTCGCAGGTTTCAATCCTGCCTGGGGCGTTGATGTGTGTGATGTTCTTAGGTTAGTTAGGTTTTGGGGGACTGATGACCTCAGAAGTTAAGTCCCATAGCGCTCAGAGCCATTTGAATTTTTTTTTTTTTTTGTTGGTAGTTCTGTACCAAGTAAAGTCAGTCCCAAAAATAACTTTCGTTATGAGCGGTGCTAATACTGTGTACAACTTTGCTAATTAGGCTGGCGACCGTTTCCTTTCACACAATGACAGTTTGCTTGAATTCTGATAGAACTTTGTTTCGATTTTCATTTGTCTTTCTACTGCTTTCATTCACTATTAATCTTTAAGGAAACATAACAAGTCCTATATCTTTCCATTACGCATGTTCACAGTCAACATAGTATCCTGTCATAGGATTAACATTAAGAACATATTACTAATTTAATAGTAGCTGGTAGTATCGCATGTGGTGACCGTGAGAGGACAAACAGTTCTGTTAGAGAAACAGTGTTACATATGCCTCTACATGACAGCACATTCATTAGCTTCTTAGGTAGGAGAATACAGACCGTAGAAACTGTACAAAGCGCAAGAAAAACGCATTAGGAGCGCTGAATGTCCAGTGCACGATCTTGCAGTAACCTCAATAGAAAAAATAATAGCAAATATTATGGAAATTTAGAACGTGAACTGTAATTCACGTTCAGTATTAAATGGGTACAAAAACAGCAGTAGATGAAAGCGGACGGAAAGTGACAGAAACAGGGCACACTGAGAAACATCGTGAAGCCCGATAGCAGTTGTCGAAATGAGTACACAGATAATGCCACAGAACAGCAATTGGTTTACATAACATATCACAAGTACTTAAATGATCAGATTCAGATGGCGAGCTCGTGACAAAGAAAACAGGAACTTAACGCCGGGATCAAAGCATTATTATACGATAGAGCTGGATAGTGAGAAACCATTAATCATGAACGACCTATTCAAACTTCTGTGTTCACAAGTTAAAGATCAGACAAAAGCAAAAATTGGCAGCATTAAAATTCAAATTAATGCACAAGTTAGCGGTCTTGATAAAGAACTGGAAACACTGGCAGGTGATACTAGTAGCCTTGAGAATCAACTGTAAACACAGGAAAGTAGTACCAACAATCTGATGAAAATACAGAGTGTAAAGATCGTTAACCAGACCGAAAAAGTAGACTAAAAAGTAGGTGTTATGAGTACTGCAATCAGAGACATGAAACTTGAAATAAATAACGTAAATACCAATGTTGCCACTATGCAGGGGCGAGTCAATGACATAAACGAAAGATTCGATTTAGAAATCATAAAGATCCAAGATATCATAGAACCTTTAGTAGCAACGAAAGGGGATAACAAAGTTTACGGTCCGAAAACCGAAATTGTTGACGAAAGTAGAAATGAAATCCCACATTTCAGAAAAACACTGGTGGCTGCAATGAAAGAAATAAGCAGACAGATAAATATTTGTGAAAAGACCTCCAGAACCCCAACACATCACAAATTCAAGCAAGATATGTGACTCTGGGAGGGGAATATGGAATAAATCCAGTTGCGTCAGTGGTACGATACCTCATAACAGAGGTGAAGAACGGTTTGGTCCTGTCAAAGGACATACCGGATGACACCTACTGGATTTTCTGAAAAACTACCAAATAATTTTTCCTGAATACTTGACAGATCAGAAGAAGATTGATGTAGTTGTTACTGCCGTAGTGCATGATGCTAAACGATGGGATTAAATTTGAAAGCTGGATCAGATGAGGTTTAGCGAATGAAAACAAAAGTTTATCGGGGAATACTGGCCAGAACAAAAACGAGGTGGTTTATGGTGAGAATTCATAGTGGCTAAATTATATGACAGTAGTGACAGAAACTCTATGAAAGATTTCTGTGAATCGTGGTACCGAAAATTGACGCACTTAATAAGTAGACAGTCCGAATCAGAGATTAAATGGTAGCTGTGGAAAAAGCTGCCAGAGGATTCGAAGAGAACAGTAGGAAGCAATCACAAAAGCAGTTCTGCCTTTTCAGAAAGAGTAGAGGATGAAGATCAGTGGCGAAGTAGTCGTGAATATCTTCATAACAACAACAATAGGGTTAGTCAGAAAGACAACAAAATGACAGCGATAGGTATCGCGTTAATATTGTTCAACGATACAGGGGCAGAGGTCGAGGTAATTCAGCCATTCGCTGAAGAGGATTTACACCGCGACATTATCACAATAGCAGCAACGCGGAAAACCAAGAACCGCATGTGTTGCGGATCAAACTAACGTGGACAGTCATTTACGGTCTAAACGCAAGAAACAATACCGGCGCAGACGTAATCAATCTAATACCCTAAGAGTGCGACTGCGAAGCACCGCAGGTCACTGCAAGCAAAGCGACAGGTGCACTCAATAATGAGTCACGGCAAACAGGTGTCAAGAAACTCACAATAGCGTGCGAACAGAGCCTGCCAGCGAAGAACACATCAGACCGATCAGCTGCCGTACGGAAACTGTAGTTACGGCAGTGCGACAGAGTGAGGACGTCACGGTAGAATGTAATGAACTTGCTTCAGCAGATATCGACACTGGGGCAAGAGAAGACATGTTCTTCGCCGAGGAAGAAAGCGCCGAAGACGATATAAATTGCGAAAATAAGTTGTCAGTGATTACTAGTTATTGCAGACTGGTCTATGATCCGTACTAAGCGCTAAAGCAGTGCCAGTGAGAGAATTTCAAAAGGAATTATGTCACCAAAAGGCAACATAGTAGTGAAAGGAGAAAAAGTGACTTCGAGAATAGAACGAAACCCGATATCAAAGAGGAAATGGAAATATTTAGCACCACACAGAGTTCGTGATCAGCAATTAATAAAGAGGGAGCAAATAGTGAGGAAACGGGCGCAGCGCAAAGTACGCGAACTGCCAATAATACTGAAATTAGTAGTAAGGAAAGTTGCAAAATCGTAACGAGTAGAATGGAAGAAGATGGAATCCTCAGCATTGCTGATGGAGTTTTCCTGACTTACAGATCGCGAGCAGAACAAACTGCTGTCAGTTCCCATCAAATGCAACAGCAATGTCCCTGGTTCCACTATTTTATAGATGATTTAAACACAACCGTCAAGGCACCTAAAAGTATTGTTATGTACTTGCTGAACCTACTGGGAGGAGGAGAAGGGTCCATCAAACCACAAAACGTTTGAGCAGACATTTTTCCTTTTTCCTATTGCACACGTTGCATACACTAACTTCAAATTCACATCATAGGAATTATGCACGATGTTCTAAGTAATTTTCGAGGTAGATTTATTGCAGGATCTATACAGAACGACTAATTTTGACGCTAAACCCTTCCTGCTACTTTGTAGTTCAGCTATTTCCAGACAGCACACACCATCACATTGTTTACATTTGCCTCTTCCTTTATCAAAGAAGATAAGATGGGCACATCTAAAAATCCACTACAAACAGCGTCATTGTTATCAAAAAGTTTGAATCACCAGTAGCCGTGCCATGTGGGAATTTCTTCCCTGAAGAACTGATACATAGGGGTGGCTTGCTTTCTTGTGAACTGGTTACCACGAAATTTCCTTTTATTGAATTTCTTGATGCTTGGCATATTTCGTATTTATTGAATACTAAAGGATATGTACTTTCACAAATATATGTAGCACTTGGGCAACAAACATTCAGTAACACATGAACAAACTGCTTCAAAAGTAAGTACTATCAAAGATAATCATTTACAGACACTAGAAACCTGCACTGTTACCAACATGCACAGTGTATCATAGGTATAATCGCTGGAAACAGAACGCTCACAGTTGTTTTCGAAATAATAATGGTTTCTGTAACAGAAATAAAGGGGGCATGGCGGAATGTATTTGACCATAATTTTAAAATTTGTCATATATAAGTCATTTTTCATTTGAAACACTATAATGTGTATGTTAATGTAATCAGGAAAGACTATAGAATTTAATAAAGTCGTAAGAAATTCGATTTTTCCACCACTTATAAGTACCCTGTACCCTTAAGGAATTCTCTTGCAGCGCGGGATTAGCCGAGCTGTCTCAGACGCTGCAGTCATGGACTGTGTGGCTGGTCCCAGCGGAGGTTCGAGTCCTCCCTCGGGCATGAGTGTGTGTGTTTCTCCTTAGGATATTTTAGGTTACATAGTGTGTAAGCTTTGGGACTGATGACCTTAGCAGTTAACTCCCATAAGATTTCACACATATCTGAACATTTTTTTTAGTTATGGTGCTTTACAAACAAAATATCACATGGTGGACCATGCAAGGAGTACATAAATTGTGCAGTAGCTCAAGGATGGAGAGCATCTCTTGCCATGAGAAAATATCAGATTTAATTTGACAAAAAGAATTTCTAAGAATGTATATTTGGAGCACTGCATTGTACAGTAAAGAATCATGGGTTGTGGTAATCAGGGAAGAAATAGAATATAAGCATTGGAGATGTGGTACTATAGATGAATGTCGAAAATTAGGCAGACTGAAAATGAATGAGAAGGACTCTCTGCAGAATCGGCGAAGAAAAGAATGTACACGTAAAAGACACAGACAACAAGAAGAAACAGGTTGATAGAAAGTGGTGGGCCAATGGCAGTATCACCCCAGCACACGTTCAGGGGCATGACCCTTCAGTCTCCTGATGATCTAATATATTCTCCCCACTAAGCATTTCTGTCTGATCCCCCTTCGCTCCCATCCCCTCACGCCTCCCCCCCCCTCACCTCTTAAAATGGCGGAAAATAGAAATTTTGGTGGAAAATTTGAAAACTGATGAGAAATTAAAATATGTTGGTGGGAATATCAAATTTCGTGGGTTCACCTTGAGGTTTGGAGACTTACTCGCCTAGTTCATAACACCACCAGCATAGAGCGCTGTTCTTTCCTCCCTATCTCCACCACCACCCCTCCCACACTATCCAAATTCCCTCCACTCCACCACTTGTGAGGGAGTTTCAGTCTGTGCTGAACCACTGGACAGGACTGATGCAAATCGTTACTCTGTACTGTGTGTTCAATGTCTGGGATACCTGTATTGCTCAAAGAGGAGCTGAACAGTTATATTAGCTGTAATAATGTAGTTGAGGACGTGTCCATAACCCCCAACATGTTGCTTTGAAAGCAATGGTACTGAACAAGCATATGAAGAACATGAATATACTTCTTCAAATAATAAAGATGCAGCAGGTAGGGGTGAGGTTACACTTTACAATTCATGCAGATAAATGTCTATGCTGGAACTGGAGATCATTCGAGAAAAAGCTAGTCAGTCTTCCGTAGTGCAAGTGGCATGATGCTCACACAATCTGGTGCGAGCACCCATGTGTACACAATGTGCTCAATTGAGGAGATATTGGTTATCAACAGAGAGGAGCACCATATGCAACCATGCAACTGAGGACTGCTACATGAATTCTAGAAAGAAAAGATAATGGATGAGTGTAGGGTGAATATTTTTCGACAATCAATATTGAAGCAGTGGGATGAGGTCATGATACATTTCGGGATTCATGCAGACAGAAGATTGTTGTGGAACTGCCTACCTTTTATGAAATTGCCAGAGGTTTGTGGATCTCAAGTGAGTTAGTTCATAATATCACCTCCAGAGGAAACTGTTGTCCACCTTCACCACAGCCCTCACTAGTCAACAGGAACACAGGAACGCTACATGTATCCATGATGTGGAGGACATAATGTGAATGTGGCAGTTCGCCCGTCTCAGTCACTGTCTGGAAGAAAAAGAACCATGAAGTGTCATCAGTAGCAGTTGAGGTCATGTGGTACATCACAGCAACAATATAGGAAGAACTGAAAATGTACATTTAAATAGTTTCACTACAGTTCCATTTTATGCTTCTTTCACCTCCAATTTCTTCGTCTGTGTGGGTGCTTATGCTTCTTCTTAACAATATGTCCACACCAGAAGCAACATGCAGAAGCAGGACAATGATGTACTGTTGTCTATACCACTCAGTAATGAACACACTGTCTGTTCCACAAGTGTGCCAGTGGTTGTACCCTACCTAGTACAAGTCAGTACTGGCTGCCAACATATGAGCCATCTCAGAAGATTCTGATGCCACTGCTAAAAGAATAAGTTGTAGATACTGTAGATGAGAAGTTAGCAGTTCCATCTAGCGCTCTAACGCTTTTCACTTCAACATAAAATGTAACATCTACAGATTCGAAGTTTTTAAATATCGGTAAGCTAGCAGTAGCAGAAGCCAATGACTGGTGAGTGTTGTTATAAACTGAAAATGGATCTAAAAAAGTTAAAGTGCAGTTTGCTGAGCCAGAATGGGATGAAATGAAATGTGCTGAAGCCTGTATCAATCAGCAGATGACCACCAAGTATTATCCAACTCGTATACCACCAGAAATTAACTGTGATGTTCTGACTCTCTCAGTTACAACAGTGAATGAGGACTCAACACTACGTGTGAAATCAGAGAACACATTCATTTATCTGTGACATTGCATTGTTAAAAACATGTTTGGTCGAAGGATGACATTATCCTGTGCCTTTGAAAGACTTAGTAGACAGCTGCATTGTGTTAAAAGTGGGTTTAATGACATTATAGATTATCTCCAAGTGAACAATGTGCATGCTGACAACTTACAACTGTGTATCAATACAGTGCCAAAAGAAACTAAAGGACAACTAATAAGTTCCAGAGAAACTCAAGTTGAACGCGATGCATACAAGAAATCATTATTTGGTAAATTCTCGACAGGAATGACAGTGAAGAAGGAACCTGATATTTCAGATGTATTGCATCCAATATATGAATTTTGAATTACATAAGTTGTTTAGACCCAAGTACCAAGTTCTGCAAAAGATATTGCAGGGTGTAGATGGTGTAACATGCATGACATTCAGTAAGAGCAGTCAAATTTCCCCACCAAAGAAAGTAAAACCACACACAGTGTTCGTATTTAACAATATTGCAGAGGGAATCCAAGGTAAAATTTTATGATATTTTCTACTCTGGTCGACGTATTGGTATTGACATATTTTATTTGAGTCAGATATATTCTAGAATCCCAAATCAGTTGGTGATGGGTAATATAAATCACATTATAGTTTTCAAACGAGACAATCGGAATCGAAAACACGTTTAACATGTAGGAACTGACATGTCATTCAATGACTTTGTAAACATATGGGCAGATTGCTGGTATTACACATGGTATACATCACACAATGGATAAGTCCACATATATGTCAGGCATTCAGCCTGAGAGGACAGATTTTCATAGACAGAGAATGGGTCTGTACATAGAGGGAAAATTTAAGTCTCCGAACATAAAGTTAAGGAGCTAGAGACATGTCCATAGGCCCCTCTGAGACTGATTAATAAATGAGATGCTAGAGTTAAGGAATAGAGACAAATGCCTGCATTATTCTGAGAAATAAACTAACGACATAGCTGTAAGCTTGATGCAATTAACTGACAACTGAAAAGGTTGAGCAAAATGTACATAAGGTTCAGTCTGTGAAGCAGCTTACTGAATTTGAAAATAGTGTTCTGGTACTTACAACACTGAATCGATGGCTCCTAAGTTTCGGCCTTGACACATACCCCTACTCCATCGTCCAAAGAAACATCTAGAAAAATAAAGAATATGTCTCAGACAATTGAATGAAACATGTTATGAATAATAAATGTATATATATTGCCCGCCCTCATCATTAGGACCACAGTATGTTTAGTAAAAAACATATTTTCTCTAACATCTACATGTTAAGAAAAAAATGCACTTAAATTTTTTCTGATCCGACTCAATTATTATTGCTAGAGGCTGTCTAACTCAGCCAGCATTTCAAGGATTAATGGTTCAATGACAAAAAACAAGGACTGTAGTACCCATTGCGGAACAAAAATTCGTCACACACTAAAATTACAGGAGCAAACTGTACAAAAGCTCGGTAGTATGAAGATATGCACCTACCCTTTACAGAATAAACAATTGCTGTCAAGGATACCGAATTATGGGACACACAAGTAGACTGAATGAATAGAAGACTTACCTTACATGGCAGGCTGTCCTGGTGAAGCTGCTACTGTTGATGCTGTCGTTGGAATCTTGCCGCTTCATTTTTCCTGAAAAAAAAAATCTGGCACAAGAACACACAGGCGAACTGATGATGGCAGACTGACAGCGACTGCACTACGACAAGTGTCTTTATAACCTCTACCCCATCCACCCACCATTTTACCCAGAGAGTCAATAGGAGTACGGCATTCCTCTCCAGCTGATGAAGAATGCTGGTCTGAGTACACAGGAATAGTGGGTGCTGGTCAGCCAGCCACGGATTTTGCATGCATTTGTACGAATTTTTTGGTGCACTCTGGAAATAACAACTACTTGTTCCCCTGTTCTGTTTCTCTTGCTGGACACACTCATCAATCTGGCCAAAGAGCCAACTTCTGGTTGCTGATTCATGTTGCGAGCTGCAGCCACTAACAGTCATGTTACTTCAAGGGGCCCTAAACAGGTGTGGAATGGCCTGCACGTGTGGGAACACATGAAGCTTCTGCCACATCGTGTGGCCCAGTGGATGGCATTTGCATCGTGATCGAAAGATTTTTAACAGTGTAATTACGTGCAATCAGTTATGCTGACAGTATTCCATGTGCAATAAAAAGAAGCAATCGGTTTAATTAATTCCTTTCGATATAATTTACAAGACATACATCTTCCTAAACAGCAGAAAATGATGAGCAACAGAGATCCAGTCCATAAGAATTTAGTTATTCACTAATTTATAAAAATGGTTCTCAAAGTCAAATGGCAGGAAACTAAATTGCTATACAACTAAATTTCCTGTCATGAGATTCTCCGTCTCTCATTCAGTCTGACAGAGTGGGAGGAGCTATTGGAATAACTGAAGGCAAAAAGTTTACTTGTATTGGTGAGGGGGGGGGGGGTGATTGCAGGTTTCCAGAGGTGTTGCGGATTGGTGGAGGAGGAGGGGGTTCTTAGGACAGATTATCCCTAGGGAGTCACAAATCAAACCCAGGGTGGCATAACCAACTGAGCAGAAATATGGGTTAAGGAGAGGGGCAGGGGTTCACAAATTAATCAAGTTTGTCACTAACTGTATGCAGCCCACACTAACAAAATGCGCTGATCCCCACTTTACCCCATTACTACAGTATGTCTGTTGAGACATCAGTGAATAAGTTACAAACTCTTCAAGAGAGCAGTAGAACGTAATAACCTTAGGAGAAATATAACATCGGAGTACATACAAGCAATAACTGAGGAACTATGGTAAAAGTATTGAGTAAAAAAGCTTCAGTCCCCCTAGAACTTAGAACTACTTAAACCTAACTAACCCAAGGACATCACACACATCCATGCCCGAGGCAGGATTCGAACCTGCGACCGTAACGGTTTTGCGGTTCCAGACTGAAGCGCGTAGAACCGCTCGGCCACTGCGGCCGGCTTTTAGGAATTAGATCCTTCTGGGTAGCAAAGCGCCATCCTCGAGCGGTCTCCATTAGACTTTTAGGAACCTTTCTTTGAAGTTCTTGTGCTGCTTAAACCAAACTGTCCGGTGCCATACAGCACTGCCTGAAAATCTATTGTCTCTCCTTGTCATAAGTCTTGATAAATAGCTCTGCTAATAAATAATGTACAAGAATCGGTCGATGGGATTTTCTTACGCGATGTGGCTCGACGATTAATAAAACACCGTTACAATTTTCAAGTGAAACTCATTCTCGTAGCTGTCATTCACATTGCGTCCATCCACTTTAAATCGCTCCATTGCTTTTGAACATTAACGAGGTATAAACCTGGTCTTGACGATGTAGTTGCAGGACTATTACTAACTTCAGAAGGGTTTGATGTAATCTTGATGATTTGGTTCTGTCAAGAGAGAAATCGATGTCTTAGCACCTCTGTTAATGATGTATTCCTTAACAGAAGCCATACTGAAAATTGTTTCACGCAAAATTTTAGGAACTTTCTAATTTTAACAAGACTATTTTCTCAGACACTAACGAGTGAAGAATAATGAAACCGGGTAAGTAAACGCTACGATCCCAAACACTACACTGATTGTTACCTGGGACATGACAAATATTTGATATTTAATGTATGTAAGCCTATGTTTCTAGCAAATACCGTTGAAAAATTATATTAGCTGTGGTTCAACGTAATCATACGACCTGAATGAGATAATTAACTAGGAAGTTGCGATTGACTTAAATGATACTTTTCCTCTGTGGAAAATAACGATTTCTTCGCTTTTCTATCATCATTTTTATGTCTGTCCAGTTGTGGTCACTGCTCTTCTGTAACTGCAGATCGCTTCAGAGTCTGATGCTTTCATCTTCAAGTAGATATTGTGAAAACATATCTATTACACATCCACGAGTATATCATGTCAACAGTAGGCTGCATCTACTGCTATGGCTACATCTCTTCATCGATTCCCGCAATATGTGCCTGAATATGAGGATATGCTACTTTGATATAGGCTTCAAATACAACTGTGCGCACATACGAAGTAGTTATGAAAAAAGGAATAACGAATGTTTATACCATAGTCAGTAATTTAGCTTCTGTGTCCCACGAAGTAAAAAGATTAAAATGATCTGTACACCCCACAAGTGTATATCATTAGTTGTACTGGTGGAAAATGCTGTCACCGTTTGATTTGGCCAGGCTACAGAAAGGAAGGACCGGTGCAAGGCAATTACAAAGGCTTTGGAAAGGCAGGAATGCGCAGTAAGGCGGAAAGGAAGTTTACTACAGTATACAGTGGGACAGTGGCTAATGCTGTCCAGCCCCTATACGCAAAAAGGGAAAACGAAAAAGTTCCTCACGAGGTATCAAGGGCCATACCAAGCTGTTGACACCACATCCCCCGTTAATATTCAGCTTCAGCTGCCAACTAGGACAACGATAGTACGCATTGGGCAGTTACGGCTATTTAAGGGTTGCTCGCATGTGATGCGCCCGCGATCCGGAGTCCGAATCGGCAGCCCTCGCCTAGGGATGCCTCCGGCGTGTGTTGGAAGTCAGGACGACTTCCCGCGGAAGCGAACCATGTAGTGGCCCACCGCTGGCTAACTACGTCGGCCTCAGTGGGTCGAACCAGCGACTCGCCGTGGACTGGAACGCTGGTGCCCCATCTGTTGCTGCAGAAGTTGGCACTAATATATATTGCATTTTTAACAGATAAATACCCTACTTAAATACTTAATCATACTTGTTCTCATAGGAAATAACAGCTAATAATTTTTAATTACTGTTTCATAGTTTCTGTTCCTTCAGAAGTCTGTAATCTCTCTTTTTGTTCTAAAAATAAAATTTATCCTGAATCAAATCATTTGGTCATCTATAGAAACTAGAATTCTTGCTTATTGTTAAAAAAAATTTCTTCTCATTCATTGTAATAATTCATTCTTGATTTAAAATTTGGTATGTCATTATCGCCTTTTGTGATAGTAAATTATTTGTTTCCAATTATGATGTCTACTCTTACGATACTTAATATTGTAATAACTCTGGATTTTCGTTCGAGATTGCCTTTCGCACCTGTTTTACTTCATTTCCGCTTGATTGTAATAGGTGCTATAATTCTCTCAACTGCACTTCCATTCCCCACTGACGATTGTCCCTGGCCTCTCTTATTGAGCGTGGAAAATCGCTTCCGATTCAAACGTTGGTATATCTTCAGTATCGTTACTGGATTTTCTTGAGGACTATGCATTCACACGGCTTGGCCCTTTTCGTTTTTATTCACGGAAGTCATTCTGTTTTTCCGTTTAAAACTTTTAATCAAGGTTACTTGCATTTTGTACCAGCAAATACAGTTCTGTCCATCCGTGACTGCTCTGCTACTACAGATGGTAAATCCGCAGACGCTTCCGTTGGATGCGTCAACCTCTCTGTTCCGAGACCTTCCTCCAGAGTATCACGATTCTCATCACCTGACATGGTGGAAATATCCGATTTTTTGTTGTACGCCCCCTGACTACGACTGCACTGCCACTTCTACAGTAGCGCCGTTTACTGTTTCTTCCCTCGATGTTAATAGTATCAGCTGTGGTATCATCTTGAGGAAAACTACTGGCTTGGGCTTGGCTGTTATGGTGGTGGTGGTGGTGGTGGTGGTTAGTGTTTAACGTCCCGTCGACAACGAGGTCATTAGAGACGGAGCGCAAGCTCGGGTTAGGGAAGGATTGGGAAGGAAATCGGCCGTGCCCTTTCAAAGGAACCATCCCGGCATTTGCCTGAAACGATTTAGGGAAATCACGGAAAACCTAAATCAGGATGGCTGGAGACGGGATTGAACCGTCGTCCTCCCGAATGCGAGTCCAGTGTGCTAACCACTGCGCCACCTCGCTCGGTTTGGCTGTTATGTAATGGATCAGTATTCCCCGCTCCTGAATCTTCATGACACTCCCCACGTATGCCTAAAGGCAGAAATGCCGGCTCATTTAAAACATTTCGAACGTCGCTACAGTGTTCAAGCGCATTGTTTACAGTTTTGGGACTATCAACAGCAACTGAATTTGTTCCAGCTGATATGATACCGTTTTTCGCCAATTCTCCACATATTTCAGCTACGAGGTAAGAAAAGAAAGATTTTAGTTTAGTTAAGTTGGGTTCAAGACGACCTATTTAATATGGCGTGTTTTTATGTGATCGGAAACTTTCCCGGCATATGTGTTGTTTCCAGGACTCTCATGTGTCCAGCCGGATGCGATCGTTGAAGTCCCACGATATTTCGGCGAACAACCTTTCCGCCATCATCAGGTAGTTCTGATGGAATGGTCTGCTGCTCATTGTCAGTGTTATTTATGTCCGTCAGTCGGGCTTCGATTCCCTGCGCCGACCCAGGTCCGCACCCACCCCGGAATCGTGCCGGGTGGTGGAAGATGCAGAATCCTGTGAAGTGTCCTCTGCGGCCGTCTTAGAAGGGTCTTGTGTCCGCTTGTGGCGCGACTCCTTGATGGAGTTAAACAATGGTTGCCGTGCCTTGCTTAGTTGAAAACCTGTGTCTCGGTTTATGAGATTGTCCGGTACGCGAATTTCAATGGCTCCTTGAAGATGCTGTCCCAGTACAAACTGGTAGGGGCCAGAATCTTGGTCTCTTCGTATTTCGAGTTGTGTCCAGTTTCCAAGCAGTGTTCTGCCAGTGGCAATTTGGTGGGCTGGCCTAGGCGCGTGTGGCGTTGGTGTTCTTTGCAGCTGTCTTCGACTGTTTGGATTGTTTAACCGATGTAGGATTTGCCGCAACCACATGGAATATTATACACGCCCGCTTTCTTGAGGCCAAATCCGTCTTTCACTGTCCCCAGTAGGGCCCGTATCTCGGATGGTGGTGGGAAGACCGTGTCAATTTTGTGTTGCTTTAGCAGTCTCCCAACTTTTGATGTCGCGTTGCCTGCATACGGTAGAAAGGCAATGCTTGTTTCCTCAACTTTATCTGGGTTTCTGCAGAGTCGTTTGATGTATCCGTTCTTGTGCAACACATTTCCTAGGTGTTTGAGTTCTTTGTGCAGAATTTGTTCGTCCGATATCGAGTACGCCCTATAAACCAGTGTGTTGAGCATCCCGTTGAGTTGTGCAGGATGGTGGCAACTCGAGGCATGTAGATATAGGTCCGTATGTGTAGGCTCTCGGTACACGCTATGACCCAGTGTGCCATTTGATCTCCGCTCTACGAGTAAATCAAGAAAGGGTGATTTCCCATCCCTCTCGATCTCCATGGTGAACCGTATGTTGTCGTGGACGGAATTTTGGTGTTCTAAAAACGTCTGTAGATGATCAGGTCCATGGGGCCAGATGACAAACGTGTCGTCCACGTGTTGATAAAAGAAAAAAAAAACAGGTTTCCGTTCGGCTGCTTGAAGTGCCTCCTCTTTGAAACTCTCCATAAATAAGTTGGGTACCACTGGTGAGAGAGGGCTCCCCATAGCCACACCGTCGGTTTGCTCATAGTATTCGCCGTTGAAGAGGAAGTAGGTGGATATAAGTACAGTTGTGTCAACTCGGGACCGAATTTCTCGCTGATAAGGTGAATCGAATCTTCTAGCGGTACCCTTGTGAACAGTGACACGATATCAAAGCTCACCATGATGTCTATTTCTCGTAGGGCCAGCTCCTTGAGACGACGAATGAAGTCTGTTGGGTTCCGAATATGGAGTTCGCAGTTTCCCACATACGGTCTGAGCAGACCTGCCAGATGTTGTGCGAGACGGTCTGTTGCAGCCCCTATGTTGCTAACAATGGGAAGCATACGTTCCTTATGTGTCTTAGGGAGGCCGGCGTGGGCGCGGACATGGGTCGGCGAAAACGGAATGTCGGCAGCTGCAACCGGAAGTTCGGCGGCCGCAATCGGACCGTCGGCGCAGAGAATCGAAGCCCGACTGACGGACATAAATAACACTGACAATGAGCAGACAGGCCAATCACCATCCTCAGGCAAGTACTAGACACCACCAGAACACCAACACAACACACAGACAGATAAAACAGTCAAAGACAACCACACATCCAAAATGCACACAGTGGAGTAAAAGGCAACAGGCTACACACTCCTCAAAACACTTCCCCAAGGAGGGGAAAGTTAAAAGGTGAGAAAGAGACAGACCATTCCATCAGAACCACCTGATGATGGCGGAAAGGTTATTCGCCGAAATATCGTGGGACTTCAACGACCGCATCCGGCTGGACACCCGAGAACCTTGAAAACGTGATGTGCTAAATTACGTATGGAGCATTGTGGCAGTTGCTCAATGCACGTAATGAATTCTTGATAGCTTTCAGTACTCATTGAGGAGGGGATCGCTTATCTTTAATTTCCATTTTTACATCATAATGCATTTGTGACAGCAGGAGGATATAAAATCTGACTACACCTACTTCCGAATTCCATGAAGTTTCGATGAATTTCCAATATGAGTATAACTGTTTCGGTTGGAATATACACGAGAGAGGTAAAAACACAAACATTGCTCAAGTTCGCTTCGATTCACTAAGAAATGGTGCCTGTTAGTTCAAAGCTACAAGCACACTCACGGATTACTCGCTCATGCACCAAGTTAGAGCGAAGTATGAAATATATGAAGTTCCAACGTATTGCTGGAGGATAAGATCTGGAACTTGGCTTGTTAAAATCTTTATTTTCCTGCAATAACCGCCACAGTTCCGATAAAAGTCATTTCTTTGTGGTGACTAGTTTCGGACAATCACGTCAATTTTCAAACGATGGTCTGAGTCGACAGTCCCCACCAATGTACAAGTGGGTAAATACGCATCATTCTTCACCATTAACCCCCTTACATGTATACAACATGATAAACCTGGTAGGAGGATATAATGTGAATTTTTTCCAGTTGAACGCAGTGAAGTGTGAAACGGTAAATTCACTCGTTCGTACAAAGTTGAACGCTGTCAACTTGATCCAAGTATTTAGTTAGCCAGTTTTGATTACAGAGAGCTATTAGCCGCTCGCTGTCCTTGCCGATTTCAAGTTTCGCTGAATTATTCAGGTAGTAGGTTTACATGTCTGTTTAAACTCCTGCACAAACTTAAGAAAGTCTACAGACTATGACTTTCGGCGGCCGAAGCGGGACTTCGCATTCTTCTACTGGCGAACACGTTAACAAGCTCGGAATTTTTTAATGATTAATGACGCTAAGGAATGTCCTAGTTTTGAACGAGGTATTTTTTTCGGTATGCGCATAAATACGTCGAACTTCGTTGGGAAACTCATGTCTGGGTAACGAACTTCGAGTGCAGAGGAAGGGAAACAGTCCGCGAGGTCATCGCGTCGGTGGCTCTGCCTTGCCACGTTGGAAGTTAAAGTTAATCTAATGCAGTGGTTCCCAACGTGGGGGTAATTACCCCTAAGGAATAAAATGAAATTTTCTAACGTGTAAGAACTAGACGATTTGATTCTGTTTCAGTCATGAATTGAAATTATTTTTAAAAGACCATTACTACAATAACAACTTATAATACTCAGATACTGATTACATATGTTATCAATAATTACTTTTTCTCTATTACTAGGATTAATTCCACTTGAAAACTGCCTTATAAAACAGTGTCAGTCAGATATTTTTCCTAAAGAGCCAATATCAGCATTTCCTGGCGGCACCTCAGGCGGCTCAATATTAATTGGTAACCTACATATGTTAGCGCGCTGTGAACCCCCAGTAGACTAGCAGTAGCAAGGTCGCCATAAGCTGGCGCCGACCCCTGAGGTACTGATCGTTGTTATGCTGGCTGTATGAGCCGGTGATTGACTCATTAGTAAAAGTTATTGCACTTATGTTTAAATGCATTACGCTATATGAAGCACTACGTGAAATGTTTGCTTAATGTTTACAATGTCATTTTTCTTGTACTCATATCATTGTATTACAGCACCCTTAATTTAATTTCATATTCCTTGCTACCTCATGTGATGATGATAGTCTCTATAATGAGCGTTTATTAATTCACGTTACTGCAGTGTCAAAATTTATGGGATAGCAGCTGATTAGTTGTAGACGCGCACGCTGTGAGTTTTCAGTAGTGGAAGACAAACGCTAAAATATCCCTCCAAACCCACAGTGTCCTCGCTACTTACCCCTATGCCCCTGAGATGAGCAGCCAACATTACGTAGACCACGGCCGAATTCACAAAAGTCAATTAAAATGCAGAAAGTGTCAAAATGTGACTGTCTCTGTAAGCATTTTTGTTTCTTGCTGAGCAGGAAAACTACACTCTTAAAATCCTATTTACCTTAGTTGGCGTTTTCCCGTTCGCCTGTTAGATGCTGTATGAATATTATTATAAAATATACCTCAGAACCGTAGGCCTCACGAATACTTGACTCGGACCGCAACGAAGGATAACTATGATTATCATAATGATCTCATTAGTAAATTAAGTAAACTCTAAATTTTTTGTGTAACGATATACTAAACACTGAGCGAGAGGTCCTTAAAGGATATAAAGTTAAAATTGTACTACAAAGTAATGTCTATCACTGTCCCACTATATGAATACGAGTCGTGATCATTAAGAAAGACAAAATAAAAACACAATCGGTTGAAATAAAATTTTTAAGGAAAGTTAAAGAATGTACTCTCACAAAAATACAAAACAGTATTAGAAGGGAAAACTAGTGTATATTGTGTAAGTGAAGGATTAGAGCAAGGATCGATAAAATGGAAACAACATACCAAAGAATGCTGGAAAACTGTCAGTAAGAAAAGTAATTAATTATAGACCAATAATAAACACAGAAGTAGGATGACTGAGGAAAGATGGCCTCAGTGATGACCGAAATGGCAGTAAGCCTCCTCCACGAAGTGAATAATAAAAAGTACAGTAAATATGTATACTGTTATTGGAAATTCAGATATTATTTACTCTCAGAATCCTTTTACACATTACGAGAGATAAGAAAATACGAAAGCTGTAATTAGAAAGTTTTATTAGAGTACAGTCAGACTTGGCTACGATTGAGGTGTCTTACCAGTAGTCCTTACAGTTGTGGGCTACAGTGGTCTGGGTTGTAAACCGAAATATCTCATTGACGACGTTTAGTAGAAACACAACTTCTTGAAGGCAAAAGTCGAAATTCGTAAGCCGATTTTCGTCCTCATGTTTACATGTAGGCCTAGAACTGATTTTCCTACCTCCAGCAAATATCTGTTCTATGAGCGTCAGCTGTTTCTCGCGAGTAGCTTCTGTAAGTCAACCAGTCCGATTTCGTCAGCACAACTAGTTGCGGTAATCACTATATTCGTGGTATTTTTAATTCACAAGGAATGTGATTTTCTTTGTGGAGGTTTTTGAAATCATATTGTTCAAAGATAGATTTTTTACAAATATTATCCTTGCCAATCAACTGATGTGAAATTGTACTGTTTCAAAAACCTGGTTTACGTGTGTGTGGAAGAACTGAGAAAGATAACGATAAGTTGTCGAACATTTTTCCACCCCTACGTGACGGTTATTTGTAAGAGTAACTAAACTTTTTAATGAGTGAAAACATTTTCTGAGATTCTATACAAAGTGCTAGTGAATGTTTTGTGTGTAGCCACGGGTTTTGTTGTAGAGCCTTTATCTCTAAAATAAAGAGTGGGTGGAGAAATCAAATTAATCTTGATCACGTTGTGCTTCCACAGATGATTACTAAGTTAAGAAAAAACCCACAGGTGTTGTTTTATTTAAAAATGTAGACGTAAAATTACAGCTTTGATTATTTTCGTAGTATACAATTTGAAATTGTCGTCATACGAAAGATGTATGTTTGTTGTTAAGCAGTTCGATTTTACTAATTCCGTAAACATAACAGATTTTAGTTATTAAAGAAACAAATGTGTTTCTGATCGACTAAGTAAATATAATTAACAAATTACTGGTAATAACTAAACTTCTTGGTTTTCTTCATTCCACTCAAAATCACTTCGTCCGCATTAATCAACATTTTGAAAAACAAGTAGCAACCTTACTATCCAGTTACGACAGCAGATTTGAGAGATCATAAAAACTCAGTTGTTATGGGAGAACGTGGCGATAACAATTACCGTGGGCGGAACGGACGAGGATTCTGTGATAGGTAACTCAAGTAATAGGCTCGGGCGATCAGTACGAAACAGAAAGTTACAATACATAAACTAAAAGTATTTATCAAGAACCTCTTATGCGATCTACGCAGAAATAGAGCTCGATTGCGTGTGGTCCCCATCTTAGTAAAGTAACAGCGACGGAGGGGGAGCTGGAGAGGAACGGAACACTCACAGAAAAACATCATGAAACTGTAAACGTTGGTTTGCCTCTCAAGACAATGGTGCAGCAGCACTGATAAAACTAATTGATATTTAAAAGGTGAAAAATGTTAGTTTTTTACCGCCGTCCACGGGCCCTGGCGGGTCTATGACACCGACCGACCGCCGTGTCGTCCCCCGAAAGTAGCGTCATGGGGTGCGATATTGACGGGTCTGGCGTCAGCACACCTATCTCCCAGCCGTGGTCAGTATCCGTGACATGGAGCCGCTGATTCTAAATAAAGTAGCTCCTCAGCTGCCCTCGCGAGGTTTAGTACATCCCCGTCCTACCCTTCACCAAGGAAAAATATCTGGCGCTACCAGGAATCGAATCCGAGTTCTGCGCCTGGTAATCAGCAGCTCTGAGCACTCAGCAACGGAGGCGGACAAAAAGTCTACTTACTCATTTCCAGATACTAGTTTAGAGGGGGAAATCAAACAGTGCATTACTCGACTGCCACACAAATGGTGCAGCTATGAATAGTAACCTACATGACTGTTCTTCTTTTCATATTGTCTCTACATGTGAAAGATACCCATGCATTAGCATACAACAAATAGCTTACCCTACAATCTATTTTCAGCTATTTCTTTGTTGCAGACGTAGAGGTAAACACCTTGCTGAAAAAATTACGTGGCACATACAGGAACTCCCAGGATGAATGCTCAGTATTCGGGGATACGACAGGAACGATCATTCGAAGCAAGGAAAGTCTAGAAAACATGGGCTCTAAAATGCGTACCTTAAGGCCCATAAAGACATCTTCATTTTGAATAATGTGTAACGTATCGCTTCTGCTGCAACATCTTTGCTTTCACCATTTCTAGAGGTTATTCACATTTCTACATATACATTTACATCTGCACATGTACTCTGCAATTCACCGTACGGTGCGTGACGGATGCTACATGTACCAGTATTAGTCATTTCCTTCCCTGTTCCACTTGGAAATAGAACTAGGGGAAAACGACTGTCCATATGCCTCCGTACAAGCGCTAATATCGCCTATCTTATTTTCGTGCTCCTTACGCGAAATGTACGATCCCGGCAGTGCAACCGTTCTGCAATCGGCTTCAAATGCAGGTTGTCTCAGTAGTGAGTGCCGAAAAGAACGTCTTCTTCCCTCTAGGGATTCACATTTGAGTTCACGAAACATGTCTGCAATACTAGCGTGTCGTTCGAAACTGCCGGTAACAAATCTAGCAGCCCACTTCTGAGCTGCTTCGATATCTTCCTGTAATCCGACCTGGTGCAGATCCCACATACTCGAGCAGTGCACAAGAATGGGTCATACTAATGTTCTTTGCAGATGAACTACACTTTACTAAAATACTCCCAATAAACCGAAGCCGACCGTTCGCGTTCTCTACTACAATCCTTACATGCTCGGTTCATTTCATATCGCTTTGCAAAGTTAGGTCTACATTATTAAACGATGTGAGCATCCCCAGCATCTTAATGCTACATACGAGCATTACGTGTTTGGTTTTCCTACTCAATCGCATTAACTTACAAAACATGGTTCAAATAGCTCTGAGCACTAAGGGACTTAACATCTGAGGTCATCAGTCCCCTAGAACTTAGAACTACTTAAACCTAACCAACCTAAGGACATCACACACATCAATGCCCGAGGCAGGATTCGAACCTGCGACCGTAAGGGGTCGCGAGGTTGCAGACTGAAGCGCCTAGAACCGTTCGGCCACATGGGCCGACACCATTAACTTACATTTTTCTACGTGTAGAAATAGCTTTCATTCGTCACACCAAATAGGAATTATGTCTAAGTCGTCTTGTATCCCCCTGTGTCACTCAACGACGACACCTTCCCGTTCACCACAGCATTATCAGCAAACAGCCGTAAACAGCTGCGTAACCTGTCCACCAGACCATCTACAGGGTGTTTCAAAAATGACCGGTATATTTGAAACGGCAATAAAAACTAAACGAGCAGCGATAGAAATACACCGTTTGTTGCAATATGCTTGGGACAACAGTACATTTTCAGGCGGACAAACTTGCGAAATTACAGTAGTTACAATTTTCAACAACAGATGGCGCTGCAAGTGATGTGAAAGATATAGAAAACAACGCAGTCTGTGGGTGCGCCAATCTGTACGTCGTCTTTCTGCTGTAAGCGTGTGCTGTTCACAACGTGCACGTGTGCTGTGGACAACATGGTTTATTCCTTAGAACAGAGGATTTTTCTAGTGTTGGAATTCCACCGCCTAGAATACAGTGTTGTTGCAACAAGACGAAGTTTTCAACGGAGGTTTAATGTAACCAAAGGACCGAAAAGCGATACAATAAAGGATCTGTTTGAAAAATTTCAACGGACTGGGAACGTGACGGATGAACGTGCTGGAAAGGTAGGGCGACCGCGTACGGCAACCACAGAGGGCAACGCGCAGCTAGTGCAGCAGGTGATCCAACAGCGGCCTCGGGTTTCCGTTCGCCGTGTTGCAGCTGCGGTCCAAATGACGCCAACGTCCACGTATCGTCTCATGCGCCAGAGTTTACACCTCTATCCATACAAAATTCAAACGCGGCAACCCCTCAGCGCCGCTACCATTGCTGCACGAGAGACATTCGCTAACGATATAGTGCACAGGATTGATGACGGCGATATGCATGTGGGCAGCATTTGGTTTACTGACGAAGCTTATTTTTACCTGGACGGCTTCGTCAATAAACAGAACTGGCGCATATGGGGAACCGAAAAGCCCCATGTTGCAGTCCCATCGTCCCTGCATCCTCAAAAAGTACTGGTCTGGGCCGCCATGTCTTCCAAAGGAATCATTGGCCCATTTTTCAGATCCGAAACGATTACTGCATCGCGCTATCTGGACATTCTTCGTGAATTTGTGGCGGTACAAACTGCCTTAGACGACACTGCGAACACCTCGTGGGTTATGCAAGATGGTGCCCGGCCACATCGCACGGCCGACGTCTTTAATTTCCTGAATGAATATTTCGATGATCGTGTGATTGCTTTGGGCTATCCGAAACATACAGGAGGCGGCGTGGATTGGCCTCCCTATTCGCCAGACATGAACCCCTGTGACTTCTTTCTGTGGAGAAACTTGAAAGACCAGGTGTACCGCCAGAATCCAGAAACAATTGAACAGCTGAAGCAGTACATCTCATCTGCATGTGAAGCCATTCCGCCAGACACGTTGTCAAAGGTTTCGGGTAATTTCATTCAGAGACTACGCCATATTATTGCTACGCATGGTGGATATGTGGAAAATATCGTACTATAGAGTTTCCCAGACCGCAGCGCCATCTGTTGTTGAAAATTGTAACTACTGTAATTTCGAAAGTTTGTCTGCCTGAAAATGTACTGTTGTCCCAAGCATATTGGAACAAACGGTGTATTTCTATCGCTGCTCGTTTAGTTTTTGTTGCCGTTTCAAATATACCGGTCATTTTTGAAACACCCTGTATGTATACAGAAAATATCAGCGGTCCTGTCGAAGATCTCTGGTGCACGCCTGACGTTATCCATGTCTCTGATGAACACTCGCTGTCGGTGACAACGTGCTGGGTTCTGTTAATTAAGAAGTAATCAAGCCACTCATATATCTGGGATCCTATTCCGTATACTCGTACCTTCGTTAACACATGTCAATTGGTTTTCGGAAATCTAGGAATATGGAATCTGCCTGTTGCGTTTCATCCATAGTTGATAGGACATCATGTGAGAAAAGGGCCAGCTGAATTTGGCACCAACGATGCTTTCGAAAACAGTGCTGATAATTGGGCAGAAAATTTTTCGTCTCAAGGAAATTTGTTAAAACGGAAAAGAGAATATGTTCAAGAATTGTGCAGAAAATCGATGTTATCGATATGGATCTCAATTTTTTTTTTATCCATCCTTTTCCTTTCTTATATGGGAGTCTTCCGCGGTTTTTTCAGTCGCTTGCGATTTTGTGCTGGGTGAGAGATTCGCGATGAATGCAAGCTAAGGAAAGACCAATGCCTTAGAGTATCCTTTGTAAAACAGAACTGCGATTCTATACGGACCTTGCAACTTACTTGTTTTTAACTCTTCCAGTTGTTTCTCTATCCCACGGAAGGCTATTACAATGTCCTCTACACGAAATTCCATGCTATGCTCAAAAAACGGATTTTTTTACGATTCTCCTGTTTAAACGTTTTGTTAAACACGGAACTTAAAACTTCAGCTTTCCTTTCGCTGTCTCCTATTGCCGCACCAGACTTGTCAACGAATGACTGGATAGGAGCCTTCGACCAGCTTAGCGATTTTACGTAGGATCCGAAATTTCTCCAGTTCTCGGCAAAATCTTTTGCTATGGTTTGACGATGGTAGTTCTACTATGCTTCGCTCAACGATGTTTCTACAGACACAAAAGTCTCCACTAACCTTAGTTGGTCGTCATTTGTGCATAGGACAGTCTTTGCTCCCTTAGAATTTTCGGAATTTCGTTGTTAAATCACGGTGGGCCTTTACCGTCGTTAACCCACTTACTCGGCACATACGTTTAAATTCCGCCCATAATTCCTTCATCTCCAACATAGTGGAACTAAAAGATGTCAATTCACTGTCCAAGTGGGATGCAAATAACTGCTTTTTAACCGAAACGCTCTCCTCATCTTGCTGATTGATTTGTTAACTTTAGTAGCCACAGTCGCTATGATGGCATACTCCATACTGATGGTATCGATAATATCAGGCCTCTGTGTAGCTACAAGACCTGAAGTATTTCCATTGAGCGTGGGCGGTCGAACTCGCGCTTCAAGACCTTTTCGGAAAACATGTTTAAAATCGTAAAACTGCTTGTCTGTATCCCCCGCAATAAATGCATACGCGTCCCAGCCTGTACCATGTCGCTGCCAACTAATATTGCTTGATTTGGGTATTTACGCTCAACTCGCCGAACACTGTCTTTGAATTACTCTGAAATTGCCACAGCGGAATCCCGTGGCCGGTAAAACCAACCAAAAATAAACCGATTTCATCTAGTGCTGTTATACTTACTACTTACACAGGGTGGTCCATTGATAGTGATTGGGCCAAATATCTCACTAAATAAGCATCAAACGAAAAAACTACAAACAACGAAACTCGTCTAGCTTGAAGACACTGGACTCGCATTCGGGAGGACGACGGTTCAATCCCGTCTCCGGCCATCCTGATTTAGGTTTTCCGTGATTTCCCTAAATCGCTTCAGGCAAAATGCCGGGATGGTTCCTTTGAAAGGGCACGGCCGATTTCCTTCCCCATCCTTCCCTCACCCGAGCTTGCGCTCCGTCTCTAATGACCTCGTTGTCGACGGGACGTTAAACACTAATATCCTCCTCCTCCTAGCTTGAAGGGGGAAACCAGATGGCGCTATGGTTGGCCGGTAGATAGCGCTACCATAGGTCAAAGGGATATCAACAGCGTTTTTTTTTTTAAATAGGAACCCACATTTTTATTACGTATTCGTGTAGTACGTAAAGAAATATGAATGTTTTAGTTGGACCACTTTTTCGCTTTCTGATAGATGGGGCTGTAATACTCACAAACGTATGAGTACGTGGTATCACGTAACATTTCGCCAGTGCGGACGGTATTTGCTTCGTGATACATTAAACGTGTTAAAATGGACCGTTTATCAATTGCGGAAAAGGTCGATATCGTTTTGATGTATAGCTATTGTGATCAAAATGCTCAACGGGCGTGTGCTATGTATGCTGCTCGGTATCCTGGACGACATCATCCAAGTGTCCGGACGGTTCGGCGGATAGTTACGTTATTTAAGTAAACAGGAAGTGTTCAGCCACATGTGAAACGTCAACCACGACCTGCAACAAATGATGATGCCCAAGTAGGTGATTTACCTGCTGTCGCGGCTAATCAGCACATCAGTAGCACACACATTGCGCGAGAATCTGGAATCTCCATAACGTCGGTGTTGAGAATGCTACATCAACATCGATAGCACCCGTACCACATTTCTATGCACCAGGAATTACAATGCGACGTCGTGTACAGTTCTGCCACTGGGCACAAGAGAAATTACGGGACGATGACAGATTTTTTGCACGCGTTCTACGTAGGGACGAAGCGTCATTCACCAACAGCGGTACGTAAACTGGCATAATATGCACTATTTGGCAACGGAAAATCGACGATGGCTGCGACAAGTGGCACATCATCGACCTTGGCGGGTTCATGTATGGTGCTGCATTGTGGGAGGTAGGATAATTGGCCCCCATTTTATCGATGACAATCTAAGTGGTGCAATGTATGCTGATTTCCTACGCAATGTTCTACCGATGTTACTACAAGATGTTTGGCTGCATAACAGAATGGCGATGTACTTCCAACATGATGTATATCCGACACATATCTCGCGTGGGGTTGAATCGGTACTGAATAGCATATTTCATGACAGGTGGATTTGTCGTCGAAGCACCATTTCATGGCCCGCACGTTCACCGGATCTGATGTCCCCGGATTTCTTTCTGTGGGGAAAGTTGAAGGATATTTGCTACTGTATAGTTTAGTGCCACAACCAAATTCAACCCCAATAGAGACAATATTTTGGTCAACAACAATGAACACTCCCCCTCCAATGGCGTCGAATCTGTCTTTTTGGTCCCGAGAATAATTTGGGCGCGAGAAATATTCTGGAGGGCAGTAAACTCTGTAGCTGTGTTACGAATACTTCGACGGTTTTCTGATAAAATTTTGAGAGTGGAACAGTGTCTAGTCCGCAAGCGGTCTGATTTCGCAACTAAGTGTCGTCTGGCGAGTGTTCATGAGAGCTTAAACTACGATGTAGTCTGAAAAACCCCTGTGTGCAGTCCACAAATACTCTGCTACACCAGTAGCTGCTGCCTTTGAGTAGAGCACCCTAGAAGTGGTAAAACACATGTCCTACTTAATATCCATTAGTTCGCTAGTTGAACTGCTCACATTACGGACGAGATTTGTAGGATCGTAGGTCTAATATCATAGTTGTATCATGGCTAAAGTGCCTGGTTGTTGCTTACACTCTGGACTATTACTCTCTTCTGGAAGAAGACTTAGTTTTTTACACCAGTTGCTCGTGCGTGTAAGTTTTTAAGCAAACCAGAAGAATATCACAGTCGCACCACAAATCTCGTGCTACATTTAAATATTTCTGAGTTTCGTCGTGAGAGAGCCAAATCAACAGACACCATTTCATTGCCTTTCGATGCATCCCATAATGAAGGATCAGCTTTTAACTTAACGGTGATTCCAGCTGATCGGAATCGCATTGTCAGTAAGCACTGTTTACCCGCTTAAGTACGGAAAAATTACCAGCAGTTGATAAGTGATAAGTTTTAACCACTAGTCCACAAATAATGAGTCATACTCACACTAGTGGAACCACAGTGAGTTCTAGTAGCCTTTCTCTGTCACGTTACTCTTACAGCACAATGTAAGCGAATACTGCCCTGTGTAAGACTATAGGTACCGTGCTAATTCTCCACCTTAACGACGCACTGTAACCGTAAAATTTGAACATCAGTTAAGACTTCTTCCAGCACAGCCGAGAGATAATTACTGAACTCGAACTTTGTTACCTACTTCAGCGCTCGTAAACTTCAGACCGT
Source organism: Schistocerca nitens (assembly GCF_023898315.1). NCBI lineage: Eukaryota > Metazoa > Arthropoda > Insecta > Orthoptera > Acrididae > Schistocerca > Schistocerca nitens. The sequence goes on from NC_064619.1 coordinate 634,792,530, forward strand.
CGCGTTTGTGAACGCAATGAATGCTGAAGGTCTGGTCTTACCCTGCAGTCGACCGGCGTGACTCAGCCACTGTGTGGGCGGGTGCATCGGGTGCCGGCGGAAGCGCTCAAGCTCCTGCCCGGGCTTTGCACCAGCTGTTAGCACCTCGGGCGATAACTGCGGCGTTAACCTCGCAAGGCCGTACCGCATGAATGTTTCCCTCCTGCCTACGTGGGAAGTTCAGTGTCACTGCGACATGTTTCACGTAACGATGTGGACAGCGGTCGACAGAGGTGCTCTTTCCCAATAGAGCGAGTGCGAAATTAGTGTTGTAGGTCACATACATTAGAAATCAAGAGGTCGCCCTTACGCCAGTGCCAAAGAGACAGAAAACAACAGAGAAGCTACATAGTGACGAAAGTGAAGCAAACTGCTCTGCTCTGTGTAAGCAAAACAAAAGATTGTGTTATACACTAAAGAGCTAAACGAAGTGGTACATCTGCCTAATATCGTGTAGGGTCTCCGCGAGCGCCCAGAAGTGCAGGAATACGACGTGGCATGGACTCGACTGATGTCTGAAGTAGTGCTGGAATGAACTGATCCCATGAATCCTGCAGGGCCGTCCACAAATCCGTAAGAGTACGACGGGGTTGAGATCTCTTCTGAACTGCAAGTTTCAAGGTAACCCAGAAATGTTCAGTAATGATCATGCTGGGGGTCAGGTGGCCAGCGAAAGTGTTTAAACTCAGAAGAGTGTTGCAGGAGTCACTCTGTAGCAATTCTTCACGTGTGGGGTGTCGCATTGTCCTGCTGGAATTGCCCAAGACAGTCGGAATACGCAATGGACATAAATGGATACAGGTGAACAGACAGGATGCTTACGTACGTGTCACCTGTCAGAGTCGTCTCGAGAGGTATCAGGGGTAACATATTACTCCAACAGCACACGCCCCACACTATTACTGAGCTGTCACCAGCCTGAACAGTCTCATGGTGACATTCAGCGTCCATGAATTCATGGGGTTATCTCCATATCCGTACACGCCCATCCACTCAGCCGGCCGGTGTGGCCGTACGGTTCTAGGCGCTTCAGTTTTGAACCGCGTGACCACTACGGTCGCAGGTTCGAATCCTGCCTCCGGCATAGATGTGTGTGATGTCCTTAGGTCAGTTAGCTTTAAGTAGTTCCACGTTCTAGGGGACAGATGACCTCAGATGTTGAGTCCCATAGTGCTCAGAGTCATTTGAACCATTTTGAACCCATCCACTCAAAACAATTTGAAACGAGACTCGTCCGACCAGGCAACATGTATCCAATCATCTAAAGTCCAATGTCGTTGATGACTGGCCCAAAAAAAAAAGTTCAAATGTGTGTGAAATCTTATGGGACTTAACTGCTAAGATCATCAGTCCCTAAGCTTACACACTACTTAACCTAAATTATCCTAAGGATAAACACACACACCCATGCCCGAGGGAGGACATGAACCTCCGCCGATTGACGGGCCCAGGCGAGACGCTTTGTGTCGTGCAGTCATCAAGGGTACAAGAGTGGGTCTTCGGCTCCGAAAGACCATAACGATGATGTTTCGTTGAAGGATCGCACTCTGACACTTATTGATGGCAATTTGCGGAACGGTTGCAATTCTGTCACGTTGAACGATTCTCTTGAGTCGTCGTTGGTCCCGTTCTTGCAGGATCTTTCTCCGGCCACATCGATTTCAGAGATTTGATGTTTTACCGGATTCCTGATGTTCACGGTACACTCGTGACATGGTTGTAAGGGAAAATCCTCACTTCTTCACTGCCTCGGAGATGCTGTGTCTCAACACTCGTGCACCGACTGTAAAACCACCTTCAAACTCACTTAAATTTCGGTAACCTGCCGTTGCAGGAGCTGTAAGAGGTCTAAAAACTGCGCCAGACACTATTGTCCTATATAGGCGTGGCCGACTGCAACGCCATATTCTGGTTCAAAATGGCTCTGAGCACTATTGGACTAAACATCTAAGGTCATCAGTCCCCTAGAACTTAGAACTACTTAAACCCAACTAACCTAAGGACATCACACACATCCATACCAGAGGCAGGATTCGAACCATATTCTGGGTGTTGACATACCTCTGTATTTGAATACGTATGCCTATACAAGTTTCTTTGGCGTTTCAGTATATAATAGTGCCTAATTAAACCAAAATAACTTTCAAATGCTGGCGTTTAGCAACTATAGCCATAACTCGGTATAACCTCGGAGTGAAGAGCACTAACACTTTATACACAGGGGTTGGACAAAAATATGGAAACAACACGAGAAATACAAGCTCGAACACAAATAATGAACGTTAGCCAAGTCGGCAGGTTGAGCTGTTGTATTTCACTACGAACGTCACCTGTGCAATATTCCCAATACGCTGCAAGTGTCAGTCGCGGTCGGAACGGAGTTGTGTGTAGTTGTGAGTTCATTGTATTGGAACTACGTGAATTCGAACGCGAGAAAATTGTTGGTCCTCTTATTGTTGATGCTTCCTCAACCAAGGTAGCCTAAGTGTTTCGTGTTTCAAGAGGCAAAGTTTATACTGCATTCAGGGGAAGAGGTAAAACATCACGCACGGTCGATATGATCGTGGCTGACAGCCATTGAAGAGGATTGCGAGATAAAAATAACTGGACGACAGCTGTAAAAGTCGCTGCAGAACTGAATGTTGCACTCACGAACCATATCAGATCGAAAATAACGGGAGGGCCTCTGCATAAGCAGGAAAGCTGGAATTCCAAAACAATTCATCACTGATGCAAATGCCCATAACAGGAAAATATGGTGCCAAAGCCACGAAACCTCGACTGTGCAGGAATGGAACAATGTCATTTGGTCGGACGAATCTTGTTTCCAACTTCTGACCGAGTTTACGTCCAGATAGTGAAACATTGCGAGGGTTCGTTATTGATTTGTAATGATTTGGGCAACATGTCGTGGTACTGCATGGGCCATACACCTGCTCAGCAAGACAACATGACTGCTGAGGACTATGTGACAATTAGGCTGCTCACGTTCATCCCATGGTACAACGGTTCTTCCCCTATGGTGATACTGTGTTCCAAGGCGACAGAGTCCGTATTCACACAGCTCGCATCGTCCAGGCCTGGTTTTGTGGGCGCGAGGATGAATTTTCGCATCTCCCCTGAGCACCATAGTCAACTACATCTCAATAATATTTAGACTTTGTGCTCTTCTGTCGATGCTTGACGACTGTCCTTCCCCGTAACCATTATGTGATACTGGCACTGTTTTGGAGGAAACTCGTTTAATATTCCCTTGGAAACAACACAAGACCTGTATTTACGCATTCGCAGACGACTGAAAACTGCTATAAATTTCAACGGGTTTCTACACCATATTAAGTATTATAATGTGATGTGTTTCTGTTGTTTCTGTAATTTTGCCGAACCCCAGTGTATTGTCTCTTGATAATAGAATGTCTACCCAAGACACGACGGCTAACAGTACAGCGCGACACAACAGGGAGCGCTAAATACCGTGCCACACGCTCTTTATGTATAAAGGGTGTTCCAGTAGGAATAGTCAATATCTAGGGATGTGGCAAGAACGATCATTTGAAGCAAAAATGTTTAGTAAACAAGGGCTCTAAAATGCATACCTCAAGAGCAATAAGGACTCCTTTATCATCAATACTGTGTTATAGTTGTCTTTAGTCCAAGATTTTTGCTTTCCATATTTTGAGACCTGATACTATGCACAAAAACCTGGAAAAAGTTCGGTAAATGTAACTGCTTACGTTAAAAGCTATGAGTGAACGAGTATTCATAGCTCCTAAGCTATGCATTTTAGACCCCATGTTTACTTGACAACTTTTTCTAGTTTTCGTCCACATCATGTTTTTCGAAAATATGGGAAACAAAGAGCTTGCAGTGCAGGAGGTTTGTTTCATAGTACAGAAGATCACGAAAAGGTCATAGCTCTTCAGATCTTTAGAGTGCATGTTTGTCAGACTACTTTGCTTCTAATGATCGTTTCTGCCATATTCCTGAATACTGACCGTTCCTACTTTGTCACGCGTACTCTATCTCTTTATTAGCGCTGAACTGCCTTTTTTTTTTTTTTACTTTTGAATACATTGTGGGAGTGAACAGTGATCAATGTGTTACAAATATTTACTATCAAAAACAGTCTTGACCACAATTTATTTATTATGATGACTTGTTTCGACCACTACTGTGGTCATCTTCGCCACGTGTGCTGACCGGACGGTTCTAGGCGCTTCAGTGTGGAACCGCGCGACTCCTACGGTCGCAGGTTCGAATGCTACCTCGTGCATGGATGTGTGTGATGTCCTTAGGTTAGGTTTAAGTAGTTCTAAGTTATATGGGACTGATGACCTCAGATGGTAGGTCCCATAGTGCTCAGAGCCATTTGATGCATTTTTTTTTTTTTTTGTCATCATCAGAGCTACATGTCGTATACAAAGCAATGAGAAAGAACCTCCTTCTGGTGGTAAATCACAACTTTTTTTTTTGCAATGTGTAGGAACCTTCTTCTAGTGGTAAATCACAAGTGATTTACCACCAGAAGGAGGTTCTTACTCATTGCTTTGTATACGACTTGTAGGTCTGTAGATTACCACAGTAGTGGTCAAAACCGATCAGCGTAATAAATAAATTGTGATCAAGACTGTTTCTGATAGCAAATATTTGCCTTTTTTTCATTCCGGCTGTTGTTCCGCTAGTATGAAGCGTCAACGAACGTTGCCGATGCGATCGCTTATGACTTGTGGATTGAGTGCTCCTGTAAAGCGTGCAAGAGGGTAAAACCGTGAAACGCACGGAAGCTGAGTGCACCATCTCGGTGCTCTAGTGCAGCACTGACAGGGCGAAGCACCCACTCTCTCGATCAGATGGCTGTGTTTTGAGAGACTGTGAATGTATAAGACGAAGCTTAAGTGATATAGTATATATAACAGCAGATGTGCTCCACAGGAGAAAGAGTAGTGTCTGCAAAAAAGTTCAATGCTTCAGCCCACCCTTCAGACTGAAAACAGATACAGTTCATCCTACAAAAACAAAATGGTTGTAATCTAGCTACATAAATTAACAATAGTCTTTGAAGTTTTTATCCAGTGGGTTGTATAGGCTGAGGATGCTACAGAGTTCGGTCATTCCCATTGGGGTTTTTCGAACCCTGTTAGGACCGAGTGTGTGTGTGTTGTGTGTGTGTGTGTGTGTGTGTGTGTGTGTGTGTGTGTGTATGTGTGTGCACGTGTGTGTATACAAATAAAAAAGAAACTGGTACAGGCATGCATATTGAGATACAGAGATATGTTAACATGCAGAACACGGCGCTGAGCTCGGCAACGCCTATATAAGACAACATGTGTGTGGCGAAGTTGTTAGGTCGGTTACTGCTGCTACAATGGCACATTATCAAGATTTAAGTGAGTCTGAGCGTGGTGTTATAGTCGACGCACGAGTGAAGGGACACAGCATCTCCGATGTAGCCATAAAGTGACGATTTTCCCGTATGACCATTTCACGACTATACTGTTGTGAATATCAGGAATCTGGCAAAACATCAAATCTTCGACATCGCTGCAGCCGGACAAAGCCCCTACAAGAACGGGACCAACGATGACTGAAGAGAATCGAAGTGCACCCCTTCCGCAAATTGCTGCAGATTTCAATCCTGGGCCGTTAACAAGTGTCAGCGTGCGAACCATTCAACCAAAATTCATCGATATGGGCTTTCGGAGCCGAAGGCCCACTCGTGTACCCTTGATGGGTGCACGACACAAAGCTTTACGCCTCGCGTGGGCCCGTCAACACCGACATTGGACTTTTGATGACTGGAAACATGTTGCCTGGTCGAACGAGTCTCGTTTCAAATTATATCGAGTGAGTGAACGTGTACGGGTATGGAGACATCCTCATGAATCCATGGACTTTTGATGTTAGCAGGGCACTGTTGAATCTGGTGCAGACTCTGTAATGGTGTAGTGTGTGAGCGGCTGGAGTGATATTGGACCCCTGATACGTCTAGATACGACCCTGACAGGTAACACAATCCTGTCTGATCACTTGCATTCATTCATGTCTATTGTGCATTGCGACGGACTTGGGAAATTCCAGCAGGACAATGCGGCTCCCCACACGTCCAGAATTGCTACAGAATGGCTCCAGAAACACTCTTCTGAGTTTGAACACTTCCGCTGGTTACCAGACTCCACAGACATGAACATTATTAACCATATCTGGGATGCCTGACAACGTGGTGTTCAGGAGAGATCTCCACCGCTGGGACTCTTCTTCGTGCAACACTTCAGCGTTTTTTTGGCTCTTCATATATATATATATATATATATATATATATATATATATATATATATATATATGTGTGTGTGTGTGTGTGTGTGTGTGTGTGTGTGTCTACATAAAAGAACGAAACAATATTGACTGCTAACCGATTGGTCAGTCTACTGTTACATAATAATAACCAAGCACAAAAAACGTGTATAACTCTTTGGATATACGTGGGACCTCAAATGCTCTCATTCGTTTCTACACTGGTGTTGCTCATTTGTATCCAGTAACAGACGCAGGCGAGGGGTTTGTTTTGAGTGACGTGGACACTGGACGAGACCGGAGAATCGAGTCTCAGAGCGTACGAGGCAGAGAGTTCGGAGATGACGTCATAGGATCTGCTGGCGAGTTGAATGTTAATATACGGACCTCTTTTTGCGATTTCTATTTTCCAGTTACCATGAGGGCTCAGGCCACATTCGTTGCGACAGGGTTATTTGAAATCGTATGTAAAGCCACACAAGCGTAAAGTAAGGCCTTCTAGTAGCGACACAAATACTTACAGGAAATGAGAAATATTCTCGGGAGAAAAAGTGGAGTGTGAAACCACACTTCTCGCCAGTACAGAAAGACGTAAAGTGGCTTCCACGATTAAAGACGGAACGCTACCTCGTATTGGACTAAACTGAGACACGACGCTGGCTGCGGTCTTGAGAAAGAAACCGCTCAGTTAATTATATTTAATACTGGAGGGAATCTATGAAATACCCCTACAGTGATGACCGGAGAGCGTAAAAAACAGCATATATTTTTAAAAATCAATTTTATTGGTCTACCATCCGATATAGTGGTATGAAGATCTCTGAATATACATTGAACTGTGTGGATGGCAGATACAATGTGATAGTAGGTCACTTCTGATGGGGTACTAAATGACTATCATGCCATATAGCACGAAGTATCTGACGTTGATGAGACGTCATATTGTTACTTCATCGGTGGTGGATTAATTGAAATTCAGTCCTGATGCCCGTATGCTGCCTTTGTTAAAACCTCGATTCGACTCACAAAATGGGGGTGAAGCTGACTCCTGCACGTGGTGCCCCTGCATAGGTACTGGACTAGATTCTCCAGTACTGAACTGAACGTCAGCATTCCAAAAGCATTGCATTATAGGTTTCACTATGAATGGAAACCAAAGGTCTTTATCAAGACCTCACCTTGTGATTGTATCAATCAACATAGAAGGATTGTCTGTTGCCACAGAAGAACTCCTGCAACATATTGCCAAGGAACCTAGGTGTGATATTTTATGTATACAAGAAACCCATCGAGATGACACCATGAGAAGACCAAAAATCCTTGGGATGAAACTGGCAGTTGAGCGACCCCATAGACAATATGGCAGTGCTATCTTTGTGAGGAACGATATAGCTGTTCTCTCTACCTCACTTACAGAATTCAACAATATTGAAATACTGTCTGTAGAACTGAATGGTTGTATTGTGTCGTCAATTTACAAACCCCCAGGAGCAGATTTCCAATTTTCACCTACAGACAACTACACCAATCAACAAGCTCACTTTATTGTTGGAGATTTCAATAGTCATAGCAGTGTTTGGGGTTATGTTGAGGACGACAGTAATGGTGAAGCAGTTTTGACTTGGGCTGATACCAACCATCTTAATCTTGTCCATGATAATAAACTCCCACCATCTTTTAACAGTGGGCGTTGGAAACGTGGGTATAACCCCGACTTAATTTTTGTTAGCGAGAACATAGCTCACCAATGCAGAAAAACTGTTCTAAATCCGATACCAAATACTCAACACCGCCCCATAGGCTGCCAAGTGTTTGCAGCCATTACTCCTAGAATCACATCATTCCGAAGGCGATACAATTTCAAGAAAGCAGACTGGCAGAAGTTTGCTGATCTCCTTGACTCAGAAGTTTCACGCATAGAACCCTCAGTTTCCAACTACGATGAGTTTGTAGAAGCCGTGAAAAGATGCTCAAGACTCTCAACTCCCAGAGGCTGTCGAGTTAACTACATACCTGGCTTGACAGAAGAATCCGTGAAGCATCTACATAACTATATCCAACTTTTCAATGATAATCCTTACAGCATTGAAACCTTAACTGCTGGCCAAAATTTATCCTCAGCCTTAGCCAAATCCAAAAAAGAACGATGGATAGAGTTACTCGAGAACCTTGATATGTCTAAAAGCAGTCAGAAAGCCTGGCAGTTGCTGCGACGCCTGAACAACGACCCTGTCCACAATCATGGCCATGCAAACATTGCACCAGATCAAATTGCTCATCATCTAGTTCAGAATGGAAGGGTCAATTGTTCTAAAGATAGAACAAAACTCAAAAGAGAACCTGAACGTGAAAACAACCATCTATCAAATGACTTCATCTTACAAGAACTCAGAACCGCAATTCAGAAATGCAAAAATGGTAAAGCGCCTGGTCTAGACGACCTAATGATTGAGCAAATTAAACATTTTGGTCCCATCACGGAAAGATGGCTTCTGCAATTCTATAATGGTTGTCTGAAGCGGAAACAGATCCCTGCCATCTGGAGGAAAACTAAAGTTATTCCCTTACTAAAACCTGGAAAGGGTGCAGCTGATCCCAAGAACTACCGACCGATTTCGCTCCTTTGCCATTTGTATAAAATCTATGAAAGAATGTTGTTAAATAGACTCACTCCCATTGTTGAAAAACAACTCATACCTCAACAAGCAGGTTTCCGACCTGGAAAGAATTGTACAGCACAAGTCCTTAATCTGACTGAACATATTGAAGAGGGATATGAAAAAGGATACATTTCCGGGGCTGTCTTCGTGGATCTCACAGCAGCATATGACACCATTCAACATCGACAATTATTGCACAAAGTCTACTACATCACTAGAGACATTAATTTCACCAGAACTGTGCAGACACTTTTGGAAAACCGGCGATTCTATGTGGAGTTCCAAGGAAGAAAGAGTAGATGGAGAAGTCAAAGGAATGGCTTGCCTCAGGGTAGTGTCCTTTCCCCCATATTGTTCAATATATTTACAAATGACCAGCCTCAACCTTCTCTTACAAAGAGTTTCATCTATGCAGATGATCTTGCCTTAGTCACACAAGCCAGAGATTTTGACACAGTAGAAAACCAGCTTACTGTTGCTCTCAAGGACCTATCTGAGTACTACAGAGTCAATAACTTAAGACCGAACCCTGCTAAAACTCAAGTTTGTGCCTTCCACCTACGCAATCGAGAGGCCTATAGAAAACTTACAGTGTTTTGGGAAGATCAAGAGCTTGAACATTGTTTCTACCCCAAATATCTGGGTGTCACCTTAGATCGAACGTTGACCTACAGAAAACACTGCACTAACACTAAGCAGAAAGTTGCTGCTCGTAACAACATCCTGCGGAAGCTCACTGGCAGCGTTTGGGGTGCAGATCCCAAACTACTAAGAACATCAGCCTTGGCCTTGTGTTATTCCGCAGCTGAATACGCATGTCCTGTATGGTACAAGTCACCTCATGCAAAGCAGGTTGATGTGGCCCTGAACGAAACCTGCAGGACAGTAACGGGATGCCTCAAAGCTACACCTATTGATAAACTCCATAAACTAGCAGGTATTGCTCCTCCAGACATAAGGCGTGAAGTCGCAGCCAAACTTGAGAGACATAAAGCAGATCATAACACCGATCACCTGCTACATGGATACCAGCCACCAATTAGTAGACTCAAATCTAGGAGGAGCTTCATGAGAACTACTACACCCCTCACCGGTCGGACTGGAGCAGCCAGACTATCTCAGTGGACAGCAAAATCTGACAGTAATGATTGGATGACTCCTTCTGAGACCCTTCCTCCTGGTGGAAATCAAGTCTGGACAGTGTGGAAGTCTCTAAATCGGCTCAGGAGTGGCGTCGGACGAACTAAGGACAATCTGTTTAAATGGGGCTTTATGAAGGAATCTTCCACCTTGTGTGACTGCGGAGAAGAACAGACAACCAAACATTTAATTAACTGTCCTAGATGTCCTGTATCATGTTCCACACAAGAGCTTGTTGATGTTTCAGACAATGCTGCTGCCGTTGCACAATTTTGGGCTAATACCGTTTAGTTTGTTCTTTTATGATTTGACCTGATTTGTTATATTGTGTATATTGTAAATATTGTTGTAATGTTTTTGACTCGAAATAAATAAATAAAGACTCACAAAATAAGAGTTGATAAGCGCTTGCGATATTAATTCGTTATAAAGTTATTGTTACCCCATTGTCGTGATACTAGCTACAAGAAGATGTCATAAACTTTAACTATAACACGGAATAAATGTAGTTACGAAATTACTTTTCTGTGTGTCTTGAGTCCTGATACAGACTGTATCCCCACGCCACAGTACCTTAGCACGCCGCTAGAGGACACAGAATGATATTGACCAGTTCATTGCTGAAGTGGGTCTCGCATGTTTAACACTTCACTGGCTGCTGCACAGCATTTCTTTTACAGCGACGAAATGCATGACCTCTGGTCGCACGCGCTTCCTTAAGACTCATTACTTCCTTAACGCAATCTTAACCATAGCCCTCGCTCCCCCCGTACTCCCCTCTTACCGCAAACGAAATACTGGTATTGATACTGGGGCTCGCTTGTGTGCCTGAATGATACAGACAGTCGTTTCATAGGTCCAAGACGAACTGAGGGGCATCTATGGACAGGCAGGACTGACATTATGGTTCCTGAAGAGGGGCACGAGCCCTCTGAGCAATAGCAGTCGAAAGAGTCTGCTTGGGTCACTGAACTGGCACTGCAGCATTTGACAAAACTTCTTTTCTATGTTAGTACTGTGCACGGCTGACAACAATGAAAAATACAAAATGGCTCTGAGCACTATGCGACTTAACTTCTGAGGTCATCAGTAGCCTAGAACTTAGAACTAATGAAACCTAACTAACCTAAGGACATCACACACATCCATGCCCGAGGCAAGATTCGAACCTGCGACCGTAGCGGTCACGCGGTTCCAGACTGAAGCGCCTTTAACCGCACGGCCACACCTGCCGGCTGAAAACTACAGTCGATTTCCCACGGCTTACTACTCCACTGTCTGGCTTAATGAAGTAAAGTAGTCCTCCATTCGGATTCCTGGAACGTTACTGGACAGGAGCATGCTGTCATCATGTTAGGGAACCTGAAAAGGAAAATGTTTAAGTTGAAGCTAGACTTAGTGGGAATTTGTGAACTGTGGTGAGACAAAGAACAGGACGTCGGGACAGATGAGTGTAGGATTATAATTAACCAATCGAATAGGTCCGTCAGTTCATCAGAAAACTGGAATACGGGTGAACTAAAACAGAGATGAAGTGGGTTGTGTAGAGCTACCTTAGTGAACTATATCAGACCAATATCCCGACTGTAGAAGAGAAGAAAATGCATACAGACCCAATCACTTAAATCTCTGGACTCAGAGAATATGTTTTTAGTAAGAAGTTGTTGACTGCCAATCAAACAATTCTCGGTGGTGTCAGAATTCAGATGAAGTTATCTCTTACGTACTGAAAATGTCGTTGCATGAGGCGTTATTCACTCACAACAATAAAGATGGACCATATTACTTTGTCTGTCGTTTATACTGGGATACCTAACTAGAGTCCTTGATTTTCCTATTGACACCTATTACAGGGTTATTACAAATGATTGAAGCGATTTCACAGCTGTACAACAACTTTATTATTTGAGGTATTTTCACAATGCTTTGCACACACATACAAAAACTCAAAAAGTTTTTTTAGGCATTCACAAATGTTCGATATGTGCCCCTTTAGTGATTCGGCAGACATCAAGCCGATAATCAAGTTCCTCCCACACTCGGCGCAGCATGTCCCCATCAATGAGTTCGAAAGCATCGTTGATGCGAGCTCGCAGTTCTGGCACGTTTCTTGGTAGAGGAGGTTTAAACACTGAATCTTTCACATAACCCCACAGAAAGAAATCGCATGGGGTTAAATCGGGAGAGCGTGGAGGCTATGACATGAATTGCTGATCATGATCTCCACCACGACCGATCCATCGGTTTTCCAATCTCCTGTTTAACAAATGCCGAACATCATGATGGAAGTGCGGTGGAGCACCTTCCTGTTGAAAGATGAAGTCGGCGCTGTCGGTCTCGAGTTGTGGCATGAGCCAATTTTCCAGCATGTCCAGATACACGTGTCCTGTAACGTTTTTTTCGAAGAAGAAAATGGGGCCGTAAACTTTAAACCGTGAGATTGCACAAAACACGTTAACTTTTGGTGAATTGCGAATTTGCTGCACGAATGCGTGAGGATTCTCTACCGCCCAGATTCGCACATTGTGTCTGTTCACTTCACCATTAAGAAAAAATGTTGCTTTATCACTGAAAACAAGTTTCTCACTGAACGCTTCCTCTTCCATGAGCTGTTGCAACTGCGCCGAAAATTCAAAGCGTTTGACTTTGTCATCGGGGTCAGGGCTAGCAATTGTAAACGGTAAGGCTTCTGCTTTAGCCTTTTTCGTAAGATTTTCCAAACCGTCGGCTGTGGTACGTTTAGCTTCCTGCTTGCTTTATTCGTCGACTTCCGCGGGCTACGCGTGAAACTTGCCCGCACGCGTTCAACAGTTTCTTCGCTCACTGCAGGCCGACCAGTTGATTTCCCCTTACAAAGGCATCCAGAAGCTTTAAACTGCGCATACCATCGCCAAATGGAGTTAGCAGCTGGTGGATCTTTGTTGAACTTGGTCCTGAAGTGTCGTTGCACTGTTATGACTGACTGATGTGAGTGCATTTCAAGCACGACATACGCTTTCTCGGCTCCTGTCGCCATTTTGTCTCACTGCGCTCTCGAGCGCTCTGGTGGCAGAAACCTGAAGTGCGGCTTCAGCCGAACAAAACTTTATGAGTTTTTCTACGTATCTGTAGTGTGTCGTGACCATATGTCAATGAATGGAGCTACAGTGAATTTATGAAATCGCTTCAATCATTTGTAATAGCCCTGTATATACTATGAGAAACCAATGAATTATTGGATTGTTATATTCTAGAGTGACAAGCTATTTTACGTAATTTAATTTATTTCACGCATCTTTACTCGTTACCTCAACACTTCCTCCCACAGAAATGACTCGGTTAACCTGAATCTCGTTCCGCAATGAATAATACTCCTACCTATACTACTGGCCATTAAAATTGCTACACGACGAAAATTATGTGGTACAGACGCGAAATTTAACCAAAAGGAAGAAGATGCTGTGATATGCAAATGATTAGCTTTCAGAGCATTCACACAAGGTTGGCGCCGGTGGCGACACCTGCAACGTACTGACATGAGGAAAGTTTCCAACCGATTTCTCATACACAAAGAGCAGTTGACTGGCGTTGCCTGGTGAAACGTTGTTGTGATGCCTCGTGTAAGGAGGAGAAATGCCTACCATCACGTTTCCGATTTCGATAAAGGTCGGATTGTAGCCTATAGCGATTGCGGTTTATCGTATCTCGACATTGCTGCTCGCGTTGGTCGAGATCCAATGACTTTTAGCAGAATATGGAATCGGTGGGTTCAGGAGGGTAATACGGAACGCCGTGCTGGATCCCAATGGCCCCGTATAACTAGAAGTCGAGATGACAGGCATCTTATCCGCATGGATGTAACGGATCGTGCAGCCACGTCTCGATCCCTGAGTCAACAGATGGGGACGTTTGCAAGACAACAACCATCTGCACGAACAGTTCGACGACGTTTGCTGCAGCATGGACTATCAGCTCGGAGACCATGGCTGCGGTTACCCTTGACGCTGCATCACAGACAGGAGCCCCTGCGATGGTGTACTCAACGACGAATCTGGGTGCATGAATGGCAAAACGTCATTTTTCGCATGAATCGAGTTCTGTTTACAGCATCAATATGGTCGCATCCGTGTTTGGCGACACCGCGGTGAACGCACATTGGAAGAGTGTATTCGTCATCGCCATACTGGCGTATCACCAGGCGTGATGGTATGGAGTGCCACTGGTTACACCTCTCGGTCACCTCTTGTTCACATTGACGGCACTTTGAACACTGGACGTTACATTTCAAATGTATTACGACCCGTGGCTCTACCCTGCATTCGATCCCTGCGAAACCCTACATTTCAGCAGGATAACGCATGACCGCTTGTTGCAGGTCCTGTACGGGCCTTTCTGGATACAGCAAATGTTCAACTGCTGCCCTGGCCAGCACATTCTCTAGATCTCTCACCAACTGAAAACGTCTGGTCAATGGTGGCCGAGCAACTGGCTCGTCACAATACGCCATTCACTACTCTTGATTAACTGTGGTATCGTGTTGAAGCTGCATGGGCAGCTGTACCTGTACATGCCATCCACGCTCTGTTTGACTCAATGCCAGGGCATTTCAAGGCCGCTATTACGGCCAGAGGGGGTTGTTCTGGGTACTGATTTCTCAGGATCTATGCACCCAAATTGCGTGAAAATGTAATCACGTGTCAGTTCTAATATATTTGTCCAATGAATACCCATTTATCATCTGCATTTCTTCTTGGTGTAGCAATTTTAATGGCCAGTAGTGTAATAAGTTGCTGCACCTGATGTTTGCTGGTACTCCACCTTTCCCTACAGCGCTAGCCACCTCAAGCAGCAGTACACTTCCCAACAAAGGTTCACTCCGCACTCCTGCTAAACGTCACTGGAACGAACTTTTTTTTTCAAACCGGTAGGTATTGTTCTACAACAGTTGTTAACTTTATTTAAACCTTTACGGGTGAAAACTCCTGGCATACACCATTTTATCAACGGACAACTTATCGAATACGGAACTGACAGCTAAATGTCATAAGGAGACATGAAGTATTGTCAATAGCGAACCAATAACAGCACAACCATTCGGCCAAGGGGTCTGAGTAACATTTATAGGATGTCACCTTTTCAACAAATCAATCAGGTACATTTCAACTCCTTTAAAAGTGCTTAAGTCGACTGCCTGTGATGTGATTATGAAGCGGAAACTCGAAGGAACAACCACAACTAAGCCAAGACCAGATGGATATCATGTATTGAAGGACAGGAAAAGCCGAGGGCTGCAGAGAGTAGTTGTAAAAAATTGCATGAAATCAGTGAAAGGAACCAGTTGTGTGTTCCAGTGTGATACCAGCAAGCCACCTAGCACAGTGACTATGAGTAGGAAGTTAAGGAGAATGGGTTACAGCTGTCGAGCGCCTCCACATAAGCCGTATATTTCTGTAGTGAATGATAAACGACGCGTGAAGTGACGTAAACAGCTACGCCAATGGACAGTGGATGACTGGAGGCGAACTATTTGAAGTGATGAATCCTGCTGTACCCACTGACAATCCGCTGCAATTTTCTTTGGTTTAGTGAGTGCCTAAAGAACGTTACCTGTGATGTGTAGTTCCAACAACGAAGTATGGAAGAGGTGATATCACGGTAAAGGAGTGTTTTCCGTGGGTTGCATGTGATCCGCATATTGTGCAGAAGAAATCGCTAACTTTGTAAGTACATGAGCACTTTCACAGCATCAGCAGAGGAAATATTTGGACACCAGTACGCTTTGTATCAGCAGGATAAGGCACTCATCCACAGAGCAGTGTCTGTGAGGCAACGATCTGTAGACAGTAATAATCATGAAACGAAATAGCCTGATCACAGTCCCCTTTCTGAAGCCAATGGAACACCTTTGGGATGAATTGGACTGTCGACTTTCCTTCGGAAGCCAATGTGCAGGATCACTACCATCTCTGAGTTTGGGTCTTGAGGAAGGATAGACCTTCAGATACCTCGCTGAATGTGTGCCCAGTAGAGTCTGAGCCATCATAAAAGCGATATTAGTGTGCAGCTACTGATGTCGGGATACTTTTGGTAAAATAAATGTCGTGTGACTAGGGCCCCCCGTAGGCTAGACCGTTCGCCGAGTGCAAGTATTTTTATTTGACACCATTTCGGCGACTTGAGCGTCGATGGGGGTGAAACGAGGATGATTAGGACAACACAACACCCAGTCCCCGAGCGGAGAAAATCCCCGACCCAGCCAGGAATCGAATCCAGGCCCTTAGCATTGACATTCTGTCGCGCTGACCACTCAGCTACCGGGGACGGACATGCTTTTGGTGATATACCGTATAAGCTATTCGTCTCGTAATCTCTGCGTATTACCTCTGAAACAACTGCAAATCAGCTTTAAACCACAAATCGCTCCAATTTGAGCCGTCAACGATGGGAAGAGAGCACTAATTTAACGTATTTCCTGCGGAAAGGCCATAGAAGCTAGATAATGAATCGAGGATGGGTAAAGCGTCAGACCAGTGAAAACGACTTTCGACCGTAAATTCATTCTGGTTGGTTCTACATGTGCAGACTAAGCCTGATTCGTCTGACGATGCCTTCCTAGCATCGAATATCTATAACAGAAACAGATTCTCACTTCTCATTGCCGTGGTGCACTAAGGGTAATGCCCGTCAGTTTGCAAATTCTCGGCTACGATGTATAATACGTTGTAATGATACGCGAACACTTGTCCAATCTTTCTACAATACTGAGCATAGCTGATTGTTACAACCTGTGTGAGCTACGTTCTATCAGTTTGCTAAGCCCGTCCTTCCTCTCCATACATACTTAACTGAACACTCTTACAACAATAAAACTGAACCAGACGTACGAATAGTACAGTTCTAGTGGTTAATATGTTTCTTCTACGTTATCTATCGTTCGCTTCCTCTCTTCATTAATAAAATATTGTTTGATATATGGATACTTTATCTGTATTTCCTTGGTATCATAATCCCTTATGACAATGTAACGTGACACTGATATGTCCCTCACAACTATGAAAAGTTAGTACACAGTGATACTAAATTGGTAAAAGAGATCGCAAACTATGAGCAAGTTTGAAAAGCATCAAGTCATTATGGAAGTCACTTTTCGTTCGTCTTGTTATGTAAATTCTACCATGATCTACATAACTTTTATTATTAAAGTTATAGAGTTCATGGAAAAATAAGTTTCGTGTTGGATGAAGCTATAACAGTGATTGTTAGGGACGATTTCACTTCGTTTTATTTATTCTAATACAAGTTACGTAGTGCATGGTGCTGAAATTATTTCTTCGGGAGAACTTTCACGTTGCGGAATGTTGCAGTACATAGGACAGGACATCCAGGGTGAAACGCAAATGAAAAAAAAAACTGTACAGGTAAGGGTCAAGGTGTTCTGACAAATGGCAAGCGTTCACCTCAAATGAAAGAGTCTGAGTGGGGCCGTATGCATTGTCCGCCTAAAAACGGGGAAAATGACGCAGGCACTGCAGTGCCCTCGCGCCAGAGCCAGTTACTGGGGAACAATATCAAAAGAGTCGGCAGACACATTACAAAAATGGCGACCTCCAGTTGGGGGACGGTGCTTTCTACCGCCTACTCTCTGTTAGAGAAAGGCGCCTTGAAAGCTTTAGTTCTGCAACGAGGAATCCAACGAAGCTGGGGGCTGCAGTCGGGCCTTTGTTAAAGAAACATTCTGCGAGATAGACATCTCTTGGCTGCCCTAAAATACGTGGCAACAGGATTCTAAAAAAAACTGTAGCTTTCATGTGGCCAGCGGACTGTCACCAGCAGCCGTAGTTGCTTCCTTCTTTTTTTTCCGCGGCAGTTGATTTTTTTTTTTTTTTTTTTTTTTTTTTTTTAGAAAAGAAGGGTGGAAAACGAGTATACAGGATCTGACGTTTTGCCGCTTTCTGGTGAGAGATTTTTAACAACATAACAGTAACATCTGAGGCGGCTAAAATGTAGTCTTTCAAGAACTGGTTGGAGAAATATTCTTGGACAGCCTTGGTTTTAACTTATGAGACACTGCGCACTGGCATTTCACATACGGAACGAGAGAGCACCAGGGTGTCAGACACAGAATGAGAAGAGATGGAAGATTTCCAAAGCACCTCTCCTCTGCGGCGGAGACTGACGGAATCCGACGTTCGGACTCGCAGCAGAGCGTTTCCAGGTGGGTACTTGATGGCAGCCAAGCCACACCATGAGCTGTCCGCCCACGTTACGTTGACAAACATGATGAGAGAAACTTAAAGCACTGCCAGGGATTTCACATAATTTTCAGTTTACTCTTCCCTTATTCGATAGGACAGTCACAGTTGCAGCGATAAGTTCGTTTTTTCTTTTGAGCCACTCAGTCCCTGTTATTAACGACTAGTCGGCCGCTGTGGCCGAGCGGTTCTAGGAACTTCTATCCGGAACGGCGCTGCTGCTACGGTCGCAGATTCGAATCCTGCCTTGGGCATGGATGTGTGTGATGTCGTTAGGTTAGTTAGGTTTAAGTAGTTGTAAGTCTAGGAGACTGATGACTTCAGATTTTAGGTCCCATAGTGCTTGGAGCCATTTCTTGAGTCTTAAGAGTGGATCCGCCTTACATTTACGTCCGACACAACTTGTGTTTTAACACTAAGGTTAAACAAGTTCTCTTAATAAATTACTAGCTCGCCTCTTAGGGTGTATGCTTGGATAACTTACGAAAAATACCCAACATCAACTCCCTAACACTATAGATCACGCAAAATATAAACTTCTATAAGATTTCTTTCTAAGTAAGTAGCGCAGCAAAACCAACAACTCCCAATTACATACACTCTTACCTTTCTGTAATTACTACTGCTCATCAATCGTTGTACAGAGCCTATGAAATAAATATAGCAAAACAGAAACCACTAACGTTAGTAGCGTAACAAAAAACTGACTACGCTTCCCAGGATATAATGTAACATTTATATCTCTGACAATGGATTTAACCAGCGCACAATGGCTCCACGATAAGGATTTTTACAGAGTTATTACGCAACGTTCGCTAACATAAAATCAAATATCAGGTTTTAAAGTTATCGTTCTACTTTCTTACCACCGTTTCCGCATAAATTGGCGAGAATATCTTTTTTTCTGTAACTCTTTCAGTAAGCAAGTAAAGATATGAATTCCCAACAGATAGAGATATATTTCTAACGCTTCTTTTAATAATTGATGAATTTACATTTTTCCAAAAAAATCAGTATTTAAATTTTTTATGTATACCTTCGTTGGTTTATCGTCAGTATATATTAATCTTTTCTCTTAGTAAGAAGAGCACTTATACTATCCCATTTATATCTTTACGTTGATTTAACTTTTATTGTTCGTGCGGGAAACGAGTTAGTTGACAATAGATGTCAAAGCTGTCTCTATAATATTATATTTCCTTTGTTTCGGAATCATTGTCAATACTGGTTACTATAGTGGCCGTCACGAAAATAGGCACCTCATTATCGTCTCGCTATCTTACAGCATTGTCAGTTAGTCATAATTTCAGATGTTCGTAAAACTTCCGTAAAACACATTATATACCCCCATTTTAGTCTACAATATGATGGGGTACTTTCCAAGAGAAAATTCTTGCCAGCTGCTGCAAAAAAAGTAAAACTAACGTTCCGAGAAACTTTGAGTAGGCCTACAATAAATTATTACTGCTGAAAAAACAAAACTACTGACATACTTGGACTAAAAAAGACTACAATATTCAGAAAGTTTACAGATGCATATGTTACATACTTTATCGTGGAAACATAAAAGTACTCCGAGATAAAAAAAATACTGTAGAGGTGTGAAGCTGTTTCGCCTATATCACGAAAAATGTCACCGCTGATCAATTTGCGTTCTGTTGGACCTTATAGAAATTTCAAGTGAGAAAGTTACAAACAAAACTACAAAAAATAATTTTCATAACGTCTGAGACACCATTATTGTACCCTGTCACTTTTTTAATCATTTCATTCGCGGGAGTGCACGAGTGCACAGATTCTTGTATGCTGCCGCCAGGATTCTAGTTCCGACGGCTCACATTGATACGACCGAGAATACTCCCTACCTCCAGAGAATTATTTTCAACAGATACTAACACTTCGTCACTACATTCATCACTCAACTAGCCTATGTAAGCTGTGCAGAAGGAACTGCAGTTACTTAGAGGCCACTATATCCGCTAAAGCTTATCAAAATACAGGGTGTAGATAAAGTCCGGGAACTCTTTCAATTATTTATTGCACAAGAACCAAATATTGTACAGATATCATACACATGTCATTTTGAAGAGAAGCCCTGAAAGGCTTTTTTTTTTTTTTTTTGTTTTCATGTATACCGCCACAGCGTAGTTTGCTAATTTTCCGATACTAATCTCTAGTTGCAAACATGGTGGCCGTTCTACAGAAAGGGACAGCTATTTCATGAAATAGCCTCCCCGAGCACCATATTTCACTCTGTATGACTATTTCTGCGGGGATACATTAAAGATCTGGTGTATGTACCGCCTCTACCACGTGATGTAGCAGAGCTCCGGGAGAGGATACGGGAAGTGACTGCCACAGTCGACGATGCCATGCCGGTACATGTATGTCAAGAATTCGATTACAGTATTGACGTCTTCCGGGTCACTCATGGTTCGCGTATCAAGTTTCTCTTCAAAATTTAATTTGTATGACATCTGTATAATTTTTAGTTCTTGTGGAATAAACAATTGAAAGTGTTCCCGGACTTTATGCACACCCCGTATATTTGTGCATATGGTTTTGCGAAACCAAATTTTTATCGAAGTATAAAACTTGATGACATTGTAATTCTGCCAGAGACACCAAAGGACTTGGAAGAGCAGTTGAACGGAATGGATAGTGTCTTGAAAGGAGGATATAACATGAACATCAACAAAAGCAAAACGAGGATAATGGAATGTAGTCAATTAAGTCGGACGATGTTGAGGGAATTAGATTAGGAAATGAGACACTTAAAGTAGTAAAGGAGTTTTGCTAGCTTTGGAGCAAAATAACTGATGATGGTCGAAGTACAGAGGATAAAATGTAGACTGGCAATGGCAAGGAAAGTGTTTCTGAAGAAGAGAAATTTGTTAACATTGTGTATAGATTTAAGGGTCAGGAAGTCGTTTCTGAAAGTATTTGTACGGAGTGTAGCCATGTACGGAAGTGAAACATGGACGATAAATAGTTTGGACAAGAAGAGAATAGAAGCTTTTACAATGTGGTGCTACAGAAGAATGCCGAAGATTAGATGAGTAGATCACATAACTAATGAGGAGGTATTGAACAGGATTGGGGAGAAGTCTGTGGCACAACTTGACTAGAATTAGGGATCGGTTGGTAGGACATGTTCTGAGGCATCAAGGGATCACCAGTTTAGTATTGGAGGGCAGCGTGGAGGGTAAAAATCGTAGAGGGAGACCAAGAGATGAGTACACTAAGTAGATTCTGAAGGATGTAGGTTGCAGTAGTTACTGGGAGATGAAGAAGCTTGCACAGGTTAGAGTATCATGGAGAGCTACATCAAACCAGTCTCAGGACTGAAGAATACAACAACAACAACAACAAAAACAACAACAACTGCAAGACTATTGTCCTCATGGGCTATTAGTGCATTGTACACTAAAACTTCGTTCTTTTTTGCTGCCTAAGTCAAAATCAGATGAACGGAGAAGACAAAGAACGGAAGTCTCTGAGCCATAATACTTATTTTTTTTTACATCGATCCCATCCTGTATATTTTTTCTAGAAATCGGTTTCGCTCTTCTGTCTTAGTACCTAAGTAGAGTTCTACGCTCTAACTTTCTGTCACAATCATCCAATTCCGTAGATTTCTGTTTCATTTACGTTCAGTTCTTGGAGAATCGAAACGCATACTCACATTTAAAAATTCCGAAATACCACCAGGTTTTGTTGTCATTTAATTAACTTAGACAAAACTTACAATATTCCTGGTTCTTCACTGGTGGCCAGATCGTAAAATACTTCAGTGAATTCTATATGATGATTGCCGATTGTTTTCGAATGTTTTTCTGCTCTTTACACACACTGCCTGGAGTAGTACCTTGCATGTTGGTCTTCACTCCTGCATTTCGATCCCTACCAAACACACGTCAATCCACCGTTGCACAGAAGACTGAAACCACACATGAACACACTTTATCGTGCGGAAACAATGAATATTCTGCTGGACCTAACTTAATTGCACTGTTAACAGTGTGTATGTGGCAAAACAGCTATGAGGCGGGCGAATCACAGCACATTGCGTCGGTGGACTATAGGCAGCAGGTGTAACTTTGAGGTGTTTTAACTTCATGACGACCACTCTAGAATACTTTTTCCGTCAACTGGTCTCCCTATAAGTTGAAAAATTGTAACTGTATACTTTCTCTTATTTTTTCTTTTCTTTTTATTATAGCCTTTCTCTTTTCATATGGATATTCAGATGGTAAGAGGTAAATGACCAAATGGGAGCCTCGTAATTAAAATTTTAAAGAAAACGAAGTCCCCCTTTCTCAGATTCCAGTAGAATATTGCGCTGATGTGCACGAGTGTGTGCGTGCCCCATAAGGAACTAAACAAGATCTAGATAAAATAATTCCCCACCTCAACTTCGGCCATATATATAACAAGTGTAAGCAAAGTCCCTTCCTCTTCAGATGCTGGTTTAAGACTATCTTTCTATCCCACGAACCGTTAAGCTGTTTGGACACTCACCACAGAGGATCTCACCACAGAGATGGTTAATAGCACTGGTGGTGGCTCACCTAAGTAGTTCCCGTCCTTATTCTAACAAATTAACAAATCGAGTATACATCTTGACACACTTCAGGGCTAGTTACTGTGCATAATGAATCTATAGCTTGGTTACTTAAGTGAATGGGGAAGGCCTATAAATAATATGCATAATACGCAATCAGTGCAATTTACACGCATACAATCCCAGTATCAAATCAGAAACCATTCTTCACCCATGAGGGTTCTGTGCCAGACCTCTTCTCCAATCTACAGGAACGAAATTTCGTAAAGAACACTGATTAATAATTCCACGCCAATCATTGTAGTAAAACAGTTAATTCATTGAAGTACAGCGAAATCTGAACGAAATTCCGTATGGTTCAGTTATTTATTTATGACCTGCAGTTGTGCTGTACGTGCTCCTACATCCTGTTCGTAACCACTTTGTTTTTGAATCCGAACAACGAAACATAGAATTCTGAATCGCGACGCGTGTCTGCAAAAATTAGTGCAGGATATCTCTGTCGCCACGTCTTCAACGGGAAGTTCTGCGTTCTTGTTGTCTTACCCCTTTAGACTTCAAGTTCAACCACAATCATGTAATCGACTTCCAACCTCATCCAAGCCACTTCCCGACAAAAATTGTACTGACTGGTGTGCTCACCTTAAACCACTGAGGAACAATTAAGAACGAAGAAAGGAACACTTTTGTCATTAGCACTTTTAACAATTAATAAGCTGTAGTCGTAGACCTTGGAAACTCCAAACAGCTGCCGTCTGCGGTGCTAAGTACGATCTTCAGCGCTCGGGATGCTGCTTGGCTGATACACTCGCCACAGCAGAATTAGCGGCGTCCTTCCCTCCGTACGCGTTCTGTTCAACAATACATACTCAACACATTGTGAACATAACCAACACTTTACAATAACTACTATTTAGCCGTACAGTCGGCTAAATTCTTCCGTAAGGAGTTAAGGCGACAAGTTTGCCCCTAAGGTCTACTACAAAATTTTGGCATGGTACATCATTTTTCAGGGAGACAATAATCTATAGAAGCGAACAATAATAACGTTTGACACGTCTGAATTCCTGTTAAAATTTTGTTTTCAGTTACTTTTGGTTTCAGCCAGATTTCCCTTCATATTACTTTGTGGGTGTCAGTGCCCACTACTTATATGTGAGACTAGCTCTAGGGCACTAAAATGGTCACCCATGCAGTTAACTAATATTACATTAAAGTTATCTTTCTTCCATCTTCAATAACGAACGCTACCCTCTGTAATTAATTACGCTTCTCCCCTCATCCAAAATCACTACGTTATACTGTGCAGGGATTTATCCATACTAAAAGCCCATACTTGAGGGCCGTTTCCCATGTTTATGGCACGCCTGATCTATTAAGGAGTTCTTACAATTACCGAACCGTTAGGTTAGCGGGAAAGCACCATCTAAGGTTATAAGAGAATCGCAAGAGGCTCTCGCTTCAGCCCTGCACTCCGTTCCAAACTGTACGGTTCTGGAAACGATGCTGCAAAAACGCCACCTCAGCCTGCACCCAACGTCTGAAGCTACTTATGTCTTCATCAGTTCATCCAGATACCAGTAGATCGAAAGGATGGTCTTTGAACCCAGGAATCGGGACTGAGGGGTCATTTGTGCCGCTGTGAGCAACTGGCTGCTCCCGTTGGACGTACAATATCTGATCAAAAGTAAGCGGAGACCTTTTAATAGATATTAACATGGATTGTGTTAACTCTTACCTTTTATCATGGCTCAAGTTTGCTGACGAAATATTCAAGGGGACACCTGAATGTCTGGGGAAGAATGGCGGCCTGCTCTTCCTCAAGAGCCGAAACCAGGGACAGTAATAATCTTCTGTGCTGGTGTGTGGAGCGAAGTGCACGCTTTAGCTCATCCCGTCATCCCAAAAGTGTTCCATCCGATTGACGTAGGAGCTCTAGACAGGTCACTCAATTTCAGGAATGTGACTGCCCACGGTTATTGTTTTACGACATGGTGCATTCTCATTTTGATACAATGAATCATTGTCTCCGAAGAGTTTCATTACAGGAAGCAGAAAACAGTGCCGTAAAATGTGTTGATATCTGTCCACAATCAGCATTTTCTTAACCTTAATAAGGGGACTGCACCATAATGGTGAAAACACCTGTGTACCGCAATATTTCTTCCTCTATATTTCAGTGTTGCTGCATTGCAGATAACGTATTCGAGGCATTCGCCAAACCCAAACCCTTCCACGGGATTGCTACAGGGCATTGTGTGATACATCTCTCCCAATCAATCATTTCCAATTACCTAGTGTCCAGTGGTGTCGGTCCTCGTACGACCTCAAGGGTCGCTTAGCAATGACTTCAGTGAAGTATGGCGTTTGACGAGCTGATCGCCCAAAGTAGGCAGTCTTTTCAACTTCCTAAGCACAATCATTTAGCTAGCTGGACTGCTGGAAGCGCTCTGGAACTCGTGGTTGATTGTTTCCGCTGATGTCATTCGATTTTCTACAACCAACCACCACACTGCTCGTCAGTGCCTGCCCGACACTAGATGACTTCTGCCTTCTCTTGGTTTACATGTGATTGTTCCTCTGTATTTCCATTTCATAGTTCAGCGGCAGTCTACTTGGGCACGTTTAGGAAGGTTGAATTCTGCCTGATGGATTGTCACTGAGATCAGATCCAGTGTCTCGACCACGTTCGAAGGCACTGACCTCGCTTGACAAACCTCTTCGCTGCTACTCCTTCGCTGGAGACAACACAATAGCTGCGGCCTCCATTGATCTGGTGGATCCGCCTCTTGTGAGGTCTAGTGGTCAGTTCCGCATTACTAAGCGGTTTCCGGAAACTTTCTTCAGACACTTTATGCCAGATCATCTCCCACTCCAACCCCTACCCCCTGCCCCAGCAAGCATACTCTTCTATCTGCTATTTCATTCAGGGTATTCGCAAAAACTCTCAGTAATCAACAGTCATACCCATCGCATATCTCGGGCCCTTTCACTGATCGGCCAAAGTCCCACCAGACGAGCCGTCCAGTCCTGTCAGCAACGACGATGATCTTATATCTGTTTTTGAGGCGTAAGACAACAGAATGTGGACGAGTAACTACACTCATGCTCATAAATTAAGAATAATGCTGATACATGCTAAAACAACGTTCTGGTGGGTGGTTTGCGGGTTTAAATCGCCTCGGGGTATTACCATGCCGTGCATCTGACCTACGGTCGTCGCACGGTGGCGCTGGCAGCAGTCCACATACGCAGAGGTGTGTTGGTGCATGTCAGAGTACGGTGCAGCGAGTAAGTGTGCAGACGTTTTCAGACGTACTAATGGTAACTGTGTGTTGAAAATGGCTCAAAGAACATATATTGATGACGTTATGAAGGGTAGAATACGAGAGCAACTGGAGGCTGGTCAAACACAGCAGGTCGTAGCACGGGCCCTCTGTGTGTCACAAAGTGTGATATCACGATTATGCCAACGATTCCAGCAGACAGGAAACGTGTCCAGGTCCTACAGTACTGGACGTCCACAGTGTAAAACACCACAAGAAGACCGATATCGCACCATCAGTGCCCGCAGGCGGCCACAGAGTACTGCAGGTACCTTGCTCGGGACCTTACCACAGCCTCAGGACCAGTTGTCTCCAGAAACACAGTCTACAGACGACTGAACAGACATGGTTTATTCGCCCGTAGACCTGGTGTCAAGAACACAGTACATGGTCATTGAAACAGTGGTCCCAGATTTTTTTCACGGGTGAGTCAAGGTATATTCTGAACAGTGATTCTCACCGGGTTTTCATCTGGCGTGAACCACGATTTTTGTAGCTCATGTGTGTCGCGACGGTTTTCTCAACTTATCACCAATACCGCAGACTTACAGATCTTTATCGTGTGTTTTCACTATGTGCTTATGATATTAGCGCCAGTTTTGTGTAGTGCCACGTTGTTTGGCACCACATTCTGCAATTATTCTTAATTTATGAGCATGAGTGTACTTTCACGTAAGCCTACATACGAGGGGCGTTCAGAAAGTAAGCTCCGATCGGTCGCGAAATGGAAACGACTATGAAAATCCGATAAAGCTTTGCACAGATGTGTTGGGTAGTGTCTCTAGTATAACCCCAGTTAGCATCACGTCGCTCTTCTCATTTCTGAGCTCGCAGTGAGTGCGTAAAGATGTCTAGAAAATAGTGTCTGCCGCCAAGTACGAGGGCCTGGTGAGAAATTTCGCCTGAAGCTATGCAGCTAACATTACATAACTGTCGTGCTGTTTCTTCTTCAAGACAATTCTCAGCCGCATTCTGCAGGGGCAATGAAGATGCTCCTGCATCGTTTTCAAATGGAAATGTGAGATTACCCACAATACAGTCCGCAATTGTCTCCCCCTGAGTTTCATCTCTGGTCACATGAACCGCTGTCTTTGAAGACAACATTTTGACACAGACAACGAGGTGTAGGCCAGCGTGGAGAATTGGCGGAAAGCACTGGCGGCTGCCTTCTATGATGAGGCTATTGAAAAGTTGGTACAACGCTATGACAAAAGTGTAAGTCAGAACGGCGACTACGTAGAGAAGTAGCTGAAAGCTGTAGCTAATTGTTACAAGTAAAACATTTCTGATGTTCACTGTGGTTTCAATTTGGCAATCAATCGGAGCTTACTTTCTGAACAGGCCTCGTATTCATGACTCCGACCGAGTTCGCCATTGAGCCTCAGGGATCACTGTGACACCAAGGATCCCGGGATCCAGCACAGGAGGTAAGCTTTCGACGCAGGTATCTCAACGCCACAGACACCAAATGTAACAGCCTTGAGTATGTTGGGTACAGTCAGCGTTCCTTCCAATTGTTTGTGCAGAGCGGTCAGTTACCCCCGCAGACACACGTACATAGCATTGTAATATCCATGGTTTCACCTTTGAACTGCATATCAAGGAAATCGCCAATACTGTCCAGACACCGCCGCTATTCCATTGCTGGCTATAACTCACGCACCAAAGACGAGACCAGTATCGACTATTTGTAACGGCGGCTATATCAAATTACCCATCTACGTTTCCCTGTCCTTGTAAGCCATCCGCTCTCCCCATCTGTTACTCGTGATCTATTTCTATCGCTCTCGCTTTGTTTCCATGACATCCTCATTGACGTTTCTCCTCATGAAGTGCCTTTATCTGTCGTTTCTAACTCCTGACCGTTTTCATCTTTCTTTTCTCTTTCTTTAATCCGTGCCTTCCACTGCTCAGCATCTCTTTCCTATATTTTCAAAGATCCCATCCCTTTTAAATTTATTCTGAATACTGACTCATTACCCCCTGTATTGCTTATTGTGAGTCTTCTTATAATTACTTTTAAAGATTTGATTTATCCATCAGCAGCTGAGCTTCATTGCCAAGCACTGTCTTGATTTTGAACAGTTTCAGAAGCTGTGGATAGCTGCCTCACACTTTAGATCTCTGCCTTTGATGTTATTGTCAGCCAGTTCACATTGCTCATGAGAGTTTGTTTTTGGGCGTAGGTGTGTACATTGTAACAATTTTCCGGAGCACCTGCAGCAGTCTGAGCCAGACTGGTACACATACGACATATTTTGTGCAGTCTATCAACAATTGCTCTGGGAATAAGAACGCAGTAGCAACCCTAGGCGCTGCTTAGGGGGCGAAATGCAAATAAAACCGAAATATATCTCCAGTGAAACATCCTTCCTTTGTACAGAATTCAAACTTTACACCTTGCCCAATCATATTTTCCGACTGTTTACTACTCGCCCGTACTGAAAACTTCACACTACTAGAGAAGCTTCCGATTACGAACAAATGGAAAGAACTGATTCAACAGAATCTTGATCACGGTGTGTGGCGCTGCACTTGTAACTCGTTAATCAGCCTATATCTCAAAAGAGTGAAAAGGACATTGCCATAAAAAAATACAGAGTTGAAAGGTATATGAAGGAAATCAGCAGTACCAATCCCTGAAACAGAGAGGAAAGGAACAGTGCGTCTGTTCTGAAGTGACTCGAAGAGCCTCTTGGTGCAGGTGAGGGATAACGATCGGGAGTTGTTTTCTACACTTGTTTAAGGAACTGTTGATAACGACGGCTGTTCATCTGTAGACATTAATTTGATTTGTCCTCGAACAGTGCGTCATCGCTGACTATACCTGCCGCAACTCTTTATTACCTGTCGTCGACACCTGGGCGTCGTTAGTGGCTGACGCGTGACGCAGTAGGCGCTAAACAGCACAGCTGATGTGTCATCACTGCACTCCTAACGTAGTATAAATACCGAAGCGAAGGTCTGATCTTCACAGCAGTCAGAAGCAGAGATAGCGGACGGAGCTGTCTACACAACACAATGCATACTAGGAAGGTACGTCTCCTACACAAGTGTGTTGTATCTAAAACCGGGTAGCTTACATTTGATTGCTTCTCTTGAGATCTTTCTAATACGTATCTGACATTGTGGGTCTAGACATACGGTATTTATCAAGGTGGAACAAACACTGATTTTCTTTGTACAAAAGGAAAGATCATATAAACTCGTGACACGGTGCACCTACAACAAGAGCACATTTGTACACCAGATCAGGCACTCGTTGAATTTTACATCGGCGGAATTATGTGAGCCTACCACGTTCGGATTCGAGATTTTTCTGATTTAGTGCATGTAATATTGACTGATTCTGACTACATATGCTGGTATATTGTTACATCCAACTACGAGCTGACAACCTCTTTATGTAGTAGACACGAATTTTGTTGCGTTGATTCCTTTTCGCTCGGTATGTTACTTGTGGCAGTCAGCGTCAGTCTTATCTCTTTTATATCCTCTCCTAGAATATTGCATGCATCTTATCCTTATATACTATGTGTCCGAGCACGGTGTTAAATACACACACTGAATGCACGTCAGGGAAGTACCTACATGTGATCTTAGTGATAACAAGAGACCAGTAATGTAAGATTCTCTTCCCTGACCAGCAGTTCCAGCTTTTAATCCCGTGACAACAATGTCCATTACGGTCAAAGATTGTGACAGTTGAGCATCTGACAGCTATAACGTATACATATGGAAACATGTATAACACTGACGTAAGACTGATAGTGGACCTTTTACTGATCATACGACATTATTACAATTAATTTAAAATACCAGTGTGTTTCTACGTTTTAGTGTTGAACATTATTTTTAACGTAAACGCAGGTCATTTGGTATAGAAATACTTATCGTATAAGAAAACTTATATTTCTACTCTACAGTATCGAAAAAGGTTCTTGTATTATAGACACCGATATGTATACATTTGTTTTTGTAATCTGTATCAGATACGACTAACAATGTTCCACAACCCAAATATCGGTATGGCAGTTTAATACTTTTGCTAGAAGTTCATGGGGTACAGCTAGAGGTCTTTTAACAATTAGAAGCTGCAAATTGCGAAGTCTGGCAGACAGTTGAGCCTTTGACTTAGCTCTGTGAACGTCAGAACTGTTTGCATCAGCTGGAATGTCCGGTAGGTCAGTCGCCATCGGCTGACACGCTCTGGTAAAAGATGTCGCCCAATGGGTATCTAACAGGACGGAGATGGGCCTAGCAGGTACGAGATATGAGTGTTAACCTCACTAAAGGTAGCGCTCCTAAGATACACATGAATAAGAAATTATTACAGAATATATTCGATCTTAAGAAATCCAAAGTCTGCGAAAATTGACACTTATTAACATGGAAAAGTTCTAATCTAAAATGTAGACAGAAAGAGATCAGACAGTTTAGGTGATTGAGTTAGGATTGCAAACTGCTATTGGGTTATGGAAAGACAAGTCGACGATGAACGTGCTGTGGTTGCCTGATTATTCCAGAAGAACGAAAACTACTATATGCAAATTAAACCACTGATCGAGTCATGAATGAGCCCTCAGTTATTCGAGATAAGCCTGATATTCGCAGAAAATATATTCGCCCACAAACGGTCGGTAATTCTCACACTCTGCTCACCTAAACTGCATTTTGTCACCTCGGCCTCTCTACCGACTTTGGTTCGTCATGGACCCAGTTAAGCTGCAGAAGAAAATCACTTGCAAAGCAGCCGCCAGTGGAGAGAACGAATTAATATTAAAATAGATGTCTTGATAATGGCAATAACTAATGTTACTTATTATAGTTGTTGTCTACTTTGTTAATTGATGGGAACAGAATTCAGACTGTGATGAATATAAATCAGCTATGAATGAAATATGAGTGAGCCAGTCCAGCAATGGACTGGCGCATATCACAATACACAAGATTTTCAAAATTTGTGTGTGCCTGGTGTTAGAGATTAAACACTTCCGTTGAATGCTTGTATGCCCAGTAATGATAGGTTATTTGAAACCTATTCAGGTATAGCGAACATAAACTCAGGGAATGAACGAACCTAAAAATTATGAAAATTGTTTACTACTGACACCTTCCTATCCTCATATTTTGCGATACTTTGCTAGTGATCCTTCGAAATACTATGAATGCGCCGAAGCTACAAGCCCTGGACGTCAGAGACAACATCTAGGTGATACGAACTTAGCGGACAACTGGTGTACACTGCGGAGGTGTATCTTTGGATCTGTGTTATGCAGAGTGCAAATGCATTAGCATTTCTTGAAACGACATAACATTAACTTTTCTGCTTGAGGATGGAATCGTTGCTAGCATCAAAAGAGATCAATATTGCTTATTGATTATAAGATGTGGTTTTCTGTGAAAAGTGAGTAAATAAACATTTGAGACGGATATATTACATAGGAAGATAATTTTAGAAATGTTGTTGTCGACTGAAATTTTCTCCACAAAATGATAAACGGAAGAGATAATGAAGAGTAACGTTTCACAAATGCGCATAAAGAAGTTTACGTGCCTCTGCAGTGATGAATAGGTGCTATAATGAAGAAAATTTCAGTAATTTCTATGACACACACGATCGATTGTAAAAGATTGTGTTAACCGAACTATTCCCCTATGCAACCTGCCCACCACAGCTAATTACCTGAAGCCAGAATAGTAAAGTTCTACTTTATTGGGTATGTGGAACTTCACTGCGAATTTTAAGAGCCTTACATCTCGTACCCTCGATAGAAAGTACCCTCCTGTGGACAACAACGATAATTTGCATCTACACCTGCCTCTGATACTCTAAATGTCGTTTTGTGTCTTAGCTTTCATGGATCATTTAGTATAGATTCTCCCACTATTATTGGAAACCTCTGTATTACTTCCACAACCATATACATGTGGGAGAAACAATGAAATTTACGAAATTTCTGTTTTTCCATAAAATATATGTGAATGACTCAAGGTCACATAATACATTGAAAGAAATTCTCAAACTTTCGAAAGGTATATTTTTCGAAATTTGTAGCATAAGAAGTTACTCCATTACGCAAAAAAAGGTGAATGTACAGGAAATGTGTCGCCAATGCTGACTCAGTACAATCCACGCCAGGTTTCGTTTGAGATTATTCGTAATACCGAAAGCAAAGTGTGTGGTTCATATAAAAGACCGTAATCCATTTTACATTAACAGTTATTCATACTATTCTGTTTATTCACATAACCTAAAGCAACAGAGGAGAAATACGTATATAAGAACCGTGCTGTCTTTTTGTTCACTCATCTAAGTGAATAATGCTTCATGTTGTGTGAGGTTTAATATTCACTTTGCATTCATATGGCAAATGACTGGATTACATTATTTTGATATAAGAAGTCCCTAAAACAACATCTTAGTGTTACACAAATGAAACTAGGCATCACCGGCAGCTGTGGCCGAGTGGTTTTAGACGCTTCAGTCCGGAACCGCGCTGCTGTTACGGTCGCAGGTTCGAATCCTGCCTCGGGCGTGGATGTGTGTGATGTCTTTAGGTTAGTTAGGTTTAGGTAGTTCTAGGTCTAGGGGACTGATGACCTCAGATGTTAAGTGCCATAGTGCTTAGAGCCATTTGAACCATTTGAAAATTAGGTATCTGTAAACTTAACGCTTTTTACAGCAATGACATTTACAATCCAGTCAACTTTAGATATGAGATAGTTCCTTCAGGCATTGAGAAACTTGAATTCGTAAGAATGCCTGTAGAGGGCAGGTACTACATAATATAGAGCGTAAGCTGTGAAAACACACCAGAAACACGCATGTCCTATACGCGCTGCAAGTCAAGTACTTTTTATATAGCTGCAATTTTCACTCTACGAACAACAACCTCATACTGGTGGTGAAGATCGCGGTATATTACGAAAACATATGATTAACTGAATCACAAGCCTACACATACAAGATGGTGACTTACTTTTATCGTTTAATATCAATGCCTCAAAGGTTCATCACCAGAATCAAACACAAAATGGTGCAATGCGCTGACTTCAGTTGAAGTTGATGAGGCACAACTGATGAAATATACCATAGCTCTGTGGGAAAGCGAGAGTCATACCGATATGTTCAAGACTGGAACATGGGCCACTAGATCAGATAATATAAATATGTATACATGCAATATAAACTATCAAAGCTGCATATGAACTCTTACCGACGCCACTTACATCTTACATCAGCGTACATCGATTAGTCGGTTTCACTCAATTTGTACAGTTGTTCATACGGGAAAGTGACTCACCAACGTAAGTACAGTACAAAATATAGAACATAGGGGTTTAAATATTGGAAAGATGTTAACATCTGGTAATAAATCGTCTGTAGTTTTGTGACCAATGCACCATAATAAGTAATCTGAAAAAAATGAATTCTGGTCGCCGTTTCTGTGAGCTATATAGATAATCAACATGCCTATGCACCCACGTAAAACAATGGACGGGTCATCAAAATACTTTGGAAGGGAGAGCATCCCAGCAACTGACGTCGTTTTTACTGCGGTATAATTTCGTATACAATCCCTATTCAAAATATTGGGAAAATTTCTGACATAATACTGTTCGTTTCATGGATCCTGTTAGTTATTTGCGAACTGTAGCCCACTGTAACTATGCTAATTATTTACCTACTGCTTTCCCGATTATCACGGCTGCTGTGTTACTTTGATGTTTCTTTCTTTCTTACAGAGCGTTTCCCTATTGCTACTACTAGTTGCGGTGGAGTCCTTTACAGCACTGCCTGTTTCTGACTCCGAAACTTCAACGGTGGAAGAGGAGGTCGGTTCGTCAGCTGCTACTGTGGACAAAGCTACTGGAAAAGTTGGTGTCGATGGTGAGGACGCAACACCAGTCCCAGCGACGTTGCCGGTGGAGGACATTAGCAACTCATCACCAACTGGAGGTGGCGACGATTCTCCAGTATCTGTGGACGACTCCACTGAAGACGGGTCAGCTGGGGCCAGTGTAGACGCAGCTGCTACTGTCTTCAGTTTTGCAACAGTGGACGACAAGGGCACGACTGCGGAGACACCGGAAACAACCCAGCTCGACACTGCCTCAGAGGTGGTGGTCATTGAAGTGGTGGAGGACATCCTAGAGGTGGAAACCAAACCACCGTCTGACATGGAGGGTGCTGAGACCATGATATTCAGGCCCATGTTTGCATACTACCCAGGCGAGTTCCAATAGCTGCCATAAACCACACATTACATGCGAACAACCACGTCTGTCACATGACAGTCTCTCTAACTCCCACTGTGAGTTCCCTATCTATCTTCCCAAGTGCCACATCTCTGTAACGGATTAGTAATTTATTAATTTATTTTGCTGTATTGTGTCTTATTGTGATTGTTTTTGTATCCTGAAATAAAACGAAATGATTCTCATTTACTGATCCTTTTCTTTTACGATTATCCAATATCACTAGCTATGCACCTTTTCAGTTAAAGTTGTAATTTGTTGCTATTAACAACGAAATTACGAGTATTATTGTCTTAAAAGTGATGAGTACTAATTTCTGTACTGTAATAAAACCATCAGAACGGCTCATATTTCTCAGAATAAGTTATTGTCGGCAATCTGGAGTATGGATACTGTTTCCGAATCCCCATGTGCTCTCGACATCACACGTTGCGAGATGGTATTTGCCATGCAGACAAGGAAAGCATAAATCGTAACTTCTTGCAAATCTTCATGCAAATATACGTGTAATTTCCATGTCTCTGAAATGTCATATAAATTATTTAATATGACCAATGATGAAATAATTTATTAATATTTACGTTTGAAGGCGAACCGTTGCCTGACACAGGTTCGTCGTGCGAAGCTCGAACACTAACCGCTTTTTTATCTCATTTTGTTCGTTATTGCTCATTGTATTTGCTCGGGACGGACGTCCAATGACACACCCGTTCAAGTTTATCGTTCATCCAGTCAGTCAGTTTTTTATTAGCCTACACAGGGCAGCTAATGTTCTGACCCAACATCAGCATTTTTATTAGCCTACACAGGGCAGCTAACCTTCTGACCGAATACGCTTAGCTACCGTACCGGCAAACAACTTCATCACAATGACGTCACCTTCGTACAGCTACATAAGTTACATAATAGATACGTGAAACGTCTCTCGCGAGTTTCTCGGATTGCCAGAATAGTGCACCTTAGACTTGCACATTGTGTAGTTTTTTTTTAATGGTCTACTAAAGTCGTACAAAGTTTGAAGTAAATCTGTAATCCCAACATCGTGCTCTCCCTTTGATAGTAACGTGAACGCTCACTGACTCACTCACACAAACAATCTCTCTCTCTCTCTCCCTCTCCGGCCGGAGTGGCCGAGCGATTCTAGGCGCTTAGTCTGGAACAGCGTTGCTGCTATGGTCGCAGGTTCGAATCCTGCCTCGGGCATGGATGTGTGTGATGTCCTTAGGCTAGTTAGGTTTAAGTAGTTCTAAGTTCTAGGGGACTCATGACCTCAGCTGTTAAGTCCCAAAGTGCTCAGGACCATTTGAACCTCCCCCCCCCCCCCCCCCCCTCCTCTCTCTCTCTCTCTCTCTCTCTCTCTCTCTCTCTCTCTCTCTGACACACACACACACACACACACACACACACACACACACACGCACACACGCACACGCGCGCGCGCGCGCCCGCGCGCATATACATACACACTTTTCTGTCACTAAAAATGATCTGGCTTCTTCCTTCAAATGCTGTCAATATTTACCGTTTAGTCTTTTGAACGATAACGATATGTTTTGAAATCAAAGAAATTATTGCGTTGTCTACCTCTCACTAGGCACCCACATTGATCGATTACACTTAAAGCATTTCCAAGCCTTAAAGATGTGTGACCTTAAGAACATCAGAAATAAATCATTTAATGGGTTACTAAAAGTTACTGTTCTTTCAATGTGCAACCTGCTACAATGCTACGACATGTGTATTTAATGGAAAGAAATATGTTTTATGAAGGAAACTGTATTGTTACGAGATCAAAGATGAATACTTGTGCTTTTAATAATTTTTAATGCAGTTCCAGACAGAGTCATACAGAAAAGTTAATAAGGAATAGCAATTAACACTTTCATACTTCACAGTAAGAAATCCACAAAATCAGCTTCGCTGGCTTACGTAGATGACTCGCTTTCAGCAAAATTTATAACGAAAAGTTCCATAATATTGCCCTTCTCCGCTTTTCTGTGGCAATTTTCATCTTACAGTTCTTCTGCATGTCTCACACATGCCGCCCACGCAGATGTACAGATGCTCTCTGCTGCTTCATGTGTAAGTCTCTCATCATCCGTAATTTTAAATGTACTGTTCTTTTCCTCAATACATGTTCTTACCTGAGCCCATACCAGCTCTACTGCATCATAATGACAATGATGTGGTGGTAATCTGACTTTGGTGCTTTGCAGTTTCGTCTGTCTCGTAATTTCTATAGGCAGGCTTCTGGGCGTTGACAAGAACCAGCAATTCTGCCTTGGTATATGACGAATTAGAAAGTATTCCATTAGGTGGCAACCATGCAACGATGTTTGCCTTTTCGAAATACGTAGTTGGAGCTTTGTTCACTTGCAGTGAATGGATACTCGCATTATCCACGACAATAACCGAAAGCGCAGTGATATCCTGTAACAACTGAAATTTAAACTACCGTTCGAGTACACTATACGTCATTTCACAATGGCAATGTCTGATACATACCCTTTCTCCTTGTTTCTCACTATCTAGGGATTTCCAGTTGCCTGCCTAATGTCGGCCACCAATCTTCTAAAGTCTTTTGCATTGGAATATGAACCTATATTCTGACCCTTCGATAGGCACACTTGGTCTGTATGGGAATTATTGTTAACTTTTGTTATTTTGGTTGTGAATTCCGCAATTAATCCTGTATCTCTCCATTATTTATCTCAAACACCATAAAGCAGTTTTTGTGTTGACTACCAAGTACGGAAACACTACGATACCGGAAGAGACAACTACAATATAGTCAGTTATCGACAGTACGGAACATTTGCGCTGTAAAATTCTCTAAAATAAATAGTTATTTCACCTCAAATATGTTGGTACAGAAGCTTAAGTCACGGGATACTACTGAGTGAACCTACGCTGGGAATGTTATCTGCAAGTCAATTAAGTGAAATAAGTTTGTAGGTGCAAAGCTGACGGAACTGAGCTCTTAGGTTACCGTCTCCACATGATGATGCCATCTTACTATGTTAGCCATGTGAATGCTTAGGAACTTCACACGAGGAATTCCCTTTCAACGTGTTCTAATTGGTCTCTGCTTCTGACACCTGTAAGTGATTTTCACTTTTAAGGAATTACGTGTTATGTTGTTTTGAAGGTTGAGAGTTAGGCTGTTTGACATTATCTCGTTGTAACCACAATTTAGGAGACACCACAGCTTCTGAAAAACTCCTCCAATGCGTAGCTCTTACACAGCATCCTAACGTATATGTTCCCACAATTACTGTAATTTTATTCATGTGGTGTCATTTGTTTATGTGACTTTAGTTTTCAGTTATTTAATTCTAACTCCATCTATGTTAGGGCGATGTATTTATCACCATAACGTTTTTATTTTCCGAGTGGAATGTTATTATGATCTGCATAATCAAAGTGTTAGTGGATGTGACAGAAAATGCGAAAAGGGTAATTTTTATTGTGTTGATCTACCATACCGGACTTTGTGAGATCATATACAGCAGTATCTCCAGAAAATTCTTTGTGGAAACCATAATGAACAACTGATAAAAGGTTATTTACACAAAATTTTTCGGTATTTTCTTACGAGATAAATGCTAGAAAACTGATGAAAAGATAATATTTGCCTATAATCTTGGGTAACTTGCTTGTCTCTACATCTAAATATCTGAATTGCTGTTTTTATGGAAAAACATCTTGAGTCATCGAATGTTTATAGAGGTAACCAGAGAAGTGTTTTCTGTTACCTCTGTGGTTGGAATGATTTGTGTTCCTCATTACTTTCTTCGCAGTTACTGAATTCAGGAAATTGAATGTCAGTGATGTTCTTCTTTGACTTACGTTTATCGCTCAGGGGATTAACGATATTGGGCTTATTACATGTAAGCACTTATGCTTTTAGTGAACAGCGTAGAAATCGATATATTTTCTTATGTAGTAGGTAAGAAAGCCTAATTGATATTAATATTGCTGTTCACGTGCAACACACACACACACCTGTAAATTCAAACAGATTTTAAATTTTCCTCTGCAACGATAAACAACTAGGTGGTAGAAACTAATAACAGATAGTTCTGGTTTTCCGGTGTATCCACTTGGTTCCAACATACTTGCCATAACTGGAAGTCTTTTGCCAAATATACCAAACTGAGATCCCCTTAGTATCATTCTCAGCCTGCTGGTATTTCACTACAAAGATGGATAGTAAGAGTACTCAGCATCACGTATATTATGAAATAGCAGGCCACCTTTATCAGAGAACGTAAGGCTTCCTAGCACATAGAACAACGCATTCTTCACCACACCTTAAGGGTCTTCCAATTGGCATATTCTTGACACCATTATAATGTCAGCCTGATTTAGTTCCAAACCCACTGCTGCGTAGTCTGTTTCTTTCTCTTTTCACTTCACTCAACAGTTTTATTCTTCTTCTTCCTATTTTCCTTCCACTGTACCTCTAATAGCTGTTATTAGAGAAAAATATCATGACTGTGGGTTGATGTTTCACTAAGGGTGATCGAAGCTGTGAGTCCAGTACAATTTCAGATGAGGCTCCCCCATGGACGTGTGTGTTATGTATTTGAGACAAGAAAATAATGAAACGCGGGAGAAACATTTGTGCCCTTCAGGCACAATTAGAAATGGCGTATTTTTAATTACATAGGTTGAAACCAGAAAGAGACAATGGGAGTTGGAGGAAGGTGACAAATAACAGTCAAAAGGAGGAAACCTCAGAAATTAGGCTTCAAATTCCGGTTAGCAGGAAGTCTGTCTTGTCACCTGAAACAAGAGAAGAGTCGCAACCGGTTTTTGAGCAAAGTGGACTGCAGAAGAGTCGCAGGAACAACTTTAATGTTAGGTTGGGAGGGAAGACAAGTAGAAAGAAACGAGTCCTCCTGCTAGGAAACAGTCATGGGAGAGGTGTAGGACACAGGGAAAACTAGGCGCAGAATACGAGGTCACAAACATCGTCAAACCCAGTGCCAAACTTAGGCAGACGACAGAAGATATATGGGCCCAGTGATGAAGAAGATCAGGTACTTATATTAGGAGGAGCAGGAATCAGCCTGGTTAGATTCTTTGCATATAGCATGAAATGTGACCTATACAGAATAATAGTAGCTGTGTGTGCTTTGTGAAAATTTTACAGCGCCATCACCAGCAATGGGTTAACACAGTTGTTAACTATGTAAACAAAGAGCTGGGTGGATATCTTCCGACGGAAACAAGGCCTCATATCTGTGATGTGCTTGTTGCTGCAATTGGGAGCCGCGATGAGTGGCTGCACGGTTAGAGGCGCCATATCACGGATTGTGCAGCCTCTCCCTCCGGAGGTTCGAGTCCTTCCTCGGGCATGTGTGTGTGTGTGTGTGTGTGTGTGTGTGTGTGTGTTGCTCTTAGCACGATTTAATTTAAGTAGTGTGTAAGGCTATGGACCGATGACATCAGCAGTTTGGTCCCTTAGGAACTGACACACATTTGAACATTTTTTTGCAATTGGGAGTTTAAGATACACAAATCATGGTTTGTATCTGACTAGAAAACTCATCGACAAATTAGCTGAATGTCTTGCATAAAGTATTAGAGAGGCCACAAACACACAACAAAAATATCTGTGATTATCGGTGACAGTGAGGCACATTACTAGTTAGTCGCCTTACACAGAGAGAGAATTAAACAAATTAGAGAAGAACCAGACAGTAACATGTGTAACAAGTTCCAGAAAAACTAAATTAATTTCCTTAATCAAAGCGTTAGGGCGTTGAAAACCTAGACACACGGCCATCTTGGGTGTCTAGTAGTTATGGAAAATTCTGAAGTGATAGATGTTCTGTGCCTCTCTGAACAGCGTGTGCCCACAGGGACAGAGAGCATAGGCTAGTATCAGTTTCGTGTAGCATTAACATGAAAAAAGGAGGAATTTCAATGGATTTGAAAGTCAGACTCAAAGTCAAAAACATTGGAACAAATAGTTGTTGTGTAAATAAGACCTAGAAGAATGTGCTTGTGAATTGTTACTGCAGAATACCTCTCTGGTAGTTGCAACAGCCTACAGATACACTCTAGGAAAGTTTCAGCTGTTTACAATAAATACAGATGCATTATTGTGCTACCTGTCAAACAGAAAGACATTTGGTAGTTTGTGGATTTTTTTTTTTTTTTTTTTTTTTGTTTGGGGTTAAGGGCGCTCAACTGCTGAGGTCATTAGCGCCCAGTCACTGTTGTGAGAGCACATGGACTCTGGTAAAACTCTAGGGGATGGGGGGGACACCAGAAGGACCTGACAAAGATGCAGATAAAATAAGTAAAAAGGTTAAATGTCCTTGGACAAGCCAGTTAAAGTTATAAAACGCAGAATACGAGCAGCTGCTCGAGCGTCATCAGCTAAAACATCCGGTAAAGTAGATGGCAGGGACAGGACAACACGAAATTGACTAAAACGGGGACACGACAATAAAACATGGCGCACTGTTAATGCCTGACCACAAGGGCACTGCGGGGCTGGGTCACTGGAGAGCAGGTAGCGGTGGCTAAACCGGCAATGCCCAATCCGCAACCTGGTCAGAAGGACCTCCTCGCGCCGAGATGGTCGGGAGGATGTTGTCCAAGCAGTTGGGAGCGGTTTTACTGCCCGGAGCTTGTTTCCTTGGAGGGATGACCAAGCATCCCACCACAACGACACAAGCCTCTTACATACATCCCCACGAACGTCAGATGACGGGACACAATGGGAGGCTGGCCGAGGCAGGAGGACTGCAGCCTTGGCTGCAGCATCCGCAGCCTCATTCCCAGGCACTCCTACATGTCCGGGAACCCACAGAAAGCTGACAGGAGAACCATTATCAGCGAAAGAATGGAGGGACTGCTGTATCCGTTGAGCCAAGGGATGGACCGGATAGGGAGCTCCAAGGCTCTGAAGAGCACTGAGTGAGTCAGAGCAGAGTACATACGATGAATGGCGGTGGCGGCGGGCATACTGAACGGCCTGATGGAGAGCAAAAAGCTCGGCCGTAAAGCTGGAACATTGGTCGAGGAGCCGGTATTTAAAGGTGGCGGCCCCGACGACAAAGGCACAGCCGACACCATCGTCAGTTTTGGAGCCATCGGTGTAAATAAAGGTGTGACCGGCAAGTCGAGCACGAAGTTCGACAAACCGTGAGCAATACACTGCAGCCGGAGTACCCTCCTTCGGGAGTGAGCTGAGGTCGAGATAAATATGAACCGGAGCCTGGAGCCAAGGTGGTGTCAGGCTCTCACCCTTTCTGTAGGTGGTAGGGAGGGCAAAATCCAATTGTCCAAGCAGGCGACGGAAGCGGACTCCGGGGGGCAGCAGGGCAGACACATACAACCCGTACTGACGGTCGAGAGAATCGGCGAAGAAGGACTCGTAAGAGGGGTGGTCGGGCATAGACAACGGCCGGCAGGCATACCGACACAGCAGTACGTCGCGCCGGTAGGTCAATGGTAACTCGGCAGCTTCAGCATAAAGACTCTCGACAGGACTAGTGTAGAAGGCTCCGGTCGCAAGACGTATCCCCCGATGGTGGATGGAGTTGAGCCGGCGTAAGAGGGATGGCCGAGCGGACGAGTAGACGAAGCTCCCATAATCCAGCTTCGATCGGACTATGGACCGATACAAGCGAAGCAGGACAGTGCGATCCGCTCCCCAAGATGAACCGCTAAGAACTCTGAGGACATTAAGGGAACGTGTACAACGGGCCGCCAAATAAGAGACATGTGGAGACCAACACAGTTTCCTGTCCAATGTGAGCCCTAGAAACTTAGTTGTTTCCAAGAATGGGAGAGCAATGGCACCGAGATGTAAGGATGGCGGAAGGAACGCTTTATATCGCCAAAAGTTGATACAAACCGTCTTCTCTTCAGAGAACCGGAAGCCATTTGCCACGCTCCATGAGTAGAGGCTGTCTAGACAACGCTGAAGGCAGCGCTCCAGGAGGCATGTTCTCTGGGCACTGCAGTAGATCGCGAAGTCATCGACAAAGAGAGAGCCTGAGACATTAGGTGGAATGCACTCCATAATTGGATTGATCGCGATGGCAAAAAGGGCTACGCTCAAGACGGAGCCCTTAGGCACTCCGTTCTCCTGGAGGAAGACGTCGGACAATACAGAACCCACACGTACCCTAAACTTTCGATCCGTTAAAAAGGAATCAATAAAAAGGGGCAGGCGACCGCGTAGGCCCCACCTGTGCATAGTGCGGAGGATACCTCCTCTCCAACAGGTATCATAAG
This sequence comes from Schistocerca nitens, assembly GCF_023898315.1. Classification (NCBI taxonomy): domain Eukaryota; kingdom Metazoa; phylum Arthropoda; class Insecta; order Orthoptera; family Acrididae; genus Schistocerca; species Schistocerca nitens. Next base: position 634,835,305 of record NC_064619.1, read on the forward strand.
CCTTCTCCAAGTCGAAGAACACGGCTACCGTTTGGCGCCTTCGCAAAAAGTTGTTCATGATGAATGTCGACAAGGTCACAAGGTGGTCAACAGCGGAGCGGCGGCGACGAAAGCCGCATTGGACATTAGTAAGTAGCCGTCGAGATTCAAGAATCCAGACTAATCGAGCATTAACCATGCGCTCCATCACCTTAAAGACACAGCTTGTAAGAGAAATGGGGCGGTAACTAGAAGGAAGGTGTCTATCCTTCCCGGGTTTGGGTATAGGAACAACAACGGCGTCACGCCAACGCATGGGGACTTGACCTTCGGTCCAGACGCGATTGTAGGTACGAAGAAGGAAGCTTTTGCCCGCTGGAGAAAGGTGTGCCAGCATCTGAACGTGAATGGCATCTGGCCCCAGAGCAGAGGACCGGGACAGTGCAAGCGCACGTTCGAGTTCCCGCATAGTAAAGGGGGCATTATAAGTTTCCAGATTCAGCGAGTGGAAGGAAGGTCGCCGAGCCTCTTCTGCCTCTTTCCTGGGAAGGAAGGCAGGATGGTAATGGGCGGAGCTTGAAACCTCCGCGAAAAAGCGGCCAAAGGCGTTGGAGACAGCCACAGGATCAACAAGGACCTCATTACCTGAGGTCAGGCCAGGTACCGAGGAGTGGGCCTTAATGCCAGACAGCCGGCGCAGGCTACCCCAAACGACGGAAGAGGGAGTAAAACTGTTAAAGGAGCTGGTGAAAGAGGCCCAACAAGCTTTTTTGCTGTCTTTGATGACTCTACGGCATTGCGCTCGGAGTCGTTTGTATTCAATACAATTCGCCAACGTAGGATGGCGGCGAAAGGTGCGTAAAGCACGTCGTCGAGCACGGATAGCGTCCCTACAAGCCTCGTCCACCAGGGGACGGAAACGCGACGTGAAGAAGAAGTAGTACGAGGAATGGAACGTTCAGCAGCATTGATGATAACAGCCGTGAGGTATTCGACCTGACTGTCACAACTGGGTAAATCGTGGTCCGGAAAGGTCGCCAGGGAGGAGTAAAGTCCCCAGTCAGCTTGCAGTATGTCCCAGCTCGAAGGACGTGGGGATGGGGTGTGGTGCAGGAGACGAACGACACAGGGGAAGTGGTCGCTCGAATAGGTGTCAGAAAGGACATACCACTCGAACCGATGGGCAAGAGTGGTAGAACAGATCGAGAGGTCCAAGTGGGAGTAGGTATGAGTAGAGTCCGAGAGGAAAGTCGGGGCGCCAGTATTGAGGCAGACAAGATTGAGATGGTTGAAGACATCCGCCAAGAGTGAGCCTCTTTGACAGGATGCAGGAGAGCCCCAAAGGGGATGATGGGCATTGAAGTCGCCAAACAATAAAAACGGCGGGGGAAGCTGATCAGATTCATCATGTCAGCCCGACTAACAGCAGATGACGGTGGAGTGTAGATGGTACAAACTGAAAAAGTAAAAGCAGAAAGAGTAATGCGGACAGCTATTGCTTGGAGTGGGGTGGTCAATGGGATGGGATGGTAATAGACATCGTCCCGAACGAGCAACATGACCCCACCATGAGCTGGGACACCATCCACAGGGGTGAGGTCATACTGCTCCGAGGTATAGTGGGTAAAGGCAATACGGTCAGTCGGGCGCAACTTGGTTTCCTGGAGACCAAGGACGAGCGGACAGTGCAGGCGGAGGAGCAGTTGTAATTCCTCCCGATTAGATCGAATACCTCTTATGTTCCAATGAAACAACGCCATCGCTAGTCAAAAAGTTGGGGGAACGAGACGGGGGAAGAGCTGGTCACCTCGACGGCCGCGGAGGGCCAGGTTGCGAGGGAACAACGCTACAACCGACGGGAGGCGGATCCGGTTCCATCAACTCGTCGCCAGCTGCGGCCGCTGTCCCTGGTTGTGTAGGAGGGGCAGCATTGTTTGCCGACGAAAGGCCAGCTGAGCGCCTGGCAGCAGAGCGTCCCGGCGAAACTGAGGATGGCCGGGAGCAGCGACTCACGGATGTAGCGTCAGACGAAACGCGCCGGGGTGGAGAAGGGGATAGAAACTTCTTCTTGGAGGCCTTCTTGGAAGGCCGAGGAGGCACAGGGATGGTGGGCTGGACCCGAAGAAGGTCCTCACGCGCGGGGTCCGTTTTGGAACGCCGGACCTCGGAAGCTGGGGTCCGGAACGTTTCCCCGATGGACGCCTGAGAAGAGGATAGCTTCTCAGGTGGCGTGGGGGCAGGAGGAGGAGGAAGGGTGGCCCCTGGGGCAGAGGGGGTGGGGGCCACGGGGGAGGAGGATTTGGAAGGGAGGGATTTGGGAGGCGGAGGCAGAGCCCCCTGATGGGCGGAGGAGGCGGAGGGGGGACAGGATAGGGGTGAGGATACCGCGGAAGGAGTGGACACAACTGAGGCAAACGAAGTGGTCAATGGCACGGGATGGAGGCGGTCATACTTCTTCCTGGCCTCAGAATAAGAGAGACGATCCAAAGTTTTGATTTCTTGGATCTTCTTCTCCTTCTGATATGCGGGGCAGTCTGAGGATCTAGGCGAGTGGACGCCAGGACAATTAATGCACCGAGGTGGTGGGGTGCATGTATGTTCCTCACGAAGAGGATGTCCACAATCGCCACAAAGGGGCGCAGCCTCACACCGTGACGACATGTGCCCAAAGCGCAAACATCTAAAACAGCGTATAGGAGGCGGGACGTAAGGTCGCACGTCACACCGGTAGCACATCACCTTTACCTTCTCCGGGAGAACGTCCCCCTCGAAGGCGAGGATAAAGGCCCCGGTGTCGATGCGACGGTCTTTGGGGCCGCGCTGGACTCGCCGGACGAAATGCACGCCTCGGCGCTCCAGGTTGGCCCTGAGCTCCTCATCAGATTGCAGCAGGAGGTCACGATGAAAAATAACCCCCTGCGTTCTATTTAGCGCCAGATGTGGGACAATGGATACTGGGATGTCCCCTAGGCGGTCGCACGCCTGGAGCGCCGCCGACTGTGAGGCGGAGGTGGTCTTGATAAGAACGGGCCCTGAACGCATCTTGCTGAGAGCCTCGATTTCCCCGAAGATGTCCTCAATGTGCTGAACAAAGAACATGGGCTTGGAGGTGGCGAATGTCCCCCCATCGGTTCGAGAACAGACCAAATAGCGGGGGAAGTACTTCGCCCCAAGCCGGCGGGCCTGTCCCTCCTCCCATGGAGTGGCCAAGGGGGAAAGGGCAGGAGAACCAGAACTAGAAACGGTACCTTTTCTTTTGAAAGACTCGGCCGCAGAGCGACCTGATACGTGTTGACGTTTCATCTGCGAAACGTCCGCCCCGATACCACCCACTCCGACCAGGGGCTCTCCCCACGGGCGCCACCCAGCCGCAGCAAGGGCCACCTGGCAGGATGACCATTGCCGGGAGTCCTGATGCCCCAGGGAGACGGGCATCTACTCCTAGGCCGACGTGGGGAGGGTGCAGCTCAGGTATCAGCAGTACGATCCTTGTGTTGTCAGGGGACTACAACCTAGAGGGTACATGACGACCCCACCACAACGGGCTGGCTACCGTGCTGGATTTCTGGTGCCATGGAAAGTCCATCATGATCGCTGGTGCAGATGGAGATGCACAATGGGCGTAACTTGGACAACCCATCAGGCGTTTAGGCCCAATTTGAGGAATAGTGGGCATGGTTACAACGCCGGTGCAATGCTGAGTGCCAAGGTCGTAGTGCACTTAGGACCAGTGGTACACCACGTAAGGTGTCCTTCCCCAAAAGGCTCGCACGTCTGTAGAATTTTGAAAAATGGAGGTCAAACCCCAAGGGGGACCATCACATGGAAGGCCGAAACGGTTGAAACTCCTTTTAGTAGCCTCTTACGACAGGCAGGAATACCTCGGGCCTATTCTTACCCCGGACCCGCGGGGGGAAGGTAGTTTGTGGAGACTGTAATGTGGATGTCTTAAAGGATACGTACAGGAAAAGTAAACAATCGCCATTATTCCAGTGTTTCAATCTAATTTTCCAGCTCATGTGAAACAAAAAAAGTAAGATACTGATTGATAATTTTTATAGACAGTGCTCAGGCTGGGGCAATTAATGTGTAACCAGTTGTTAAAGGACAATGTTAAAAGCAGTGGTAAAGATGAGGTATATATAAAAAAAGATGCTATTGTCAAATTCAGTGTATTCCATACTAAATTGGTGTCAATATTTATAAGTTGTTTTCTTGTAAAGTCATCCAGAAAATCTATAGAAAAAACAACTAAGCCTTCGATTACAAAGCGAATTCAAGTCTCATGTAAGAGGAAGAGAAAAATTTATATGAAGACCAGGATAAGTCAAAATCTGACATTCCTTGCACACTACAAAAGTAAACAAATCTAATTAAATAAAGAGAAACACTTTAAGGAAAGTAATGAAAATGTTAAGAAGTTTGCACATCGTGACACAAAATAATTATGCAGATTATAAGACGAAAATTACGTGGGAAACTGTCCAACAGGAGACAGGACAGCCAGTCATTATACAAGATACCATATCAACTGAGGTAACTGACATTGTTGTAACCAACAAGTCACAAGTTGCGAGTACTTTGTCATTAACTTTCTAACTGTAACAACGAATATACGTTTAAATGGTTCAGCTGAAAAAACTAGAGAATACAATAAAAAATATCATTCCACAGAACTTGCAGTAACTTTAAGTAGCACCAACTTGCTTCACTGAAATTCAAACAATTACAAATATTCTAATAAACAAGACCTCATTTTGTGTTGATAAAATTTCAATCAAAATTCTGAAAAGTTCATCTAACTTAATAAGTAAAGTGCTTAGTGATATATACAATGCGTCAATGCACTTTTTTCAAGCGTATTAAATTTCGCAATTGTTAAACCTCCTCGTAAGAAAGGTGACAACAAATACTTAAATAAGGATCCTCCTGTTTCCTTACTGGCATCTTTTTCGAAAAATTTATGTAGTCAAGAGTAGTCTCACAGTTAACGAGAAACAGTTTACTTAGAGTATCACAATTTGGATACCAGTAGGACTGCTCGACTAAGAATGCTATTCATTCATGTACTCAGCAAATACTACTAGTCTTAAGGAATAAAACATCAACAGCTGGAAATTTTTATGATCTTTACAAGGCTTTCGATTATGTAGACTACGGTAAGCTGTTACGAAAACTCAAGTTCTATGGAACTGAGGGCTTCACACACAATTGGTCTGAAAGATACTTAAGAACAAAATGCAAAAATTTTTGCTGAGTTATTGTAAAAATATTGGAAGGGTTATAAATTTTAGTGACAAGGGAGAAATCACAAAGGAAGTCCAACAGGGTTTAATATCAGGGGCCAAATCTAGTCCTCGTATAGGTGAGTGACCTTCCATTTAACGTTCAGTAAGCAGAAGTGGTACATTTTGAGGACGATACTAGTTTTACAAAATCCGATTAGAGAGAAAATCACAGAAGAGATTGTTAATAATATTGCTTAAGAATTATTAAATGACAATCAAGTTTCTTTGTGTGGCCATCATCCGCAACAAGCACAGAAATATTCGTTTTGTAAACAAAAACCACCTTTAATTGCTGCAGTGTAATTCATTTCTTCGAAACGTCTTTCACCTTTTACTTCAAGGCGTCTTCAGTGGAGTTTAGAGCGATACAGTTTTGTTTTGATATGCGATGTTTGTTTTATAATCTACAAGTATCACATATCAAAACAAAAGTGTGTCACTCTAGACTCCACTAATAATGCCATAAAATAGGAGGTAAAACGCGTCTCGAAGAAATAAAATAGTTTTATAATCTACAAATATCACACATCAAAGAAAAAGTGTATCACTTTAGACTCCACTAATAATGCTATAAAGTAGGAGGTAAAACGAGTCTGGAAGAAGTTAAATACATTGTAGCAAGAAACAAAACGGATTGAGAAGTGGTCCTCTGAAAATAGAGTCTTCTTAAATTCTGAGAGAACACACTATATTCGGTATTGTACACGAAATTGTCATGGAAACAGAAATAACGCCCGCCTCTGGAGCTAAGCTGTCAGCGTGACGGATTGCTACGTGAAGTGGCCCGAGTTCGATTCAGAGCAGGATCAGAGATTTTTTACGCTCGGGGACTAGATATTTTGTTGTCCTTACTTTCATAGCGTTGTAATTGACATTACTAATTAGATGGATGAACAGGTAAGGCCCGAAAGCCAATATAAAATCTTCCTGGCAGATTCAAACTGTATTCCGGACAGTGAGTCGAACGTGGAACTTTCGCTTTTTACGGGCAAGAATTCTACTGATCTCTGGTGTAGCACATGAGCAGTAGTCAGTAAATAGAGTAGAGCGTACCAACCGATGAAAATGTGAACTGGAGGAAGGAGATTACTGAGCTTCTAAAACAATTAATTTCAGCTACTTTTGCTCTTCGTATACTTGGAAACAAGCGATTCAAGCTCCTGATGTATTTTGCCTGTTTCCAATCAATAATGAGTAACAGAAGAATTTTCTGGGTTACCTCACTGCGTATAAAGAAAGTACTGATTACACAAAAGTGAATAGCAAGAATAATATGTGATGTTCATCTGCAAGTATTATGTAAGGGCCTCTTCAAAGAATTAGGTTTCTTAATTGCACCGTCACAATACATATATTCTCTAGCTAAATTCGTCATAAATGATTAAAAAAATGGCTCTGAGCACTATGGGACTTAACATCTGAGGTCATCAGCCCCCTAGAACTTAGAACTACTTAAACCTAACTAACATAAGGACATCACACGCAACCATACCCCAGGCAGGATTCGAACCTGCGACCGTAGCGGTAGCGTGGTTCCAGACTGAAGCGCCTAGAACCGCTCGGCCACACCGGCCGGGCATAAATGATCCTTCGCAATTTGAAGAGAACGGTGACGTCCATACCTGCAACGCTAGTTGAGAAAATTATCCTTATTACACATTATCAAAGATATCAGTGGCTCATAAACGAGTTCAGTGTGCAGCAACACCAGTCTTTGACGATTTGCCTAGTAATAAAAATTTCTGACATGTAGCAAAGCTACTTATAAATGGAACTTAAAATCATCTTTCCTCTGCATATACATCTATTTCTTGGGGGAATTTCTGTTTACGACTGGTGGCCTGAAAAACAACATGCTTTTAAGTTTAGTTACATGAGTAGTGCTGAAACTTAATGGGTCTATTAATGTTAGTACTAATCATGTACACCTATCCTTAAACTGACTCGTTCCACATCATTTCGATTAAAGAGTAGTTCAAATGATCTATGGAAGGTGTGTGTATCTAACTAACCATTCGGTTTCCTCGCAGCGTATGTCTCGCCCAGTTTGTGTTCCTTTTCTCAGCCATGCTTCAGAGAAAATGTCAGACGCACAACTGACTTAGGGCAAGACACAAGGAAAAGTGTTAGGATAATGAATCCAGTGGATTACATCAGAAGCCCTATGAGCCTGTCCGTGGATGATGCTTTGTATACAATGATGACGCACTATTAGAATATTGTAGACAAACACGGGAAGACCGTAAGATAATCGACATTTGATGTAGGGATTAGCAGATGATCCTCGACATAAACTGTAAGTAAACAGACGCGAAGTTCATATTGTCGTCTGATTACACGACCTAAGGGTAGCTGCAAAGAATCACATCCTTTAATGCGACTTACTGGCAGATTAAAACTGCATGCCGGGTCGGGTCTCACACCTGAGACATTTGCTTGTCGTGAGCAGGTACTCTACCTAATGAGCTACCCAAGCACGATTTACAGCATTACAGGTGGTTTCAAACCAGCGTACACTCCGCTGCACAGTGGAAATTTATTCTGGAAACGTCTCCCAATCCGTGGCCAAGCCATCTCCCTGCAGTATCCTCTCTTCCAGCAGTGCTAGTGCCATAAGCTTCACAGAGGAGCTTCTGTGAAATTTAATGGGTAGGAGTTGAGGCAATACATGGTGTAGGGGCCGCTTCGGCCGTGTGATTATTCGCAGAGTTACTCAAACATTCGGCACACGGAGCTTCCAGTGAGCTATAACCTGTAGTAGTAGCCTTCCGTGTGGTTACAGGAGGAGGAGAGGAGGAGATTAGTGTTTAACGTCCCGTCGACAACGAGGTCATTAGAGACGGAGCGCAAGCTCGGGTGAGGGAAGGATGGGGAAGGAAATCGGCCGTGCCCTTTCAAAGGAACCATCCCGGCATTTGCCTGAAGCTATTTAGGGAAATCACGGAAAACCTAAATCAGGATGGCCGGAGACGGGATTGAACCGTCGTCCTCCAGAATGCGAGTCCAGTGTGCTAACCACTGCGCCACCTCGCTCGGTCCGTGTGGTTACACAAAGGCTCAAAGATTGCTCCTCTTTCGTGAAAAGGAAGGTGATTTATAGGATCGATTAACTTCTATTCAGGCTGTTGCACTAAAATATTGAATTGCATCACTATCTACTGCAGTATAAATGATTTAACGTACTGCTGGAAGACCACATTATTATGTAGCTTTTTCTAGAATTTTCGTTCATGTTACATGTACTGAGGAACATAGTTGTCTTTCTCATCTGTCTGCACAGTTTCGGCACTAGCACATCATCTATTTGTGATATTTATGTTAATTACTTCGCTCAGCATAAGTTATTACTTTATTACAAGATGTCAGGATACTAGCATGTAACTACTTGTTAAAAGAAAGAGTTCCGTGATAGTGCGTCACCATTTTGTCGGCCTGTTTGTCGTGTAAGTAACCCGTCCACATGCATGAATACTAAAAAAAATTCAGTCGTACGCTGCTGTTTCAGCGTTTCAATAACAAATATCTCGTTCATTCGCAGTAGTGACTTTCAGGTGCAGTAAGTTAGGTCACTGAATTCTGTTCTGGAATGACTGTGGAAGACTTTGCACTGTGCTGTTGCTATGGTCTCTATAAGTTATAAAAATGGATGTATGGATTTATGGTACACATCCACTTGCTAGCTGGAAAGAAGTGCTATGAAAGGTAGAAACAACATACTTGTCAAAGAAATGGGAGTGAAAAAGAAGCGTAAAGCACCGCACATAGAAACCAAAACTACGACCTAACTGTAGAGCTGGGAATCTCTATAACAAACATGTATGAAAGGACAGCGCGTTGAATCGCGGTTTGGGGGGAGAGGGTCCTGGTAATAGATTCCTATTTGGGATGGTAAAATGGGGTACAAAGTTTTTGACTTATCCCGGACCAGCAGCTACCTGCATTGCCATTGGACTATCTCTATTTTTGTAGCCATGTTACAGTGCATTAGGCAAGCTTTGAACGACGAACCAAAGCTGGCATCTATAATTTCTTTTTTAAAAAGATCTTAATTGGTCTGTAATTAATGCTCAGCTAATTGCGCCGTTTGTATATGCACCGTTCAGATATGGCACACAAATGCATGCAGAAAACACGTTTCTATGGATGACTGTGATGTGCGCCACTTTCATACACTCCTGGAAATTGAAATAAGAACACCGTGAATTCATTGTCCCAGGAAGGGGAAACTTTATTGACACATTCCTGGGGTCAGATACATCACATGATCACACTGACAGAACCACAGGCACATAGACACAGGCAACAGAGCATGCACAATGTCGGCGCTAGTACAGTGTATATCCACCTTTCGCAGCAATGCAGGCTGCTATTCTCCCATGGATACGATCGTAGAGATGCTGGATGTAGTCCTGTGGAACGGCTTGCCATGCCATTTCCACCTGGCGCCTCAGTTGGACCAGCGTTCGTGCTGGACGTGCAGACCGCGTGAGACGACGCTTCATCCAGTCCCAAACATGCTCAATGGGGGACAGATCCGGAGATCTTGCTGGCCAGGGTAGTTGACTTACACCTTCTAGAGCACGTTTGGTGGCACGGGATACATGCGGACGTGCATTGTCCTGTTGGAACAGCAAGTTCCCTTGCCGGTCTAGGAATGGTAGAACGATGGGTTCGATGACGGTTTGGATGTACCGTGCACTATTCAGTGTCCCCTCGACGATCACCAGTGGTGTACGGCCAGTGTAGGAGATCGCTCCCCACACCATGATGCCGGGTGTTGGCCCTGTGTGCCTCGGTCGTATGCAGTCCTGATTGTGGCGCTCACCTGCACGGCGCCAAACACGCATACGACCATCATTGGCACCAAGGCAGAAGCGACTCTCATCGCTGAAGACGACACGTCTCCATTCGTCCCTCCATTCACGCCTGTCGCGACACCACTGGAGGCGGGCTGCACGATGTTGGGGCGTGAGCGGAAGACGGCCTAACGGTGTGCGGGACCGTAGCCCAGCTTCATGGAGACGGTTGCGAATGGTCCTCGCCGATACCCCAGGAGCAACAGTGTCCCTAATTTGCTGGGAAGTGGCGGTGCGGTCCCCTACGGCACTGCGTAGGATCCTACGGTCTTGGCGTGCATCCGTGCGTCGCTGCAGTCCGGTCCCAGGTCGACTAGCACGTGCACCTTCCGCCGACCACTGGCGACAACATCGATGTACTGTGGAGACCTCACGCCCCACGTGCTGAGCAATTCGGCGGTACGTCCACCCGGCCTCCCGCATGCCCACTATACGCCCTCGCTCAAAGTCCGTCAACTGCACATACGGTTCACGTCCACGCTGTCGCGGCATGCTACCAGTGTTAAAGACTGCGATGGAGCTCCGTATGCCACGGCAAACTGGCTGACACTGACGGCGGCGGTGCACAAGTGCTGCGCAGCTAGCGCCATTCGACGGCCAACACCGCGGGTCCTGGTGTGTCCGCTGTGCCGTGCGTGTGATCATTGCTTGTACAGCCCTCTCGCAGTGTCCGGAGCAAGTATGGTGGGTCTGACACACCGGTGTCAATGTGTTCTTTTTTCCATTTCCAGGAGTGTATTTTAACCCTTTGCAAATCGGTTCCAACTTTGCACTAATGTAGACAAATGGAAAATGTCAAAAGAAATCGTTTTTAAGCCACTAATCTTTACCCGTTGTCTAGATACGATAGTTTAAATTCGAACGAGGTAAATGTAGCTAGTAGAAATCTATATTACGTGAACTGAATGCGCGGAAACGATTCATAGTGATTCAGATATTGAAATTGAAAACTTCCTTTCTAAAATTTGGCTTCATTCGGATTGTACGTGCAAAAAGCACATTTTTGTTTCATCCGCGCTCCACTTACATGTTTCAGACTTGTGCGAATCAGTTCAAATGTTGTAGGAAGGTAGACAAGTGCATGTCATTAATGGCCGTCCTGTTTGGCAAAGCTTCATCCGCTGCCACGATATAAGGAACGTGGCGCGAAGACAATAAAAAAACGTACACCGGATGAGTCGTCGCCCGCATCAACAAAAAATCTACATATGTAGCCAAGTTACGGCGATCTAAGGCAAAAATTATAGTAGGGTATGAGTTGGGAAGCAGAATTAAAAATGCTCTTGACATAGCAAATAAAAAAAATAGTGACTATGTCCTGCGCAGAGTTACGGATGTAAAAGGAGTTCTCTAGTTTTTCGACTCAAGTGGCAGCTTCAGTGACATTTAAATCAAAACATCTTGACATGTTCGTGCTTTTTTTAAGAGATATGCCTACTTTTCCAGCGCAGCAATCTGTCTTAGCCGCAAGGTGTTGGCACACCTGCGTCTTACAATTCCGAGACTGAAGTCCATGATCCATTGTCCAGAAGATTCGCCAGCCGCAGTAAACAGCATATATATTGTCATCATACTTAGATATTTCCGGCTTACATGTAATAGTTTTCTCTTGGGGGATAAAATTTCTGATGGGATACGTTCCTGGGGTGGACCACATCACGTTTCATGTTACTTACGTAACAAGATGCCACGTACTACATGACATGAGTATTGATGAAGGAAAAAAAAAAAACACGAGTATGTCAAGATATTTCGATTCAAATGTCTTTGAAGCTGCCTGAGAAGTTGAAAAGCTAGAGCCCTTCTTTTACATTACCGATTCCGCCCGGGACATACGCAGCTTTTTTGTGCTATGATAGAATTTTTCATTACAGTTCATCCAGATTTGGGAATGACAGCACTTTTTAGCGACTCGAAATAATTCTACGCCAAAGTTTTAATCCTTTCTCGCTGATACAACCCACAAAACAAAGTCAAACTGCCGCATCTGGCAAGTGGCTTTTACTTACTACTTATTCACTATCTTCGCAACACATTTTGAATACAGCATCCACAATTATCACTGAATGTGCTTGCAAAGATATGTCATAGCGCGCCACTTTGTTTAGGAGGTACGTCGACTTAAAATCTGAGACGCACTATGAACTATGTTTTCTTAAAACGGAGCCAAATTACTCAGACTGTTCTCATGCAGTGTTTGATAATGACAGCACTTAGCGTCTACCAGCAAACTTTAAACATAATATAAAACGTACAATAAACTTTCTCTCGGTGACATGCTCAAAGTCAAATATTTTCAAATAAATTTAACCCATCATTTCATTTTAAACTAATCGCATGTTTATAGCTGTTTTATACGGGGTCCCTCGATTCATTAAAGACTCGCGTGTAACTGGTTACACATTATGAGGAAGGCAGCATTGTGGGATTAGGGATCACCTACGTCCCAAATTGGTGGGCGAGAAGAGCGTGGCATTGAAGAACAATTCAGGAATATAATTTCAACCAAATTTTTAGGCACGTGCCTTTTTATTTGTAAGAAAGTACTGTGGCAGTAAGATTCTCCCTACGACTAAGCGTGGGGATTTGGATGAAAAGAGGTGACTTTAAAATATTCTAAAATTGCATGTTGGTATTTACTTCCGGTATTTAGTTGACTTGGAATACTTTTAAAAGTATGAAGTGTAGTTTTTCTTCTGATATTTGTGGTGTTCGGTGTGTCAACGAGATTGCGAGACAATAATTTTGTCAACGTGTTACGACACCAGTGACCGCGACCTGTGATCAACGTGTTTCGGGACCGCAGATAAATTTTACATCGGCTCTGCAGTCATATGGTGTAAGACAGCAGAGATTCAAAGTACAGGTGCGCAGCATATGTTTTGGTTATGGATAAATGTGGAGGAGTGAAGTTCGCCGAGAGAGAGACAGAGAGAGAGAGAGGGGGGGGGGGGGCAGGGGGCAGGAGATGGAGAGAGAGAGAGGGAGAGATGGGGAGATGGTCATAAATATACGGTCAACGTCGTGCTTCTCAAGTGGTGGTGATATATTTCGTGGAATACATGGCAGTGAAGCTTTCATTACTTTAAGTATTATATGGCGATGTTGCTTTCAAATCACGCCATGATGTCACTGATTTTACGAGTCATTTCAGAAATGGATCTTTCGGACTCTAGATTCAGTGACTGCAGATAGGATTAAACGTTCTCATGGCACTGCTAAAAGCAGAAAGCAAACACATTACAGTATTCAACTTTTGGATAGAATTTTGTTAGTAATAACCTACTATTGGATGTTCGAGCACATAGCTACGGAAGTTTACTACTATGGTGCATATATTCAGTAAGTGTGTGTTGTGTACCTATTTCTTCAGTTATTTTTGATCGTCTCACGTATTCAGTTATATACAGGGGTTCGTATCATACAACTTAGGGATCGATGACCAAGCAGTTTTGTCCCCTTCCCCCCCCCCCCTCTCCTTTTAAACTAGTCAACCAATCGTACCACTTAACTCAATAGCATACGGCTCTACCTAATTCATCTTGATGGTAACTTATTTTTGTAACACAGCAGACCGCTTACGACCTCCGCTGGCTTGTAGATCTACAGTGGATTAACTCGTCGTGTCCTGGTGCGTGGGAAATGGAAAATGACACTAGCTACGCTAATACTAGGCGCTACCCAAGTAACACGTATAAAAACAGCTGAAATCCCAAATGTCAGATCATGGAGTCCTACAGGTTTCCTTTCGACTCTACTCGAGTGCTGGTACTGTAAATCTCAATTAGTCTCAGTTAAGCCACTTCAGCTCCACTTGCGGGTCACTAGGATACTTATGAGAAGGAACGACAGCTCAACAACTCTACAACTGCCCGCTCTGTTCACAAAGAGAGTAAACAGACTCATTAAAGTGTTGTCTGAAAACTTGAAAATGAAGAGGGAATGAATCTGGAACACCGCTAAATAGAAATAAGTAAAGAAAATACTACGGCATCGTCGCATTGGCGCGCCATTTCGACGAAATTGCTCCCACCATCTTCGCCAGGGAAAGATTACGAAATCATACAAACTATGTAAATATTTATGAACTCTCAATGAAGAACATCAAAGAAACATTATACGGATCATAGAACACAGCAAGCTAAAATTCTATGGTATGTAGAAACAGCTGAAGCTCCTATTCTCTCCACAGGCATAACTTTAATATTCAGTGGTGCTCCTTTGTAGCGTCCCCTTAGAAAACCTTTTGAATTAATGTGCTAGTAATCGTTATTTGATACAAAGACAGGTGAGTAAAGCTAAACGTACTCAGACAGTTCTCTCTTTACTTATTTTGATCATCACCAAACTGCCACACAATATTTTTTTAGCGCAACGCAGTCTGGCTTTCAATAATACCTACAAAACAATGGCCCTAACTAACAATAACCTGTAACTTTCATGAATCACTTACCTCACAAAAATCTTCGTTACTCGAACTACTGCAATACAGCGAGCGCCAATAATGTCAACTAAATGAAAGATTCTAACTACTGAAGGCACTGAATACTGATAGGCATAGTTAGCAAATGAAAGATTTTGACAGAGAACAAACAATGTACTTAACTTAATAAAGTTCAAAAGTCATTATATATGTCTATTTGTGACATCCAATTAAACAATTTTCCTTTTTCTGACGGACACACGTCCAGATCGTCTGCTCAAAACTCTGACATCTCCCTCTCCACATCCAACACTGCTGGCGGCTCACCTCTAACTGCCCAACGCTACGCGCTATTCACATCCAACTGCCCAAAACTACAATTGCGGATATTCCAACAATGCCAACCGGTCACAGACTGCACACAGAACAGACAGCGATTTTCATACAGAGCGCTACGTGGCGTTACCAACATAAAAACCTAAACAGCCTACTTACACCTATTTACCCAGGAGAACACAGGAAAGTAGCCGTTGCTGATCTCGTCTGTTGATTGTGCAAGGAAGGAACGGTAATCTGGTTTCGACTTTGGGTTTAATCATTCGCTGACAGAATCTATCAGCCTCAGTTTGTGAATTCGCCATTTAGATTCATAGCAAACATTAAAGGCGAATCGCTCTTGAAGATCAGCCACCCAATAGGTGAATGACAAATTGATCTATGAGTCACTGTAATAAACCAGCTGACTCGGCTTCACTGGTTACTTTTAGGTTTTGTAGCAGTAGTTACTCCAGCTGAAAAGCCCTCTGTCAAACTTCCATTAAGATCTTTCCATTCGGTGCTAATTGTTTGCGTATCCGATTCCATTATAGCCACCAATTATTTACTAAACATTCGTACATACATAGTGATAGCAGCCCACGTGCAGTCGAAGAATTCGCTTATTATTGTTATCTATCTTCACGTTTAAGTGTTGAACCACCCGATTGCAACGTGACGAGAAATAGGTTTTCTAATTTAATGTATATGTCTTAATACGAATTATGGCTCAAGCTGCAAGCATAAAATAAAGTTAACGGCATAGTTTTCAACTAATAATGTCTCTCGTTGCACATAGGTGATGAGTCTGCAAGGAGAGGTCACCACGAACGCGTTCATAGGGAGTAAACATACCGTGGTAAAGTTTCGCTGAGTCGTTACGGATAATGCGCTGTATTTTCTGAGTTCTGTAAGTTATTTGTAAGGTTTATGCTGCGTCAGGGAACAACAGAAGAATCTACCAAAATCAAAGTAGGAGACCCACAAATGAGAAAATCGTTGAAATTACTTAATGTCTTGTAAGTCGCTGAGCAGGGAATAACTGTAACTTTATAATCGAAACAAGCGAGTTTATTGGGAACTGATGTGAAATTGTAATAAATGATGCTCTGTACTTTGTACTAACCAAATTCGTCTAATTTCTGTGGGAATAAATAGCCTGTACCAGTTGTTATTGCAAATTTTGTGTAGGTCGGTGTTCCGTGAAAAGGCACAAAGCACTTAGGTAGATTGCTGAATCTTCCCTACACTGCGCGCTCGTGTTGTACTGACGTCACAGCTGACTGGCGGGCTAGCGTCATCGCTGCAGCCATATCACCCAATTAGATGCGTGATTACGTTACAGCATTAACGCCGTGCTGCTGCATTGCTTCCCTGTCCTGTCGTGAGCTGATGACGTTGCCTTGCTGAAGTGACGCCGCTGTCCCATATGATCCGAATACCTGTTTCAAATACGGGCGGTGACACATTAAAACCGATTTGACAGTGGACATGCATACTCCTCACGATTTGACGAAATTTTGGAATCGTTCTTTTGTATGACAAATGGAAACGGAAGACAAGGAGGAAAATGAAGCGGAATGCAGTGTCAGTACACAGTTCCATACTGCGTCCTCCCAAGGGAAGGGCACTGTGCCTGACCCGCATTGTATTGACTACCGAATGCTACGACATATCCGACACGAAGGGAAACTGCTGCTGCTCAAAATTTACAGTAGCTTACGGTCAAAAAATATAAAAATTGACTCGCTAAAAATATGCTGTTTGGTTTCCATCCACAATCCGGGAAAAAGGTGTGACAAACCCGAGGCCTATTGATCTATCACATTACTTCTCTCTCCTGTTCGGCACAGTTTTACTAAGGATTATTAAGCGGCGCTTACAATAGTGATGTTTAAAACAAGAAACTATTACCTCAAAAATAAGGTGGGTCTCTAAAAGGAAAAGCGACTACTATAACCCTTTTGTGGTCAGATACTAATATACAGCTAAATTTTTCTTGGAGTAATTATAAGACATGAATTTTAAAATGCCCCATCGAATTGACTGCTCAGACAAATGCGAGCTTCCAGCCATGGCTCACCTGAAGATGGCTGGAAGATGCCCGGTCGAAATATCGTAGGATGAATTTAACGACGACCGGCTGCAAGCCAGAAATTTGTCTGAACAATTATACCCTCGTATGATAGTTGCGTTCGTAGACTTTAACTAAAGCATACGGCAAAGTTGTTTTCTAAGTCCTAGGGGAAAATCTGGAGAAACACCAGATTGAGAAACGACTTATGCGTTAACACTGTTAGCTTTCTGAGCAATAGGAAGACAACCGTATTGGTACTCGGAACTACACTGGGACCCAAGAAACTAGCAGATAATTCCCACAGGGATCAGTCTTGTATCCCTTATTATTCAGTCTCTATACAGCAGACCTTAATGGCCCTTTTGCCACTGATATCCAAATTTAAAACACACAGACTACGTAAGCATATATTCAGAAGATAGTACACTTCAGTCCTGTCATCTGAAAATACCCACCACTCCAGTACGTCTTCATGAGTGGTGTACAGAAAGTGGCTTAGATTTGTCTGACGGCAATCTTTACTCGCCATTGGATTCCGCTTACCGAAACAATGCTACTGGGTAACATATTTAAACAGCTGTGAAAACAACTCATTACCTTGGGATGATTATAGATGATAAACTAATATGGGGTCCTTATATCCGATATATCTTTACCACATGTGAAAAACTTGCAGTCTCCCCAGAGTTACAACTGAAGTATGGTGAGGCTTCCATCGGCGGACAGCGATACCATTCTACCGTCCCTACAAAGGACACAATTTGATTATGGACAATTTGATTATGGACCCTTGCACTACGGATCAGCGTTGGACAGCAGGTTTCAGAGTCTCCATACTACGCACTACAAAGCCTTCCATATAGTTACTGGGGCGTTCATGTTAACTCAAACCAATGCATTGTCTGATGAAGCGAATGAACCCCTGTTAAGGTTGCGATGGATATTCCTTCGCAAGAAATTCCTCATGCAGCTCTGCTGCAACGAATATAAGTCCCTTCGTGACAAAATCCTGGAATTAACATCTTCCTGTGTTTGAGGAAGATATTGGAGAAATAAGGAACTTCGACCCGTCGCTGCTGAATATATGAAGATGCAGGCGTTACGGCATCAGACGTGGAAAAGTCCACTTTTACTACAGCATGACAGACCATAGGAAACGCTGGCTCTTCACATTTATGCCAGAATCAGTTCAACGTGTCAAAACCAGGTCCCAACAAACGGAACGGCGATGTAATTCATGTCTCACTTTCAAGATACATACGTGGTGTATACAGATGGATACAAGTTTAGTGAAGGGGCTGATAATGTTTATTAGGTACCACAAAGCAAACAATAAGGCCACTATTATGACGACCGACCGAACTGACTCACAGTTTTGAAGCCCAACTACTCGCACAGACGGCCACAGCACACACAATAATCATCATCCACGACAGTACGTCAGCACTGCAGCTGATCAGAAACCGTCGTAACCGTTGTACCAATCTCATAGTTGCAGCAGCTGTCGATGTTATGTTTCGGGTGCAGAGGAACTGTTGCAACATCGTAATGGTATGGATGAAAGGTCACTCTGGGATACCTGGAAATGAACAAGTAGATTTCCAGGCAAAGCAAAAATCTCTACATGGAGCTATTAAATACGATAAACTCACTGGCACATAGGGGATATCCATGGTCAGGAAGCGATTGTTCTCGGACTGGCCAAATTAATGGTCGTGAACATCCAAAATCAAAGGCAGTCACCACGCAATAGTTTACACCACGATGCCAAGAGTACAATTAGATAAAAAGGTGCAAACATCAAAGAGTCTTCACGACAGTTATGGCAGGGCAAAAATGCAATCATTGGAAGTTCAACAGACACCTCTATCGGCTAAATCTGTGCGCCAACCCCCTAAGTGTTTGCGAATAGGAAGAAAATCCAAACCCTATATTTCTACAGTTTCCTCGGAACACTATCACATAAATGTTCTTGCACGTAATCTCCGAGCCCTTGGTCCGAGTTCCTAAGAAATATGACTACCAGCCAGCGATAAAGCAAAATATAACCCACTGAACGAGTTCGTCAATAATGCGAACATCAAGATATAGCCCCCACTGCTGATCCTCTAATCTTCTTCGTACTGCGAACGTCAGGGGAGGGCTGAAAGCTTAATTAACTGACTACATCCCTGCCTTCTCCGCAGAATTTGGAACTCTCAACCTCTAAATGTAAGTCATTTTTTACCTCCTATAATCTGAATACTGGTGTGTCTTTATGTGTAGCTGCAATACACAATTCTGGATTTTGTAAGCTTTTCTCCCGTTTTGTCTTGATGGTGCTTAAGAGACATGCAAAATATTCGATTCTCTATCCACAACCTTAGAAACAGTTCTCACAGAACATGAAAAGAACATCTTATTGTTAATGTTAACTGAATTGGGAATATTCCACATTTCTACAAAACGCGATTGATCATATCTTATTGTGTTATCAGTACGATTTTTGTTGTATACTACAACTGTTTATCCTGTGTTACATTTTCTTCCTGTTTACTCGTTCCGACTGGAAATCTTGTTTTATCCTTTTTATCAGTTCTTTTTTAATCCAATGTAGGCCCTAATTTCATACCAGGACACGAGTAAATATAGTGTCTACCATGAATTGTCAAAATAAATTGTAATATAACACTTAATATGTTGATATGACTGTATGGACCCGTACCAAAAGCCGATAAATTAAAGAAAAAAATCATTATTTACTCACCAGTCACATTTGTGGAAGAAAACTCGAACGGCGACCAGCTTATGTTAATCTACGAGAGGAAAACGCAACGCTGTCACTCAGACAGTTTACCTTTGTCGCAAAGAAAGAACCCCTCTAGTATTCGACTATATAAACAGTACAACATACACACAACTTTAACTGCGAGGTAAACATACGTTATCCGTGGACACACAAAAACGGACCAACTCAAATACAGTTCTTGTATCTTTCACAATGGGATGTTACTGACGATCGTTTGAGATCCGTATGGTGGAATAACAGGCTGTAATTAAGTGTTAGTTTGGAAGCCTCAAATAATCATCAACTGAAAAAGCGTTATTGCTTGTGATACATTTTTGGTGAAGCAATTTTCATCTGAACTTTTAATCGAGAGATCGTTCTTAATAAGTCATTCAGTTCTTTCGCTACCGTTTTTTACGTTCGAGAGGGATATACTACGGTTATACGTGTTTTATTATCATAGGAGTAACGAACAAAAGGCAAATAAAATAAGTTTCAGTAATCTAAAAGAGAGAAGATACAATGATATTGGTGAGGTGTATTATCTTCCTATACGGGATAGGTGATCATGTGTACTCCATGATAAATGTTGTGTAATATGGTTGGGAGGAGGATATGTTAAAGTTATGAAATAGTATGTGTTGCGGTTAGGCAGGAAAGTGGAATGGTTGGGAACAGTAAATTAATGTTGGACAAGTTCATCGAACGGTTTGTCAATGTGGAAAGGGCTGATCAATAATATTACTGCGAGAAATGGTGACAGCGTTTGGAAATATAAGGAAAGTAGACGTGGCAATGTGGTGGGCTAAAAAAAAGTTGTTGGAAGGCGGGTTTAAAAGAGATGTAGGTGTTTATAGATGACAGGGCACGTGTCGGAATTTCATGCGCTGGTACACTTTCCGAGGGTGAGATGATACGTTTTACGACTTTCGACTAAAAAGTCAGATCAATTTTTTTAAAATTTAGATGCAGGTTATAAGTTACACATACTACCCAAAGACAAGGAACAAAACTAAAAGCGAAATCTTTCATTGTAACATTAAAAAATACTTTACTTTCTTCCTGTAAGGCTGTTGACGTAAAAGTAAAATGGTAACGTTTTTCAGACATTCAGTTTGTGTTCTTTACGATCGGTTCATAAACGCCAGAGCGGTCACCGAAACAGGTGGAACACAGCTAGTACACTTGACTCGTATTCTCACGGACGGGGTTTCGAATATCCGTTCCTCCACGTAGACTTGTGCTCTGGGTGGCTTTCCATAAATTATTCAGGGCAAGTGCCTAAAGGTTTCTTCGAAAGGGAGGGTCACGGCCTCTTTCTTACCCTGTCGCAAGACTCCCCGTCCTTTACAATTCAAGCTTGCGCCACTTCTCCAATGATTTCATCGTCGACCGGACGATGAGCTGTAATCTATCTTCCTTCTCCAACAGGATTATCGTCGTTACTGTAACCATGTTCTTTATAGCGAATACTGCTTCTCTTATGTTTATCAAAAAATATGGTAACCAATACTGTTAGAAAACAAATGAGAAGTAAATTTTCCCCGTCTCTCAGTTCTTAATTTTCTCCAAACTGTCCCTCCTGAGCACATTATAATTAATTCTTGTGAATGTTTTCCAGTTTTATACCTTGTATTAAAGAAATTGTTGTTGTGTTCTGTAAAGTAGACTGGCCTGGTTTACTGCTCTTTAACTTCATGTATGTCCTTATTGTGATTCTGAGCAATGCAGGTGGTGTGATTATGTAAACGCTATCTGATAAAATGAATCGCCAAAACTATCTGAAACACTATAACTATACTTCAGTTAATTGTAGAAACCACGAAATGTATCCTGTGAAAATTTTGTATCGTGCAGTCCAGTGAACAGTGTAACAATGCGTGTCTTTAAGACTCCAAATATTAAATGATACACACACGAATGTGACATTTTACTGCAACAATAAGAATGTCAGCAGATGAAATGAAATCTGAAATAAACTTTACATAAGCTGAACCTCACAATAATTTTGAAATATAGAGCTTACTTTGAATGTTTCATCCGTATCCCGGCCGTAATGAGAAACTGTATCTTACAGATTTATATAGCATGCATGTAGCAATGGAAACTCGGTACTGCTCAAAAGTCATTAAAACTACAATAGAACTAAGCACTAAACAAGCTAAAGGTAAGAGTGCCTTGCACAGTCCAATGCAAGGACTTGCAGTTATTCTAAACACTATTAAGCTCTTACTTTAACTACTGGATTCCGCTAAGTGCTAGGCGGCAACACACATTTTACACAACGAGACTATAGTGAGGAGATGCTGGAGGATATTGCGTTTACTCAATGATATAAAAGAGACAGGCATTCAAAAACTCTTCTGAAACACTGATTTTCTAACAACTGCAACCATCTTCACAAAAATTATTTATAATTCAAAATATGACCCTGCCATGAAATTAATTATTGAAATGGCGAAGGGGTGGTAAAATTATATTTTATGAATGCAAGCCATGTGAAGTGATAACTTTGTTTTTTAATCTGAACAATGAAACTCACTAACCCGAGTCAATAAAGAAAAATTCCACTCAGACTTTCCGTTTCTCAAACAGATCATAAATTACGCGTAATCAAGCAATGTAGCGACAACATTACATGAAAACCTTCACACTTCTCAGAGCAATCCTTACTAAATCATATTTCTAAAATCCAGCATGCTCTGGGTCTTTATCATTCCGTTATCAGTCTCCAGCAGCAGAGATGTTCGTGACGAACACTCGACTAACTCACTCACTTCTCACCGAATGATGCTGCCAGTGACCACGCTACTGACAACCAAAGATCACATTGCTTGTACTCAAAATCTCTGTGGCGTCACATATCGACTATTCAAAGCTATTGTTCGGAAAATGTCCGTGTACGGAGATCAGATATGACATATCCAATGAAAACAGAGCTTACACCACTTTCATTGATTACAAAAATAAGCTAGAAACCTTAGATTACCCCACTCCCTTTTCACCAATTAGAATTTGGCAGTACACTGATTGCAAATAGTAAGGAATATACTAATGTACTGTAACATTTTCAAATAGCTGTGAAAATAACTTTGAAAACTAACAAAAAATCTACTGTTCCAATACATTATATAGCAGTAATAAATTAGTCTTTCTTCCATGAGTTCATATATACCTAAAGTATGACCTAACTAGTAAATATCTGAGTAAAGTCAAAAAATTATTGAAAAATTTTTTAATTGGGCAGATAAAAAATCTGCTCACCACGCAGCGGCAGAACACACACATAAAAGACTGTTGTGTTTGAAAAGCTTTAGGAACGAGTGGATCCTTCTTCAGGCAGAAAAGTTGATGGGGAAGGAAGAAGGGTGGAGGTAAAGGACCGGAGAGGTCTGGGAAAAGGCGTAGAGTTCGGGAAAGTCACCCAGAACCGCAGGTCACGGGAGAGTTACCGTACAGGAGGAGAAGGAAAGACATTGTTGGGAACGGTAAGTCTCCCATGACCCGCGATTCTGGGTGACTTTCCGTTTTCCTAGACCTCTCCAGTCCTTTTCCTTCATCCTTCTTCCTTCCCCTTCGACCCTTCTGCCTTCCTTCATCCTTATTCCTTCCCCTTCGACCCTTCTGCCTGAAAACTTGCCAATCACAACAGTATTATGTGTTTGTTCTCCCTCCGCTTGGTGAGCAGATTTTTTATATATCCAATTAAATGAGTAAAGCCAAAGATGTAGAATAACATGAAACCTGTTCAATAAGGGAAAGTAAAAGTGCACCACCAAGTTGCCACACACACGTCACACTACTATACGTCTACCTCCTCTATTGTTCACAATCAAGAATGAAATCGGTGCAAAGTGCTGAAATAGTACACATTTCGGAACTAGAAGGCAGACTTAGGAACGCAGTTCTGTGATATGCCCTCCACTGACAACCCATCTAGCGTTTTCTTTTAAACAGTGGTGACAGGCAGATCACACCTGACACTGGTGCATGAAACATACGTATTTCCAGCAGTGCAGATCGAGCAAGACAGATAGAATGTGTTCATTCGTCTCACCCGACAAATCCGTTATTCATTGTGATGAGTCTGCTGATGGCTCATTTGTACCACAGTTTTAAAGGGCCATGAATGTCCATTTGCTTGTCACCCAGGTCACGTTTGGATGCATTAAATGACATGTTTCCCAACCCATTAGTGTACTCGCAGCAGCAGGAACATTATAGAACTAGCAATGTAAATATCCATCTCTCTCAGACCAGATGTGTGCTTGGGTGGTCATAAAGATTATCTCCCATAAAATATTTACACTTCTCAAATCAATCTTTACCAAATCATATGCGCAAAGCTCAATATCCTCTGTATCCTTTCTCTAAGCACTGCAAGTTACTTCCGGACGCTCAGTAGCGTGACCATCATGCGACTCACTCGTTCAGTTCTCACAGAACTCTACTGGCAACGACTATGGCAGTGTTAACCAAATATCACATTACTTGTACTCAGAATATTTGAAGACTCTCCTGCGTACAAATATCAAGTATGACATATTGAATGAAAATAGAGCTAACATCACTTTCATTGAAAACCAATTTCCGATATTTCGTTCTAGTTCGACATCCAAGTTTACGTAGCTGTAATAATAGTCACAGGGGAATAATATCTAACAAAAAAAAGGCAAAATGGTTAAAGATAGGAAGGAATTAGGATCACATTGTCACAACAGAAGAAGTATTTCGTCGGACGGTACATACCAGCCAAGTATCACGAACGCTTCCTTCATGGATTACTCTAAGATTGAAAATGGAAGGAAAGATAAACTAAGCCACATAAAATGGCAAAGAAATAGCGTTTCAGTGACGTTGTAAAGAAAGCGTGTGCTTGTAGAGCACAAAGTACTGGAGAAGGAAAAACTTAGTGCGAATAATTAAACAGGAGAGGATATAGGCAGACAAATCACGACCTAATGTTCCGAGAGGAATGAGGAAGCAGACAGAGCACAGAAAGCAGCTTGCCAGGAAAATATCACGATTCAAAAAAAATGTTTCAAATGGCTCTGAGCACTATGGGACTCATCATCGGTCGTAAGTCCCCTAGAACTTAGAACTACTTAAACCTAACTAACCTAAAGACATCACACACACCCATGCCTGAGGCAGGATTCGAACCTGCGACCGTAGCAGTCCCGCGGTTCCGGACTGCAGCGCCAGAACCGCACGGCCACCGCGGCCGGCTATCACGATTCACTTCAGCGTCTCCCCACAAGCTTTTGTTTCGTTGGTGACAAAGAGAGCGTTGGCTTAGAGGGAACGCAGCAGGTGGTAGTGCCCAACAACAACCTGCAAAACCGACCATTCGACCGTGGTGCACTTCCTTTCTATCTCCAAGAAGTGACGAGGTGGTCTTCCATCGCCTTCGTATCGGTCATCACCCAACGGGGCATACTTATCTCCTGCGCCATGAATACTCACTGGAATGCAGTGTTTGTGAAGTCACACTCGCGGTGAACCGTGTCTTAACGTCGTCTGTTTCGCATATTGACAGGAGGGAACCCTTTGGCCTACCGAGGATTTTACTCTAAATTTTATGCTGTGACAAAGCAATCGCAAGGAAATTATTGTTGTATTTCGAGGCATTATGGCTCCTGTCCTATTTAAACGGACGAAGGATTTAATGTTTTTTCGGGTGGCTGTCTCATCGTATTAGTTCCATGATCAACTAGCCATCTTATACCATCCACCATTTTATTAAAACCTTGTTTTGTATAACTGTGGCTGTGGTCTGTGGCCTTTTCTTTTCGTGTAACAACTCCTACTCCTGAACCGGGTTTGGAAACAATAGAGTCGAAAATTATGGGGAATATCGTTTCGAAACCTCTGACAGTGGAATACGAGTACTGGGACAGTTGTTGCTAAGATTATAACGTAGCCAACTTTCAGAAGTGCAGCATGGACAGACAAAAGAAAACAATGTAGAGTAAACTGGCTCTAAAATGCATGTCTTAAGGGCTATGAGTACTACTTCATGTTCACTACTGCGAAACATGTCTCTTCTATCGAACAATTGCCAATAGCTCTAAAGGTATGCCTTTTAGTTCCCATAGTTAATGGAGTTTTTTATTGGTTTGGTCCATACCACCTCAAAATATATGGAACCCAAGAGGCCTACAGCGGAAGAGTTACGTTACTAAGTAGCGAAGATAAGTAACTGGGCATATGGACAGTTCCTATTCTACAATATTACTAACAACAGGACCGGTACACGTATTACACTGGCAGAGGTATAAGAACTGTTTTAGCTTAGAACTTTCGACTCAGTCGTTTCCGGACCTGTGTACATTTACCTTCTCCACCATCCCTGAAAAACTGTGATACCATCACGGAATCAAACCTGTATGGTTAATAATCAGGTATTGAGTAGAAAAAGGAAACAGAATGTTGTATGGAGTGGCAGAGGTTTGTTTATACAGACAAAGTTACCAGTAAGTCCTACACTCAAGGTTCTCTCAGGAATCGAGCTCCAACGTGCAGAACACCTCAGCTTCAAGAACAGCTAGTTTTTTATGCATCTCAGTGTTTAGTGCTTCATATTTCCTGAATTTTGAGGCTTGCAATGATATAGTTTTTGAGGTAAGTTCAGTGGCATATACAGGTACTGTTATCGAAAGGTACTGACAATACATTTAGTAGTAAACAAGTAATAAATTAAAACGTTATGCTATTTGTTGATGTTTCACAGTACGAATAGTGAGAACGTAACAAGCTATAAACACCTCTAGTTTCATGAGTTTGTGTGGGTGTCTGCGAGTAAAGTTTCGAAAGTGTTTGAAGCCACGTGCAAAGTTTGTTGGAAGTCTCATTCTCGAACAACGTATGAATGCAGGCTGGGTGATCTTCGCGACGTGGGACTGTCTGCCTCAAGGCGAGTTCACTCTAATACTTCTTGACCTACTGTGTTAAACTCGTAACGTGTGATTATATCTCTTAGTGAGCAAACTATGAGAGCTCTCCGAATTTTTAACTTCGGTCAGTAATTATTTGAAAAACAGAAAATAAAATTTTTGTTACAGCTGGAAGCCGCAAAATAACCTGCTACTGGATTAGTGTGATTAGGTGAACATTTCAGCAGTATAGTAATGTAGATCGGCACTGAGGACAATTCAGAGAATGATTTCAGAGGAAACAAGAGAAAAAGAAGGGCGTGTCAGACCATTTTTGTACAAGTTTAAAGAAATTTGTGAGGTACTGTCAGGGGTAACAAAAGCTGCTCAGAATTTTCCAATACAGATATTTGCGAAATGATAAAAAACGTTCATAATTTTTTTTATTTTTAATGCATTTCGTATGGATGTATTAATAACATTACAGGAAGTTGTAAATATTAGGAGAAGATTCGAATACAAACGTGTAAAGTGATACAAGTCAACCAAAAATGTATACTGCATTCTGAAGTACTTCATAGTAATTCATAAATAGTGAAGGCCACAACACTTGCACTCGACTGGCACGATTGGTGTGTCGTAAATTACTGCTTCAATTGAAGATGACGCGAGAGATCATTACTGGGAGCCGTTTTCAGAGGGCCCTGCGTTATCGAATAAAGGCGGGAAAATGATAGCAGCAGCTGTTTTCATGGTTTCTTCGGGTGACGGCTGCTCCTCTGCTTCCAACTCAGTCTGATCTTTGCCACCGTCTGTAATCCTTTCAAGACTGGCGACTCCGAAGCCATCACCGGGGATGTATACGTGTGTAGCGTCTCTTGACTTCCCATTCGTAACGCTGCCCTGGGCGGTTGCTGTACTCTCGTCGGTCCCACTTCTCGAATCCACGGACTCCGGTTGATTCTGTGCGGTGTTGACGTCGCCTTCATTCACGGGAGCAGCGTCGTAGGACGACGCCATGCACAAGAGTAAAATTATCGTCCATATCTGAAAGAAAACGAGCTTTCTTAAATATGGCTGAAAGAGCAAGCTATGTTGTAGAGCAGTTGGAACTAAATCGCTGGCTTATAGTTAAAGTAACATAGCAATATATGATTAATTGGCAGTGAATCTTCGATTGAGTTGATCCCGTCTTTATGGCAACACCTCTTCACAGCTCTATAGATTTCAATTCTTTCCTGCCACAGTGAAACAGGTCTATTGGGAGTTTGTTATTTGCATATCTGGAATTTTGTAGATACTTAGGATGTCTCAAGCGCTGATTACGCGCGCGCAGTCTTTGGTCGGAGTAGCTGCGTAACTTGAGTATATGTTTGTCTTGTCATCGCTGTTTGTCAGCGAGGAGCGCGGGAGTTCTATGTTACAGTAGTAGTGCGACAGATGCTGAGCAGAGGATTCGTGCCGTTGTAGACGCAGAGTTAAATGCATCTTTGTTTAAGTAAAGTTATTTGAATATTGTGAAATAAAGGAAAAGAATTTGATTAGTCATTTGGAATAAAAAGAGTATGAAAGGGATTGAAGGTAATATTTTGATTTATTGCTACTGCAGTCGCGAGTAGTTAGCATTGCTGAAGGGACATCCAAATCAGTGAACTTCAAATTTTTCATTAAAATTATCACTTTAAAGTAATTTTCCGGTTTATTAATTATTTGTCTAACATTTTTGAGAGTAAGAGTTTGGTATTAATGTTGCCGTCTGTCAATGTTGATGAATTCTTTAACATTAATTACATACAAGTAATAATATATCAGATAATTTAAAAAACAGTTTGTTAAAGAAACTGTTCACAGAAGAGCATTGTCCACATCCTCGATCCAACTCATTTATATTTAAAGCGTGACTCACTCAATGATGTGTATAAAATAGTTTACTTATTGTTTGGAGCATTGCACTTAGCTCGCGGCAACTGCAGTTGGAAATTTGCAGCTGGTTCGCAGAGAGCAGCAAGCATCGCGTTTCCAGGCAATTACATTACGAGGTAAGCTATTTTCATTTCAGGATCAGTTTGCTACGAAAATTATCAACGCACAGGGACCATTTCATGATCATCATTATTAGACATATAATTAACGCACAGGGACCACTTTGTTTAATTAGAGAGATTAATAGTGAAGTTCAGGATTTAGTAAGTTGCACATTTTGTCAGTAAGAGTGTAAAACAGCGCGAAATTCATTCTGTATTCTCGCAAGCAGATATATTTGGTTTCTCTCGCAGCTTGAAACGCTCAAAGCTAAACAACAGCAACGTTACAAGCAACCAAGCAAGCCAGTACGAAATCTCAAATTAAACGAAACCATTTTTAAAGTAAACTGTAAGCAGCCGTTTCCGCTTCCCCGTTGAAAGCTGTCTGATGTGAGGGATTTCCTTCAGTTGACTCGACTGTAGGAGTGTCGTGATAGCAAAGAATATATGTGTTGTTATTTCGTGTATGAAGCGACTATTTTTCATGCGTGTTTATGACGTCATATCTCTTGAACTACGTGTCGTTCAATGATATTTTTGTGTAAGAACATTCAGCGGCATATGTGCGTACCGTCTGCTAAATTTGTTGCAAATAGGGTGAGTAGCAAAGAAGTCATATTTAAGGATCATCCATGGTGCACCTCGGTGTTTATGAGGTCTATGTCCTAAACGATGTGCGATAGCATGATATATTTTAGTTCGCGTATTTAGCGGAGTACGAGGCCTGTTCAGAAAGTAAGCTCCGATTGATTGCCAAATTGAAACCACAGTGAACATCAGAAATGTTTTACTTGTAACAATTAGCTACACCTTTCAGCTACTTCTCTACGTAGTAGCCGTTCTGACTTAGACTTTTGTCATAGCGTTGTACCAACTTTTCAATAGCCTCATCATAGAAGGCAGCCGCCAGTGCTTTCCGCCAATTCTCCACGCTGGCCTACACCTCGTTGTCTGTGTCAAAATGTTGTCTTCAAAGACAGCGGTTCATGTGACCAGAGATGAAACTCAGGGGGAGACAATTGCGGACTGTATTGTGGGTAATCTCACATTTCCATTTGAAAACGATGCAGGAGCATCTTCATTGCCCCTGCAGAATGCGGCTGAGAATTGTCTTGAAGAAGAAACAGCACGACAGTTATGTAATGTTAGCTGCATAGCTTCAGGCGAAATTGCTCACCAGGCCCTCGTACTTGGCGGCAGACACTATTTTCTAGACATCTTTACGCACTCACTGCGAGCTCAGAAATGAGAAGAGCGACGTGATGCTAACTGGGGTTATACTAGAGACACTACCCAACACATCTGTGCAAAGCTTTATCGGATTTTCATAGTCGTTTCCATTTCGCGACCGATCGGAGCTTACTTTCTGAACGCCCCTCGTATATGGATACTGTCTGCGAAACGCACTTCGGATGCAGTTACTAGTACGGAAGTAATAGATAAAAACGTAATGTATGATGTGGCAATTTTTCACGCCTCTCATTGTTTATAACGTCATATCTGCTTAACTATGGTAGACAGATCGTTCTCATCCCCAAAGCCATTGTTGCCTGACAGTAAGGGATATGTCATCATGCTGCCCATCACTGACCATGTGCTGAACACTAAGGTATGTCTTAATGGATGCAGAAACATGTTAAAGTATGAAACAACTGTAAACGAAAAGACAGAAATGAAGTAAGCAGACCAGTTACAAAATTAGTTTCAGCCAGGAGACGCCAAGCCAGTACCGTGCAGCGTCACGTCCATCCTTGATATTAGCCTGGATTCGGCAAGGAAGGAAGTCCACCAGATTTTTCAGATATGCAGTATCCAGCCAAAGCTGCTAATTGATGTTTACATTTTGGAGAGCTAAAAAAATTGCTAGGTACGATAACTGCTACGTTTCACCTACTCTTGAGAATAGTCCAAGGCACTTTTATGGCATTCAGATTGGTTGCCTTAGCGGAGCGTGTAGGGAACTATAAGTTGCCTGAGTTTCGTCAGACCAGTATCAAAAGCGTCCGGTCCCGTAAACACAATAGCTGCCATCTTCGAAGACAGTAGTATTCAGAATACACTCTTTACTAAGATGTGGACAAAAAATACGTCCCGCCAGAGGTTCGAGTCCTGGGTGCGGGTGTTGTCCTTAGCGTTAAGTTAGATTAAGTAGTGCGTAAGTCGAGAGACCGATGACCTCAGCAGTAATGTCCCTTAGAAATTCACACCCATTTAAACATTTTGAACAAAAAAATCAACTTTTCTCAACGAGAGTGTTGATCACTCTCGTTGAGAAAATGTGTAATTAGTATACTCACGACATGGTTGCAAAAACACCATCAAAATGTCAGAGAACCACCTCCGACCTGAACCCCACTTTCCAAACACTGCGTATCGAACGACTGTCTGGGCTACAGGAGCACTCGATGCGCTGTGCCTTTTGAAAAGAGGCGACACTACTCTACACGCCCCTGATACGTTTGGCCCTTTGAAGGCATGCCTCAGCGAGCTACCTCATACCATACTAGAAATGTCCTTTACACGCAATGCGCTATGCAGTGTTCATTCAGAAACTAAAGGAGGTGACCTTGCAGTCACTGACTGCAGTAATTCCTACAGGATGTAATACCAACTGCCGGTGACAATGTACGACATCCATCTGCGGTCTGATTCTATTGTGATCGTCTCAACGTCACTGCCCTACCCCATATTACATTGCTGCGACTGCTGCACCATTCCCTGTAGATTCCCTCAATAGAGCTTGATACACCAACACACCGGTCGGCTTCGTTCATCGTGTGGTCACGGGCACGTCCAAAAACGGTACCTGTCTTCCGACTTTCTGAAACTTTCTCGCGTCGAACTCTTACTGCCAAGATTACATTCATCAAAGTGACCAGTATGCTGTATTAAGGACTTTACTAACATTTTATCCCCTCAGATTACCTAAAACAACTTTGGGGGTTCATAAGACAGGGAATGAACAGAACATCGAAGCCCTGTAACAAATAGTGAGTAGTAGAACAACTGTGAAAAAATTACAATAATAAACTAGAAACTTACGCAAAAATTAAGATAGATCTGCTCTACAACGTAGCAGGGTAACGCGTCAGTAACAAA
Organism: Schistocerca nitens; assembly: GCF_023898315.1. Classification (NCBI taxonomy): domain Eukaryota; kingdom Metazoa; phylum Arthropoda; class Insecta; order Orthoptera; family Acrididae; genus Schistocerca; species Schistocerca nitens. The sequence goes on from NC_064619.1 coordinate 634,867,008, forward strand.
AAACAAACAAGAGAGGAAATTCTCTGACATGACTGAAGGGAATAAATGGCAGGGTGTTACAATTAGATGACATGTTGGATAAATTTACAAAGGAAAACAATGCTTAACGCACCTGCAGGAAACATATCTCATTAAAAAGTTAGCGTAGGCCTCTGATAGAGAGTAGCACAGTCAACGACAGACAGAACTATCCTGTGACCGACATAAAACCCACATACTGTGTAAGGGAACACTGAGGCTGCAACTAGTGTATTAGAAAATAGTTTTTGATATTGATAATTTTTAAATGAACACATGGCGATTTGACTATACTTTTGTTTGTTTCTTTACGTCCCAGGTTTCTGCCTTTTATGGCATTTTGAAATGATTGAGTTTATGTCATTGACGTATACTGCAGGACATCTAACTCAAAATTGGCCACAAAATAAGAGAATATTGTAAACGTGGGCTTCTACAGCCGTTGTCACAGTCAATAAAGTTCTTCTGGGTTTGAGGCCGCATTACCATATGTAAAATTTCGACGTTTCGGCGACTGTTGCAAGGCGCCTTCCTCAGGGTATTTGTCTAACTAGCAGTTGGTTATACACTCTGAGGAAGGCTTTCGAAAATCGTAGGTGAAACATCAATGACAATAAAACTTTTGCACATTTCGAAGAATATTTTTACAATTTTGACTGTGGAAATACACAATAATTTTCGAAGTTTTCAGGGACGAAGCTGCGAAACGTTGTCTACAGCTCGTTGAAAAACCGGGCTGCAATTATTTCAGTTGAAGACTTGAGAGCCATTAGGTGAGAGAGCAGTGAAACAATCTTCCAATCTATTCTTAATGCCATCCAACCTTTGAAACAAGCACGCAGTAACGGAAACAAAAAGGAAGATATGAAAGAAATTCAAAAGCAAGTGTAAGAAATAAAAATCATCGGTTCGTCGATTTCATCGTATTTCAGTCACCTATGGCAAAGGACGAGGAAGATCAGTTGAAGGGAATGGATAGTGTTTTAGACGAGGATCATGAGCATCGGAAAAGGGAATACAAGAGTAATAGACTGTACTGAAAACCTGGAGTGTGGAAGTCGAACCTGCACAGCTAAAAGAGGGTTTAGGTTGGTAGGGAATATCGCTAGGCATTAGGCTACAGGTCTGGTGTGTGGGGGTTGTCAAGTGTTGGAGCGCTAGGCTTGAAAGCAGTAAAAAGGATCAAATGGATGTAGTTTGCCATTTTTATGGAAAGAGAACGTGAGCTGCACAAACGAGTCAACATAAAAAACACATACAGCTTATTAACTGGCTTTTAAGGATCGTAAACGCTAGAAGATTAGAGTAATCGAAACATACTTCTCACAAACCACAACATCGGTCCACATGCCCCAGAATACTTTATGCATGTAACAAACGTATTTATTTCGAAACGCAATACATGACACAGAGCTATCACGGACACAAATGTTTCTCAAAAAATATACTGCAACGTCTCTGCTTTCTATATTTGAGAAGGGATAGTACCGACAAAAAGAAGAGAAAAGGTCTGGTAAACATGGGCTCTAAAACGAATACTTTAAGTAGTAAGACCACTGGTTCGTCTTTTCTACTGTTAAGCCTTCTCTCATACTAAACAGTTTTCTTGTTTTGGTCCATACTATATCCTCCCAAAATGTGGAAAGAGAAGAGCTTTCAGTAGAAGAGGTCCACCGTCAGTGGTATCAGAATGACTTTCGATTAACGTTCGATTCGGTCGTTTCCGGACCAGGGTCCCTCTACTGATGTTGATACATTTAACCTTCTCCATCATCCTTGGAACTTTGTAACATCTCAACGGAACAGTATCTACACAAAAACGGTCTGCACTGCCTAATCAGTATTAGTGATCATTTTTACAGTGTGTGCTTCGTACTGATTTGTGAGTTTGGAATGAGATATTAGGGAAGGATAATTACGATTTAAGAATGCATCGTATATAGGAATATCTTTCTTGTACGTTATTAAGAAAAATATTGTCCAGTAGCGCGTTCAGTTCTCCAACGTCTATTTTATATCGGCAAGATACGGAACCATTATTTTAGAATTACTAAAGTATATAAAATTTATAGTCATTTATAATATATAATCAAAAATAAACACTTGGCTGAAATATACGGAGGGCCAAATGCGTACGTCGCGTTACTCTAAAATCACCATTTATGTTGTGACCACTGATAAAGGACACCAATAGGCTATGTACAAGAAAAGGAAAACAAGAAAGGTGTGACAGCCGTGTGTTACCTTGGTGAGCCCCATTCCTGAGTGGGTTGACGCAGCGCACAGCGGCTGGACACGACACGAAGTCCCACCGCCACTGAGAGACTACCCCGCCTGTCCGCACCGCAGCACGTATTTATTGCTCGGCGTATTACGTCTGAGGTGACGCATCGGCTCTCGTGTGTGACGTAGCACGGGTGCTTTCTCAACGCGTCTCTTGAAGCGAGCAGCGCCGATTCATCAAAGGCCAAAGAGGCTGCGCTGCGCTGCACGGTGGCGTCGATCTCAAGTCATATGCAACTTATTGCTGCTTTAATATCCTCCTGTTACCTCGCAGCAGTAGGAGGGCGAGAAGGCTCCTATATGGAAGGAGAAACCGAATTAAATGCGTCTTTTTCACGGTAGAAATGTTTTAACGGCGTCTGAGTGTAAATGCGAAGCGGAAAGCAATGAAAGGTAACACCCATGCTCCTAGCCATAAAACGCAGACATCATCATCAGACAGTAATGGTAATGGCTTCTTGATGTATCCACCCTCCTCCGTTCCTCGCCATTTGTACCATTTTGTTGCAGCTGCTGCAGTTCATTCCACTAGCAACAGTTTGTAATACGGCGTACCACGTCATTTTTCCTCAGGATTTACGTTCTGGTTTGCTTTTGCGAATCTGTTATGTCCAGTTAGGCGTTCCGTTTGGTTAGTTTTTATTGTTTGTATCATGTTAATAAATTCCATTTTCTCTTTAATTTCTTTTAGTGTTTGTTCATTAGATTTCCCTTCAGTTCGGGATTTTTTTTTGTGGCTTTCACACTGTGTGCCGGATCCACAACTCTGTTGCTTCAAATTCTTTGTGTAATTGTTTCCACAGAGTCCACCGTTGACAGCCATAGCACAAATGTAAGAAAATAAAACACGTACAGCCGTCCTTAAGACGTCATTATTGTCTAGTTACCAGTTTCGGGGCTTCAGTGCACCATCTTCAGGCCTTAGTTGATGCTGAAGGGCTTATCACGATCCATATATACGACGCGTCAGCGGCCAACATAATTGATTTACGCAGACCACTCGTAACTGTGATGCCGTCTCTCCAACTGGAATTGACAGTTGATGGTTCGAGAAACCCCATCAGCATCAACTAAGACCTGAAGAAAGTGCACTGAAGCGCTGAAACTGATAGCTACACAAGAAATGACATCTTAAGGACGGCTGTAGATGTTTCATTTTCTTACGGTACTGAACGGCTGTCGTCACCCAGACCTCCAACCACAAGGATGGAAATATAAAAACTTAATAACACAAGTGCTTCAAATTTATTTCTTTTTTATATATTCATATAATTGCTTGTCAATAAATTAATCCTATTTATTGTGTCATGTTTAGTTACTGCAGTTCTCTTTTAACATCATTTATACTTCTGTCGGCCAATGGCTTTTCCACAGTGATAACACCGGGTCTGTTCTGACACCGGAAGTTAAGCGCTGTCGTGCTTGGCTATCACTGGGATGGGTGACCGTTCGGGTCTCTTGAGCGTTGTTGACAATCGGGGTGCACTCAGCCTTTGTGAAGCCAGTTTAGGAGCTACCTGACTGAGAAGTAGCGACTCCGGTCACGAAAACTGACAACGGCTCGGACACCGGTGTGCTGATCACGTGGCCTCCACACCCGCATCATCAAGTGACACCTGTAGTTTGAGGATGACGCGGCAGTCGGTCGGTAGTGTGGGCATTCAGAGGGATGTGCGGACGGTGTCATACCTCTGATTCCACCTGTTATTCTACTTCCCAAGTGAAAAATTTAATTTACTTTCATTAGTATTTTGTCTTCTATAATAATGGAAAATTCGAAATTTGTGTAAGTTCGTATAGGACCAAACTGCTGAGGTCATCGCTCCCTGAGCTTACACGCTACTTAATCTAAGTAACTTACGCTAAGGAGAAAACACACACCCATGCCCGAGGGAGGACTCGAACCTCCGACAGGAGGAGCCGTGCGAACCGCAGCAAGGCGCCCAAGGCCACGCGGATAACCCGCGCGGCTATAATTATGTTTACCGTTACTTGTCTGTTCGCATTAACCTTTAGCATTATTGTAGTCTTGTTTGTTTTATTTATAGTTTGTGATTTTCGGAGGTATCATACAATATTTTTAACTTACAGTTCAAGTACTTTTCAGAATCGGCTAGAACTTGTTTATCATCAGCAATTCGTTTACACAGTATTTGTTTACCATGACTTTTGATCTATGTTGTGCCAATTTTCATTGTTTATATTACCCTTTCTATAAATAAATTAAATAAATGTGGAGGAAGAGGACAGTCCTGTCGGTCACCTTTATCTTTTTCTTGGTGCCATTGATAATTCTTTCTACACCGTGATTTCTGTTTAAACTGACGATCAGTCCCTCATATCTCCCGTTTTTTTCCATTTTATTCAGTTTTACAAACAATGTCTACCAAACAACTATATCAAAAGATTTAGCGAGTTCAACATGTTCTCCAGTTAATGCAGACAAATGATTTATTTTGATGGGGGCGTGGAGGAATGGGCGCTTTGCCTGTTTAAAAGAAACTACAAATGTGTCTCAAATGTTATTTCACTCTAAACAACTTCGTCAATTGGCCAAGACACACAACATTTTAGTTAACAAGATGGGAAAACTTTAAATAGGCCCTACTTCAGAAAGGACCTGTACATTTAGTTATAAATTCAAAAATATTAAACATTCTCAGAACAAGGCTTTCTGTCAGCACCGTAGTGTCTGATTTTTTAGAACTTCCTTCCAAATCAAAACTTGAAAGTCGATTTCTTTATATGCCTATCATGCTACGTATTCACTCCTGCATCGATAATTACTTGCTGTCTCAAAGAATCTATAGTCATTCACTCCTTCTGCTAGAGCAGCTTATCTTTGGTTGGGAACTGCAAGGCATCTCTTCACTTAATCTCTGATGTGGGCCGTGCAATGAAATTGCTTTTCGGGCAGAAGCGGTTAGAGAGGGTCCGACGGACAGTGGCCAGAGCTTGCTGCTGTGAATACGCACAGTTCTGGCAATGGCTACTTTGGGATTGTGCCGATCTGTTTAGTACGAAAAAACAAAAATGGTTCAAACGCCTCTGAGCACTATAGGACTTAACATCTGAGGTCATCAGTCCCCTAGAACTTCGACCTACCTAAACCTAACTAACCTGAGGACATCACACATATCCATGCCCGAGGCAGGATTCGAACCTGAGACCGTAGTGGTCGCGCGGTTCCAGACTGAAGCGCCTAGAACCGCTCGGCCACACCCACCGGCTGTTTAGCACAGACGTTTGTGATACAGCTCTAGGGACTTGAAGCGCCATCGTTAAAATTCATGGTAAGATGGTTTGTACAGACGTCCTTTGAGAAACTTAAGGTTTATTTACACGAGATGTTCTGTTGTCTTAATCAAGTGGGTAAAATAGCATTTGCTTGTCTCAGTTCATATCCTCGCTAGAACACGTGAGAATCATTATCCAGTTTCTGTTCAGTCACCTGGGTCGCGAATTGTGTATCTCATTGCCTTTCCACTCACTACACAATATCATGGGCGTCTATACGAATGTAGGACGATTTCTTTTGTCTCTTGTAAATGTTTGTCTATGCAAAGTCAAATGCCCCGTTGTGGAGCACTTTTATGTGAAGTATAAGACTTTTATCCCTTTTCAACAATATACGCTCAGTATTCCCACCATCTGGGATTCTTACAAGCACATTTTTCAATAGTATGTGACGCGTAGCGCCGTATAGCGATCCTGCCTTGGAGGCGGTTAAGTGGGAGATGTGTCTCAGAGATGGATAGTGACAGATGGTGACGCGGGACTGGACGCGCACCTAGTTTATGTATCAGCCGATAGAGGACCATATTGGATAGGGGGACTGTGATTTTAGTTTCGATTGTGCCCACTAGAGTTCACTAAAGCAATAGAATGTTTTTCATAAACTGTTCTAGTATTTTCGTAAAGTTATTATGTCTTTTGTGTATGTATAATGTTATGTGTTTTAGCAGTATGAATGATGCGTGGGTGTGGTTTAAGGTTAATATGAAGATAACTGTATAACGAGATACGTTGTAGGATTTAGCGTGGGAACATTTTGAAGAAGTATGGATATGGACAAATGGGATTTTTGTAGGATGGATTTGTAAAGTAAGTTTATGGTAAAGGGAAAGTTAATTCAGGTATAAATAACAATAGTAAATAAATTTATGCGTAAGCAAAAATTCAGCATATTAGATAATTACGTCGGTAAAAAGTGCAGTCGTTAGGTTTACTATTTTGCGATTGGTTATTGATGAAAAGCACGGACTGACACGGGAGAATATTGTTTTTCTTTTGGCTGTTGAGTAAACTGACCAATGGTAAAGCAATATTCTTCGCGCTCCTTTCTCTGCTGGTTGGGAAGACTTTGAGTATTCTAGAGAATGGTCGAAGCCTAGCCATGAAACAGTTCGGACGTGTGTAGTAGTAGTTCCGATGGAAATGATAAGTTGCCGGATCTAGCAGTGTTTCATACATCAAAAGTGTTGGAAAGTGACGGCATAATTATTCCTGTGTGTGTGTAGACATTTCGGAAATTTTAAGTGAATTTTGTGACGAAAAAAGAAATATATTCCGCGTGGCGTATTGAGCAGGTCGGTGGCTAAAACTGTGACTGCATTAGGTACCGACATAATATTTGGCGAGCATTCTCAATCAAAAACCATCAGTATTTTTGTAGCTATTACGTTATCGGTAAATGCAACACCATAATCTTGCTAACGTGAGTGAAAGGGATTGTGAGTGACTGTGTTAAGACTAGCAAGGGCTTGGCAGTGACACTTGTTCACCTAAGTTTCAGAATATATTAATTGAGGACAAAATTTCCAACCTTTCATTTGTGTGAAAACTTTCTCCCGAAAAGTAGATTAGTGACTTAAATTGCAGCCTGGTTCACGTCGAAGTACAGTAGGTATCACTCGGCTTTCCTACTGATGATCTTCTGAGACAATGTTCACAGATAGGTGCAGGTACGTCGTAAAGAGACGGAAATGAACCCTGCGCTGCCGCATATGGAGTTTATTAAAATCTTAACACATAGTCAGTTCCGTACTACCTTCTGGGCAACTATGTTTCGTTTTTAGAATATCTGATGCAGAGGGGGAATAAAGCACCTGTAGCAGCGATGGCACTCAACTTACTTTACATGAAATTTTCAGCTAGCCAGGTAATTTCATACTGCAATGGGCCTTCAAGGCATTTGGTTGCATTGACATAGACCTCGATATTTTGTTATCACACTAGGTCAGAGCCGGCCGCGGTGGTCTCGCGGTTCTAGGCGCGCAGTCCGGAACCGTGCGACTGCTACGGTCGCAGGTTCGAATCCTGCCTCGGGCATGGATGTGTGTGCTGTCCTTAGGTTAGTTAGATTTAAGTAGTTCTAAGTTCTAGGGGACTAATGACCACAGCAGTTGAGTCCCATAGTGCTCAGAGCCATTTGAACCATTTGAACTAGGTCAGAATTCTCAATTTTGTAGCTGTTGCAGGATACAAAGTGCGAAGATATTTGCGTCGAAGGAATTAAGCCTATTTATTCATAGACACATACATAAGGTAGCTACATGAGATATGGGGAGGGTTCTGGTTGCAGACTTGTTTTGCTTTAATATATGTTAAAATCCCCTTCCAAACTTCCATTGTAATATAAGTTCCTTGTCATCATGAAATGTGAAATAAGGTTTGTCAGACTGCGTCTCTTCACTTATGGGGCACATTTCATACATAGGAGGATGTCTTATGGCATTAAGGAACCTTAGCCATAATCTTTTATGAGTACACATGTTAAAGTATGAGGCTCTGGAACTGTGTGCCGGATCCATGAACCCTGGATTTTGCAGGAACACTGGAAACAACCTCCCAGACTGTGGCTAAGCCGTTTCTACAGAGTACTCATTTTTCCAGCTCTTTCAGGAGTGCTAGTCCAGTAACGTTTGCAGGAGTAAAGTTTGGAAGTCAGGAGACGTGAACGTAGCAGTGATGCTGCAAGGGTGGGTCGCGAGTTGTGCTGGGACGCTTCACTTTGTAAGAGCATTGTTCACTTCATACGTCCATGTGAAACTCAGAAAATTCATTCTTTGAGTTGCTCTCCAACTTGTGCGTCATATTGGTCTGAATGTCGGTTAAGTTGATTGGTTGATTTGTTGATTTTGGGGAGGAGGGGGGGGGGGAGAGGGCAAACCATGAGGTCATCGGTCACATACGATTAGCGAAGAATGGGGAAAGAAGTTGGCCGTGCACGTTCAAAGGAACCATCCCAGAATTTGCCTGAAGAAATTTAACAAAATCAGGGAAAACATCGGGAAACCTAAAACAGGATGGCCGACGGCGGTTTTGAACCGTCGTCCTCTCGATTCCGAGTCCAGTGTGCTAACCACTGCAGAACCTCGTTCAGTGTCGGTTAAGCCGGCAAAGCGTTAATCCTTCATGTGATCTTCTGCACTTTGTCATTTCATGATACACTCCTGGAAATTGAAATAAGAACACCGTGAATTCATTGTCCCAGGAAGGGGAAACTTTATTGACACATTCCTGGGGTCAGATACATCACATGATCACACTGACAGAACCACAGGCACATAGACACAGGCAACAGAGCATGCACAATGTCGGCACTAGTACAGTGTATATCCACCTTTCGCAGCAATGCAGGCTGCTATTCTCCCATGGAGACGATCGTAGAGATGCTGGATGTAGTCCTGTGGAACGGCTTGCCATGCCATTTCCACCTGGCGCCTCAGTTGGACCAGCGTTCGTGCTGGACGTGCAGACCGCGTGAGACGACGCTTCATCCAGTCCCAAACATGCTCAATGGGGGACAGATTCGGAGATCTTGCTGGCCAGGGTAGTTGACGTACACCTTCTAGAGCACGTTGGGTGGCACGGGATACATGCGGACGTGCATTGTCCTGTTGGAACAGCAAGTTCCCTTGCCGGTCTAGGAATGGTAGAACGATGGGTTCGATGACGGTTTGGATGTACCGTGCACTATTCAGTGTCCCCTCGACGATCACCAGTGGTGTACGGCCAGTGTAGGAGATCGCACCCCACACCATGATGCCGGGTGTTGGCCCTGTGTGCCTCGGTCGTATGCAGTCCTCATTGTGGCGCTCACCTGCATGGCGCCAAACACACATACGACCATCATTGGCACCAAGGCAGAAGCGACTCTCATCGCTGAAGACGACACGTCTCCATTCGTCCCTCCATTCACGCCTGTCGCGACACCACTGGAGGCGGGCTGCACGATGTTGGGGCGTGAGCGGAAGACGGCCTAACGGTGTGCGGGACCGTAGCCCAGCTTCATGGAGACGGTTGCGAATGGTCCTCGCCGATACCCCAGGAGCAACTGTGTTCCTAATTTGCTGGGAAGTGGCGGTGCGGTCCCCTACGGCACTGCGTAGGATCCTACGGTCTTGGCGTGCATCCGTGCGTCGCTGCGGTCCGGTCCCAGGTCGACGGGCACGTGCACCTTCCGCCGACCACTGGCGACAACATCGATGTACTGTGGAGACCTCACGCCCCACGTGTTTAGCAATTCGGCGGTACGTCCACCCGGCCTCCCGCATGCCCACTATACGCCCTCGCTCAAAGTCCGTCAACTGCACATACGGTTCACGTCCACGCTGTCGCGGCATGCTACCAGTGTTAAAGACTGCGATGGAGCTCCGTATGCCACGGCAAACTGGCTGACACTGACGGCGGCGGTGCACAAATGCTGCGCAGCTAGCGCCATTCGACGGCCAACACCGCGGTTCCTGGTGTGTCCGCTGTGCCGTGCGTGTGATCATTGCTTGTACAGCCCTCTCGCAGTGTCCGGAGCAAGTATGGTGGGTCTGACACACCGGTGTCAATGTGTTCTTTTTTCCATTTCCAGGAGTGTAGATTCGTATTTATAGCATATAGTCCCATCACCCGTTATGATGTTTCCAGAAAAAAAGTCCGCGATATCAGTTTCGGTGAAGTCGCGGCGTCTTGAATAGTTGACACATGTGACACAACAACAACAATGTGGAGAAACTACGGTCGCACGTCCATTACCGAAGACAGCGTGCCCACAGCTGGCTGACGCACAACTGTTATTTGTAGTTGTTACGCCTAGCTGGCACCATAGTTATTGAGGTAGTTGTTGAGCAGATGTCGTTTATATGCCAGAAATAAAATCAGCATTGAAATTTTTTTGGTGGACGTTGTATGCATCTCGCATTTCTTCTAGGTCCAGAGGCAACGCGAATAGTAAAAGATTCTACATAACGATTTACTGCTTAGATGCCTACCTTTTTACGTTCGCTAGTCAATAAAATTTGCAGGTGCGGGGCTGGAAGAGTATATCACCCAACTTAAAAAAAAATACTACACCCTGTCCACGGTTTGGAAAAAAATTGCGCTAAATGCTTGCCTCCCACCAAACCAGAACCCTCAGCACAATCAGTTATCATAAGGTACTCCGTGCCAGTGATATTAAATTGACAAAATGGAAATATGAAAGCTAACTGGACAAAATGGACATTTCACTGTTAAAAAAGAACATTGATCACCTTGGAGCATTGGGGATTGTGCAGAACTGGCGTCCGTGACAGCGTGATCATACCTGCTGGCGTAAGTCATGGCAGTGTAGTGATTTGTATGTGCCAGTCAGATATTTGGAATCACCACAGTAAGTTGGGTCGACGCGGACACGTGCTAAAATGGTGGAAAGGAACTATCGGATTTGAGCATCCCTATGACCTGAGAAGGAATGCTGACGTTTCTGTTGATAATGGAAGCAAGACTAAAGAAAAATCAAGACACGTTCATAGGATCTGTCGACCTAGGAAAAGCGTTCGACAATAAAATGGTACAAGACGTTCGAAAATCTGATAAAAATAATGGTAAGCTGTTGGCAGACAAGTGATATACAATATGTACAAGAGCCAAGAGGGAATAATAAGCGTGGACGACCAAGAAAGAAGTGCTCGGATAAAAAAAAGGGTGTAAGACAGGGAAGCAGTCCGTAGTGTTCAGTCTGCACATCGAAGAAGCAATGATAGAAATACAAGAAAGTTTCAGAAGTGTAATTAAAATTCAAGATGAAAGGATATCTGTGATACTATTCGCTGATGGGGAAAGTGAATAAGAATTACGTGATTTGCTGCATCGAATGAAGAGTCTAAGGGTACAGAATATGGATTGAGAGTAAATCGATGAAAGACGAAAGTAATGAGAAGTAGCAGAAATGAGAATGACGAGAAACTGAACATCAGGATAGATGATTATGAAGTAGATGAAGTTGAGGAATTCTGCTACCTACGCAGCGAAATAACGAATGATGGACGGAGCAAAGGGGACGTTATAAGCAGACTAACATTGGCATAAAGGGCATTCCTGGTTAAGAGATGTCTGCTAGTATCAAACATGGCCCTTAATTTGAGAAATAAATTTCTGAGAATTGACGTTTGTAGCACAACATTGTATGGTAGTATAACACGTGGGAAAATCGGAACAGAAGAGAATCGAAGCATTTCAGATGTGGTGTTGCAGAAATTAGGTGGACTGGTAAGGTAAGAAATGAGGTGGTTCTGCGCAGATTCAGAGAGGAAAAGAATATAGGGAAAACACTAAAAAGAAGGGACAGGATAATAGAACGTCTGTTAAGAAACGAGGGAATGACGTCCATTGTACTAGAGGGAGCTGCTGAGGACAAAAACTGTAGAGGGAGCCAGAGATTCGAACACATCCAACAAGTAATTGATGACGTAGGTCGCAAGTGCTAGTCGGCGCAGGGAAGGAATTCGTGGCGGGACGCATCAAATTAGAAGACTCATGATAAGAAATAAAATAAGTAAAATGACCACACTGTAAGTGAATGAGGTTTCGCAAGTCGTTGGTGAATCAATGTACGTCTCTAAGAGACGGCACAACATTAAATGTAGGTTCATATGAACTAGTTTTCTAATTAATACAGCGATGGGAAGAGCTTGCAATGGGTCTTTGTAGTCAGGCGTCTCGCAAAAACCCTTTGCTCACAGCCGGTACCTAAATATAAAGGCACTTATGGTGAACAGAGCGGTGGGAATAGAATGCAGTGGACCTTTGCAGTCAGGAGTCTGGCAAAAGTCCATTGCTCACAGCCGATAGAGAAATATGGTCTCCTATTCTGGGCCTAACATCGGAGGAAAGGCACAGTAGTTGGCTGGAGGAGCGTAGTGCGGTACTACGAGTGGTGATGTGGTTCTTTCTGAAATGATGAAGAGCGTGGTACTCACTGGCGACGCAAGGAGTCGTTGAATCAGCAGTGGTTGCAAGGGGTACTTTGATCGTTTCTAGGTGTTTCACGTAACACAACCTTGGCTCACAAACTTAGGTTAGCACGAATATGAACCTGAATGTTCATTTAAATATTTTTTTTTATTTATTTATTTTTATTTATTGTTCCGTGGGACCAAATTCAGGAGAAGTCTCCATGGTCATGGAACGAGTCAATGCATGAAATTATAACACCATATTAGAAACAGATAAAATGAAAAATAAAAAAAACATGTTCAGGTGACAAGTCGTAAGTTCAAATGAAGAAAATCAACAATGTAACACTGGAATTTGCTTAATTTTTTAGGTCTTCCAGGAGCTCCTCGACAGAATAGAAGGAGTGAGCCATGAGGAAACTCTTCAGTTTAGACTTAAAAGAGTTTGGGCTACTGCTAAGATTTTTGAGTCCTTGTGGTAGCTTATTGAAAATGGATGCAGCAGAATACTTGGTTCAAATGGTTCAAATGGCTCTGAGCACTATGGGACTCAACTGCTGAGGTCATTAGTCCCCTAGAACTTATAAGTAGTTAAACCGAACTAACCTAAGGACATCACAAACATCCATTCCCGAGGCAGGATTCGAACCTGCGACCGTAGCGGTCTTGCGGTTCCAGACTGCAGCGCCTTTAACCGCACGGCCACTTCGGCCGGCAGCAGAATACTGGACTCCTTTCTGCACAAGAGTCAAGGAAGTGCATTCTACATGCAGATTTGATTTCTGCCTAGTATTAACTGAGTGAAAGCTGCTAACTCTTGGGAATAGGCTAATATTGCTAACAACAAACGACATTAAAGAAAATATATACTGTCAGGGCAATGTCAGAATTCCCAGATTTTTGAATAGGGGTCGACAAGAGGTTCTCGAACTTACACCACATATAGCTCGAACAGCCCGTTTTTGAGCCAAAAATACCCTTTTTGAATCAGAAGAATTACCCCAAAAAATAATACCATACGACATAAGCGTATGAAAATATGCGTAGTAGACTACTTTTCGTGTCGAAGTGTCACTTATTTCAGATACTGTTCTAATGGTAAATAAAGCAGCATTTAGCTTCTGAACAAGATCCTGGACATGGGCTTTCCACAACAGCTTACTATCTATCCGAACGCCTAGGAACTCCAACTGTTCCGTCTCGCTTATAATATGCCTATTCTGTCTGATCAAAATATCGGGTCTTGTTGAATTGTGAGTTAGAAACTGTAAAAACTGAGTCTTACTGTGATTTAGCATCAAATTATTTTCCACAAGCCACGAACTTATTTCATGAACTACATTATTTGTTACTGTTTCAATATTACACACAAGATCCTTCACTATCAAGCTGGTGTCACCAGCAAACAGAAATAATTTTGAATCACCTGTAATACTAGAAGGCATATCATTTATATAAATACGAAACAGCAGTGGCCCCAGCACCGACCCTTGGGGAACGCCCCACTTAACAGTGCCCCATTGGGACTGAACATCACTACCACTCTCAATATTGCGGAGAATTACCCTCTGCTTTCTGTTCTTAAAGTAAGAAGCGAACCAATTGTAAGCTACTCCCCTTACTCCATAATGGTCCAACTTCTGCAGTAATATTTTTGTAGTCAACACAGTCAAAAGCCTTCGTTAAATCAAAGAAAACACCTAGCGTTCGCAACCTTTTATTTAATCCGTCCAAAACAGAGAAAAGAGAATATAGCATTTTCAGTTGTTAAACCATTTCTAAAACCAAACGGAACATTTGACAGCAAATTATGTGAATTTAAATGCTCCAGTAACCTTGTATATACAACCTTCTCGATAACTTTAGCAAACACCGATGGCATAGAAATAGGTCTCAAATTGTCAACATTATCAATGTCTCCCTTTATAAAGTGGCTTCACTACCGAGTACTTTAATCGGTCAGGAAACCGACCACTCCTAAAGGAAAAGTTACAGATATGGCTGAGAACTGGGCTAACATACATAGAACAATACTTCAGTATTCTGCTAGATACCCCGTCATATCCATAAGAGTTCTTGGTCTTTAGTGATTTAATTGTTAACTCAATCTCCCTATTGTCAGTATCATGGTGGAGCATTTCAGGTAACAGTCTCGGAACACTTTTTTCTAAGAGCGCTATATGATTCCCTGTTGGGACTAGGTTTCTATTTAGTTCACCTGTTATATTCAGAAAGTGATTATTAAATACTGTACATATATGCGACTTATCAGTAACACGGACATTCCCAATACGCACTGATTCTATATCCTCGACCTGTCTCTGCAGACCAGCAACTTCCTTTACGACTGACCAAATGGTTTTAATTTTATCCTGAGACTTAGCTATTCTATCTACATACCACATACTTTTTGCCTTCCTAATAACATTTTTAAGCACCTTGCAATACTGTTTGTAATGGGCTGCTGCATTTAGATTTTGACTGTTTCTAACGTTTCGATATAATTGCCACTTTGTTCTACAAAATATTCTTATCCCTCTAGTCAGCCACCCAGGCTGCCTGTTTGTGCTAGTACCCTGTTTTAAACGTTCTAACGGAAAGCAACTTTCAAACAGCATGAGAAGTCTTGAGAAAAGCATTATATTTATCGTCTACTGTATCAGCGCCATAAACATCTTGCCACTCTTGATCCTTTATAAGGTTTACAAAGGTCTCTACAACAACTGGATCAGCTTTCCTGAACAGCTGATGACTATATTTAACACGTGTTGCAGCACAAAAATCTTTCAAGGTTAAAATTTGTGCATCATGATCTGAAAGGCCATTCACCTTTTTGCTAACAGAATGCCCTTCTAGTAATGAGGAATGAACAAAAATGTGGTCTATGGTTGTTCTATTGTTACCTTGCACTCTCGTTGGAAAGAATACGGTTTGCATAAGATTATATGAATTAAAGAGGTCTACCAGCATCCTCTTCCTTGCACAATCACTTATACAATTAATATTGAAATCACCACATATAACTAACTTTTTGTATTCCTATAAAGTGAACCAAGAACCTCCTCTAGCCTTAGCAAAACTGTTGTGAAATCGGAATGTGGGGATCTATAAATAACAGTTAGAAGTTTAGCTCCGTTAAATTTAACTAGACCTGCACAAAATTCAAAGACATTTTCAGTGCAGTACTTTGAAACATCAATTGACTCAAATGGGATGCCGTTTTTCACATACATGGCTACTCCCCCACACCGCAAAGAGCTCCTCGAAAAGCTGCCAGCCAACCTGTATCCTGATAAAGTAAGCCTCTGAATTATATCCTTATTTAAGAAGTGTTCAGATGTACCAATAATTTCAGAGTCAACATCTATAAACAGTTCACTATCTTTATCTCTAATACGTTGTATATTTTGATGAAATATACTAATTCCCTCATTACTCGGATACCTAAGCTTTGTCAAAAGTGATTCCCTTGTTAGAGAGACTTCCCGTAAGCAGGAATACCTATCAGCTGACTTCAATCTAAAAAAGGTGCAGCTCTAACACCCACTACTGCAGGAATTTTCCCATGAGTGATGCCACCAACCCCACCAATGCTGTCACCTATAAGCTTTGCCAACCTCCTCTTCCCATACCTGTTGAGGTGCAGGCCATGTCGAGTGAAACCCTTCCTGCTGATAGACTCCACCGACACCACTGAAATGTCATCCATGCTTTCTGTCATCAGCGCACCCCCAAGTCTCATGTTATTACGCCTGACGGCTGTATTAAGATGAGGCCGATCGTGACGCTGAAACAGTTCCACGAAATGCACATTCGTGTTGCCAGTCTGAGTGGCTATCTTTTCCAGGTCACCATCTATGTTATACTCCCCATTCCTATCAATACTATTACCAGCCCCACCCACAATCACTACCTGGTCCTCTTTAGTAAAATCCCTACATAACCCCCCTATGCTAACAGTCACCTGAGCCAACCCTGCATTAGGCTTCACAATGCTGGTGACCTGGTACTCACTCCCAGCACTTCCTGCAACTGCTGGCCTACACCTCTGCCATGAGAACTACCTAACAGCAGAACCTTCTTCTTCCTCTTCGACTTAGCATCTGTTCTAGGCACAGTAACTACTGAGGTCTGCTGCATACTTCCTACATCTACAGCTACTAGAGACTCCTCTCCACTAGACTGACAGTTGGTCATATCGATTGTAAACACCAATAGTAAAACTATCTGAAAATCTTCTTCTTCTAGCAGATCTCTTGCCAACAGCCAGCTCCCATTCCCCAACCCCCTTCTCCATCCTCATCCTATCTAGCTCCTCCTGTGCGTTTTTCAACCGCACCTGAAGGGCACAGATCTTACGCTCCTGCTCCTCTATCAACTTACTCTTGCTACATAACCTGCAGTTCCAGGAGAGGATCTCACCAGAATGCCCACTGGCTTCCCCACTGCATTCCCCCCAGTGAAAATACTTCGAACAAGTCTCACACCGCAATCCACTACTCACGAACCTACGGCAAATCCCACACTTCTCACTCATGGTAAAATTTTACTTTTTCTAAGTTCCGCTACTACAATAAGAAGATGTTAAAAACCTGACTACAATATTCACAAACTTACTCTACAAGGGAAGTAACTACTATTATTAACAGTATTAATAAACAACAAATGTGAATAAAACGAAAGACTAATACAGAAAGAGAATCAAACGTCTAATGACACAGTAACGAAACTGAAAACAGTTCCCAAAAGGTTCTTCTGAAATTATTTCACCAGAAAACACCAAGCCACCGGTTGAAGACTACTAAAGTTCCTAAATAAACCACTGTACAGAAACAATTAATTAGAACTTAGCTTTCGATGCGCCGCTACAGCTGCAACTGGTCAGCGCGGAATGTGAACACAGGCAAGAGGTTAAGTTGCTCGATACGAAACACAAATATCAGGTCACAACACAAGAAAGGCAGAGGTGAATGAATACGTCACTTATATAGTAAATATTATCACAAAAACCGTTAAAATATGTATCTGAAACCTAAAAATATATGAAAACTTAGAGAGCGATTTCACACGCAGTCACTCGCTTATGACGTCACACCATTTCATGAACAATGTTTCAGATTAGATTAGATTAATACTAGCTCCATGGATCATGAATACGATATTTCGTAATGATGTGGAACGAGTCGAATTTTCCAATACATGACATAATTAGGTTAATTTAACAACATACTTAAGTTAATATAACAACTTTATTTTATTGTGTTTTTTGTTTTTCTTTATTTTTTATTTTTTAATTCTTTTTAATATTTTTTTGTTTTTTTTTCTTAATTTATATCTAAAAATTCCTCTATGGAGTAGAAGGAGTTGTCATTCAGAAATTCTTTTAATTTCTTCTTAAATACTTGTTGGTTATCTGTCAGACTTTTGATACTATTTGGTAAGTGACCAAAGACTTTAGTGCCAGTATAATTCACCCCTTTCTGTGCCAAAGTTAGATTTAATCTTGAATAGTGAAGATCATCCTTTCTCCTAGTATTGTAGTTATGCACACTGCTATTATTTTTGAATTGGGTTTGGTTGTTAATAACAAATTTCATAAGAGAGTATATATACTGAGAAGCTACTGTGAATATCCCTAGATCCTTAAATAAATGTCTGCAGGATGATCTTGGGTGGACTCCAGCTATTATTCTGATTACACGCTTTTGTGCAATAAATACTTTATTCCTCAGTGATGAATTACCCCAAAATATGATGCCATATGAAAGCAATGAGTGAAAATAGGCGTAGTAAGCTAATTTACTAAGATGTTTATCACCAAAATTTGCAATGACCCTTATTGCATAAGTAGCTGAACTCAAACGTTTCAGCAGATCATCAATGTGTTTCTTCCAATTTAATCTCTCATCAATGGACACACCTAAAAATTTAGAATATTCTACCTTAGCTATATGCTTCTGATTAAGGTCTATATTTATTAATGGCGTCATACCATTCACTGTACGGAACTGTATGTACTGTGTCTTATCAAAATTCAGTGAGAGTCTGTTTACAAGGAACCACTTAGTAATTTTCTGAAAGACAGTATTGACAATTTCATCAGTTAATTCTTGTTTGTCAGGTGTGATTACTATACTTGTATCATCAGCAAAGAGAACTAACTTTGCCTCTTCATGAATATAGAATGGCAAGTCATTAATATATAATAAGAACAACAAAGGACCCAAGACTGACCCTTGTGGAACCCCATTCTTGATACTTCCCCAGTTTGAGGAATGTGCTGATCTTTGCATGTAACGAGAACTACTTATTTCTACTTTCTGCACTCTTCCAGTTAGGTACGAATTAAACCATTTGTGCACTGTCCCACTCATGCCACAATACTTGAGCTTGTCTAGCAGAATTTCATGATTTACACAATCAAAAGCCTTTGAGAGATCACAAAAAATCCCAATGGGTGGTGTTCGGTTATTCAGATCATTCAAAATTTGACTGGTGAAAGCATATATGGCATTTTATGTTGAAAAACCTTTCTGGAAACCAAACTGACATTTTGTTAGTACTTCATTTTTACAGATATGTGAAGCTACTCTTGAATACATTACTTTCTCAAAAATTTTGGATAAAGCTGTTAGAAGGGAGATTGGACAGTAATTGTTGACATCAGATCTATCCCCCTTTTTATGCAAAGGTATAACAATAGCATATTTAAGTCTATCAGGGAAAATGCCCTGTTCCAGAGAGCTATTACACAGGTGGCTGAGAATCTTACTTATCTGTTGAGAACAAGCTTTTAGTATTTTGCTGGAAATGCCATCAATTCCATGTGAGTTTTTGCTTTTAAGCAAGTTTATTATTTTCCTAATTTCAGAGGGAGAAGTGGGTGAGATTTCAATTGTATCAAATTGCATAGGTATGGCCTCTTCCATTAACAGCCTAGCATCTTCTAATGAACACCTGGATCCTACTATATCCACAACATTTAGAAAATGATTATTAAAAATATTTTCCACTTCTGACTTTTTGTTCGTAAAGTTTTCATTCAATTTGATGGTAATACTGTCTTCCTCTGCTCTTGGTTGACCTGTTTCTCTTTTAATAATATTCCAAATTGTTTTAATTTTATTATCAGAGTTGCTGATTTCAGACATGATACACATACTCCTGGATTTTTTAATAACTTTTCTTAATATAACACAGTAGTTTTTATAATTTTTGATAGTTTCTGGGTCACTACTCTTTCTTGCTGTCAGATACATTTCCCTTTTCCGGTTACAAGATATTTTTATACCCTTAGTAAGCCATGGTTTGTTACAAGGTTTCTTATGAGTATATTTAACTATTTTCTTGGGGAAGCAGTTTTCAAATGCATTTACAAAAATGTCATGAAATAAATTATATTTTAAATTGGCATCAGGTTCACGGTACACCTCATCCCAGTCTAACTGCTGTAGGCTTTCCCTGAAATTTGCAATTGTTAAATCGTTGACTGAACGTACTACTTTGGAGGACTGTTTAGTATTGCTGAATGGAGCTATGTCATATATTGTAACTAGCTGTGCACCATGATCAGAAAGACCATTCTCAACAGGCTGAGCATTTATCTGGTTAAACTTATCTTGGTCTATAAAGAAGTTATCTATCAGTGAGCTGCTATCCTTTACCACCCGAGTAGGAAAATCAATAACGGGTGTCAAATTGAAAGAACCGAGTAATACTTCAAGGTCATTTTTCCTATTACCCTCTTTCAGAGAATCTACATTGAACCCACAAATAATAATTTGCTTCCCCCTGTCTGACAGATAGCACAACAAGGAGTCCAAATTTTTCAGAAATAGATGAAAATTTCCTGATGGGGACCTATATACAGTTACAATTATAAATGTGCCTTTATTTAATTTAAGCTCACAGGCACATGCTTCTATATGTTTCTCTACACAAAACTTTTTTGTTTCTATACTTTTTGCACAATGATAACTTTTGACATATATGGCAACTCCTCCTTTCTCCATATTTTCTCTCATTACATGTGCAGAGAGCTTATACCCACTTACATTTACCTTATCCATATCAGTAACAATGTGATGCTCAGACAGGCATAGTATATCTATTTCATTCTCAGCTTCTAAATCTTCTAAACAAACCAGAAGCTCATCTACTTTATTCTTTAAACTCCCAATATTTTGATGAAATATACTTACATTATTTTTAATTATACTTTTATGAGAACCTTTCCTTATTCTAACATTTGCAGTACTCTCCTGTCTGAGTTTCTCATTGTGCTTAGGCCTAGTTCCTATACCAGTGGTCACACGGTGTTCAGAGAGGCAGATTATGTCAACTGGGTTGGGTGACTTTAATTCATCAATGCAATTACCTAGGACTGAGATACAACTTGGTGGAGATAAAATTTCTGGTGATTGGTGAAAATTTATAATTGATAGCTGTGATTGGTGATCCAATGTGCTAGAATTGTGCTGTTTAATTTCTTTCCTAAACTGAAGATTTGTTTCAATCCTGACCTCTCGTAGAACTTGACATCTTTCTGTCTTACCTATCCTAAAAAAGGTGCTGCTCCAACACCTGTAACCACTGGTATTTTACCATTCATGGCAGTGCCTCCCCCCCTTAAATTTCCTGCTATTACCCCAGCCAGTTTCCCCTTCCCTTTCCTGTTGAGATGTAGGCCGTGCCTGGTATAGTCCCACCTACTGAGATAATCAACAGGAACCACACCAATATGAGCCCCCGCACCCGACCCAAGCAGCCGTTCCAACTCCAAATTAACTCTCCCAACAGAAGAGTTCAAATGAGGCCGGTCATGGCGTCTCAGGACAGATACAAATTCAACATTGGTGTGTCTCGATGCCGACGCAATCTTTACCAGGTCACACTCTATACTGTACCCAGGATCTCTGTCGATGCTGTTCCCTGGCCCTCCCACAATAACCACGGTGTCTTCCCTGGTAAATCCTTTACAGAGTGAACCTAAATCCTCTGTCACCTGATCCAGACTAGCACTTGGTTTGAAAAAATTTGTGACCTGGTATTCTGGTCCTAATTCCTCCTGCAGAAGTTGGCCTACACCTCTGGCATGAGAACTGCCTAACAACAAAACTTTCTTCCTTTTCGATGACTTTCCTACATTCTTTTTCAATTTCCTATTGAAAGTTTGTTGTGACCTGTCTACACCTACCTCTGCTTGAGGCTCATCAGTTTCTAACTGAAGCAACAGGTCAAACTGATTTTTGACATTCACCACAAAACTGTCAGACTTAGTTCTAGGCCTGCTCCTTCTGCTACCTGTGGCCACTTCCCACCTCTCTTTGCCCTTCTCCCTCCTTAACCTGTCCAGATCTTCCCTAGCCTGATCTAGCTCAGCCTGAAGGGCAGCAATTTTCCCCTCCTGTTCCACTATCTTCCTATCTCTGCTGCAAATCCTACATAACCACTGATGAGCCTGATCCACTTTTCCAACACCCACGCCACTGCAATCCCCCCAGTGAAAAAAACTACTACATCCATCACACCAAACCCCGGAACTAACAATTCTACGGCAAGTCAGGCACTTCTCACTCATGGCAAAAATAATACTTTAGCTAGAATAAATCAATTAAATTACCGAAAATCAAAAAAGACGTTACAAGAATTAAGCCTATTCACAAATGTATATAAGCAAGTTTCTGATTTAAAATTCCGCTGTTTTTCTGAGATCTGTATTAAAACAATGAAGGTATACGCTATTTATTATATATTTCACTCGATTGAATGAAAAAAAGGACAATTAAACGAGGTACTTTAACTTTGATTCTCCAAAAACGTTACGAGAATTAGGCCTACAAACAAATGTATATAGGCAAGTTTCTGATATAAAGTTACGCTGTTTTTCTGAAATCTGTATTAAAACAATGAAGTTACACGCTATTTACGGTAGTTTACTTATTTGTTACCGAAAAACTAGTTAAATTACCGTGAAACAATAAACAAACACGTTTACAAAATTTAAGCCTAAGCGCGACTTCGGGAAGTTACGATCTTTTCGTGTTTTCTGAAAAAATACGCAAAGAAAAGTCAAACCTTTAATGGCAAGACTAAACGATACACTAATGCACGTATTTAATTGGTTGTCGGCGTTAAAGTAAATTATATTCCTGTCTAAATCACTTAACTTTCTGGAAATGGTTTCTGGCGTCACTTACTCGGCGGCCATCTTGGAACCTGGTCCCAATAAACTTTAACAGCACAGACACGGTCCTAGTTTGGCGAACACTCTGGCACCATCTTGCACATGAAGTGGCCCGCTAAATCATCCGACCTTGGTCACACAGAAAACGTCTGAGGCTATTCGTAAGAAGAGGTGAACTGTAACAGTCGACATCACCTCAGTCTGGTTGCTCTTGGCCATCACAAAATCAACGAGTGAATTCAGCCGAACATGTCATACTAGAAAAAACTTGTGCATTTTCTCGCTAGCGAAGATGATGCCATTATCGGCGGTACACGCAGTTTCACAGGGTATTAGCGCGACGTCTCCTAGGTGAGGGTGAGTTTTGTACTATGCGATTACAATCGTTCAGTATGCTCAGATTGTAGTCCGCTACGAACTCGGCAAAGACTACCACCGTACGATCGCACTCCGCTGTACACGGTTAAGCCTACCCGGAAGCTATATCGCCCAGGGATGGATATCACTCTAAGTTATTGGCTCATTCTTTGTGACTTCGGCTTTGCGGGCTTCGTAAAGTGGACCTTCGTGAGCGTTTGCGGCGACACGTGTCAACCCCTCTCTCTCTCTCTCTCTCTCTCTCTCTCTCTCTCTCTCTCTCCCGGTCTGGCACGTGGCCGCCCACCACTTTCCTCGCATTGAAGCATTACAACCACATCACAAAAGGTGGCGCTCTGAAAGTCTTTCCGTTGTTTGCCGCTTTGCGGGTGTCTGGTGACGATACCTTCCATCACAAAGTTTGGCGGAATTCTTAGTAATTCCGCTAGACTCTCCGTAAATAAGCAGTGACTCCACTTTTTCCTGATTCGCTAACGTCACTGTGCACGTGCAGACATACACAGACACAGTAGTTAAGACATAAATACGGCCACGGGTGAATCAGTGCTAGAAGGTAACAATTGCAGGAGGAAGATTGACACTTGTGGTCCCCTACAGCTGGCATTAACAGTCTACAGTTCAGAAACACTTTGCCACCAGAATTAATTATATCTT